>NW_027315834.1:25261861-25894361 GCF_026437365.1 Eucyclogobius newberryi
CCTGCAGGCTTGTGGCCCCTTGACCAGCCGTATATTATTCATATAAATATAGATAGCTGTGCATCCTGCCGCCATGCCACATTTGCACCTGCAGATTCAATTTATGCCTGACGTTGAGGGATGTGCCACTGGCTCGCTCCCCTCGCTCCCCTCACACCTCGCTCTTTCATTCTGGCTAGCATCTACACGCGCTACATTATGCAGATTTCTTCGGTCAAGAGTGAGCGCGATTACGTCGAGGGAGAAGCGAGTGTTGGAGACGTTCGACGCGCCTTTGACCGTATCGGCGGCTGCCTCGAAGCAGGATACCGCGGCGTAATTTTAACAGATGCGGCGCGATGCGAATTAGACGAGGGGACGTCGCCGTGCTCTTGGACGGTGTGCGGCGCGGTGCACGCATTACGCCGGTGAGTAAGCGATGTTTGTTTTTTACAGTCACAGAGAACGGCAACGGCTGCAAAATGCGTATGTGTGGCCAGGTTCAGTCGATCGTCATCGTCAATGAGATGTTTTTTTTTTGTTTTTTTTAATTGAAATATCCAATACCAATCTTCTGTCAGTAGAAGGGAAAGTAGGGCAAGTTCCTTCAAAAAAGTCATTTGTTATAGTTATCCATTGCTTCCTCCCAAAAGTAATTGCATTCGTAAGTGCGTTTTTGAGGGATGAAAGTAACAATTTACCAGATAAACTTGCTACTAATAGTAACAAAAATACACTCACTGCTGCTTGTTCGAGCATTATTCAGCCTTATTTGACCTGCAAATCACCGAATGCATCTAGACTAACGTCAGTTACAGGCTTTTCTCCTCAAACAGAGCGGAAAAGAACCACAACAGCTCCACACATGTCAGCGGTACCGTGACAAGAGCAACACAGGGCAAACAGAGCATTAACCATAAGCATGTTGATGTCAGAACATTACAAACTCTCTGGCGCTTGAACACTTTGAAAATCAGAGGTGAACCGGCAAAGAAGCGTTGTAATAGCTGCAATTACAAGTCCTGTAAAACTTTGACTATATTTCAAAGTACTTACATTCCGAACAAAAATGACACCAACAGGAAATCTGTTTTTCCTGGCACGGTTTTGACTCCCATTACAAAGAGACGCCAAGTATCGATATATATTCTTAATATCCTACTGGACTACACTACTGCTGCTGCAACTCAGTCAAATAACGAGTCCTGACAGTAACTGACAGTATAGTAACAGTAACTATATGATGGCTTGTTACTATTAAAAATAACCCTGTACGTAAAGCTGTCACAACTAAGCAGCGTTCTTCCTGACGCTGGTGGTTTGGAGCTTGGAGTTCATACTAGGGCTGTGTTCAAAATTGATACGGCGATATATCGTCACGGACTCCGTATCAATACGAGTCCCAGTATCAATATATATATATATATATATATATATATATATTTTAAGATTATTGTGGCCCATAGGCTTTAAACGAGGTGGAATAGTACTTTTGATATGCTGTTTGTGCTGCGCTCCTCTGGGTCGAGGTGAGAAGGAGCTGTGGACCTGATCAGAAGCTGATCTGTGCTGAAGATGCTGCTGCAGCATGTTCAGACCATTAAACATGCAATACTTTACTAGAATGTGTTCCTTATATTTCTATTTGGATCAGTTGGTTGGATGTATGAAGTTATTAGAGCAGAATGGATTTATAAATACGTGCTTTGTGGATAAACATGAAGTTTCATACATTTTTTTATCCAGAGTAAATTATCCATTTGGTACATTTTTAAGACCCTTTTTTCAAATATGTATCGGGATACGTATCATAATGAGGGAATTGTATCGGAATATACAAGTATCGGGATACGTATCATAATGAGTGAATTGTATCGGAATATACAAGTATCGGGATACGTATTGTATCGTGAGGGTCTTGGCAATGCCCAGCCCTTGTTCATACTATATTTTCTTGTTATATACGTCATTTATCAAAAGTTTGCCTATTTTAAAAAACATATATAGTGTATATTATACATTTTTTAAAAGCCATTTTGTTTAAAAAAAGGCTGCGAATTGAAATCGCTATTTGAATAGTCGCAATTAGAAAATAATCGCAATTATTTAGTCAATATTATTTCCTTCACATGATCCTATTGTATTTCTTGTAAAACCTGCCAATCCTGTACTTCAGACCTCTACAAACATGCTCAGAAATGCAGATAAATATAGTATACGCAGAGATAATAGTTCAGTTCTCACTCAAATCCTAAAAACCCCTGGACATGTTTAAAATGTGAACTTTGGACAGAATCCTACCATCAACACACACATTGCAAATCAAACTGCATCGCAATTAGACACTGTGTACCTTTCCAGAACGTTCCAGCCCTCGCTTCAGGTCCTGTCCACATGTGCTAAAGAGCCGGCGCAGCCTTTTCACAGTCATCTCTCCGCCCAAGGGCAAGCTGTGTCCAGGGGTGGAAAAAAAACGGCTGAAATCCCAGGAATCGGGCTCCGGCGGTTAATTTGGCCCATCGATTTTACATTAACAGACGTCAGGCGCCAGATTCACGGTCGCACGACTGCAGATGTAAAGGGGGAAAGGTCGACGCCCGCTCGCACATGTTAAAACACATATATGTCCAGGTCGGTTACATTATGCACGCGCACAGATTTGCTTTAATGGACTCTTCTTTACATCGGAGGAAGTGTAATGGTAAATCGATGAGGTGAGAGGCAGGGGGAGGGACCCGAGTGTCTTTGAACGCAACACCCGCAACCGCCAGTTTACCCACAATGCCCCTCGCTCCACGTGGGATGTGACTACTGCGTTTTCCTTCTTCAAGCCTTGTTTCTCGTGTTTTATCGCTTCCAGCTGGAAACAATATATTACGGGCATTATTAACAGCTTAAATGGCAATTTATCTTCAAGACGTACGAGAAAATGGAGATTACGCAAGATAAGGCTAACATTAGACAGCCACATAATGATGTCATCTTTTATCATTACACGCTTAATTGCGGGACGAGGGATGTTTTTTAAAGGTCAGAGGGGATTTGTGGATGTTTTGTGCAAATGTGGCATGCACAAGAAACATACTTTATACCTTAAGAATGAATACAAAGTAGTGTTGTGTTCAACTGGATTTTAGCCATGTTTATTTGTATTTTGCATGCACACCAAAAGCTGATTATTGTCTGATTTCTGGACCTTTAAGATTATTTAAATGACATGCAAACTTCAATATTGGCTGTGACCACTCAGGAAGAAATCTGATCATTTTACCTGTAATTTTAATATTCAAATTACAAAAGAAAATGTGATAATTATCCTATTTTGAGTTAATGCAGTTAATGATACAGAGAAAAAAAAAGAAAACACTGAAACTGTAGAATGTAATTTTCAACCCAAAATCAGCAAAAGTCTGATATTGTCAGATTTATTATTGTGTTTTTTATTTTTATTTTAAGTTATTTAGTTATTTGGGATACCCGTTTTATTATAAATTGGTGTCTTTGATTGGAACGTCCCACAGCATGTCATTTATCTCAAAGAAGTTAGCGCCACATGCAAAGTTACAGGTCAGATCTGTGAAGAGGCCACTCCACGCAAGATATTTTGAACAATAATGTCATAAAATAAACACAATAGCTATAATAGTATGCTGAATGGTTAATACTGTGGCCCTGTATAGGCAATTACCTCTCCATGGAGACGAGCAAGTGGCACACCCTGAACCAGAAATGTCCCACAGTTAACCTTTAAAAAACACCCTCAAACAATAAAGCTCTATCTATAAAATCACAGCAAATCAAAGATAACACACACATTTGTTGTTTTTTTTTACAACATCTGTTCAGTACAATTATGCTTTTTTGACATCACACACCTGTTAAAAAAAAATGTACACAAGATTATTAAAAAATGTGTGCAAAAAAAGCCTTTACATCGTCTTTTTCTGTGACTCTTTTTTTTTTGCGAACATACACACCGGCGCAGAGAGTGAGAAGAACATCACAGCGGAGCAGATGGCGGTACAGGTATCCAGGAAGACAGATTTGGCTCAGCGGGAGACGAGAATGCGCAAGGCAATTTGGCGAACGCGTTGACGGCGGCGGCGGCGGCACTGCAATATCGTGTGGAAAAAAACACAACTACGCCGGGACCGATCGCACAGGAGCGGGACGGGCGCGATTGCAGCTTGTTACAGCGGCTTTAAAAATCCCACTGAACGTTACGACGTTTCGAGCGCGGCCTACTTTGCACTTACAGATATGACCTTTATATCTTCCCGTATCCAGTGCGACCAACAGCCAGCGCTTTTGTAGCTCCTTGCAAATATAATACAGGCTTGTTACCTCTTAAACTGTCTGTATCTCATAATACTCTCCCCGAGGGGCCAATGTGTTCCCCGTGAAAAACTAAACACAGACTTATTCCACCCCACTTAGATCTGACAAATTCGGGCCGTTACGCTCGCCATTACGCCGCGCTGTGCTTTCGTAGCGTAAATGGAAGTGAAGGTCAAGCAGAGGCTAATGTCGTCTAACCTGTAGCAAAGCAATCATCGCCCGCGCCGCTAAACCCGAGCCCCCCCGCGGGAAAGTCGTCCGGTGTGCGGTGGTTTGCTGTCAAATGTGTCAAGAGCCCGGGATGTAACAGTGACCAGACCGTACGGGACAATGTTATCTAACGAACGGTATGATATGTGCGGCTTTCAGGGCTGCACGGTATTGGACATGATCGCAACAATGAATCGGATTTCGAGTGTGCGTGTCACTGCAGCGAATGATACTGGAAAAGAATAGAAATCATTCAAACTCTTTTTTTTTTTTTTTAGACAATAGAATGTTAATTTAAAACTCAAACTCTTTAGACTGTTCATTTAAACTCAAACTCTTTTTAGACAATAGAATTTTCCATTAAACTCAAACTCTTTTTTTAGACAATAGAATGTTCATTTAAACCCAAACTCTTTTTAGACAATAGAATGTTCATTTAAACCCAAACTCTTTTTAGACAATAGAATGTTCATTTAAACCCAAACTCTTTTTAGACAATAGAATGTTCATTTAAACCCAAACTCTTTTTAGACAATAGAATGTTCATTTAAACTCAAACTCTTTTTTTAGACAATGTATTGTTTGCCTCAAAATAGTAGTTTCTTTATAATAACAGCTCTCTAAAGGTCACATTTTGCCAGATTTGTGTGTGAATGTGGATTTTTGGAGTATAACAGACTTGATTTATTATCAATTAATGTGTGAGTATAATTTGTTTGTTCAACAGTAATAAGGTCAATACCGCCCCGCCCACTTTTCCCTCTGTTTGCCTCGGATCAGCATTTTTGTTGTAATCGCACCTCCGGACCAGCAGGAACAGCTTTGGTTTAAATGGAGAACAAAGGAAAAGTCGTGCCGCTAAAACATGCTATAAAGTAGATTGATTTGTGTAAAAGGTCCAATGTTCATGTGACCAACAAGTCAACAGTGCACCGACTCCCTGAATGACCTGAAAACGGATTTTTAGTCTGCGTAGAATTTATTTTCTCTGGAAGTCGGCAGCTCTATGTTCACTTATACAACCAAAAGAAGGATCATGTCGCTTCGGAATAAGGTGAATCGCATTATCTCCATGGAGACAGGGAGGTGGTGGCATAGGCAAAGTTACAAGTCAGATCTTTGGCGAGGCAACGGAGGTGATGGAGGTATTTGTGAGCAATAAACTCATGCAATATATAATACTATAATATTGAACATTTTGCTGTTAACTAAAGTGATATGATTACGATGTTTGAATATTCTTTTTGACACAATAATTCCAGTTGTATTAAAACAAATTATAGCCGTGCCTTGATTTATTAGTCACACTCTGTCAAAAATGAAAACTCAAGGCTAATGAAGGCTTATATTCATCCTTTTCACACAGTAAATAAGATCATGTGAAATCATATTCTGTCTGTTTAAATCATGGTTACAATCTCTGCTTCTCTTCGATTGTATTCTGGTATTGTTATGCTGCGTTTGAATGAATAAAAATGAAGGTCACGCAGCTACGACGAGTGTCCAACCTCCGGCCATCACTCAATCTCTCCAGCAATAGTTTGGATTCAAAATGTATTTTAATAAAGCGGATAAAGCAAACACGTCTACCTTCCATGCCCACTTGGCTCTGGTCGGGCTGAATAATCCACCAGGACTGTACCCGTAATCCTCCGCTGTGGCACACTCATTTATTTAAAAGTGGTCGTATCTCGCTGGTCTCGAATCAAACTGTTTTTCCGCTTTAATTGTCCTGAGCGGGCACAGTGTCCTGTAATGGAGGCGGCCCAGAGGAGGATGGACTGTGAGGGGCTGCCAAGATCTGAATGGGGGGAAGCTTTGGCCTTGACAGCTGGTGATCTGAAACCTGGCCCAGTCCAAATTTACATTCTTATCATTAGCGCCGTGCTACAAGGAGATTAAGAAAACCGCCGCGAGATATCTAACCCCTAATGACACACGCAAAGGTTATGAATACATTTTTATACTTGTGTTTCTAACTAATGTTTCTGGAGGAGGAGAGGCTATTAATGTACCTAGAATGTTGCACAGTATGACAAAATAAACTTAATCAATTACATTCAATTATTGCTCGGATATGCTTTGAAAAAGGATGCACTCCTGTGAGTGAGGTCGTCTCTCCACAAATCAGATCAGTAACTTGCTGGTCTCTATGGAGTTTAATGTGTGGAACATGCTGAATGACGTTTCAATAGAGATAACCAGGTGACGGACTCTCCACCTCAAATTTTACAATTTGCACTTTGAAATTTTTCCCAGTCATGGAAAAAATAAATAAATATAGAAATAAAATGCAAGGTAGTGTTTAAACTTCATCTAGCCATCACCAAGACTCAACATTAGGTCTTAGTCTTGAACCCAACTCATTGGGGACCTGTCCTCCTCAGCTGCCTCGCTAGTCTGTGGACTGCCCCAGGGCTCTGTTTTGGGCCCCATGTTGTTTTCTCTGTATGTGTTGCCACTGGGGTCAATTATAGCCAGGCACAGTGTAGCTTTTCACTGCAGACGATCTGCAGATTTACTTAACTGTGTTTCCAGACAAAAGTGATGCTCTTCAATCTCTGACTGATTGTATTAAAGACATAAAGATGTGGTTAAGGCAACATTTCCTTTATATGAATGATAAGAAGACAGAGTACATTTTATTTGGTGATTCTGTGCTGTCATTTTGATAGCTTGTCATCTGTGATAAAACCAACCGTAAAGACTTTTGGGTTTGTTTTTGACAACCATTTCAAATTTGACAAACATATTGACAGTGTAGTTAGAGCAAGTTTTTATCAATTTCATCTTTTAGCTAAAGTAAAGCCTTTTTTAAATCGCACCGACTTTGAAAGGACGATTCATGCTTTCATCAGCTCCAGAACAGACTTTTGCAGTGCACTTTATGTGTCTCCCAGTCGCCCTCAGACGCCTTCAGCTCGTACAGAACGCTGCGGCGCCTTTTCTAACCAACACACCAGATGTCAGCACATCACCCCAGTTCTGTTTGCTCTCTGTTGGCTTCACGTTTCTTTTAGAATTGATTTTGAAACTTTACTTTATGTTTTAAAAGCTCTAAATGGCCTGGCACCTCCTTATCTGGCCGAGCTTCTGTCTTCTAAACTCACGCAGGGCAAGCAAGCAAGGTCAACACTTTGAATTTTGGAAAGGGCTCCATAAATAAAGGTTGATTGATTGATAACACTTCAGCTCATGTGCCACGGTGGGGACGCAGAGGAATTGTGATCGGCAGGATAATTGCTTTGAATAAAAAAAAAATTGATGTCCAGTTGCACTTTTGCACCGTAACTTTTGTGCTCTCACTACCGCAGCTCGGAGCAGAGTTGTGACATA
Organism: Eucyclogobius newberryi; assembly: GCF_026437365.1. Lineage (NCBI taxonomy): Eukaryota > Metazoa > Chordata > Actinopteri > Gobiiformes > Gobiidae > Eucyclogobius > Eucyclogobius newberryi. Next base: position 25,269,725 of record NW_027315834.1, read on the forward strand.
GCATGCGTTCATTCTGCCACTCCTTCCTGTGGGGGCTATCCCGGTTTGGCTGTGCATTTGAACCGAGCGGAGGTTTAGCATGGAGTGGCTGGAGCTGCGTGTGAGCCTCTTGTGTTCGAACACCGTCGGTAGTCCCACTGTAGCGTTTCTCTTTCTGCTCTTTTATCATGAACTATGTGTGCAGAACGTGCTGTGTAGAACCAAACACTTCTTGGGGTCCTTCCAAAATAAATCATTTCCCGTATTCTGACTTCTAAAAGAGTCTGCTTGTGGAAAGGCCAGAGAGTGACACAGGAGGAGTGACACAGGAGGGGCAGCCTATGCCTCTTCAAGCCATTTAAAAGGGACATGTTTGAATTAAAGTAGCATAAAGTGGATATAAAGAGGTCCACTGCAGTCTTATTTGAAGGGTTAGAATGTTAAATTGTCTAAGCAAAATAGCACCAAAAAGGACTTACTTCAAATGAAGTCAAAGTTTCTTGGGAGAGACCCCCCCCAAACCACTCTAAATTTCAATATTAGACATAAATGGTCTCCAGGATGTTTAATACCAGAACAAATTAGAGTAATTTGTGACAGTATAAATGATCAAGCTACAAAATAAAAACTGCAATAGAATAAATGAGAGAAAATGTTCATTGTGTGACTGCGACTAGTCATAAAAATATACCAGAAGCACTAAAAAAAAGACCTCTTCAACGGTAAAGCTTTTCTACTTTTCCGGATATTTCTCTTTCCAATGTATAATTTATGAAAACAAATTAGTTATTTTGTGGGATGTAGACGTCATATGTTTGGTAGGAGACTTTATATTACCTCGAGATGACGGACAATGTGCTGCACTTTAATGAGACAACATAACTATTTTTTCCACGGGCAAATGTCATCCTAATTAAGAGTGAAATGCCTGCGAGGATGAGGGCCTTGTCAGTTTCCAATAGAGACGCAACGGGGGAAAGGAGAAGGCAGGCTGGAAACGAGGTGTATGTTAATCAAATGAAGATACCGAAACACATCATTTTCTGTATAATGATCGTATAACGCTGTCACATAATGTTGGACTGTCCTGGAGAATACATAACAGAACCTTAAGCTTTGTTGTGCAAATGGAAAACTCTGAAGGCGCGCAGACGTGTCTCGTACATTTAAATAGATGCACGGCAATAAGTTATTCGAGTGTATTATCGGCGTACAGTATGTGCGTGTGAGATTTATGAAGCTGCTTGAGTCATAAAATTGTGATAAAATTGCTCAGAAATGGATTCATCTTCATATTTGTTGGTTGCCATTCCAACTGCAAACTGGAAGTAGACAATTAAAAAGCGTATTATACCACAGTTACCTTTGTTCATATGCAATGATACGAACCCGATCTCGATTTTCAATTTGATTTGATTAAGTCTTCTCAAAACAAAATAAAAATGGCTTTTGGTGTCGATTTCATGAACATAAACGCCACAGACTTTCAATTAACCGTTGAAACCAAAAAGACTCCGATACACACGTTATTACTGACAAAGAATTGGCCGTAAAACTCTCTATTTAAAAAAAACAACAACACCCATATTGAGGATTACACATGACTAAATCTCAACGTCTCGATCTTTCAATGAATTGCCCAGCTTTAGATAATAACGAGGAAACACTGTTGTAACAAGAATCCTATGGAAGTTGATTCAGCATAATATGTCGTGTGGCCGATTGTTCAAGTTCTAGTCACTACTAAATCCACCTGAATCCCACATTCAAACACGCCTGTGACCCTGAACCTGCCTTGGTCCATAATGTAATTCACTTGCTGCATTTGTGCTGAAACGAGCCGGTCCGCAGGAGATTGTTTGCTGTAATATTGTTGTCAGGATTAACAGTGGTGCGAGCTCAAAGACCCACGGGCCGCACACTGTCAGCCTGTTACTGTAATCAAGGAGCTTTTAGGAAGTGAGCGTCAGCCCTCTCCCCTCCACCCTCCACTCCCCCGATTCTGCTGACACCTGGGAACGCATGTTAGCTTCATGAGTGAACACCTCTGCCTGACCTATAAAAGACTTTCATTTAGCCGGCAGAGGAAATGTCAGAGGATAAGCTTAATGTGCTAGTGCACTTAAGCATTAGGGGCGAGCAGACACCTCCTCCAGCCCTTCAGGTTATATGTATTAGCGAGCGACGCGCACTTGATTGTGTGTACCTTTCTGCCTACATTTCCAAAGGGTTTACCAAGCAAGCGGAGAGAGAGATTACAGGCATCCATCTTGAAATTGCATTTGCCTCAACAATATTAAGCACATTTCTCTTTGTCACTAAATGCAAGTTATTGCCGCCTAATGTTCTACACAAACCAATTTTTCGGTTGCTTACAGTTAGAGGAGCAGAACACAGACAATAAATGTTCTCATCCAAATTATTGAGTTTATTACAGTATGTTTAAATGTCAACTATGTCGCTTTTCTGGTGGAGTGTATGCCACTTTCTTACGGTGGAGAGTTGAACCAGCTCGTGATCAAAACGTATATTTTTAAAGTATTTCTTAGCAATACATTTTTGTTTGCACAGCTAAGCGTGTGACAGACCCTCCACACACGTGTGGTTCTTCTGGTTTGAATATTGTGGTCCTCAACCTTTTTTTGACTCGCAAGCTACTTTTAGACTGAAGATCTACCATAATATTCATATTATCATGTTGTTTTTTTGTTTTCAAATCAGTGAGCTTTTTCACTGATTTCATTGAGGATTTATGGGCCTGTGCCGTAGAATAACATCTTATTAAAATGGAAATTTCAATATAAAATAGGAAAACGTCCATAATTATTTCACAGTTACCAACAGTTGGTCATTTTGAAAATAAAATATAGTGGTGACAATTATACACCGCTATACAGCTGTGTGGTCCAGCACCTACAGCTGCGTGGTCCAGCACCTACAGCTGTGTGGTCCAGCACCTACAGCTGCGTGGTCCAGCACCTACAGCTGCGTGGTCCAGCACCTACAGCGGCGTGGTCCAGCACCTACAGCTGTGTGGTCCAGCACCTACAGCTGCGTGGTCCAGCACCTACAGCTGCGTGGTCCAGCACCTACAGCTGTGTGGTCCAGCACCTACAGCTGCGTGGTCCAGCACCTACAGCTGCGTGGTCCAGCACCTACAGCTGCGTGGTCCAGCACCTACAGCTGCGTGGTCCAGCACCTACAGCTGCGTGGTCCAGCACCTACAGCGGCGTGGTCCAGCACCTACAGCTGCGTAGTCCAGCACCTACCGCGGCGTGGTCCAGCACCTACAGCTGCGTGGTCCAGCACCTACAGATGCGTAGTCCAGCACCTACCGCGGCGTGGTCCAGCACCTACCGCGGCGTGGTCCAGCACCTACAGCTGCGTGGTCCAGCACCTACAGCTGCGTGGTCCAGCACCTACAGCTGCGTGGTCCAGCACCTACAGATGCGTAGTCCAGCACCTACCGCGGCGTGGTCCAGCACCTACCGCGGCGTGGTCCAGCACCTACAGCTGCGTGGTCCAGCACCTACAGCTGCGTAGTCCAGCACCTACCGCGGCGTGGTCCAGCACCCACCCACCGCGGCGTGGTCCAGCACCTACAGCTGCGTGGTCCAGCACCTACAGCTGCGTGGTCCAGCACCTACAGCTGCGTAGTCCAGCACCTACAGCGGCGTGGTCCAGCACCCACAGCTGCGTGGTCCAGCACCTACAGCTGCGTGGTCCAGCACCTACAGCTGCGTGGTCCAGCACCCACAGCTGCGTGGTCCAGCACCTACAGCTGCGTGGTCCAGCACCTACAGCTGCGTGGTCCAGCACCTACAGCGGCGTGGTCCAGCACGTACAGTTGCGTGGTCCAGCACCTACCGCGGCGTGGTCCAGCACCTACCGCTGCGTGGTCCAGCACCTACAGCGGCGTGGTCCAGCACCTACAGCGGCGTGGTCCAGCACCTACAGTTGCGTAGTCCAGCACCTACCGCTGCGTGGTCCAGCACCTACAGCTGCGTGGTCCAGCACCTACAGCTGCGTGGTCCAGCACCTACAGCTGCGTAGTCCAGCACCTACCGCGGCGTGGTCCAGCACCCACCCACCGCGGCGTGGTCCAGCACCTACAGCTGCGTGGTCCAGCACCTACAGCTGCGTGGTCCAGCACCTACAGCTGCGTGGTCCAGCACCTACAGCTGCGTAGTCCAGCACCTACAGCGGCGTGGTCCAGCACCCACAGCTGCGTGGTCCAGCACCTACAGCGGCGTGGTCCAGCACCTACAGCTGCGTGGTCCAGCACCTACAGCTGCGTGGTCCAGCACCTACAGCTGCGTGGTCCAGCACCTACAGCGGCGTGGTCCAGCACGTACAGTTGCGTAGTCCAGCACCTACCGCGGCGTGGTCCAGCACCTACCGCTGCGTGGTCCAGCACCTACAGCTGCGTGGTCCAGCACCTACAGCGGCGTGGTCCAGCACCTACAGTTGCGTAGTCCAGCACCTACCGCGGTGTGGTTCAGCACCTACCGCGGCGTAGTCCAGCACCTACCGCGGTGTGGTCCAGCACCTACCTCGGCGTGGTTCTGCTGCCGGACGTGCTGATTGTAGCTCGTGCTGATGTGGACCTCTGTGTGTAACAAACTGGTTGTTCAGCACATTTATTCAGGATCACTTGTACACCAGACAATATACTTTCAACAAAAATGGCTTCGGGGTCGACGGCCACTGCCTCAGAGATTGACCGGTTAATGACCACTGCTTGTCTAAAAGAAAAGTGCTACAGGTTTATGGGTTTATAGTCTGGTCACGTTTTCGTAAAGAAACAATAGCTTTGATTACAGCACACATTCACTGCGGCATAGTTTCAATAAGCTTCTGCAATATTAAAATGTTTATTTCAATCCAGTTGATCTTGTATTGCTGATGTGAGAGTGACCACTGCACAAAGAGAGTGACCACTGCACAAAGAGAGTGACCACTGCACAAAGAGAGTGACCACTGCACACAGCCTTCACCAGCTTGTCCCAGACACTCTCACTGGGGTTCTAATCTGTAGTACATTAGTTTCTGCTTCTCCTTAGATGTTTTCTCCACTCGATGCCAATGATTTTACCCTGCTCAAACACACTGACATGTTTTACATGACCACGGGGTTTGTCTTTCCACATGATTGTTTAAATACCATGTTGCAGCTGAAAGATCATCACCCGAGCAGCATTTATCCAGCAGGAGCCTCGGACCTACAGCATTTGCTTAGTTAGACACTTTTTTCTTTCTTTCAAAAAGCAGTGTAGTTTACAGCCCTGACCAAAGAATAAATGTTTGGGTAAATAGTTTGATCAATGGTCATTGATGAGCTGCTAAGAGATGCATTTGGATTAAATGTGGAAATTCAAGGTACACACAGTGTGTACAGGCGTAACCCTGCAGGCACCACTGTATGCGATGTTATGAAGTTTAATATGGCATTAAACTTCATAACATTGCATACTGCGGGTTTGCTGACCCCCCACCAAAAAGGTATTATACAGATTTCACTAAGGGTGCATTCACAATGTGCACTTTTAATCGTGAATGTGCAATCAAACTTTGTTCCGATTGGAGGTCGGTCTCTAAAACAAAACCAGGAAGTGACAATAAAGTGAACCACACTGAAACACGTGAGGATCAGAATCAGAACAAATGATCGATAATGGGGCAAATGATGCAGAAAGACATGAAAGTAACAGGAGCAGGCATTGTTTTAGAAGCTCTTCTAAACGTTACTTAATTAAGTAGCTTTAGTAATTTTCTACCCGTGCCTTTAGCATTCACCTCCACCCGTGCCTTTAGCTATTACCTTTAGCTATCACCTCCACCCGTGCCTTTAGCTATCCCCTCCACCCGTGCCTTTAGCTATCCCCTCCACCCGTGCCTTTAGCAATCACCTCCACCCGTGCCTTTAGCTACTACCTTTAGCTATCACCTCCACCCGTGCCTTTAGCAATCACCTCCACCCGTGCCTTTAGCTATCCCCTCCACCCGTGCCTTTAGCTATCCCCTCCACCCGTGCCTTTAGCAATCACCTCCACCCGTGCCTTTAGCTATCACCTCCACCCGTGCCTTTAGCAATCACCTCCACCCGTGCCTTTAGCTATCACCTTTAGCTATCACCTCCACCCGTGCCTTTAGCTATCACCTCCACCCGTGCCTTTAGCAATCACCTCCACCCGTGCCTTTAGCTATCCCCTCCACCCGTGCCTTTAGCTATCACCTCCACCCGTGCCTTTAGCTATCACCTCCACCCGTGCCTTTAGCAATCACCTCCACCCGTGCCTTTAGCTATCACCTCCACCCGTGCCTTTAGCAATCACCTCCACCCGTGCCTTTAGCTATCACCTTTAGCTATCACCTCCACCCGTGCCTTTAGCTATCACCTCCACCCGTGCCTTTAGCAATCACCTCCACCCGTGCCTTTAGCAATCACCTCCACCCGTGCCTTTAGCTATCACCTCCACCCGTGCCTTTAGCTATCACCTCCACCCGTGCCTTTAGCTATCACCTCCACCCGTGCCTTTAGCTATCACCTCCACCCGTGCCTTTAGCTATCACCTCCACCCGTGCCTTTAGCTATCACCTCCTTCTGGAGTCATCACCACCTGCAACAACAGTCTTCTTAGCTCAAGTCAAGGTTAACACACCAGCACTGATTTCAGTCGAGTTGCTTTGGTCCCAGTCTTCGCTCCTCTCTGCTCCTCCTCTGTTCCTCCTCTGTTCCGCCTCTGTTCGCCTCAATTACATGCAGTGCAGCAGTGCATGATGGGAAATTATCTCTACATGGAAAAATGGTGAGCGCGCGGGGTGGGTGTCACACTAATGGGTTAGTATAAGACTTCATAGTGAAAGCAGCCAAGGAATTTAGAGGCTTTGCAAAGGTAGAATAAGACTTTACCTGCACTGCCTTTTCTAACCTGTGTAAGAGTGATGAGGGCTGCACAATACGTCGAATCAAAGATGCAGAAGGCAATGCAGCAGTAATCTATTATTATTCTTATTTTGTTCGACAGGACAGTTGAAGCGTGAACGGGGGAGAGGGGAGAGGGGGGTGTAACAGGCGGCAAATGATGCTGGACTGAGCCATGACACTGCAGCGGCACATGTGCAATGCCCTGAGCTACTGCACCACCAGTAAAGCACAGAGTTTGAGCAATTATATAATCACAAAAGCTACAATTTATACCATAAGGTCCTCTTCAAAGAACAGTCTTTTTTAGGGATGGTTCAATGTGGATTTTTTGAGCCGATACCGATTTCCAAAATGTGTGGTTCCCAAAGTGGGGCTCGGGCAGCAATGATTTATGACACTGTATTTATTTGAAAACGATTATTTTAGTGAAACTAGATGAAATCGCACAATAAAGAGCTAAAATAAACACAATTAAGTCTACATTCAAATGTTCTGTAACTTGAAATTATTATTACAGATTTACAATTGTATCTAATTCCCTGAGTTAGGGTTTATGTGCGCTTTGAACAGAATCCTACTTTTTAAATTCATATCGCAACTCTAATCAGACATAATAATAAGGGTAGTTCACAAAGATTACTCTCTATACAATTAACTATTAAAATGAAATTACCAGTATACAATATGTAATGGCAAAGCACTCACTAACTAATGGTTGATTTGACTCATACAATATTCTGTATCACCTTGACATGTTTTGACAGTGTTTTGAAAGCTCTCAAACCAGACTTGAATAACTAAATTAAAATTGTCATTTTTTGCAGAAGAAAGATCCAGCACTTATATAATTGCCTCTTTTGTGCAAATCCATATTGTGATTTCAATCATATTATAATCGAACGCGCAGACCTGACCTCCACTTTACAGCTGTTTAAAGTGTCCAGATCGATTTTAAACAGCGTCTGCATCAAAACGCAGATACGTTGTAAAGCTAAAACACAGACAACAACAAAAAGCTTCGATCGCACAACCAGAACATGCGCCGTTAGCTCGCGATCCCGGCTGCCAAAATACGTTCGAGCATATGAATGCGTCGACAGTGTTTGACTCGGGCGGCGAGCGTGCCTTTGGTCTCACTGCGTTTGCCGTGTGTGACATGTTGCCAGACAAAACGTCACCTCAGATATAAGTCAGCGCCGCGTTGCCCAAAAATGGCTCCTAATGCTATCATCCAGGAGCACATTTCAACACAGTTTAGCTTGAAACAAAAGCCGAGATCGAATCAAGCTGCACGATAGATGCTATAGTTTTAAAGATGATTAACAAAAATGTAACCATTAAATATTGGCAAATGGTGCTGGCTAAATTATGTTATGGCTCAGCTTATGGATTCATATGTTGTTCTTAGTCGCTTCAGGTATTATTGCATCGATTTCCATTGTAACAAGCAGGTGACGCCATAAATACAAGCTATACGTTTAAAGCCACGGACTGATTGAGGATTATTTCATCTTCTGGTCATTTATACTAACTCGTTTGTTTTTCATACCATTCACCTCCTCATTCATAGTCTTTTTCTGAGTTAAATTATGGACGTGTCTTGCTGTAAAAAACTGTTGTAAAACTGTATCCGCCGTGCGACTTCTTCAGGACCGTATCCCGGGTGTGCGAGAGTAAAAAAGCCCCCTCGTCCCGGTTTATCGGTTTATAGTCTTCGCGGTCACGTTTCAACAACCACATTATTGGTGGTCGGAATGGACAGAAGACCACAAGAAACATGGTCACTGGCTAAAGGAGGCAATTGAAATACAGAAATAAATGTGCCCATGAGACTATGAACCGGGACAAGGGGGCTTTTTTACTGTCACACACCTGTAATACTGTCCAGAAGATGTCGAAACCTGTGTATTTCTGACAAGCTCTGGTCTTAAAAATACTGTGAAACTTTCCTGGCACAACTAATACACACCTCGCACCTTCAAGAGAAACAGAAACTAGCAATGTAATTTAAAATATGTTTCAAATTGTCAGCACAAATTTAAATGTGCTATTATAGAACAAATTAGTTTTTCACATTTTCTTTTTTCTAATGCTGTATAATTGACAGTGGATATGTGCAGAGATGGCTAAGAGCACCGTTTTTACAAATTGCCTGTAAAGCCGCCTTAATCCCTCCCTACGTTTTATCAATACGGCCGAGCTAACGCTACCATTAGACTAAAGACGAGCCCGAATCATCTTTCCCAATCTGTCTCCTCGGCCGCATCCAAGACGTCGTCTCCCGATCCGTCATCTCCAGCGCTGCCAAAACTCGATCATGTGCGGCAGCGTTTCAAATACTGCACAATTAGGCCTCGTCTGCGTTTTACTCCACGCCGGCCCTGGCTATTCAGAGGGTTTAAAACTAGTGACCGAATATCAGCGCTGCAACTAAAATGTGAAGTTCAGATTAAATGTGTCGCCGTTTCTCATCCATTCTTTTTGAATTGTGTGTGAATATTTTTCTGTTCAGTAAGAATATTGTTTCCAGTATCAGACTGTAGCTCTCTGAGAAGATTAAATACAGAACATCAGTAGTTGAACCAGGGTAATTAAAAAAAGTATTGCATATTGAGCCTTTTTACCGTAATATCAAAATATAATTCATCTCATAGAATAGAATTCATCTCATGTCAACGATTCAAATGTTCCAAAAGGAATTCCCATAGATTCAGTTAGATATGATTCATAAACTTCAACATTTCATTCCTGTCGTTAGACAGCCTGAGAGAACATACAGAGAACACACCGAGAACACACAGAGAACATACTGAGAACACACAGAGAACATACAGAGAACACACAGAGAACATACAGAAAAGATAAAGAGAACACACAGAGAACACACAGAGAACATACTGAGAACACACAGAGAACATACAGAGAACACACAGAGAACATACAGAAAAGATACTGAGAACACACAGAGAACATACAGAGAACATACAGAGAACATACTGAGAACACACAGAGAACATGCAGAGGACATAGAGAGGACACACAGAGAACATAGAGAGGACACACAGAGAACACACAGAGAACACACAGAGAACATAGAGAGGACACACAGAGAACACACAGAGAACACACAGAGAACATAGAGAGGACACACAGAGAACACACAGAGAACACACAGAGAACATAGAGAGGACACACAGAGAACACACAGAGAACACACAGAGAAAATAGAGAGAACACACAGAGAACACACAGAGAACAGAGGCACAGAATGGCGTCCGTACCTCTCTCTTTCCCTCTCTCTGTGGCGCCGCTTGTGATTGGTCCAGAGACAAACTCGAGGAGCGCCCGCTTGGTGCTCGGAGCTCTGAATTACAGATCGGGGGCCAGATTGCGGGGCCCACAGAGAAGAGCCGAGCCGCGGGACCCGGGCCGGAGTCTGTTTATCAGAGAGCTCCTGGTGCCGCGGCGGATTATTAAAGTGCAGGTGCTTTACTCTCTCTCCTCCTCCTCCACTCGCCCCGCGGTTACTCACTCGCTTCCCAAATAAACCCCATTGTGTTCAGGCAGGAGCAGGGCAGCTTCACCTTCTAGACTCTGCTTCTGTTTAACCGTTATATGGGGGTCTTAGTAGCTGCATATATGCCAGGCCTCGTGAGATTGATTTCTGGCTCCAACAATGTGATGAATGTCCTTCCTGATCTTTTCCGCCATTTCACACTTCTGTCTAATAAAGTCCATGTGCCAAAAGAAACTCTGGAAAAAATCCTCTGAATTCAGTGTATATGTTAAAAAGGGTGCAACTAACGATAATTTTGCTAATCAATTAATCCAACAATTATACTTATGATGAATTGATTTGTTGACTTGTTTGGATTGTAAAAGGGCCATGAATGTGTCATTTTTACTAAACTGGCCCGAATGAAGCTAAAGAGACGCCACTTGAGAAATATATGATGGAGAATATTTACAGATTTGTGCACAGTCTTGATAGTGATAATTTAATTGAATCAATTAGTTGCAATGAATCTATTACCGTATTTTCCAGAGTATAAGTCTCACCAGCCAAAAAATGCATAATAGAGAAGAAAAAAATAATAATAAATCGCACTGGAGTATAAGTTGCATTTTATGGGGACATTTATTTGATAAAACCCAAGACCAAGAACAGACATTTCATCTTGAGATGCAGTTTAAAATAATAACAGATGAGAGAACATGGTGAATAGGTGTACGTATGCTAACGCTAACACCTTCAGCTACATGAGGCACAGACAGAACTGTGGTAAGTGTCTGGTATGTTAACGTAACATATTAACAGTTATTCAGATAACTATAGCATAAAGAACATGCTAACAAGTTTACCAAAGCATCAGTTTTACCCCAAATCACTAAATCCATTGAATTCTTCTTCCTCTGTGTCACTTCTAAACAACTCCACAAACTCCAGAGGCAGAGGAAGTGCAGATTCTTCTTCTGCGTCGCTTAGAGCCTTCAAATATCACAAATAAGTTGCTCTGGAGTATAAGTCGCACCCCGGCCAAAACTATGAAAAAAGGTGTGACTTATAGTCCGGAAAATACGGTAACTATTTCAGCCCTAATTTCAACCTTTAACCCGTAAAAGATCAACCCTGATCTCCAGCTGTCATTGTTTTTGGGTAGTATCTGAAGTATCTGAAGTATCCTGAACAACATTTTAATGATAAAGAAAACTGTTTGTGACGTTTTCCCGAGATAGTTTGTGTTCCAAATGCAGCATCGCGTAGATTTCACACAGGCAGGTTAAAGGCCACCATCTCGCCACAATCCACTTTAAAGGGCCGGCGCCGTGATATTTCTGAGCGCACGATTGACCTAAAAGTATAAAACATAAAAAGGCTCAACGCTGGATGACAAATAGCGCCGTTTCTGCCACCTTGACTTCATGTGTATTTTCTCATATTCTCCATCTCCCTTGTGGGCGCTGAGGTGTGGAAGAAGTAAGATGAAATGAGATGAAACCATGGACCCCTTTTCTTCTCCCGCAGCCTGCCAGACTCGTTCCATTTCGTCCTGTCACTCACATCTTTTCCCCATGATGCCGCACAGGGCCGTCCAGCCCCATGCGTTTCCCGAAAAATAAAAGTGCATAAGAAATACATTAAAGCCACAAATGAGAATTTCATTTCAAACCTGGCTTGACATAAATGTTTTGTCGATCTGCTGTTGAGGGACTGATTTAAAAAAGAGAAGAAAAGAGCAGCATTGGGGAAGTTTGTACATATATGTTTGTTTGGCCTTTTAATTCCGACTTTACGCACAAATCACATTTTAAGACTTTTAAGGCCATTTAAGACCACCAAAGATGAAACAAATTTACACCCTGCGTACAGTAACTTACAGTATTTTACAAAGATGGTTATTTTCCAGTGGGTGACTAAGATTAGAAGATAAGATCAAAGTAATGCAAATAATAACAAACAAGCAGGCAAAATATTCAGCAACTGCGTTTTAGCATTTTCTCTAAAAAAAAACAACAGTGTGTTTAGCCTGGGGGGTTCTCTCCCGGGAAACTTTCAAAATTACAATGCATTCTGTTGCATTTTAGATTACGCTGCAATGTGTTGATATCGCAACAGATTGACATGAAAAGGTCACATCACCATTCGTGCAATTATAGTTTCTATTGCCCTGAAGATTCATGGCAAACTATGAAGTGTTTATGTTTACTGTGTTGGTCATGTTTCCAGCATATAATATTAGTTTGACACTAATTGTATCAATGAACCTAACGCATGCAAACAGCACGCACAACACCAGGAGCGCACACAACTCCAAAATCAATATTTACAATGGATTTGCATTTTTCAGACATACCACGGTAGATTTAATACTTTGTAAGGCCTTAAATTCAAACCTTTTTAAGAACCCGTGGAAACCCTGATTCATGTGTCATAGGTGCAGAAGAGTGACTTACAGGACTGTTTCTTAAGGACAATAATTAATATTAGACTATAACATGCCAGGTGTAAGAGTTGTGAGAATATACAAGTCTTTTGGATTGTTCTGCACAAAGCTGATTTGACATTTACTCATATGTCACCCATACGTTTGCTAAATGGCATCTCTATGACAAACAGGTGCAAACTGCATCTGCACCGTCTGCTTATTTAGCATGTGTGCTCCTTATTAGCACCGCCCGGTGGCTCTTGTTGACTCATTACCATAGTGACTGGCATTTTGCAGTGTATAAAAGAAGCTTAGCCCAAAGGCTAATGCATAAGCCTCAGGATGTCTGCCATTTAAGAATCCCAATAAAGCTTTCTCTTTAACCAATAATAGACTTGCACCGCTGAGATTGGAGTGAGTGACATATTGTGGGGCTGTGCAGTAAGTCTACAGAATTAAGTTTAGAAGGTCAAGCACATATAAATCTGCACTTTAGAGTCTGGAAGGGGCCAGAATAAATGTCAACATGCATCAATGTGGCAATTACAGAACGCAGTACGCCCAGATCCCTACGTGACGTGACACGCCCACCAAAAGTACCAACATCAAGGTTTTAATCTCCATGTCAAAACTCATCAACTCGAGGCCTAACATCAGCTAATGCATAAATGATTCCAATACAAGACTTCACTTTCAAATTAACCAATGAAACGTTTCATGAAGGGAAAAACACCAGGGAAAGACGCTAATGCAGAACATTACAAACAGAAAAAGCATAACCTGAAGCCTAAACATTTATATTTCAAATAGATTATGATCTCAAAATAGGGTCAACATGTCATTTCTTCCGTGTGCTACTCAAAAATAACCAATTTATTTTATGTTATTGTGTTTATGTCATGATTTGGTAATGACTTCTCCCTTTGCTGTAAAGTAACATTAATGTCTCATCTCTCTGTGTTGCAGGAAGGAATGGAGTGGTTTGCTGACTTTGGAAGCTAGTGGCGACAATCAATGAGGACATCCATCTCCATTAGACCAAGAAAGAACTATTTTGGTCAAGGACACCTTTTTCTGTGATTTTTCTCTTTCACGTTTTTTTCCTCCTCTTCACCCACCATCTCGGATATCCAGCCTCGGTCCCCGCGACACAGCACTGACTGATTGGTCATTACACCGAGGGGCGCCCACATAACAGGAAGACACAACCTGGAGTAAGGAGCTGTGGGAGTAAGGTGGTGAGTCAGCCACCTTAGGAAGTACAACAGATGACACATTTCTGTTCAAATTACTCCTACTACTGATAGCAAACAGATTTTTTATTTTTTTTTACTGGAGCTAATCATTTCAATATGAAGGAGGCGTCTTTTGTGGATTGCCTTTTTCTCGGCTTGGCCATGGCCTCTTTTGTGGCCGGCGCGGAGGATAAGTCGGATTGCCCCAAGCTTTGTGTTTGCGAGATGCGACCGTGGTTTTCCCCGAGTTCGGTGTACATGGAGTCGCTCACTATTGACTGCAATGATTTGGGACTATTCGAGCTCCCAGAAAAACTACCGTTGGCGACACAAGTGCTGCTACTTCAAACAAACAATATCGTGAGAGTCGACGCGCCGCTGGATTACTTGGCAAACATCACAGAAATCGATTTGTCGCAAAATAACGTGGCGTCACTCGTCGACGTCCACTTGGGGAATCTCCCTCAGCTCGTGTCGCTTCATCTGGAGGAGAATTTGATACAAGAGTTGCCCGAAAGGTGTCTGTCGGAGCTAACCAACCTCCAAGAGCTTTACATGAATCACAACCTCATTGCGTCCATTTCCCCGCTGGCTTTCCAGGGTCTGAGCAGTCTGGTGCGTCTTCATCTCAATTCAAACAAGCTGAAAACCATTAATAGAGAATGGTTTGATGCCGTGCCAAACCTCGAGATTCTAATGATTGGCGAGAATCCAGTCGTTTCCGTGGAGAACATGAATTTCAAGCCGCTCGGAAACCTCCGCAGTCTCGTCCTCACCAGAATGAATCTCTCCCAGCTCCCCGACGACGCGCTCACCGGCCTGGAAAACCTGGAGAGCATTTCGTTCTATGATAATACATTCCCGGATGTGCCACATTCAGCCCTGAAAAACGTCAAGAATCTTAAGTTTTTGGATCTTAATAAAAACCCGATTGGTAGAATACAGAGAGGCGACTTTGTGGATATGTTTCATCTAAAAGAGTTGGGGATTAACAGCATGCCAGAGCTGGTTTCAATTGACAGTTTTGCACTTAGTAACCTCCCGGAGTTGACCAAAATAGAAGCCACCAACAATCCCAAACTGTCCTACATTCACCCTAATGCGTTCTACAAACTCCCCCGGCTCGAAACTTTAATGCTAAATGGCAACGCACTCAGCGCCCTGCACCGGATCACAGTCGAGTCCCTTCCAAATCTTAGAGAGGTTAGCATGCACAGTAATCCGATTAGATGTGACTGCGTGGTGCGCTGGATGAACATGAATAAGACTAACATTAGATTTATGGAGCCGGATTCGCTGTTCTGCGTGGAGCCGCCCGAGTACGAGGGCCAGCATGTCCGCCAGGTGCACTTCAGGGAGATGATGGAAGTCTGCTTGCCTCTTATCTCCCCGGAAAGTATGCCCGGGCGCATCAAGACGCAAAATGGCAGCTCGGTGTCACTCCACTGTCGCGCCTTCGCCGAACCCGAGCCGGAAATTTACTGGATCACGCCCTCCGGTATGCGAATCCTGCCCAATACCGTGTCCGACAAGTACTACATGCATCCAGAGGGGACTTTTGACATTTATGACATCACCGAAACTGAAGCAGGCCTGTACACGTGCGTGGCCCACAACCTCGTCGGAGCAGACCTCAAATCCGTCTCCGTCGAAGTGAATGGATATTTCCCGCAGCCGGTGAATGGCTCTCTGAATGTCATAATCAACTCGGTGGAGACAAACTCGGTATTGCTTTCCTGGAAGGCCGGCCCCGGGACGCTGGCGCCCAACATCAAGTGGTACACCATGGCTGAAACGGATCACCCCAGGACCGCGTTCACCACCAGGGTTCCGTCCGATATCCGCGCGTACAACCTCACCCACCTCAGCCCGGCGACGCGGTACAAAGTCTGCGTCGAGGTCCGCGGCGTCCATTACAACCACGAAAGCAAATGTCTACACGTGACCACGAAGGGGATCGAGCTGGCCGTCAGGGACACAGAGAGATGGGATGCGGCGGTGATAACCATCTTCGGGGTGCTTTTGGCGACGACATCGGTGGCCTGTCTGCTTGTTTATGTGTCTCTAAGGAACCACCACCTTTACGGGCAGATTAGAAAGAGCGAGTCGAAAGTAGCACTGGCGCCCGGGGAGGAAAGCAACATGAACTCTCCTTTCTTTACGACGCTCTGGTTCGCCGGTAAAGGACTACCGCGCGGGGTGGAAGTTAAAGCCACGGTCATAAATGTATCTGACAATGCCTTTTAAAAGGAAAGAGGACGTTCGAGTTTGACGCTAAACTAAACGAAATTGACAGGCAGTGGGTACGAGAGGACAATAAGCGACTACTCGAAGCCGGCTCTCTGGCTAAGACACACTGGACTCTGGGATTGAACATTCCTTGAAAACGTCAACATGCTCTCCCGGTTTTGAACCTTTTTTTAGCAGACGCCGTGGCGAGCTGTGAAAAAAAACACTGCGAAATGTTTCCACTCCCACCGAAATTGCGGGCCAATAGTTGAACGGGTTTCAGATGATGTGGATGAGGTCAGCGCTCTTGTAATTGACCGTTAAATGTGTTCAGAGTCGTGGAACTGTCCGTGTGGTCCCCCCCCCCAAGCAATACCGTCTGTGCTTTGTCCAAACACCCATAGACGAGTTAGCAGAAACAGTAATAACACCTGAATATATCGGGAAGGCAGATCTTAGTAGTGCGTAGACCTACAACAGTGACAATGGTGTTTTTGACTTTTGATGAAATATACCCCGGTTTTCTATTTAAAAATGGATTCTTGATTTTTCATGGAGATATTGTTATATATATATATTATATTATGTTGATGTAATGACAAATCCTCTGTATCAGAACAGCTTAAATGGGTTTTTAATGATGGCGAGCGGCAGACTACTTTTGATTACAATGTCACATTAAGCTTAATGAAATTGTGCTTCAGAATGGGTATCTCGAGAGGACATTTGCAAAATTGCTGCTTATGCTGTGTAGTTCTCCTTGCATCAGCGACTGGGACAAATGTGTTGGACAGAAACAAATAAAACAGGTCAATTAAAGCTGGGATGACAAATATGCCATCCCCTGGTAAGTGCCTACAGCAAGAACTACACAAAGTGAACAGAGAAGACGAGAGAGAGAGAGCAAAACCAGATCATCACCGCGGCAACGCAGGCTACCCCCCAGTAATTTAGTGGAAATACTTTCTCAGTATTTTTAGCATACATATTTTAAGATAAACATTTTGTTGTTGCTTTGGGTGTAAAGTTAAAAGCCATTTTTATATTTACTGTATTATATGTGATCAATGGGCACAACAGACTAATTATGAGCAGTGCTAAGAAAAAATAATAAATGTCATTGTTTCTTTTCCAAACAAAATTGGGAATATTGTGTTCGTCTCTGTCATTTGATGCAAAACAACACACGTGAAGGACACAGTTTGAGATCGCACTGCACTGTAGACGTGAAGATGTGACAGTAAAAACAGAGGCGCTGAGAGCTGACCGGAGCCCAGGAAGAAGAGAAAGAGAGAGAGGGAAAAGTACAATAGAGGAGTCATTAGTCGGCTCATTAAGATCATGTTCGTCCTTCAGCGGCTCTCGATTTAGCCACAGTTGCTGCTCCAGCTGCCACAGCTCTGACGGGGACAGTGCGTCCCCAGCACAAAGAGCCGAGTACAGTGAAGTCGCTCAGGAGAGAGCGCTCACGTTTTATTTGTCTTAGTGAATTATCAAGCACACGGAGTATTTCACATGAGAAAGCAAGTATGATGAATGGCTGTCAGACGGAGAGTGACACGGTGGATTTATCAAACAGCCTGTGACGTTCATACATCAGCCAGACTTCAGCACCACGGACAGAGGCTTTTAGAGCCAGGCCATCTGTCAAAGACAAAGGGAGTTAAAATATGATGCAGCGTGCTCCTCGGGTAATGCTCAGGTCAGACTCAGTCTGTCTGTGCAAAAGCAGCCGTGAATACAAATGCACAAACAACAAGAGAGAAAAAAAGGCGGGAGAAGAGAAGGGGGAAAAGGGGGGAAGACCAAGGTCACAGATTGACACAGTCAAAACCATAAAAAAAAAGGAACAGGACGTATTCTCATGTAAACTGCACATCTACAAATACACACATGAGGCAGTTTTCATCCCCGGGGGAGCGCAGCAGAACGCTGAGCTGGTGTTTGTGAAGAAACACGACATGACAGCCAGAGAAGACACTAAATGAGTTCAGTAGCCAAACATATTCCTGGAGATTAGAGTGGCTCCAGGATATTAGCCACACTGTTCTTGGTATTTCTTTGTTTTCCGTTTTCATATTACATATATTTGATTACATACTTGAGTGAATAAGCAGAGTGTTATGTGAAAACTCATCTCTGCTGTCTGTCTTGATCTAATGCATTTTCTCTGCGACTCTCTCTGGGTGCCAGTGCCCACACAAGTCTAGGAGGGAGTATTTTTGCCTGAATTTGTACATTCAAAGGAATATAAATTAGAATGGACTTTTAAGTTAAATCCCACATGAAAAGAACCAGTGGGCTGTCACTGTCACCATTTAATCCACTGCAAGGAATGAAAAATGTTATTTCTAGCTGAATCTTCAAATATTTCCAATATTAAAATCACCTTGTTCATTTCAGAGAGCCATCTGCAGCGTGACTGATACTAAGACGTGCTGTCAGGGTTTATCACAGGCTGCTCCTGCTGGTTACACATTCAGTTTAATTTAGCCTGGATCACTGTCATGCACTTGCACAGTTAATGTGGAATCCAATGGTAGGAGGTGGACGTTAAAAGGCTTTTACCCTGTTTTATTTATTTATTTTCACCACAAAGCAATCATTAAGTCAGCTGCTGACTCTCTAGAAAGTAATTTACGTCTTACATTTTTAATGACTTGAATAATGTTCTGGTTTAGGTGCATTTGGAAAATAACTGCAGTTCTTTCCTTGAGTGTTTAGTGGGATTTAAGTTTCCTTGTTCTTGCAGCATTACAAGCATCGTCTACCACTATGTCAGTGTATACATTTACTCTGACCCCACAGTATCCACACATGAGCGTGTTCTGATGCTCCTTTGACCTTGTCCTATTTCAGACAAAGCATGTCTGACATCTGTCTGAACAGATTTGATAAATCCAACACAGCGTCTGAGCGTATCTTTATCTATCTTTTTGACATGGACCATTATTCTGTGCTTGCTTTCAACTTTTAAAAGAAAAGGACTGGATGGCAAAATGCTTGTTTTCTTAGTAAAATCTGAGATGGTATAATAAGTAAATACAAAACAAATAAATCCAGTGCTATTGAAAGCCATTGTACACATTCAGTATAACAGTTGATTCTGTTGCACGGCTGAAAGCTGACATACTGTTTAATGTGTAATTCCACTAACAAGTGTTCTGCTGGTTATGACTGTAGTGATGGTCAAATATATAGTAGGCCTACAAAATGATGGCCTCATACATTCATTTACCGGGTTAGGGTTAATTTTACATAAGTGGGCAATGTAAGTCGCTACTGTAACAAGGCCATCGCTATATCACTTAAACACTTAACTAAGTCCTGCTAGGAAAATGCAAGTACTCTTCATATTTTCACTGAAAGTATCATCATAAAGCATTCAGTACATTATAGTGGCCTTTGTTCTAGTCGTGGTTTATGTTTGCTCACCTGACAGTGAATGTAAGTATACGTGTGGCATGTCAGGGTGTTTAACTGTAGCTGTTAAACCAAATTGAAAGACCAACAACGCCACCCGGGCATTAATGAGCCCAGGGCCATATTCAAACCATTAAAAGAGTCGCACAGAGTCGTTGTTGACAAAGGCAAATTTGTTTTTTCTTTGTTTTTTTTAGGGCTAAGTTGCATAATAATACAAAATAAGTCTCAGTGGAATTCCGCATTCATCGTTGTCCATAAGTACAGTAACATTTATGTTGAGCATCGTCCATCAATTCAACCTTAAAATCGTCACGAGAGTCAACAAGACAAGTCGAGGAAAAGACAAGTTGGCAATGCTCGTCCCCCATGACCGCTGAGAAACCTCTGCTGCGCATCCTCGACGGCAGCGAACGTGGCCAGTTCAGTCTGCTACACACATTTGAACCCGAGCTTCCAGAAACTACCTGAGAAAAAGGAGAACGGGGCGTCGCCAACAGCGCAATCTGAGACGGAAGTAGGAGTAAGAAGAAGAGGGGTGTTTTTATACTGAGCGGAGCGACACCTTCTGGCAAATTTGCTCAAAAACTACCCGCACTGTCACATTATGTATCACCAGTGAGCACGAATTCCGCCCCGGTAGAGTCGGTTGTCGCGGCGCATCCGCTACAGCTCGTCAAAAGTCATTTGGCCCGCGTTTCTCCTCTTCCTTCATTTTCATAACCATCATTTTTGACGTCTTTGTCACCGCTTGGAAATGAGGTGATTTATTTATTTTCCCCCCACTCGCACCAAGCAATCACAGACATAATCACACACGACCCCGCACACACCTACATCGCCGGATATTCAATAAGGCTACAGGCGATGCTACGCTACCAAAACACAGCTGCTATTAGTCATTCCCATTCTGAACCCAAATGAACTGGAGTGGAGAGGACGGGGTGCTGGCAGATTTACATATTCTTTTCTCTGATTCACAATTTGCAGTGGCAAATTGATGGTTTGGCTCTTGGACAGCGTGTGACGAGACTGACACTTTGCATGTAAAACAGGCTTCATAAATCCGCAGAAGATATGGCACCCGCAGGAGTCGTTTGGGTGCGCGGGCCTGGATTGTTTTCGCATGCCGTCGCATTTTTTCGCACGTTCTTTCTTTCCCCCCGATTTTGTTGGGAAACGTTAAGACGCGCTCGATTCGCAGGGGCGGTAATTGCACCTGCCGCTCACCCTTCATTTTTATGTCATTTTTATATCCTACAAACAAGACAGGCAAGATGCTCTGATTTATGCTGCAAAAATGTTTTCAGGTTGTTATCGTAGAAACAAAAAAAACGTTAATTTTTACAATGCCCAGTTTTATTTCTGTGTGTTTGAAATGCACATTCAAATTTGATAAATCACTGAAATACTACAAAAAACAACAATATTTCTGTTCAAGAGATATGTTCAAGCATCAAATCTTAATCATTACTTTAAGCGATTTGATTACCGTATTTTCTATAAGTCGCACCGGAGTATAAGTGGCACCAACCAAAAAATGCATAATAGAGAAGAAAAAACACAATAATTCGCACTAGAGTATGAGTCGCACCCCGGCAAAAACTATGAAAAAAGGTGCGACTTATATGCGGATATAAAAAAGTCGCACCTTTTCCGGAAAATACGGTAATAATAATAATAATAATAATAATAATAATAACTTTTATTTATATAGCGCTTTTCAGTGACCCAAAGACGCTGAACATAATAAAAAAAGGGGGGGTATTTACAGACAGGGGGGGACAACACGTACAATACACATTAATATACAGATAAAATGAACAAGACAGAAGAAGTAGAGAGAAAAAGATGGGGATGAAGAGTAGGCAATGGGGTAGAGGAGGCTAGGGGTAGGGGAGGTCATAAGCTTGGGTGAAGAGGTATGTTTTTAGGCGGGATTTGAATGTTGTGAGTGAGGGAGAGTGGCGGACAGGTAGTTTTTATTTGACAGTCAGCACATGTTGAAGACACGATACGACGGTGGCAGCAACCGCACATGTGCAGCAACGGCCTTATCCACTGCACCACCGGCCAAACCCAGCACAGCATGATCAATTTTGAGTAAAATGTGGAAGAATATTTTTAAAAGCACAGAATGGGGTGAACAAGGAGAGACTATGATCTTCATGGTGTGGAAACTGACCCATAAAACTGCAGATGAGCCTTTATCACATCGAATAAGCAACATGTACTGTACCCAACTCTTCTAAATTATGAAAAAGATATATATATTTTATCTTGTACCATGTTTTTATTCTAAGGGGAATAATTTCTTTGCAGTTGACCCATCTTTTAATGCGTCTGGGGCGACCTGTCAGGAGCATATTGAATGTAGGCTATGTTAGTTTATAAAAGTGTGTCCCTTTCTGTCTCAATAAAATATATTTCAAAGCTTTTATGCCAGTTCTGTCTAATCTAAAGTCTGTTGTAAACAATATGCAAAATACCCACAGCTAAAATGTAAGACTTCCCCCGAAAAACTTTTGCTTATTTATTTAGCGTGTTGAATATAGAAGAGAAAAGGCCTTCAGCAGCTTTGCTCCCAGTCACTGGATCAAAACACAGACTGTTTATATTACATGATTTTGTGCCTTTTAATTAATTCAAAGCATTGGTTAAACATTACCCACAATGCCAGGGGTATATTAAACATGTGCGTGTGTTTTTCTATGTATTTGTTTAATTTATGAACATTTTACATGGATAAACTGTGTTTGTTTGTTTCATTTGTAGTTTGTTTTAACAGGATGCTCACGAAAAAGGGAGTTTCATTGGGTTTGTCAGCTTTAAGATGATTTGTACAGTTTTACAGATAATGAGGAAGTGCATGGAAACAGGTGATTGTGTGTGATAAATATGAATGACATAAACAAGATAGAAAAACATGAAAATATAACTTCACAAGGCTGAGCAGAAAGGACTTAATTTTGCTTCTAAAATCATCAGATTTCTTTTAATTAAAAAAGTCCTGATTTAGTTTGAAAATTTTAACTTTTCTACAAATAGATTTTTTTTTCTTCAAATCGTCATTTTTTTCGAATTTTTAGTCTTTACACTTAAATTGTGATCTAAATTGTCACGATTATTGTCTAACCTAATAATCTTGACATCCCTAATCACGATATATTGATTTTTATAGTAAAAATAGTATGAAATAGTATCATATCGTCACAGGAACGAGATCACAATTCGATTTTGATCGGCTTTACTCCCAAACCCACCCAAACATAACCTTGCATCCTGTCGCTGCATTGGAAACATGGGTGCGGATGTGGGAATGTCACGCCTCACGGACCCCCGCCCCCTTGCCCTAATAATTGGTGATTGGTTTCTTCCCGTGCTCTGATTGATCGCCGGCTTCCCTCGCCTGTCGGCCGCTTCCTTTGTGCATGTCGTGGAAGTGCTGCCCCGCTGTAGTCAGATCAATGCCCGGCTAATGAGTTATTCACACTAATGATGGATTAGACGGGGAATACAGATCGCCGGACCTAACAAGCGGCACGCGGGACACACAGGGATGCTCTTTTCTCACCGACGTCCCCACAGCAAAGACGCTCCGGCGGTTAGCATCTGATTCATTAGCGTCGGCGTCGATATCCATAGTGCGCCGCGTAAATCATGGGCCCGGATTAAAAAGCCTCTTGTCAAACGCAGAAAAGGCTACTTACAATTACGGCCCCCGTGTGTCAGCCGAGTGTGGAGTGGTCAGTGCGCCAGCAACACAGCAACACAGCAACACAGCAACACAGCAGCACAGCAACACAGCAGCACAGCAACACAGCAAGGAGGTCTTGAATTTGAGTTTGCTCATAGAGTAAGATGACTCATTAGGGGCTTGGATGGATATGTTAAATATGAGGTCATGCTTAAGGTACAATTTGTTGTCCCTCTGCCTTAACGCCGCTGGAAACGCGGTCAGAACCAAGCTCCAGAGCTTTGCCCGGACTTGGTTTGAACTACCTCAGCTGGAAGGATTTACCTACTGAGATGGTTCTGGGCTGAGGGCCAAGAGGACTCAGGGCTCAGGTAGTGGGTAGTTCGATGGACTAGGAAGGAGGGGTGAGGCAGGGCTGTGGTCCCCCCCTCTTTGAAACCTTTGCCCAATATATTAGCCACTTAGAAACAATTTATGGTTCCTCAATTGATGGAACTGAAAATTACAGATTCTATTGGACTGTATTTGACCAAACCAGAGATTTCCATATCTAGTGTGAAGCTTTTCCTTCATGATATTGGTCCAATGTCTGGATAGAAACCGAATGTACAAAAAAATAAATAAAAAAAATCTCTCTTACGAGCAAAACCCACTGTCCTATAGAAAAACCTTCAGGCGTGGATTGTCGATAATCTTAGAGAAAAACTACACTCCTCTTTTCTCCACTCTATAGAAAGCTCTTGAAAGAACAGATACTTCTTACACAAATCCATGCACCTTTAACCCAAGAAAAATGTATTGAAATGGTCCAGTCCCCAGTCACATGACGAGACTGCGACATTGGATCGGGCAGTGCCACGGGTTTGCCCACTGAACCAGAGGCGAGCGAGGGGAGTGTGCAGTGCTGAGCGTGCACATTTGAACGCTCAAACTTACAGGAAAAGTTAAATTAGTCCGACTTGTGTGGAAATGTCTGGCTCAAAAATGGACTTTGTTAGAGGGCGAACCTGGGTCAAAAACAAAGACGATCCCACGCGTCCCGTCAATCCTGGTTCTGTTGAAGAATGGCATTGCAGAAGGCAGATGGGCACGCTAAAGGAAATGTATTTAGCGTCAGACGTCTTCATTCGTCTTTGCAGTAATACAGTGAGAGCATAAGCAATATTTGCAGATGTGAGCAGTCCAACTGTAATTATGGCGGGCCGACTTGACAAAGCATCTGTATTAGCTGCGACCGTTCATCACAGCCGTGAGGTACGGGTGGAAACGAAAGGGGAAAATGGCAGGACGTCGCATACGTTGACATTAATCATTAACTGATAAGAATCATTTCAGCTTGAAACATGACTAAAAATAGCCCTGATAGTGATTACGTGTTATTAAATATGGATTTTTTTACCTTCATTGTTCGATCCTATTGCAAAACATTATAGAAACACGGGCCACACTAACATTAACAGTCTCAAAGTCATGGTTCTGGAAGTTGATCAAAAATAGAAGGACATAGATTAAAAAGACTTCTACAGAGGGAACATTCTGGATCAATGGATTGAATGCCACCACGTTTCTAGGCCTCAACGAAAGAAATCGACTTTTACAAACCTTTACCTAACACTTGTCTAACCTCTCTTAAGCAAATTGGTGTTCTTACTATATAGCTCTTCTATGGACAGACATTACAAATTAACTATTGGCTATAAATGTGGTTCTGTGTAACACTTTGAATTTACATCATGATCAAATGTATAAATGAAAAGTGACCAATGATCTCTGTTTCACAAGACGTCTCGGAAATAAACATTTTTGATTACATGGTACAGTTTAAGTTTGATTCTAGGTGGCCACCCTCACTCTTTGTAATTATAGAAGTGTGTGTTCTGGATCTCAGGCACCTGAACCTAGGCCAGAGCCGCGGAGCGCTCCAGTCACAACACGGCTATAGAAAACTGGGCAATTACACTGGCGAAACAAAGGTAAATACAGTTGGTACGAGCCTCCTGCTGGAGAACTGCTGCAGGTGATGATCTTTCAGCCGCAACACCGTATTTAAACCAAACTGATGCAGTGAGTGGCTTTCTGAAACAACCGTGTGGAAAGACAAATCCTGTGGTCATGTAAAAGATGTGTCAGTGTGTTTGAGAAGGATCAAATCATCGGTATCGAGCATGGAGATAACATCAATGCCACAGCGAATGTGTCCTGTAATCAAAGCTAAAAGCGGTCACACCAAAGAAGAGCGTGTGACCCTTTTTTTCTTCCTGTGGGGACTTTTTATTTTGGAGTGTTTGAAAAAAGCTCACAGTAAAAACCAAAGAACTGGTTTATCTCTCCTCAGCCAACGAGCATACGGCCTCGATGCTCCATGCATTGTTCTCAAAAGGTCAACCGGGAAGGTACGCAACCGTGCGCGATTTACATGTAAACAGGTCTGACTCGTTTGGGGGGAAAGATTAATAGAGTATGTTGTTGTTTTTTTGCCCAATCCAATTTCTGTGTACACGTCAATGCCCACGCAGACCAGAGCATATCGAGCACACACACACGGCTTATAAAAATGCTACAAAAAGCAAGAAATAGCGTGATGCTGAGTGAGAAGAGGAGAGACAGTGGTTTGAGCAGGTTATAGTGACTTTAGTGAGAGGCGAGGAGATGAGCAGGCGCTTCCTCTGCCTCCTGCAGTTTGTGTAACCTCCACTCCAACTTTAAAACACCCCTTTTGTTGATCACAGCAGATATCGGTCTGTGCTCACTGCAGAAGTACAAAAAGCATGTGTTTCCAGCCGTGGCACCGCGTTCAACAAGTTCCAATCATTGTGTCCAATGTGCGCATGTTCATAGAAAATAATGGCCTGTTTTTGCCCACATTTCAGTCATTGTTCCTGGCCGATAGTGACAGGAGCAAAAAACAACAACATGTCAGTTCAACAAATTAATAATGAATAACTCTTTACCAATTGTATGCAAATGACCAGTTAGCCTATTATACCTTTTTTATAGAGCATAATAAGATTTTCCATACATATATAGCGTATTTTCCGGATCATAAATTGCTCCAGAGTATAAATGCAAAAAATGCACAATAGAGAAGAATAAAACATATATAAGTTGCATTTTATGTCGAGATTTATTTGATAAAATCCAAGATCAAGAACAGACATTTAATTTTGAAATGCAATTTAAAAATAATAACAGATGAGAGAACATGGTGAATAGGTGTACGTATGCTAACGCTAACACCTTCAGCTACATGAGGCACAGACAGAACTGTGGTAAGTGTCTGGTATGTTAACGTAACATATTAACAGTTATTCAGATAACTATAGCATAAAGAACATGCTAACAAGTTTACCAAAGCATCAGTATTACCCCAAATCACTAAATCCATTGAATTCTTCTTCCTCTGTGTCACTTCTAAACAACTCTACAAACTCCAGAGGAAGTGCAGATTCTTCTTCTGCGTCGCTTAGAGCCTAGAGCGCCCTCTTTTCAGTGTGAAAATAACGAATAATATCACATATAAGTCGCACCGGAGTATAAGCATCACCCTGGCCAAAACAATGTAAAAAGGCGCAACTTATAGTCCGGAAAATACGGTGTGTGTGTGTATATATATATATATATATATATATATATATATATAAGCACGAGAGAGGAGCGTCTGAGTCTGATTCCATTCACCCTGCCGTAAACAATGCAGTCGGCCTAAATGGAGCATGTGTGTGTGTTTCTTTTGTCGTAGCATGTGGCCTTTTTACTGTGATGTATTGATAGTGGCTCGGTGGTGGGGGAGAGGGATGGATTTTATTAGACGGGTCAAGGCTCGTGAGGGCTGTTCAGTGGAGAACACCTGCAGCGCCAGCAACAGCAATCAGCGCAGATAAAGTGGTGCACTCGGAGCAGCGTGCACTCCAAACGGCTCGTCACGCGTGCACTCGAGGGGGCGGGCGCTAATACAGGACTGTATTCACACACTCTTCTGCTTACCTCAGACACTGAACACAATGGAGCTAATCAGGAGGTGGTTTCTGATTGATTTGTTTACCTGAAGGATTAAAAGATGTTCGACGCCGGTGAAACTGTGCAGAGGAGTTGGTCATGTAATTACTGTTAATAATAAGTCATGTTTTCTAAAGAGGAGAAAAAGCAGCTGAGAAGTTTGGCCTTGATTTAATTAAAGATACTCTTCTGTTGTTAATTTCTATGGCACATTTTACAAACATGTTTCCAAGAGCAGCACAGTGAAATAAAAGGCAGTAAATACAACAATAAAATAGAATAAAAATAATAACACTTCATAAAAAAGCAATAGCAATAAAATAGACTAATAAAAAATAAAAGACTAATAAGCATAAAAAAGCACGTTCTGGGATGTAATGTGGGGGCAGTACATTTAAATACAAACCATAAAATCATGAAATCAATTCCAAAATTTACAGTGATGCAAGAATTAGGATTATGCATACTTCTGTTTTAGTTTTTACCGCAGACAATGAAGTGTATTTTGGTTAAAAGTGTCCAGAGAACTAAAAAATATAAACCTGATGTGCTCAAAGTCTGAAAAACATAAAACTGATTACATTTTGGCAAAAAAAAACGAAAGATGATTAAAAACTGAATGCCAACATTGAAGATAAAAAAGCACATCATGGATCAAAGTGCAAATATTGTAATATATATACAGTATACATTTTTGCCATTTTCCTTTTTTAATAATGTGATTTCTCAAATGCCACATTCCTATTACGATTAGCTTGATTGAACTTCCACCTAGATAGTAGCAAAGGGAGACGTAGGACACATTTAGCAAACCATCCATTCATCTGCAGTCTGTGCAGGGAGGCCCAGACTTCCCTCACCCCAGACACTTCAACCAGCTTAAGAGGTAACTATAAAAAAAGAGCATATTGTTAAAAATAACGGTTCATTTCTAATTTAATTTGAAACAGACATGCCATTTCTACACATCATCTAGTAATAGGTGGATCAATAGCAACATATTGACATTTGTTCCCCATTCAAATTATATTATATATATATTTTAAAATAGTTTCCATCATTCTGAAACTAAAGATAGAAAGGTAACGCGGCACAGGCTTTTTTTAGTCCTCTCTTCTCTAAATTCAAGCCACAAGACAAGACAGCTCATCTCCTCCAAGGTGAAGTTTCTATAGTAGCAGAGTTTAAATACATTTTAATACACTGGGGTATACAAGTACAGTGAGGAGCACCACAGCTCATTACAGTTCATTACACGCTTCCCTGAAAACTACAATATCATCTTCCACTCGGCCTGCTTCATCTTCATTACCCATCCTCCCTGTTCTTTAATATTCACATTCTGTTCTCTCTCAAACCGGTCTGATTTCTTTCATATCCTCAGATGGGAAAACGCTAACGCTACATCAGAGTCCACACGCCTATTTTGTACAGATGCTAATTGTGTGTAGCATAAATGATCTATCCAAATGATTTGCAATTGAAATGACGAGAGAAAGTTGTTTAAGTGACTGGCAATCTGTCACTTAAACAACTTTAAGTCTGGGTTTTATAACGTTGGCCTGCGCGGTGATGTTTGTGCTGACGGAGAGCTGCTCGTCGATGGAATAATGGCCTGACCTATTAATGTATTATGTTAATGAGAGAATTAACAGCAGGCGTCGGAATAGCACACATTCATTAAGTTTGTGATAACAGATTATTCCTCGTCATGCGGCGTGGCTACATTTCTCTCTCTGGGGAATATAATGATGCCATAACTTCAGCCAGAGCACAATGGACTGATGCATTGTGGGAAGACAAATGGGTAAAGGTTCAAATGACATTTGTACCTTTATCGAGAAGAAGATATCCTAGAATAAACGCAATGCTCCGTTACAAAATGTTTCTTTTTAAACAATAGCTGGAGGGCAAGT
This sequence comes from Eucyclogobius newberryi, assembly GCF_026437365.1. Classification (NCBI taxonomy): domain Eukaryota; kingdom Metazoa; phylum Chordata; class Actinopteri; order Gobiiformes; family Gobiidae; genus Eucyclogobius; species Eucyclogobius newberryi. The sequence continues at coordinate 25,299,055 of NW_027315834.1, forward strand.
TAGAGGCATTTGTGACTTCTGGGGATGGTGCAGGTGTGACCGATGGAACTGCTGTGCCTTTCTGCCAACATTTGCCTTTAAAATCTCTGTTGAACCCACAAAACACCAATAATCTTGGAGAAAGACGCTGTGAGAGATGAATAAACACAGAAAAAACAAGAAGGTAATGCTTCGAGTGCTGATCATGTAAACTCACCGAAAAGCTGACTCTCTCACAAGCTAAGGAAGCTAATTTGGCTAAAGTGGCTAATGTGACTAATGTGACTAATGTGACTAATGTGACAAATGCAGCTCCTGAAGGGACACCTCCATGATGGAAAAGCCCTGACCTCGATGCAGACTCGCTGGGCCCCCGGACTCAGCGGAAAGGACATAGCTTTACAACAGCTGGCCCTTATGGTGTCACCAACATGGTGTCATTGACACCCGAGATGATGGCTCGGAGCAGCGCTCGTTCGGACTAAATAGAAGCAGATTTGGCGGGCGAAGACGGCAGGCGCACTGTTGAGGCAGGAAAAGGTTGCAACTATTTATTGTTACTGTTTTTTTTTAATAGATATTTTGATTTTATTTTAGATAGACATTTTAGATATTATTCATTTAGAAAAGGGTGGTTAAAATTTTTTAAGGGGTATTAAATGGTTATTGTGCATAAGTGACCAGTTATTGAAATATAGTTATTAATAGTTATTGTGTGACCAGCCTTAACATGCAACAAATTGTACAGCAACTTTCAGTCCTTGGAACAGTATCACGATGTCCTCTTTTGAATGCCTCAGCCGTGAATAGTTCTCAATTGGCCGAGCTCATCAGCCAGTGTAAGCGCAATTCAGCTTCCATCTCGAAGTGACTTGATCACCTCGATCTTTGTCCCCAGCGATGAGCAGCCTGGCCTTGGATCTCAGGCATTTTATTACAGCGCGGCTCATAAAAAAAACAACTTCCTCTGCACTCGTCCCCAAAATCAGATTTGGATTGATTAAATGCCACCGTAGGGAGGTAGCATCATCAGATTTGACCTACAGTCGCTCTGCGTTTCTCCACGGCTCCAAACAGGCCTTGCAGTTCTGAGAAAACCTGTTACAGAGACCAATTGAGATAGTTCAGATGAGCGAGATGAATGTTAGAAGCAGACGGCGGTGGAGGATGATGGGAAAAGCGGAAGAGGTGGAGGTGGAGGAGGAGGGGGTGATGGATTGCAGAAGGGCAGGGAGTGTCTGCGGAGAAGGGAAAAAGTGCGACAGAGAGAGAGATCAGCGGCGTAATCATGGGCAGTGTCTGGGTTCGGCGGTGCTGAAGACATTGTTAAGAAAACACGCGGTCATGGAGGTTCTCCGTGTCGCCGTCTTGCCTCCTGTCACTCCATTTGGATAATTTACCTCGGCCCCGCTCGCTGCGAAAGGAGCCGCTTTGACCCTCGATGTGCAGGAGTCAAGAAGTTGCAGCTCGGTGAAATGAAGGGGAAGGAGACCGCCGCAAGGAACAATGTGCGTGTCTGCAAAATAGCCGGCCTTATTTCTGCAAAGAAAACACATTTTACTCCTTACAGTGCATTGTAAAAGCAGCTATTTGTGGGAAGAGAGAGACTGGGTTTAGGTCAAAAGAGTAATGAATCCAATGCTAAAAAAAAGCAAATGTGCGCTAAATACAAAGGAAATTGAAGGATGTTATGTTAAAAGGGTTTATGCAAAATTGATCATAATTTATCCATGCTCAGGACTGGCACAGAACAGAAAATACATTTTGTTTAAAGACCACGCAACGTCATTTTTTTTTCTGGTGGAAGCGACGTCACAAAGGCGCCGGTCCAGCTGGCAGCCCGGTGCAACGCTCCGCTCTTTTTTCACACTTATGTGCTTTATCTTTTGTATTTTGTAAATATTTTTTTCTACTTTAGTTGTACGATCGGGACACGCGCTGGAATCGCTTAATTCAACTTGTTTCGACTTTGTTCGGCTGGATTATTGAGTGTTTTTCGTTGTGTCGTCGTGATGTGCGCTAGCTCTGAGCTAGCCCCCCCGGCCCCACCGCGCTCCTCGGCCACAGCCGCTGTATGGATCGGCGCCGGTGCGTTTATACAAAGGAGGAACTCATGAAACTGCGGAAAACCATCGTCTTACCCGGAGATCGTCACGTTATCCCGGCAGACATCCTAATTTTTCCCCTCCATCCCTTGTTGGGAAATGGGAGGTTTTGTCTATAGGAGTTTTTGTTTATAAGAGTTCTTCTATTGAGAGTGTTTTTTAAACTTCCTATATTCTGTGATCTGTCCTTTTCCTCTGTATCTACTGCGTTGTATCAATGAAATTTCCCCATGTGTGGACAATAAAGGATTATCTTATCTTATCTTATCTTATTTGTCTCCAAGGAAAAGTTGTTGCTCTAGATTATTTGCCAGTATGTCATAGATACGGTTGGCATCGTGTCATGGTGGGGGGCATGGTCAGACTCGCTATCTTTTCCTATTTATAAGACATTTTCTGGCAAACTATGCATACTTTAAGCACAACTAATTCAAGCAGCAGCACAATTGAGGCTTAATGGAGGTTTTTGACATGACGCTACCTCAGAAATGTAAAACTGACTGTTCTGTAGATAGCAGGCACCCCGCAGCTAGTGTGCACCCCGCAGCTACCATTAGCAGTCTTGGATATCAATATAAATTTGGGCTGTTGGACCACTTTATTCTTCTCCATGTCTTTGTGTCTGTATTTGGTACATAATACATTCTTAAGTCTGTGTTTTGAAATGAATGGATTTCTTTTCCCACAGAGGTGTTCCCTTGGATGCAGATAAATGCAAGACTCAAACGTTTAATCCATCTCTCTTGCATTCTTACTGTCAGCGGGGTCACCACTCCACAGATCTAACCTGTAGGAATAGGTATTGATGGCATAACTTGCTTTTCAAACCAAAGAGGTGGACACGTTTTATGCCATGCCATGTAGAACATTCCAGTCAAAGCAATTCCACCTGGAGGCCAACAAGTGACATACCCTCAACCAAATTGTGCTTTTTTAACAACAACAAATCTAAAGACCGGTGCAAATGAGCAATTTTTGGATGTTCACGGTAATAAAGAAGGAGCTGAAACTTGTCTTGAACTTAAAAGTGAGCACAGATGGAAGGACGCAGAGTCACGTACGCTTCTGGACGGTTTGTCTGTCTGTGTTTCATATCTAACCTTGATGAACGATGGAGAGGTTGAAGCCTGCGCTGCATTGGAGGAGTGATTACTCGCTGTTGAGCTGAAGAATGAGAACCGACCGGCTATTTTATTTTGTCAATTGGTGTGCGCAAATGGAAATGTCAGAGCGGCCTGGAAAACTAATGAATCTGATAGGAGCGAAGCCACCTCTCGCTCAGAAGGCCTGATCAATTGCCATTGTCTTTTTGCGCTGTGTTGTTTTTCCCCGTCGTCGTTTTTTGATTGTTTTTGCCACGCGGCCCCGGCTGTCTGCGGTTAAGAGTTTGACGGTGAACTTTCGGTCGCGGAAATAAAGGGATCGATCTCTGGGTCGGGAATCGATGCTTTCATCTGTTACTTACAAGTCAAGGGCCGACGAAAAATGATTTGGGATCCGCAAACGCAAACACGGACAAAAAGAAGGCGTGCCGAGGCTCTGTCTTCTATTTGTCTCCGCCAGAAATGTCAATTTAGCCTTTCCATTTAGCGCAAGATAAATGTTGAAGCCGGATCGTCCCTAATGGCAACAACAGAAAAGAAACTTGTCTCGCTACAATTAAGCAACTTCTCTAACCTTGGAGCGGCGCCGAGTGACAGATGCGCTTTGTTTAAATTTAGCCTGACAATGATCTAGTGTGTCAGGGCTTTCTTGCCTGTTCAGTCACTATCTTTTTAAACCGCGACGACTGCGAGCATCACGAAAAACAACCACATCCAGCGCTATTCTATTTCAACAAGCAAGGCTAATTTTTGCCCTGGGTCATCGATATTTTTGACACGTAAACATAGACGTGGGAAAATGAATGCCTCCTTTGTTTTCGACATGTCTCAAAGCGTCAACAGAAAGAAATAATTTTCACTTGTTCAGCTGGATGACAACGAGCAGCGACGCCGATCGGTCCCTCTGGAGTGTTGTCTCGCTTTCAATATCATGCTCCATAAACAATATCCAATTTGGACTATTGAACTATGAAAACACACTGCTGAGAACGGGGGAGCGAGATGACGAAAGGCAGCCGGCGGTGAGGGATGTGGGGAAAACAGTGGTCAGAGAGAAAATGAGTTGATGTTGCGGAAGTAGCGGCAGAGCTGAACAGTTTATAGAAAGTAAAGATGTTTCCAAGTTTATTTCTTCGATCAAAGGGACTGTGAAATAAGATCATTGCATGAATACCTTATGTATTTTCCGGACCAAGACCAGACATTTCATCTTGAAATGTCTTTTAAAATAATAACAGATGAGAGAACATGGTGAATAGGTGTATGTATGCTAACGCTAACACCTTCAGCTACATGAGGCACAGACAGAACTGTGGTAAGTGTCTGGTATGTTAACGTAACATATTAACAGTTATTCAGATAACTATAGCATAAAGAACATGCTAACAAGTTTACCAAAGCATCAGTTTTGCCCCAAATCACTAAATCCATTGAATTCTTCTTCCTCTGTGTCACTTCTAAACAACTCCACAAACTCCGGAGGTAGAGGAAGTGCAGATTCTTCTTCTGCGTCGCTTAGAGCCTAGAGCGCCCTCTTGTGGTTGTCAGTGTGAAAATAACAAATAATATCACATATAAGTCGCTCCCCGGCCAAAACTATGAAAAAAGGTGCGACTTATTGTCCGGAAAATATGGTATTTACATTTGCCGATCAGAAATAGATGTTGGGAAATGACATAACATGTATAAATTAGCTGCTATTCAAGTAGACTAAAACAGAAAAATAATATAAGAAAGATGTAATATTCTTGTCCTTGAATGTTGTGATCACATTTATGGAGCCTTATTTTACATTTTGTCCATTTTGACTCACAATATTCACCTAAAACAACTTGATAATAGAAACAGGTACACTGACTTCCATTTCAAAACCAAGGAAATCACTTTTTCAGCACATTTGCATGTCATCAAGCTGAAAAATTGAGGCTATTTCCATTCTTTTGCCCGTAGGCTTTATTGGGAAATGGCAATTGGGAATGAGAGGGGTAAGGACATGTGGAAAATTGTCGGGCTCCACGTGGAACCTGGCTTGTCATTCGGCCATGGAGGGGCACTTCTCTTCTATTATACTAAAACGTTTGCACGCCTGACCAAAAAATGACTTTTGGAAAATACAGTCTGAGCCCATGTGTGATGAGTAAGAGCTGAAATGAGCCGAATGTTCTGGTGTGTAAGTGGAGGATGGGGCCCCACAGTTTTATTAAGGTCTTGTCCAAAAGCAGGACCGCATGTACTGCAAATGAAATATGTTAGTATTGGGCGTGATAATTAATGGTGACGTAGCCATCTAGTTTTAGAATCTGTTTAATTGTTACCAACCCGGGGACTACAGGTGGAATTTAGTATCTTCTGCTATAGCTGCGTACAATGGAGCTTTCCTTTTGTCCAGTGTTTATTGTACACTTTTCCTGTATATATGAATAATAAAAAACATACAGTACCCTTCTATGAACCTTAACTGTGATTTTATTTTTTCAAGAGTACTGAAGTAGGTATTGAGCAATTGGTGGATATAAGAGATGTGTACAAATAGAGCCTTGATCACTCAAACATGCATTAATCACTTAAATAACAACACTAAGTGAGCTAATGATGACAGAAAACCATTACTATGTGGTTACATTTCTAATAAAATTCACATAGTGCTTTTCTAACTTGAAGTATTGAACTAAGTAGATCATCATTTTGTTACAATATTGATCTAAAATGGCTTAGCATGAGAAACAGGTCCATTGACTTCCTGTTTAAAAGCCTTCAGAATCAGAATAATGTGTATTAATCTCCTAGGGGAAATTATTTTTGTTACAAACATGTAAACAACCAACAGGAGGAAAATGAGAATCTAAATTAAACATCAGTATCACAGGAGAATAGAATAGAAGTAGATGTTGTTTGGATGTGGTTGTTGTGTGGAATATGACCTGCAGCACTGTGAGGCCAAGGCCAATTTCCCTTTGGGGGCAATCAAGTTTAACCTAAGAATAAAATATAATAAAACTGTTTTTATCAACTAAACCCAGTGCGAGTGTTGGGACATTTTTCAATTAATCGCAACTAAAACTAAATCATGCACGAATCAATCAAAATACAACTTTGATTAAAATAATGATGAGGAAACACCGTTGTGGGTTAAAAGTGCATTATAGGTCAGTTTGCATTATATATCTCCTTTCAAAGCAGAAATAAGTGATGAAAGAGCTTCCCCTGCAGCTCCCATAACAACACATGGTTTCTTTATCATAATAAGACATTTGAGTCACAAAACATTTAATTTCACAGAAAAAAAAGAGCCAGGGTTTCTCAGGAGGGTTGTATTCAGGTCGATGTTGTCAAACGTTGCCAGGTTGGTTTTCCGCCCAGAGACAGCAGGAGGCGACGACGGACGCTTCAAATGCCCCGAAAATACATATTTAACCATCACAATGACATTCAAAGACATTCAATAAGGTCAAAATGTTACTTAGTTATGCTTTAAGGGATAAACACACACACTTAGACCCCAGCAGGTAGAAACACCAGTGATGCAATGAAGTGATTTAGGTATTTCACTAATATTTAACCCTAACCCTAGACTTTACAACAAACACTGCTAGCCCTGAGCAATACTGACTTAACCATATGCAATACCGTCATATTCATGTGGAATTACTGTCGTACTCACAAGCAATAATGTCACAATCATGTGCATATAACTGATGAAAATAGAGTGTTTATTTGACCATTATTATTAGTATTATTTTGTCTTACGCTAGCTGTTTTTATTTGTATTTTTCCCCTCCATTCCTTATTAAGAAATGAGAGGTTTTGTCTATAGGAGTTTTTGTTTTTGTTGTTCTATTAAGAGTGTTTTTTAAACTTCCTATAAGTGATCTGTCCTTTTCCTCTGTATCTACCTGCGTTGCAACAATGAAATTTCCCCATGTGTGGACAATAAAGGAATATCTTATCTTATCTTAACCCTTCCCCTGAGCCACATACACATTTGTAAGTATGATATAGAGGTGTATGTACTGAATGAGAGGACAGAAAATGCACCACATTACCCCATAATAAACTTAGAATCCAGTTTTACCAGAGCAATTAAGACCTGACCTGTTAGAATGTGACAAAGTGTTACCTGCATTCAGACGTGTGTGTCTCAGGACCAGGTTTAAGACCTGCTTGTTCTGTGTGCTCTCCAATTCTTTGATTTAATCCTCTCATTACCTCTGCCTCTTTTTGATGCTGAACAGGCTCCGCTCTCCTTCACATGTTTCTCACCTGCTAATCCGTCTCTAGAGTCACACACGGTGGCACTTGGCCTAGTCTTTGCACCCTCCATTTGAAGATAGGTGCTGGTGGTTAAAGGCTCAGAACTGTGGTTACAAAGGAAAAGCCAATCAAGACTGAAATACAGCAGTTTCTAAAGAAAGAGCTGTTTCTTCCTGTCTTCCAGGACTGAGAGGCAGGAGAGTGACAAACATGACGTGACTTGGACTTGGACTTGACATGGACGTGACTTGGACATGACTTGGAGGTGACTTGGACATGACTTGGACGTGACTTGGACGTGACTTGGACTTGATTTGGACGTGACTTGGACGTGACTTGGACGTGACTTGGACATTACTTGGACGTGACTTGGACTTGACTTGGACGTGACTTGGACTTGACTTGGACGTGACCTGGACGTGACTTGGACTTGACTTGGACGTGACTTGGACTTGACTTGGACGTGACTTGGACTTGACTTGGACGTGACTTGGACTTGACATGGACGTGACTTGAACTTGACTTGGACTTGACTTGGACTTGACTTGGATGTGACTTGGACATGACTTGGACGTGACTTGGACGTGACTTGGACGTGACTTGGACTTGACTTGGATGTGACTTGGACGTCACTTGGACGTGACTTGGACTTGACTTGGATGTGACTTGGACGTGACTTGGACGTGACTTGGACTTGACTTGGACGTGACTTGGACGTGACTTGGACGTGACTTGGACTTGACATGGACGTGACTTGGACGTCACTTGGACGTGACTTGGACGTCACTTGGACGTGACTTGGACTTGACTTGGATGTGACTTGGACATGACTTGGACGTGACTTGGACGTGACTTGGACTTGACTTGGATGTGACTTGGACATGACTTGGACGTGACTTGGACTTGACTTGGACGTGACTTGGACTTGACTTGGACGTGACTTGGACGTGACTTGGACGTGACTTGGACTTGACTTGGACGTGACTTGGACTTGACTTGGACGTGACTTGGACTTGACTTGGACGTGACTTGGACTTGACATGGACGTGACTTGGACGTCACTTGGACGTGAGGCCCAAACCAGGTTTTTATAAATGCTCTAGTTGTTTTTTAACATACATTGGCCTCTCCTGTCCATAGCCGCCGGTGTCCACGTAGTAACACCAGATATTTACACAGAAAGATGGCACGCTGTGGTGATGAATGGTTCGGGTTAGGTTGGGATTTCATTTAGGGGCGAGTTATAAAATACTGACCGCCACACCGCATGTCCACGCTCCTCGTCCTCTGTCCTTGATTTCTCTGTGTGATGATTTACCTGTGTCTGTCCGCTCTCCACGTCTGGCTCTGCCCCTGCTCTTGTACTTTTGGGAAAGAGAGCGAGAGATCCCGATCGTGAAAACGCTCTATTTGCAATAACTGTTTTTACGGATAACAATTTGTGACATCATGGTATTGTTTTCAACCCCAAGGAAAAGTATATTTGGTGACAGTTAATGAATATCCAAATAAAGAATACTAAATAAACAGCAACAGACCAATGAAGTGATGGGCCTGGTTAGATTTAGTACTCATAAAAATAAAAACAAACATTCAGATGTAAAGATTAGAGACATCCAATGATTGAGTGGATGATGGAAAATTGTAACTTATTGATATTTTCGCCACCTGTGTTGTATTTTATTCATGTACTTTATGTGCCAAGTGTTGTATTGCATTTTGGCACAGGTGGTGACAGGCTCGTGAAATATAGATAGCGTGCAGTATTTTTTTATCTTACTAGGAAGCGACTATTCTTTACATGGGTTTGAATTATGTATCTGTGTAACGTTCAGCGTGAGTGTGACCGTGTGTGGAGCTTTGGTTCTTGCAGCTAAGTGGCACTGTAGCCCAAGACAAATGTCCTCCCGGGGACGATAACGTTTACCTTACCTTATCTTATTAAAACTCCAAACACTTAAAGAGAGCCACTCAGCCCTGACGTACTATTCACAGTGTTGGGTGCGGCGACCACAGACATCCAAATAAAATCGAGGCACATATAGCCAAAGTCTGTCAAATTAAGTCGGAATAATGGGATTTTATTTTCTTCAATTATCTGCATGTCCATAATAAGATAAGATAAGATGATCCTTTAATGTCCACACATGGGGAAATTTTGGTGTTACAACGCAGTAGATACAGAGGAAAGGACAGATAACTTATAGGAAGTTTAAAAAACACTCTTAATAGAAGAACTCTTATTAACAAAACAAAACTCCTCTCATATCTTAATAGGGAATGGAGGAAAACAAAAAAATAAAATAAAAAGATAAAGATAAAAATAAAATAATAATAAAATAAAGTAAAGTAAAAATAGCTAGCATAAGACTAAATAATACTAATACTAATGGTAAGTAAACGCTCTTATTTCCATCAGTTATATGCACATGAATATGGCCTTAATTGCTTGTGAGTATGACAGTAATTGCACATGAATATGACGGTACTGCACATGGTTAAGGCAGTATTGCACATGAATATGACAGTATTGCACTTGATTAAGTAAGTCAAGTATTGTCAAGTATTGTAAAGTATTGCACGTGTTCAGGGCTAGCAGCAGCAATAATGTTGATTTTGTGTCAACCTTTTTTTTTTTTAGGGCCTTTTTCACTGCTGCAAGGCGTACAGTATGCTCCAAAGGTATCCATCTATTGTGTCCACGGCAGGAATTAGAAGTACAATGGGGGTGTTGGTTTAAAAAACAGTCTGTAGTTTTTCCAATCTCAGGCCAATATTTCTGAGCAACCGGACAATGAACAGTGGACTGAATATTGAGCATTTTGACATGGTGTTATGAAGAAAGAAAATGCATTTTTTTCCAGCAGAATTCTTTCCAAACATGTAATTTTTGTTGTCTTCCATTGAGAACGATAAATACCCTCTCATTCTTTATCAGTCAAAACTAAATTACCTTCACTTTCCCATTATGTTTAATATATTTACTCAAATGGTCCGCATTATTTACTTTGGAGCCCAGATGAAGCCCGAAAAATGTAAAGGTAAATTTGACACATTTACATTGTATTATAAGCTTTTATTTTGGTAACTTCCTGTGACCGGAAGTAGCTGTGAAGCGTAAATCTACTTGACAGTAAAAGAAAAGACGCAAAGTAAAGTGAACTACGGTTAATGGTAAAAACATGGACGAAACGTGTTAAGCATTGGTCAAACACAAGGATCTAGCTACAGTCGCCAGGAGAACAAGGTGTGTGGAAAGAAAAAAATAGTAGAAATTAATGTATTTTTGAGTGACTTTAAATGTTCAATTTACACGTGTATGATAAACGGTTATACCAATGTAATGAACTAGTAATACAGTAGTTATACAGACAGAATGTAATTGTCATTTATTTGTTCTTGCCTCGCTTTAACGTTGGTTGAATGGCACGGAAAGGAAGCAATAAAACTCATATAACCATCAGTTCTGGCCTTCTCGATTCCACTGGAAGCTACAGAGAATATTACGGATCATAATATCCGTTTGACTGATGGTGATGGTAATGACATGGTATTTGGCAGGTCACACACACAGATGGTGGACACCTATAGCGCTGTCAGCGGCTGTGTGCAGTGCAGTGTGCTGGAGAGGCAGCCTCATGTAGGCTCTGCCCTCCCAAGTTCACAGGGAAATGGCTTAAAAGAGACATATTTCTCATGTTCTTTTTTCTGTTGTTGCCATGACTTGGTATCAACCACATCAACCACAACGGCGTTCCTCTGCTGTTTATCCACCACCATAATGTTTGGTTGGTTCGCCATTACCATTCTGTCAGTCTGTATTTGGAGGTCCCACAGTGTCTTGACTCGGCCATTGTCCACCACATTTAGGGGTGTTTCTGTTCCTGTGCAGCCATGATGAGGGCCTCTGTGCTGTCCTTCAGACCAGCCCGCTCTAGTCATTGGTATGATTTGTTGATACCAGCCCTATACCACTAAAATATTATTTTTTTCATAAAAGTTTCAGGGCCCAGTGGAGTGCTTTTGCCTCCTTTTCTAAAGGCTAAGCACTGGCTGGGTTACACGCAATCATTGTGTCCTTGGGCATGACGCTTCACCCACCTTCATTGTGTACCAGCCAATCTTCAAGCTGCCCAGGCGCCAAAGCGGTGGATAAAGTTAAGTTCAACCCTTGACTGACAGCAGCACAAAGACCCAAACTTCTTTGGCAAACACAACCCCTTTTATGAATACTTTCAATTCTCAATTTAGCAGCACTCGGTCACAGCAGGGAGTCCGTCAGTCTGCCAGAAAAGTCTCCCGTGACGTTTCAGCTATTATAGTCCACATTTTTGGCTGTAATTTAAGGCCTCAGACTAAAGAGTGACAAGCGTGCATCTATTCAGGCCTTTCACCGCTGACAGTGTGTCGCAAACGAAGGCTTCACAGGGTTTGCATTTTCTTCAGACCAACCTGGAAAAAGTCAACATGTTGACTATGAATAGCGACGACCTTTGTCAGATTGATTTCAGCGGTTCTTGTGAGGACTGGCGGTGTCTTTGAACTGCACAGTTAGTGGCCTGGCCTTTTGGAGAACAGGGGAGAAAAAAAAAGAAACACTCCTCCTTCAACAGAAATGGGTGTGATGCTACAATTAGGACGTGCAAGATGCAGCAAGTGCGTGCAGAAGCTAAGTCCCATGTCGCGGATAACGGTAAGTGGTGACAGATGGGGCACAATGCAGTTAGAGTATTTACAGTATGCTCTGTGTGCGGTGCAATATAACACACTTTTATTGGCTCCCGGTCAACTCCACTGGGAATAATAAAGATTTCTTGTTTGAATAACACTTTTATCACACCTCTCTCTACTTTCTGCCGTAGCAAAGATACATTCTTCTCGCCGCGTGTACCCCGACTTTATGGCAGATGTGCAAAATAAGCAAGCTGTGTTTTGTTTTCCGTTTTAACACCTTATCTATGAATATATTTATGTTTACCGTACATTATATTAAGATGACGAAGAGGAAAAATCTACTGCTGAGTTGCAAACCAAAGTTGTGTCAAATACTGAACAGATTTACTCATCTGGATTAACACATTGTAATTGTTAATACATTGTACACTTGTTCTATCCCAAAATAACCAGGCCCACTCAGATAACCACCAACCACTTTTACAGTACAAGCAGCATAAGGTGTTTAAAAACTTGTCTTTTACTCAAATTAACAAACACAACTGGATTTCAGTTCAAGGTGTAATATTATACTGAGAGATTTGCACAAGGAAGCAAACTATCCTGTTCAATTTACAGTACTCTGTAGTGCTACCTCTACTTATAAAAATGTATTTATCTACAAAATACTGAATACCTGCATACAAATGTATTTTACATATAATATAACATATTCCGTCATGTTGTCCAATCAGAGCACTGCATTCTGGATACTTTGAACGCGATCACATTGAGTTGCATAATATCTTCTTGTAAGAAAAAAAGCCACATAGGATTAAAACTGCTTAGCGTTTGTTGCTAAATCTTTTTTTTAAATGATTAATTATTAAGGCATTCGCACATTAATCCTCCCCGAGAGTGATGTTTTCTATTTTTCTCATCAATATCACAGTTTGAAACCTAAATAACACCATCAACACTGCGTATAACACTGAAAACAACCCTGATCATGTTGGTAACTGACCGTGCCAAAGAGATGACCAATCAGTCCAGTTTGAGCTTCCCAGGCCTGACTGTGCTTTCTGGCTGCAACGAGTCCTGCATCGAGCTTCCGGCTTGGTGAAAAGGACAAAACAGAACATGTACAGCAAGTGGTCAATACAATCTGATCCAAATCGGTTCCCACATTCATTTGGCTCTGAGCAGTGTCCAGGATCGTACAGTCGACTTGTAGCCAATGTTTGTATTTAGTTGCACCCCTTGTACCTGGCACGCAGAACACTTTGTCCTGTCCTCCAAAAAGAAAATGCCATCCCATCGCTTACAATGGATGAAATGTTTGCTCTCAGGCTTGTATAATCAAGAGCAAAAACCTATTCATAAAATAAAAGAGGAGAAGCTAAGATAATTTATATCTGCCCTACAATGGAGAGTGGTGCAACTCACATTTCAAGAACAAAAAATCGAATAAAAACATGCAATGAAAAAGCAAGATAAAGAAGTATTCAAAAAAAATAATACTAATAATTAAATTACTTAAATCTAACACGAAACTGTGCAAATGCAGTAAGACTATAAGGGTACAACACAGTACAAGTGTCTGGGACTATGGTTGTGTACAGTCCAGCATATGGATTATACTATTATATACATGCGCTGACTGTGTTATGGCTCATGAGGCCAATAAGTACACGTACTTCCACTAAACTAAATTATTCATGCGTTCTTACTAAAGTGTTAAAAGATGTATGCAGAGGTAAGGGCACATATTATGCTAAATTGACTTTATCGAGCTTTTAACCATGATATAACATTGTTCCCTCATTAAAAACATACCTGGGGTTGCATTTAAGTTTATTCACCCTGTGTAGTAAGTCCTCTCCCTCTAAGCCTCAGAAAAAGTGCATTCTCACCTCTGTAGTTCCCTCTGCTGCCAGCAGATGGAACCCAAAGTCAATCCTTGGAGTGGGAAAGGCCAGAGTGACATGAAGTCATTATTTTTGTACATGAGATGTCAAAGGTACTCAAAAGCATGTTTAAATGACAGTAAAAACATACAAATAATGCATAATAGGTGTCCTTTAACACAGCAGCCTATAATTATTTCAAATTCAAAGAAGCTCTTCTATAAAAACAGAAAACTATTGACTATTTTTCAAATATTAGCCACAAAAATATACCTGATTTTTTTTTTTCTCATTTTGTTGCACATTTTGTCCCTTTCTGTTTCCTCTGATCTATTTAACGCATTAATCCATATAATTTAAGTATCCACCAGTACAACCGCCCATCTCCACATCACAGAGTATGTAGATACCTTTGTCTTCCGTCCATGCGTCCTCCCCTGTGCAAAGTATTTTTATCTCGACATCCAGAAGTGTGATGAGCATGTCCCTGTGGAGACATCTGTTGACTAAACACGACATAATGCTACTTAAGGGAGAGAAAGGAGCCCCATAAGACACACACGCAACATTTTAGTGCAAATTAAGAGTCAATAAAGACCATTATGCAACTACAACACTGTTCAGTAATTATGCTTGTTAGCTTCCCCGGTCAGCTGGTGGTGAAGAAAGTGTTAGCATTAATTGACGAGGCATTGTGGAAACTGGCGTCGCAATGACCCAAATATTGGATCTGTAAGGACAAAAGATGAGTGCTAAAAATGTGCAGATTGAAGAATATAATGCACAAAGTGGCGTCTCGGAAAATGAATTAAGTGTGGTAAGAGGAGAAGTGTCGGAGGAGGAGAGAGGAGAGCCTTTAATGTGCTTCTCAAATGACTAACTAAGGATCCCAGAGCTCTGCCGCTAATTAGTTTTATTCAGCGGCTATGCTAACAGCGTCATGCTTGTTGTTTTTCTTGTTATTATTTCCTATCTTGTAGTAGCGTCCAATCTGTGAGGCTCCATTTAGTGTGCCATCTGAGGCCCTCTGGAGAAACAAGAGCAGTTCACCGGGAAATATTTTTGTTTTTCAACTTTTAAAGTAGTGGTCCTTAAAGCTTTCATGTCACAAAACCAGGTTTTCAAAGTAGGACTGAAATGCTGTACATTGGAAAAATAGAAATAAACAATAAATAAAAGTCATATATATTTACAAAAAATTACATTTTTCCCCTTTTATGTATGTGTGGTTGGAGATGTTAATCACCAACGGGGGTTCAGGAGCGGGACCACGCCTCAACCTCTAATCCACCAGTAAACACACCCCACTCTCTAACCACACCTCTAATTACCCAGAAGCCCTATTTATAATAGGGCAATGGTATTTATGTATTTATTTTTATCTTTATTATTTTTCCCCTCCATCCCTTGTTGGGAAATGGGAGGTTTTGTCTATAGGAGTTTTTGTTTATAGGAGATCTTCTATTGAAAGTGTTTTTCAAACTTCCTATAAGTGATCTGTTCTTTTCTTCTGTATCTACCTGCGTTGCATCAATGCAATTTACCCATGTGGGACAATAAAGGAATATCTTATCTTATCTTATCTTATTAGGCCTATCCACAGCATCTTTTGTCGTCTCTGCTCTCTCGACCCCGCCCTCCCACCCCATGTCTCTATCATCTTCACCTTAACACATCACCATCTATGAAGGAGGGGTTCTGAATCGGCTGGGCTGATTACCCAAGACATAGCCCCCATCCTGAGTCTCTACCAAGCCAACTCTCATTGCTCGATCGCGGCTACATCATGGCTACATCGTGGCTCGATTGTCGCTACATCGTCGCTTCATCGTCGCTATAGTGTTTATCCATCGTCGATCCATCATTGTTATTATCAATAAATATTGTTTCATACTCCATTGTTGTGACGTGGTCCCTGCCAGTGAAGTAATATTTTAGGTGGAGAGTTTGAAACTTTCTATTCTCAGTAGATATGCTGTTATTTGCCTGTAATGTTTCACAAAATGGCATAAAAACATGATCAAATTTGAACAGAATTAGTAAAAATCAGGTGTAAATTGGTAAATATTTCACAGAATAAGTTATCTGTATCAAGATTGAAGATTTTTCTAAGTCATTTCTATGCACACATAAAAATGAGATACCGTTTTGCAGAATACATTGGGCGTCCATAGGCTTTATTTGACACTACAGTGCACTATGACATGGAAATGAGACTGGGGAATAAACAGTGGTAAGTGTCTGGTATGTTAACGTAACATATTAACAGTTATTCAGATAACTATAGCATAAAGAACATGCTAACAAGTTTACCAAAGCATCAGTATTACCCCAAATCACTAAATCCATTGAATTCTTCTTCCTCTGTGTCACTTCTAAACAACTCCACAAACTCCAGAGGTAAAGGAAGTGCAGTGTCGCTTAGACCCTACAGCGCCCTCTTGTGGTTGCCAGTGTGAAAATAATCAACATGTGAAATGTGGTTGCCAATGTGGAAATAACAAATAATATAAGTATAAGTCATAACCCGGGCAAAACGATGTAATAAGATGCAACTTATAGTCCGAAAAATACGGTAAATGCAGAGAGGCCGCTACCTATCAACAGCAGGAGGGTCTAAGATTACGCAAATACTAGGGTTTTTTGGCAGTCAAAGTCGTGTTTTAGTCACATTATGTTATTTTATTTTTTTTAACATTCAAACTTATTCTAAAGTACACAACCATGTACCCGTTCTCCAGTTTGGGAACCTTACGGTATTCGCGCTGTAGAATATTTCCCAAGGTGCAGCTGCTTCAACCCGACTTCAATTTTGGAGCAGAAGTAAAAGTTTGCTGAGATAAAGACGGTAAACATGGGACAAGAGAGCAGGGGAAAAAAACACCACGGAAACACAAACGTACGCTGGAGTCATGGAGACGCCGCGCGCTCCACAATTAGCAGCAAAGAGGAAACGTGCGAGGTGATTTATAGTTGAGGCCGAGGGAGAAGCGAAAGATTAGGGATTCGATCTGTTCTTAAGAGGCGAGGAAACTTCCGACGTCTGAGCGCATTCTAGGAATTCATTGCCTTTGTCCCGCCGGGGCCCGGGAAAATCAATGGAGTTTGGGCGATAGTGGTTAAATGCTGAGACAATCAATAATGTAATAACCTTCAGAACGTGTGTAACGGCGAGAGTGGCGAGCGTGGGCCGCGGCCATTTGTCTTCATACGTTCAGGGGCAGGATTCTGGACGGGCGCAACTCAAAACCGTGTCGGTTTTATGTCAAACAAGGGCAGGTTTTTTTTTGCTCGTGTAACGGGTCTAGTATGCTTTATAAGTCTTATTAAAGTACGTGGACAAAAGCCTTGGTAGATATATTCCTGGAGGCCCTGCCCTGTTTGAAGCTCTGTTACTCAAGCTAGACTTTCCTTGGACAGGCCAGTGGATTTGTGCAACGTTAAAGTCACGGGGTAGAATAAGACAGATGGTTTTCAGTTAGTCACGCCCTTTTTGTCGAAAATAGCACCACGCCACCTTTAAAATTGTTCTAAAATGCGGTTGAAAACAAACCAGTTATGCAGGCAGATATGCTCCTGTGCTTTTTATTCAACTTGTGATTGTTGTACTGTGTTTTATTGTATTGTAATAGTCTCAGATGTGTTTTGTGCTTTAACAAAGGAGCAGCTTGAGTACTTCAGTACCCTGGACAGTGGCAGACGTAAATTCTTTTAACAATATTTTAGTAAAGCAAAGGTTTTCCAAGAAGCTATGGATGTTATTATGTTTAATGTCTATTAATTATTTTATCGTGCACATGAATATCTTTACCTGGCTTTTTTCCCCCTTTTGACTAATATATATGTTGTTTTTATATAAAGTCTGTCAGATTTATGTTGAATCTGCTTCTGATTTCATATTATTGAAAGTGTCAGAAGCTTCCCAAGTTTCCCTCGGCTTTTATTTGATCTTTTATTTCCTCATATACATTCAAATGACATTGAGATTATGAATGATATTTCTTTGTTTGAAGTATGCTGCGCGTCCCGTCTCCATTGTTCTGATTGGTAAGCTGGCCCTAACCCCGCCCTCTGCTCTCAGAACAGAAAGAGTTGTGAACGCGCTTCGTAGTTTATCGAGAGACGCTCATGTCCGGGTCTGATCCAGGATGAGTTAGCCAGCTTTGCAGTACGGGACGAAAGAAAGGGTAAAACAGGACTAAATAAAGGGTAAAACAGGACTAAAACAGGGTAAAACAGGACTAAAAAAAGGGTAAAACAGGGGTAAAACAGGACTAAATAAAGGGTAAAACAGGACTAAAACAGGGTAAAACAGGACTAAAAAAAGGGTAAAACAGGGGTAAAACAGGACTAAAGAAAGGGTAAAATGGGGTAAAACAGGACAAAAACAGGGACAACAGCAGGACTAAAGCAACAATAGAAGAGGGACAACAGCAGGACTAAAGCAACAATAAACCAGGGACAACAGCAGGACTAATACACCACACAATAGCCATATGCCTCTCTCCTCTCTGTCATCCTACATTACCCATAATTAGCCGGTATAGAGAGAATCCCCTTGAGACAGAGCACACACATGCTGCCCATAAACAAAACAACACTGCGGCGAGAACATGTCGACTGCAGTGCGCGATCTTAATTACCTCCTCTTTCGGGCGCGAGCTCCGAACTGCAGGGAAATACAAATTAGTGAGGCCAGCAACAACAACACCTCCACTCCGTTTGTCGTACATGCTCTGCAAACGGACTCCAAAGCAAAGCGTCACGGCAGGGCGCGTGTTGGCATGTTGTAGGCCGTGAGGAGGAGTGTTCTTTATTGCATTTTGCATTAATTCAATCTCCAGATAATTTCCAGACAGCCTCAGCCCCCACAGTAACTTTAGTATTTAATTGAACACACACCAAGAGCCTGCAGGCGTACATCACTGCTGAAGAGCTTTTAATATGTCATTAATGTTGTTTTTCTTGCACCTGCTGCATTATACCCTCAACACATTTCTGCTTGTGCCGACCGCTGAAATGTATTTGATTGTTTGTCCAGTTTCCAAGTCCTTTGTGACACTTTTGGACTTAAAAGCCCTGCCCTAAATCACAGCAGTAGAGCAGAAACAGCGGGGTGGATAAAAGTCGCAGTATTTTAAGCCGACTCTTGCTGTGCCGATTTCTTGCCAAATAAGCAGCACAACAATGAGGTAAAGTTGCCTCTAAAAGCCGGCGTGCGTTTCGTGCTGTTTGCGGCGCCTGTGAAGGAAGTGTGGACCAGCTCTTTGCTAATGTGTCTCTGAGTGCTCCAGGTTCATTTAGGCTCAGGTGAAACCATGCAGTATAATGCATCCTGTTTTTACAGCGACAACACTCTAAACTGGGTTGTACAACAAACAAAAACACGTCTTGAGAACATTGATTGTTAGATATTTTTCCTGAAATAGACATTTATGTTTCTGTAACGTCTGTTGAAGCTTGTGGGGGAAGTAGTATGTGAAACACCCAACATTGTATAAATCTATAATGAAAAATGAAAATCCAATTGTATTTATTGATTTGTTTATTTTAGGGTTAAGGATTAAATTTAACAGAACAGGGACAAAATGTGATTTTTATTTTGGACTCAACATGCTTTAACGTTGGATGCCACCCCTTTATTTTCTAAGCTTACTATTCACTTATGTCTTATGTTCTTATCTTATGTTCTCCCTGGTCCCGCTTTTTTGTTGTTGTTTTATGTCCTTTTTTTGAACATAAAACATGAGATAAAAAAGCCAAACATTATCTATGAGCTTGGCGTCTTTCTGAAAAACGTCTTTCCTCTGTTAAAATAGAGCTGTATTTCTTTGTTCTGTATTGTAAATATTTGTGTTTGCGCTCCACGTCACAGATATAGTCGTGAGATTTAAATAAATAAATGAAAAAGAAAGAAGAATAAAGATTTTTAAAGGCTTCCGTGACATGTGCCCACATATTGTAATTGAAGCAGATTTTTTCCAGGGGCCAGTCGAGGAGGAAGCCAAACATCATTTCTGTTCATTAAGTCCAACTGCGACCTGCTCCTACATCCTCTCACTTTTCAGACACGTACAGACGACTTACGGACTGAAGCTCAGGGTTTATCGAAAGGTAAATGCAACTAATTATGTATAGTTTTTACTTCTTCAGCTAAAGCTTGTGGCTTGTGAAATGGCACATAAATCTCACAGACAAATAAAAGTTGCTTATTTGCTGACCCCGGAGTTATAGTGTGTGTTTTGGCCGTAAGTGAAAACCGCTAAACGCTGGCTCGATCACGCAATCCAAATCCTCCTGCATCAAAGGCGAGCATGTGCCAGGTTTGATCATCTTCTACAGCATCTGTCAGTCTATTTGACAAAAGTCCATGCAATAGCGGTAAAATGCAACAATTCTAAACATTTCATATTTACAATAGAACATTTGAATCATCGCAGAATGTTTCTCGAACAATCAATTCTGTGTATCAAAGTCATAAGTCGTATGTTCTATGTGAGCTAATCACCAGATCCCAGGATACGACTGATGGAAATGACACAGGCTTCAGTGGATGTAATCTGCAGCGTCATATTCAGGATGCACAAAGAAAATGCTCTTGAGTAGGCAATTAACCAAGAATGAAATAAGTGCTGTTCTATTTTCAGTATTCTTCCATTGTTCATTAATCTAGAGTTTCATAGCTCTTTGTTTCATGTAACTGTGTCCTTATTAACATTAATAAACATATTGTAGAAAAAGGTTCAGTTGTATCATCTGAACTCAGTTTTAAAAAAAACAAGACGTTTCGACTCATCCAAGAGTCATTGTTAATTTACTAATTCAGACCGGGAATTCAGATATTTATTCTATTCTGTGGAGGGCCTGCCCACTGGGTGGGCCCTCCTGAAGCTAGCATCAAGCTAGCCTCTTGTTTACTATCAGTCCTTTAATGGGATAATGCCTTCAGATGAAACAACTGAACCTTTTTCTACAATGGAACATTCCTGGACAAATGAGGGATTACAGTTGTTTGTGTGGGAATGTGCCACTCACAGACGTCCCAGAGCCGCTCAGAGTAGTTCAGCTTTCAGTTGCTGGTGTTTTCCTTTGGTCCAAGTGTCAGTGACTCACAGTCAGTCCTATGGTATTGATAACAGAATGATAATAGCAGTGAGGCCCCTGGTATGGGGGAAAGGCAACGTCGACTTAAGAAAACCAACTTTTGTTTATTGGCTGAAAGATTTTCATCCCTATTTAAGCAGTGCAATTTCTGCTCTTTATGTTAAATATAGCTATAATCAATAAATAATCAGTCAACGCTGATATGAAATAAAAAATGGAACATTACATCATCACCAAATAAAAAAAGGAAACGACTGTGGACAAAGCGTTTTGTTTTTTTGGTGAAGAAAATCTATGTTAATAAAGATATCTGGGTACATGTCGCCATGGACGACGAGTGTCCCGCCTCCTCACGATCATCTCATTTAGATCTCAAATGTCCTCATACTGTTTAGTAGAACTGACAACAGAAGCCATATCTGTTTGCTTCCCCTGCAGTGTTTGTGCACACAATGTGCACACTCTGCCATAATGAGATCCAAGAGGATTTTATCACTTGTGCGTTTGGCTTAAGACCATTAAAGTTTAAATCCAGCAGTTTGTGTGGAGGCTGATAAGTGCAGCACTTAGAAGAATACAGATGCACAGGTTTAGCAGAGAAACTCTCAGACTCAGAGAGGTCGCCTCCCACCACTGCACCGTGTCAGATAGTGTTTATTTTGAAATAATTGAATGTCCAATATTGACGGCACACGGAGCTTTCCATAGAGCGTTTTAGCACACAGATCAGTGATGTACAGGCCTGATGGTGGCAGCTCATTTCAGCCCATCAAACTGCTACATTGCCCACCATTTTGTCAAAGCTTTGAAGTGCGGTTCAAAGGGCTGTGAAGCTGTCACTGCTTGTCTTCAGACACATCACCTACAATAAACTGTGAGCTGAACGCCAGACAGGCTGAGCGCTCTCTATTACACAAGAGCAACATAGGTTTGAGGCGGCCCCCTCAGAGTGCCGGGGCTGCTGGGAAACGCAAGGGACACAAACACACAAGGAAACACACAAACAGAGGCAGTCGCGAGCGGGAGCAGAAGATGGATGGTCAGGTTGGCCTGCTATAACGAGTGGTCAGGGGAGATAAGGGGGAGACAGCCGAGCGCCCCCTGCCCCGCCCGCTCACCAGAGGGGCCCAGGGACGCACCGGGGTAACTGTGGGAGCAAGGATACAGGACACAGCATATATTACACTTGAAATACAGAGGATCACAGGCAAGCACACTGCAAAAAAGAATATACACGGCTGCAGTTCAGGAAATATCCATTCTAGAATACATGGTTCTGATATTATAGTTATTATAAGGGATTATTTCTAGATATTTTTGACATAAGAAATAACATGAACCAAAACTAGTCCAAATGATTAAATTCTAGATTGGGGCTGCACAATACATCGCAAATGTATTAAAATCACAATATTGTTGGGCGCAATAATAGATATAATAACACTAACATTTCTCAATCCAACAGAAATGTACTGTTTGTTTTTTTTATAACAAAAATGTTGACAAGGCTGATTTTTATTCATTTTCCTTTTTGTCAGCATTCATTAGCCTCGATTTTGTCTTGGTTTTGACTTTGTTAAGTTTGTATGTTGACAGTATTTGACTAAGACTTTATTTTTTTTATTTTTATTTTTTTTTTTTTCTACCCGAGTCCAGATGACTACAACTGAAGCTTTTTCTACTATACTAATACTTTATGGCAGGATTAATATACTGTAACTGAAACTGGTCAAAAATAATATTCGAATGACTTGAGACTTACTTGACCTCAAAGACTTGACTGAGGACTTGGGATGACTTCAGTTGTATGGGTTGATTACGTATCTAACGAACTAGAATGGGCTCCATATAACTTCAGGGGAAGAAGGGCTGAATGTGCACATCTTTGAGAGGTTTAAAACTAGAACATGTGTGAGTGAAGAAATGAAGACTCAACAAAAGTACATTCACAACATGAGCACAGACAGCTCCAGAACGAATGGACGAGAAAAGGGTAAGACTCCAATCAATCCACACCGTTTACATTTGCAAAAAATGGATCTCATATTGTCCAAGATCTCATTCAAAAATATCCAATCGCAGACTTGTATTTGCTGTTAGAAGTAAAAGTAGAAGCGTTGTCGAGCTGAAATACCGCGATACTGTTCTTAACGTAACCCTGGTTCTTAGATAACAGTGAGTCATTTCCCCTTAAAATACCATCTCAGTGTTTTAACCTCTTTGACATATTGCACATCCAGATACACTTAGCAATCAATTTAAATCAGTGTAGACTTCAAATCCAAATGTTCAATAAATGGGCAATCTATGTCATGAAAAAAAACACAGTCAAAACATAAAAAAACAGGCAATATTTTGTTGGTTTCCTGCAGTGTAACCGGATTCACAAAGATCTGACAGATTTCTCTCAGTTTATTTTATAAGTCGAATGGTCTGTGTGGCCCTGAACATGAATAGTTTAAGACGAATAAGCGACACTCGCATGCACGATGACTTGAGGGGACAATTTACTACTACATACTCAAAACAGTGACTGGATTTGACTGAACAAAGAGCTAAGATTCAACTTGACCCTTCACCATTTTACCATATTTTCCGGAGTATAAGTCGCACCAGCCCAAAAAAATGCATAATAGGAGAAAAAAAACATATATAAGTCGCACTAGAGTATGAAATGCGGTTGCAAGTGTGAAAATAACAAATAATATCACACATGTAGGAGCCATATTTGGGTTTGTGCACACGCTTAGATACAAGCACGACTCTGCGGTGTTTGGGGGCGGCGCTAAGGTATGTGTGTAAGGTTAATTATTGAGAGCACTCACCTGCGTTTTGGCTTGGATAATGGCGGCGGGGTGAGCACGGGGAAGGAGACTTTTGTTGACCGTTCTCGTTTATACTATCGTCACGATACGTTTTGTGACCGGTATCATTTTTGTTCTTCATTCACGTTTCTACGCCTGGTTTAAGTTGATCGTTTCCATCACTCCAGAAAATACTGTTCAGGTATTATTGTTGTATCCCAAGCGTGTGTCATCAAACTGAAAGTAAGTGCCGGCTTTTCTGTTTTGCGTTTTGGAACAATAAAGTAACCTGGCATATGCACCTGGCATGTGCACCTGTCTGCGACGCGTCTTCAATCTCAAATACCCGTGTCTTAGCCCACCGCGGCTTTGGTTTGGTTGAAAATGTCAAGAAATTAGACATAAACCAATGCTATTCCTTAACACACAGAGAACACAATTCAACTTAGAATATGAAACAATACAGAAACGTCAGACTTTTGTGTAGCATGCATGGGAAAAACCGCCGGGCCGGTCGCCAAGGCTGTTGTAAGCAGCCCGGCGACCCTCCTGGTCTCACAACGTTTTTTCTCATGCAGGTTGGTTTATTACAAATTATGAAATAGGCGGGTCAAATTCTCATTGGTTAACTTCACATGAAGGCACTTGTCTTTTACAACAGTTGGTATTTCCTTAGAGATAAGGCATGGGTAATGTTTACCTAACTCCCCTGGGCTGTTACACCCCCTCCCTAGGGTAAACATTCCTTTGCCCCATCTTTATGACACCTTCACAAATGCAGTTTGTCACACATGCCGTTTTTTTCTTAGACTAATGATGTAGATAATATACAAATATTGTCATATCACTATTATGCAGATAAAATACATCACAGAAATATAATCATTTTTTGACATTTTATCACAGGATGCCATCGCTGCAATAACATATAAGTATAAGTAGAAGCATAAGTATAAGTATATAAGTCGCACCCCGGCCAAAACTATGAAAGAAGGTGCGACTTATAGTCCAGAAAATAAGGGTACTTGTAACTTGGAAAGCTCTATTCATCCATTTTTTGTTTTTTTTAACTCACGAAAGAACTATTTTTTATAAAAACTGGCTTGAGCTATCCCACATGTTTTTCTTTATATGTGTTCGTGTCTGTAAATGTGTGCAGCACTTCGCGAAGCTGTAGTCAATGTGCAGTATAAATAAACTTGACCTTGACCTTTGCAATAATATCTATATATTGCAGTACTTAACAGACATTTCCAATTCCATGCAGCCTTTTTAACACATCAAGACTTTTTCTCAGCTCGGATACAATTCACTTGTTTTTTTCCTTGTGTAAATGTGCCTTTTGAAATCCAACAAATTTGAACTCATAATTATTTGCTTCGCTAATTTTACTTGTCAACTCCGTAATCACTGTAATCAAATCAAATAAATGATTCTGTTTAATTTGTTCCAACCTCTTTGTAACGTCTAATCAGCTATTATTACCATCTCTCTTTTCTTAATGTACTCAAAACTATGTAATCAGTGCACGCAAAGAACTTTTCACAACGACCAAAAGTATAAGCACGACTCCCTGCTACAAACTTCTGCCGACTTTCTTTTCAAACAGATCATTGGCACATCTGTTTTCATCTGTTTCTGGACTGGACGAGGAGCTGAACGATTATGCACACGCCGCAGTTTCTTTGTAAAACGCTGCATTACGACCGCACCTGCCAGATTCAATAAGGCGCGTATTTGTAAGCGCTCATCTTCTGCCAAAAACATGAGTGGCATTTTTACCACCGTGTCATCAGATTTCCATTCCCTGCTCTTTACTGGAGATAAGCGGGTGGCGAGCGCGGAGGCCGTCGTCACCGAGCGTGTTGTCATTTTAGGAAATAAAGTGTTAGTAACTATAATGAATCACCGTTTACTGTGAGTCTTCAGAACCGATTTCTTTGAGATCCAAACCCTTCTTTTGGGAGACGGCCGTACATTAAACACTTCTTAGTTACCAGCTGTGTTAGAGGAAACACAGAGGAAACACAGAGGAAACGCAGAGGAAACGCAGAGGAAACACAGAGGAAACGCAGAGGAAACGCAGAGGAAACGCAGAGGAAACGCAGAGGAAACATGGTTACCCCCCACGAGTCCGAAGGTTCGCTAGTCCGAAGGTTCGTGGTCCAAAAGTTCGCTAGTCCTAAGGTTCACTGGTCCGAAGGTTCACTAGTCCGAAGGTTCACTAGTCCGAAGGTTCACTAGTCCGAAGGTTCACTAGTCCGAAGGTTCACTAGTCCGAAAGTTCCTCATAGGCTAAAGTGAAGGTGCAGACGGCATCGGGATGTAGTCAGTCTGTAAAATGCGCACGAAGCACGAAGACACGCACTGGGGCTCGTCACAACAGCTGCTCACAGGAGGCACCCCAAGTTGTACTGTGTATATAAAAATAACAAGGGAACATCTCGAATCCTCCGCTTTATGCTTTCATTTGATCAGAAGTATAGAAATTATATATGTATATATAGAAACGGATTGGTAGTCAAAAAGGAAATTCAGCTGGCCAAGACGGGAATGTCTACAGAGCCGCGGCGCGCGGCCGAAACTGCTGGGCTATTTGAGTTAATTCTTTCATTAATAATACGATAAGGAGCTCAGGCTATGTACAGAAACAAGTCCGTTATGGAAAATACGTGAGTTTAATCATAAAAAGTGCATCAACACTAGAAAAGTCCAAAAAGCAGTATGTGGGGCAAAGGGAGGCGAGGACAGCCCGCTGCACGGAGACACAGCTTTGGTGAGGAGAGCCGCGAGTAGAGCTCGCTGTGCGGACTCACACCTTCGGACTAGCGAACCTTCGAATTTGTGAACCTTAAAATTTCGGGGAAATTTCGGACCCGTGAACCTTTGGACTAGTGAACCTTTGGACCAGTGAACCTTCGGACTCGTGGGCAGCCACCGGAAACGTAGAGGAAACGCAGAGGACACACAGAGGAAACACAGAGGAAAAGTAGAGGAAACGCAGATGAAACGCAGAGGACACGCAGAGGAAACGCAGAGGACACGCAAAGGAAACGCAGAGAAAACGCAGAGGACACGCAGAGGTCACACAGAGGAAACTCAGAGGAAACACAGAGGAAATGCAGAGGAAACGCAGAGGAAACATGCTCATTATGTCCAGCGCCAAGACAATTTCACATTCATTTGGATAATTATACAAATGGAATAATACTAGATTGAATGTGTATTTTTCAGAGGCTTGTTGTAGCTAAGTCAAACCATTGGTGCAGTTACAGTGTTTTTTTTTTTTTTTTGCTTTTTCTGCAACCAAACATGAATTTAATCAATGAAACATTATATGTGTTGCCCCCAGTGGTAAGTTTTCCCGTTTTGAGTTCATGTGTTTTGTCTGCTCAGAGCTTCCGTAGTTTACTCACTGACTTGTCTACAGTCACTTGCTAGATTGTTTGAGCCTCTAAACTGTCATTTAGCCCTTCCAAATATCTGTCTGTAAGTAAGGTGACATATTTGCTGTACACCATCTAAAAGTCATGAAGGTATGTGAAATTTGCGATAAAATACAAGACGCGATTAGAATTAACCCTAACCCTATGATATTTTCAATGCATGTTAGCATCAAGCTAAGCGCTAATTTGGCATTGGGTTCTTTAAGCCAATGGTGTTCTTTACTACATCACATTTACCTAATAGTTTTATCAAGCTCTGCATGTGTTGTGTTCATATAAATGTTGTAACATGATTGTAATATGCTCCTATTTTTGTATGTTACAGTTTTACAGTCAAAGCTTCAGTAAATATCCAAAACTGCAAGAGGCTTCCTGGTGTTTATTGGAGCAAGCATTCACTATCTGTAAAGCTAGTTCCTAAACACTAGTGGAGACAGAATATTATATATTGTGACAGCCCACGATATAATTGTTACAAGCATTTATAGACTCATTGAACATTTTAAATATGAAAGGTTCAAAGGTACAATGGATAATCAGCTATTTTTTTTTGTAAAAAACAAACACAGTTAAAACCTTACATTTTACAAAAAGTGTTTTAAATATTTACCTTTCAGAAATATACTTTCAATGAATGTCTTGTAAACATAACGGACTTTAGCATTTATTGAACATAATTACGTAATACTTACTTAAAACAGTATCAGAAGATGTTGATACTGCTGAAAATACTTCATAGGCAAAAGTAAACCATGTTGTTTACACCTCGTTATCATTCTACACTATGCAAACTGAATCAACCATATGTAACCATGCCAACAGTTACTGACAGGTAAATGTAACTCAGATATTGTGCCTTTGAGCAAAAATGTTGGTCTTGGTTTGGATCCTGGACAAGCGGGGGCATTTCTGTGTTGAGTTTGATGTTCTTGCAGAATCTCTTAACCAGCCTCTATTGTCCCGTAGAGATGTTAGTTGTCCTTCATCCTTAAACCTGAGCCACTGGAGAAACAGGACCTTTGCAGGAGAAATTTACCCATCGTTTTTGGTTCAAAACAAACAAGACACAAAAAGTCACAGATGACAGAGAAACAATGCTGAGAATCAACAAGAGAAGCCAAATCATGTGCATCTGAGGTAAATTAAATTCTATATTTTGTTCTGAATGATACAAGAAAACGTGAGATGTCTTCCCCATTTGAGAGACATGTGAAGATTCAGCGGCTGTGTTTGGAGTGATCTCAAGTTCATTTAAAAAATTTTTACATCCAATTCCAGACCATTTTGCACTTAGAGGAAACACAGAGGAAACACAGAGGAAACGTAGAGGAAACACAGAGGAAACACAGAGGAAACAAAGAGGAAACGTAGAGGAAACGCAAAAGAAACGCAGAGGACACACAGAGGAAACACAGAGGTCATGCAGAGGAAACGCAGAGGTCACACAGAGGAAACGCAGAGGTCACACAGAGGAAACACTGAGGACACGCAGAGGAAACGCAGAGGAAACACAGAGGAAACGTAGAGGAAACGCAGAGGACACACAGAGGAAACAAAGAGGAAACACAGACGAAATGCAGAGGAAACGCAGAGGAAACGAAGAGGACACACAGAGGAAACGTAGAGGAAACACAGAGGTCACGCAGAGGAAACGCAGAGGTCACCCAGAGGAAACACAGAGGTCACACAGAGGAAACACAGAAGTCACAAAGAGGAAACACAGAGGAAATAGACCCAAAAAACACACATTAAAAGTCTAATGTGATCCAAAAATAACAGACATCAATACACTACAATATCCAGTCTGATCGAGATGGTAAGGAGACTGTTATAAATCTATATTAGCGGTTTACATTGTTATAAATCTATATTAGCGGTACATTGTGTGGCTTGTGAGTCTGCTGTAAAAATGGCCCTTTGGCATAACAATAGCGTGCTCTGTGCTGTAGGGGAGAGTTAGTGTATGCAGTCTCACCAGGGACTCTGCACTCCCCAGGCATAAATCACACCTCCACACTGTGCTTCACGCTATATCTGCTGCTGCTCGGCCCCCCGCCCCCTTCTCCCCCCGCACCGTCCTCACATTTATTACATGTTCTTTCTCTGTATTATTAGCTCCGAACTAGGATTTAGCCTCTGCGCCGTCTTAGGCTTTTTACCTATTTTTGTTTATAGTGACACAGGTTTCAAAGGTAGTTTTTTGGAAGAGGTTTTGAGCTGAAGACAGAAGGAGTAAATATAACGGTATTCAAGGCGTTAACACTTCCAAACGGTTTAGAAGTGAGAAAGATACATGTTTCATTGAGAGGGAAATTGCACAGTAAAAAAACAGACATAAGAACGTAAGAGCTCGCTTCCAGTACATTTTTAAAGAGATGTCACACTATCAAATGTTTTTTTATTACAATTGAGAAAAAAGCAGCATCATTTTTACAATTATTAACTCAACACTTAATTTTTTGTGGGTTTTAGTTTTGAATTGTTATGATTAGATTTTGTAGTTTTTACGATTACTGATAAAGTGACACTGGCAGCTCATGTGCAAAATATAAATTGATTAAAAAAACAAAAAACGTGTATTTATTTTTTGACTTTTCACTCTGTGTCTTGTTCTGTTTGTTTTTTTAACAGAAATAAAACACAACATTTTTATTTATTTTTATACAAATAAACATATTAATATATTCATGTAGCTTCCAAATGTTTCTGATAACCTTGTAACATTGCAAGATAGGGCCAAATGCTGATTGATCCCATGCAAGGATTTACATTTACCTTTTCAGTGTGTAGAATGTCTCCCGTTTGCGTTCATATGATGATTATGATATAGTTTATTTTCGTTATAATTGGATATTATTATAGAAAAAGTGAAACTTGACATGCAGAATGAAGCTTCTGTTTATAAGTAATAATGCCGACACTTTTCACGACACTGTCATAATACATAAAAGTGTGATAGCTAAAGTGAACTGTACGATCATAGATGCAAAGTACAATATTGTCACAAAGACTCACGTATCTGCTTGAAGTTAAACACGTTAAAACTGCTCCAGAGATCGAGCCCTTTAACAGATATCAACATGTGAAAATATTTATCTTTTATAAATATCTTACTGACAGATTAAAAAAAAAAAAAAAAAAAAAGAAAAACATACTTTTATGGTTCCCACAAAATCAGAATTTGAAGGTTTATTAAAACTGCAGTGGGTGGTTAATTTTAAGCTGAAAATGTAATTGCCTCTTTTAAAGGTAAAGACTGGTTTTGTATAAGTCTTATACGGGTTACTCCAGAACACAATACAATACAGATATTTATGAATGAGTGACTATGCTTTTTATACGAAATATATCTGTATTTATATGTATGCTGTTACTGTGGATAATTGCCCGTTGCTAAATACTCGGCGCCCTACACAGTTAAGCATGGGTTTTCAAATTATCTACACATGATTACACTTTTTGAAATGAGAACAAACTTTAAACAGCACCTGGGACAGGTTATACTACGTCTTTTTTATGGCTGTTTTTCATTATATTTGACGAAAACGCCCCGGCGTGTACCATAAATCGTAGGGGTCTCTTTTGCTCTTTATTCGTCCATTGTGTTGAGAATTGATCGTGCTGCGAATGGCGTGCCTCAAATTCCACCACGATATCTAATTACTTAAATTGTGCTTACAGGTCAAATTGCACCATACTCTCCTCGTCCCCCTCGGAGAGCTGCACCGTCTTCCTGCTCGGCGGCTGCATTAGCACGAGAAAATAAGCACATTAGGCTTTTTGTGCTCTATAATAAGCGGCGCACCTCTGGGAAGGTTTTTTGAGTTAAAATGCTTGCACGGAACTCGAAAAACAGCACTGTTCCATCCGCAGACAGTAAAATTGGGGAGAATGGGGATAGTTAAACTCCCGAGAGGTCCAAAAAGCCTCATAAGTCCCTACAAATTTATCGAGGTAGAAGTTATGGCTGTAATTGGGAGAAAGTAGCCGCTTTGGAAAGCAGTTAAAGTTAGCCGGGGACATGCATTTATGCCGAGCAGTAAAGCATAAAGGAATCCTGAGCTGTGTGTAATAATGTAATTTAAAATATGAATCGGCTTGATTTTGGATCAAATGCGTCACCGGTCGTAAAAGTCGTGCATAGTCAAATATCGCTGAAATATAAAAAAACAACTTAGCAAACAAAGGGTCACGATAACCCCCTGGTATGTAGGGATGGCAAGACATCAAATTGTTTCGTAAGGATTATTGTAAGAAGAAATGTCAACGACACTAATAAATCATAATTTCTCAAGTTTGTTATGAGCTTTATGAACTGGCGTTTCTGAATAAAAGTGTGGCGTATACAACCGAGAAAGAAAACAAAATACTGTAAATTGTCACAATAAATGGAGTTGGAGATTAATCGCCAACTGAGGTTCAGGAGCGGGACCACGCCTCAACCTCCACTCCACTAGTAAACACGCCCCACTCTCTAACCACACCTCTAATTACCCAGAAGCCCTATTTATAATGCCTATTCACAGCATATATTGTCGTCTCAGCTCTCTCGACCCCATCCACCCCATGTCTCTATCATCTTCACCTTAACACATCACCATCTATGAAGGAGGGGTTCTGAATCGGCTGGGCTGATTACCCAAGACATAGCCCCCATCCTGAGTCTCTACCCAGCCAACTCTCGTGCTCGATTGTCGCTGCATTGTCGCTACATCGTAGCTCGATCGTGGCTCGATCGTCGATACACCATCGATCTCCATCACCGAGCTCCATCGTCGAGCTCCATCGTCGAGCTCCATCGTCGAGCTCCATCGTCGAGCTCCATCGTCGAACTCCATCGTCGTTATTATCAATAAATATTCTTTCATACTCCATTGTGGCGTGGTCCCTGCTAGTGAAGTGGTCAATAAGTGGTTAAGTGGTGGCAGCACACGTGCCACTCATGCCAACATTCCCATGATTGGAACCGATTTAAAGGAATTCAGTTCTTGCGTTTGTCTGGATTTTTTGGCACGTAGACTTTATATGATGGGATCGCGTCGCTTTAAATGGGAATGAGACGGGAATGACATGCAGCAAATTGTCGAGAGCAAGATTCAAACTCACAACACTGCAGCCTGTCCCACACAACCGGCATATGTGCTATTCACTCAACCACGAGCAGCACTATATTAGATTTGATCATATTTTACCAATTCCATCACCATCACCTGTGTTCAAAATGATTATATAGTGACATGATCAATCGGAATAACCCTTGTGTGAGTCATTTGCCAAATTTGCATCAATCACGCTAGTTTTAACATTTGATCAGTCAGTTGTAGCCATAGTTCCAGTCATTTATCTTAAAAAGCTTGCTAAGAATGTTTCATGATGTTTATTTGAAGATAGACACTCACAAAGACACCCAAACTCACTGCCTGTCCAAAAAACAAAGTCGCTGCAGAAAAAAAGGGTCACACGCTCTTATATTTACTAGCTTTGATTACAGCACACATTCACTGTGGCATAGTTTCAATAAGCTTCTGCAATATTAAAGATTTATTTCCATCCAGAGTTGCATTATCAGTCACAGTTGATCTAGAGTGACCACTACACAAAGCTCGTCCCAGACACTCACTGGGGTTCAGATCTGTAGTACATTAGCTTCTGCTTCTCCTTAGACATTTTCTCTGCTCGATGCCAATGATTTGATCCTTCTCAAACACACTGACATCTGTTCCATGACCACGGGATTTGTCTTTCCACACGGTTGTTTCAGAAAGCCGCTCACTGCTTCAGTTTGGTTTAAATACCGTGTTTCAGCTGAAAGATCATCACCTGCCGCAGTTCTCCAGCAGGAGCAGAGGGCCTACTGCATTTACTTTTTGGGAGTGTCTGCAGAGCCGCGGCGCGCGGCCGAAAAAGCCATGTTATTTTTGTTAGGGTTTGGTTAGGGTTAGGGTTAGGGTTAGTCATGAGGCTATAAAGGGCTATAAGGGAAATGCCGTGGTCCCTGAAACTGCGCGGCCATTTGATCGCGCCGCGGCTCTCCAGCCACGGCCCTACTTTTTAGGCCCTCTTTTTTCTCTTCGCTATTTGTTTGCTTAGGCTTATTAGCAGTTAAAGTATTGTTTCTACAAACATTGAGCTCATAATTAAGGCTGAGCAAAATAATATGTCTGTTTGCCATAACCCGACCGACCCAGTATAAAACTAGCCAACTGAAAAAAATACATCAGCATCTTGTCAAAAAGACGCCAAATTATTTTATTTTTCTAATATTTTGCCGACCGTTCTTTCCAAAAGTGTTGTGTAGAATAATTTTATTGCGCTGGTAAACCTATCTTTCATCCCAAGGGACAAATAACGCATTGCGCAACGCATCTGCACCTACATTTCTGGTCCTCCTTATGTTTCTGTATTAAACAGACCATGCAGGAGAGAACCTAGATTGCCTTTAATTTGTTAGTTTACCTCTGTCAGCGCCACTGGCCTGGCCACCGCTCATGTCATTCTGCATCATGGTATGGCTTCATGTTAAACTTGACCTGCGCTTTGCATTCTGGGACACGCGTAATCACAACAAACATGGCGGCGCCCGTGTGCCCTGCATGTCCCCCCCGCTTGCCTTTGCTACCAAAATAAAGGATAGCGGCGTACAAAAGGTTGATTGAAATATTATCTTAAAATCGGGAGATTTAGTCTCCCGATCGGGTTGATCAATACGTTCTCCGTCATTGACTGTTGAAGCCTGACCCCTGGCGGTCACACCGAGTCAAAAAATGGCGACGATTTGGATATTTTTTTTACCTTCAAAGTAAAAAAAATAAGAATTTACTTACCGACCGACCCACTTGAAAAATGTTGGGTCGGGTTATAGCAAACAGACAATTTAATTGGGGCAGCCTAACTTTAAATACCACGTTAAACAATATTGACAGCATATTAGACATTGTTTGCTCGTGTATGTGTTGCCGTAGCAAGAGACCAACGTTCGTGCACTTGCAGAGAAGTTTTTGTCGCAAATTCTCACTCAATTTACCTTAGATATTTAAAAAAAACATTTCTAATCAAGACCACGATCCAACCTAACTGTTTACTGATCAGCAGCATTGAGGATGTCTGATCATTCCACGCTTGTCCTCTCACCACCTTCCTGTTGTTTCTGCTCCCACTAGGTCAAAGACTCTCTCTGCTCTCTACAAAGGGAATTGTGTTTCTGTCCTCGTCTGATTGCTTCGTGATTTGACCATTATTAGCCGACAGCACATACGGGCCTTGAGGAAAACCATCTCTGTGCATTTATGGCGTATCAGTCGGATGTCATTGCTTCATCAAAAAACAATACGAAACAGAAAACCGAACTCCGAGCAGTGCGTCTCCACCTCGTGTTGTTACGGCCAGCCTAGTTCAGTGACACAGAACTTGTTCAAACTTGTTTCTTGGCAGTGACGCCCTGGAGAAAACAGTGAGTCCAAGTGTGTTACGCCATCCGTTTTGAAAGAGTCGGGATAGTACCAGACACTGCTCCACAGTCACTGACCTAAAAAATGTCAGCTTGTTAGCAGCAGTTACAAGGGATGGTTTTAAATGTTTTCTGAGCCGGGGGGGACTTTCAAAAACTGTCAGAATGATAAAGGATGATGAAACAGACCCTGGAAACACACGCCCAATCACACGGACCAAGGCATACAGTTTGAGATAAAGCAGATCAAAAAAGAAAACTGATTTTAATAAGGTTGAATGGAATGATGATTTGAAAAAGTGATTATCTAGTTGTTTTTGTTTTCCCCTTTAAGACCCACTTCCTGGGATGGGGGAAACCGTCTTTTAGGTTGAGGTGAAGGGCTTCGGAGAAGAGGAACAAGACAAAGGTTTTCCTCTGGGATTCATGCAATGAAATTGTTCTTATGCATCGTTAGCAAAACGTTTACTTGACAACTAACTTTTCCTACTATTTTTTTTTTTTTAGTTGAAAACTCACATAGCATGCATGCATTGTTAAAAAGCAATCATGTGCAGCGACTTTAATGGATGGGAAAGCAGACTCAGGATGGTCTCAATATTTAGTGGATAACATTTGAACGCAAAAGAGAGGAACTGATCTAAATACTGCCATAAGAGTAATTGATGCTGAATGGACTGAATAGGGCCACAGGCTGAGCAGCTGTGGGAGAAGAAGAATCATGCTTCCTGCAGTACTGCCCAGCGGCCTGTAGGGGCCTCTAATAACACAGTAACTTCCAGCAAATCTTCAGCAGCAGAAGTTAGGGGAAAACAGGCTAAGTTGAAAATATTTCGGACCAATTTAAAAATAGTTGTGACAAAAAGTAATTTTAGAAATCACTGCTTTTTTTGATTGCCTTCACCGCACGCCACTGTTAAAAAAGTGTACCTGCTGGCCATTTGATTTTCATTTGGAAATGTGAAATCTAAAATTGGAATTGGAAAACGACCCATTTCATGTTTTTCTTTTACCGGAAAACAAGCTGTTTTCCATTTTCTGATCTCAAAACGAAATTGTCAAACATGTGACCAGCAGTAAACACAAGCTTCAGAACAGCACAGCCGTAAACAGAACCATATCTCCTTTTATCTCTTTCTTTTACTGACTTTTTAAAAAGCAAAAACACAGCTAGCATTAGGTCATAATATTTGCTCGGACTATTTCTGGTTGTGTATTCACGACTGCTTGTGTGACTGTGCTGTCTCCTCAGGTCTTGCAGTGTGACATCCATAGATCTTATAACACAAAAAAACAACATTGTGCAGTGGACACCAGGCTTTAGGCATCACATTTTTTACTAAAACTTATTTGACCAATATTCAAGCTGATCATTAAGACTAATTTAAACCACTTCCACCAGCTTGACCATAACATTGTCCTTGTACTGTATAAGGACGACTAATACTATATTTTTCAACACATTTTAAAATGTTAAATCTTGAGTCTTTTATAAATTATTTATTTATCAATGTATTTATCTTATTTGTTTAATATCTGTTGTAGGCAGCTGCTGAGTTGTACATAATTGTGGTACCGAACCTCAAATGGTAGTTTACGGTGGATAATCAGAAATACGTAATCATTCAAACCGAGTTGATGTGGGCAAATAAGCACTCATAAAGGGTTGTGTATTCCTCCGTGAGCCTCAGAAGTGTGTGATAAATCATTGTGGAAGAGCTCGATTACAGATGAGAACAGGAAGGAAGGAAGAGGAGAAGGAGCTGAGGAGGCAGAGGAGGGCTGCTGACAGGAGGCACCGCGGGTTACCACAGCGATACTTTCTTTGATTACAAAAAAACATTACATTTAGATTCAGATAAACAAGAGCAGGACCTATTTAGTTATGTCGGTATGCACAAAACAGGCTTTGAAATGACATAAAGAACATGAAACATACACATATATAATGATACATGTACAGTCCTGCAGCTCTGTGCCCTGAGCAGAAAGAATCATTAAGAGTTCACATTATCTGGCAACTGCACATTAACCTCACCTTTCCGACAGACGAATTCACCTAAATCAGATGTCGCGTAGACTCAGCAGTGCTTGTGTTTACCACAGTAGCAGCTAACGTTGCTAAGTGGTGCTGCTGCTTCTTTGCTCATGCACAAATTGTGACTTAATGCAATTGAAAAACAACAACTGAACTGCAGGATCTAAGCTTTATTAGAGGTGTAAAATGTCCATATTGGTCACAGTGTGCCCACGATAAAAAGTAAGAAAATGGAACTGCTGTCCAGTGCTGCGATGTGGGCGACATTTTGAGAGCTGCTGCGGGTCAAAAATGTTGTCTGTGGGTTGGGCAAGAGCAATTTTTCATGTAAAATGTATTCATTTTCGAATAAACCTAACTAAAGTTCTGCATTTCAGGGACAAATAATGACTTTATTACTCAACTCTCGTGCAGATCTCTTTCGTAGTATGTACATATTAGATTAAGGTTGGTAGTAAGGCTTGCATGGGCATTGCACAACAAGCATCATCACCTTACCCTGTACATGCTCCGTATCTTTGAGTGGACCAAGCGGCTACACAAGGACAGTGCGGCGCCATACGGTCATCTGGAAATGTGTAGCTGCAAACAACTGACTGCAATGGACTCTCTAAACAAGAACAAAACCTGAACTAAACCAGGTCTTACCACAGACAGAACAGACTGAACCATGAGGAGGTCAAGACTCCATGACGCAGGAGCCCAAGACTCAATTTACTGGTACACTTGTGTATGTTGTTGTATAAGCCGTCCTGGAAGCTGAGCCTCGGACAGTGATCACGCTCTGCCTCTCACTGCTCGTCTTGGGGTAAACCAACCGCGAGAGCTCTTCACCTCTTAATGCTCTCAGCGACTTTGCCTCTGCGCTGCCCCCAGAGCTCTGGTCCCAAGGAACAAAGAGCTTTCCTGGACACGTGCCATGGAACTGGATTTGCAGTGTGAAATTAAATAATGATATATTACATTAAAAAAAATCAGGGACAGCTCCTTTAATGTTGATGTTTGAACCACACGTGTGAAATCTGTGTGTGTTTAAGAGAATGCTGGATTATTATAATTAATATAAATTGCAATTAGAAAACTACACACAAACTGACACTTAGTACACGTTGAGAAAAGTACAGTAAATTAACTCCGCTCTGGGCCTCACCATGTAGATGGATCCACAGTGCATTAGCTGAGGTGTGGGCCTTTGTTTGGTGCATTAGCTGAGGCGTGGGCCTTTGTTTGGTGCATTAGCTGAGGCGTGGGCCTTTGTTTGGTGCATTAGCTGAGGCGTGGGCCTTTGTTTGGTGCATTAGCTGAGGTGTGGGCCTTTGTTTGGTGCATTAGCTGAGGCGTGGGCCTTTGTTTGGTGCATTAGCTGAGGTGTGGGCCTTTGTTTTGGGGGGTTGTAAAAGAGGTATTTCGGCACATGGACTTGGTGTAATGAGGCGAGGCAGCCGGACCAAGCAACTGTTTGTTTGTAACATAATCACCTTCCCCCAGGTGACCACAGAAACACAAGCGCTACTGATGCAGGTGCTCTATTGAACAGAAACAGTTGCCACGACAACATGAAGCAAGAGGAGGATGTACATGGATGTTGTTGTAGGCCTTTTCTCTTCAAAATGAACAGGGACAATATTGAAGTTATTAAATGTTACTTTTCTGAAGGACAATACCTCACCTGCTTTTTTCATTGGGGGAATATTCCACAGTATGTCATTAAAGCTGGATTACCTCATTTTCAAACCATGAGAGAAGGAAGTACATTTATGTAAATGGTTCCTAGTTCTCACAAACCCTATGGCACATTGCCAGTATTCTCATGCATACATGTTTTGAAAACAGAGAGGACCGGGCACAGCCAGCAGCTCTCATCCCAGCGCATCATACTGTGACACACATGGTTCAAACAAACAAAGGGTTTGCAGCTTGGATATAGGACATGCTATAGGTTTTTTCACAGCCACTTACAGTGGAGGAGATTTGAGCTAAAGTAGCCAAATTAACCTCATGTACTTCAAGCATAACCTCCACTGTGATGATACACTGTACATACAAGTGAAATAGGCCACGCTCAGTCTCTTTCATAAAAGAACTGTTTGTATACCAGTACAAATTTGGCATCGCCTGAATAAAATATTTCCCTGGGGTCCAAGTGCTTGGCTCTTTACAGAGGGGAAAAAGCCTGGAGCATCTCTTCACTCTCACCCTGGAGAGGAGAGGGAGGATTAAATGAATTGTCACCCTACTTTTGCTCCATCTTTGCAGCCAGTAAGAAAGGCTCTCCGGGCAGAGAGTGTGAAATTCCCAACAAAATCGTGAGGTTTAATAAGAATTAGCATGAAAAGGGTTTGGCTGGATTTAAAAAGTGTATTGCATGCTCAAAATAAGACTATAGTCTATTAGGTTAGTAGGTGACAGTACATATTATTTAGTTGATTTTCAGTCCTGTTTTTTTCACTACTCATAGGCTAATACAAAAAATATAAGTGAAACATGGTTTGAATTGGTTTTACACACATCTTCAACAGCAGATAGTCTCATATAATGCTTTTCCAGATGCTCAAAGTTGCTTTACAATTCTGTGCCCTATTCATTCCCTCCACTCATTGTTGGTAAGCTAATATTGAAGCCACAGACTGAAAGATTGAAGACTGAAACAAACCTTCCAATCTGCTCCATCGGCTCCTCGAACCACCTCTAAACACTCACTTCTACAACACAATTAAAATTTGCACAAGAGTCACTGCTACGCCACTACGAGAGCTGTAGAAGTACTAACCAGGCCCTGCCCTGCTCAGATCAGACATTCACAACGGCAATTATAGTAGTTATTGATTTTCTAGATGACAGGTTAAATTCTGTAACATTGAAATTACGTAAAAATGTATGTGGTGGAGGGGAAGACAAGAGCTTGTCTGTTATACAAGCTCAGGCAGTGTAACGAGAGCGAAGCCAGATCAATAAGTGCAGGCTTGTACTGTATGTAGGTACAGTACAAGCTCAGTACAAATACAGTACATGAGTCTAGTAAAGGGATTTTGAGCCTTTTACTGTAAACAAAATAACCGCTTGAAGAAACAGCACAATGTTACAGACTTGGCATTTTTCCATTTTTTTCCATGGAGGAATGTGTGTGTTATGGGCCGTTAGCATGTGTCTGTGGTAGGATTAAGCGCTTAAGGCAAAGTTTCAGATTTGCTTTTTCAAAGTTGCTAAATAAGTAAATGTGGTTTATAAATTATTATTAAGACATTTTTCTTCTGTATTTTTTTACATTTTAATGGAAATATAGCTTGAATGCCATTTTGAATCACCATAAAATCTCTATACGTGTTTCTTACATCTTAATCACCGTTCCCTTTTAATTAAATTCAGCCCAAACAATGCTTCATATAAATAGTTCATTGATTTTTGTTCACTGTGGTGCAAAATATAATTGGAAGCACATAAACACTTTACATTACGTTATGAAACAAATTTAAAGCAGCAACACCATAGCTTACTGAGAGACAAGAAGACCACCAGTTTGTCCAAATCCCATCCTATTCCTCTAAATACCAGCAGCAGATGGACGTGAGGCCTCTTTCAGAAACTCTGAAGTCGGATGCTGCGCCGCGCCCCGTCGCGTTGTTAATTACACCGCGATGCACAGACTGAGACCTGCTGATGTCACTAGGAGAAGATGGAGGAGAGTGAGAGAGAGAAGGGGGGAGTGTAGCTGTAATATGTGCCGTAAAGCCATCAAAACCCCTGTAAATGTTGACTGAGTGTCCTTGAGATCCCGGCGAGAGGAGGAGGATTGGGGGCGGAGCCTATAGAACAGACCGCAGTGTGCATACAGGGCCCACGGCCATCTGACAGACTGCAAATGTGTGCGGGTGCCAAGGATGGGCAAAAACAGGGTGAGTTAAAGGCGGAGGACAAGAGCTGCACTTTGACCTCTGGAGACGCGGTGGAAACATCGGGCACGTTTGCTTTGCCGCACTCTCAGTGTCTCCGTCGTCTTGAATGAACCGTGCTGGTCTGTTTAAGTGTTCCAAAGTGGACCCTGCAAATGTAATGCTGCCAGTAAACTAATTAAAAAAAAAAAAAAACGTGGCAATTGGTTCCAAAATAGAGTTACGGCAATCTTTTATTCCTGAATCTTGTTGTTGAAATTGTGTTTTCCACCAGGCCTGAGCAATTTTGGAAAATGTACTAATTGTGTGTGTGTGTGTTTTTTAATGACCAGCATTGCAACTGTGATAACATTTATTTTAGAATATTATTATTCTATTCAAAGTTCACATTTTTAAACGTGTCCAGGGCCAATGTATGATCAGTTTGAAGAGGTCTAAACTACAGAGCTGCAGGTTCTGTGAGAAAGACAGGATGTTGTTTGCTACTTAATCCTTTTATTCAAATAATGTTGGTATTTGCAATGTGCTAATAGCAAACATACGCAATATATCTTGGGGAATCAGTCCAACTCAATGTCGTTCCAAAATGCATCTTGTAAAAAAAAGTAATAAACAAACAAAAAAAAGTAATAAATTAAGAGGCATGATGTAATACACACTAAGAAAAACTAAAATCAAATCAATGTTATGATGAAACTGTATAACTTATTTAGTGTTTTTAAATATTAACGCAGGGTTAATTCCCCAATTTTGTCACATTATAATCTAACAATAGCCCTTTCTAACACTATTCTTCTTTTCTATTCAGCGCGTTTGTTCAATATTCAGTTTTCTATCCAGTGCAAAAGGAAATCCTCTTGGCTGTTTAAAAAAAATATTTCCAATTCACTATTAGCCAGAATTAGCAGTAAATAATAAGTATTTGCAGAGGAGAGAAGTTTAACTGTGTCAATGGAACAGGCTCTTCTTCGCCGTAGGCCGCCTCCACTGTAAGCACAGCACTCATCAGGCAGTCGACACATGTGTTAATGCAGATAAATGAGGCCGTCTGTACATCCACGAGACTAGCACCGCTCGATCTGGGCTCATCAACACCCCACATCTGTCCCACAGGCTCCTGGGGACACCTACCGTCCCGTTCCGAGTGCTGACAGGATCCCGCCACTCTGATTATACTTTAATCCGCCCTCCGAGGCCCCCGTGTGCCGAACACAGATTGCGCTACCCGTGTAATCTAAAAGGGCATCGTTGCTAACGTAGCGCATATGCTAACAGACACAGATAGGCACGAGGGGGTGGCTTTTGAAAATACCTCATAGCTGTTTGAAAAAAAAAAGATGCATGTATGAACGGGGTGAACAGCATATAGATTCCCCCGAATATGTAGCTTTTGTCTTAAATGTGTTTGCAGAGCAACATCCGACAATGACTTACTAAAACAGACCAAAACCTTCAACAACAGCCGTACGATGACAAAAGGACACAGATCAAGAATAACATCACGACCACATGAGATACACTGTGTATCCTGGCACAAGGTATTTAGTATTGAGCTATAACTTAAAGTGACAGGTTTTTACGATTTTCAAATTTTCATTTTATTTGGTGTGTTTATACCTGTTGTACATAAACATTATAGTTTTACACCAATCGAGCAAGGATTTGTGGAGAAAATGACAGGAAGTGACATCACACCAGGGACATTCATTCCAGTTAAAGTTTATGCATAATTTACACAGAGAAAAAACATTCAAAACATTAATTCAACAAAGTATTGTTCGCTCTCATATTTTATTTGTCAAATAAAAAAACATGTGGCATTAGATGAGTTTTGGCCCAGTGTTTGCTGGGAAATTTGCTAGTGTGATCAATAACAAACAGGAAGTGAAATGATAAACCTAAAAAATGTGCTATTCTGTGATCAAATTTTAATAATTTTTTGCTGAATTCAAAGGGAGTGTCTGCAGAGCCGCGGCGCGCGGCCGAAACTGCCATGTTATTTTTGTGCTCCTGAAACTGCGCCGCTATTTGACCGCGTTTTAGCGCCGTTTTAGACCGCGCCGGGTTAAGGGTTAGGGTTAAGGTTAGGGTTAGGGTTAGGGTTAAGATTAGGGTTAGCCATGACGCTATAAGAGAAGTCCCGCGGTTCCTGAAACTGCGCGGCCATTTGACCGCGGGCCGCGGCTCTGCAGCCACGGCCAAATTCAAAATATATAAATCTTAACTAAATTTTAGTTCAATGAATTGCACGACCGGTCAGTGGCACTTTAAGTATATCATTATTTTATCAGCACAGAAGACACTCAAGTTCAGGACCACAGAGCACTGTGCATCCTCATCTTATAGCCTCTAATCACTCTATTGAAGACGGTGAAGTTAAGATTCTAAGCAGGGAAAAAAGATGGTTTGAAAGAGGAGTTAAAGAGGCAATCTTTGTAAAAAAAAAAAGTTTTTGAATCCCTGGAGAGGTCGATGCCAGGGCATTCGAACGCTAATCAGTTACACAGGGAGGAGAGAGAGTGAGCCAGGTACAATAGGAGGCTGATGGCCCATTAAAGGACTGATAGTAAACAAAGAGGCTAGTTTGAAAGAAAACAAAGAGGGGCCTACCCGGAATAGGATAAATATCTGAGTTCCCAGTCCTGATTCGCAGATTGAGAATGACTCTTGAATGAGGGTTGAAATGTATAGTTTTTTTTTAAAACAGAA
The DNA here is from genome assembly GCF_026437365.1 of Eucyclogobius newberryi. Lineage (NCBI taxonomy): Eukaryota > Metazoa > Chordata > Actinopteri > Gobiiformes > Gobiidae > Eucyclogobius > Eucyclogobius newberryi. Next base: position 25,342,491 of record NW_027315834.1, read on the forward strand.
TGATGATTCAACTGAATCTTTTTCTACATTTTACATTGTGTTAATTGTAAACTATAAATGATCTAAAACGGCTCAGTAACAACCAGTTTGTTGACTTCCATGTTTAAAACTGTAGAAAGGATAAGCCGTGCCTCTTAATGGTGGCATATCACCAACGCGAGCAGTGGATTATTTGCCCTAATAATAGCACGCTTTGGAGTTGACATCACGATTCCAGATTTAAAAAAAAACAATGTAGGATCTTCAACTCTCTGGGCAGACAAAGATGCCGGGTAAAAAAAAAAATATTTACCTTCCTTTATTCATTCGGCCAATCACATTCCACGAGTCACAGAACCCTCGACATCTTCGTCACTTTGGACAGTTTTCAAATCAAATCAAATCAATTTATTTTTGTAAGGCCCAAAATCACAACAACAGTTGCCTCTGAGGGCCACAGGGAGAAATGAATCAACAATGTCTGTGGTGGCGATGGAGTCAGACAATGTCTGTGATGGCGAGGGACGATGTCCCAGGGTCCTCTGTCCTTAGACTCTCCTTCTCGGCCAGGAAAAACTACAAAAAAAACCTCTTTGGGAAAAAAGCGTAGAAACCTGGAGGAGTTCCAGTGAAGGAGAGATCCGACTCTCACAGACGGACAGACGGACACGAGGGAGACTGGAGCTGGACCCACTCTTCAGGCAGAAGAGGGACCGTCTGAGGCGAACTGGACCCACTCTTCAGGCAGATGAGGGACCGTCGGAGTCGAGCAGGACCCACTCTTCAGGCAGATGAGGGACCGTCGGAGGCGAACTGGACCCACTCCTCAGGCAGATGAGGGACCGTGGGAGGCGAGCTGGACCCACTCTTCAGGTAGATGAGGCACCGTCGGAGGCGAGCTGGACCCACTCTTCAGGCAGATGAGGGACCGACTGAGGCGAACTGGAGCCACTCTTCAGGCAGATGAGGGACCGTCCACATGGGGCAGGGACCACTTCACCAGGAGAGGGACATCTGGGTCCACAGGTCCTCAGGAGTGAGAGAAAGAAAAAGAAGGCGGTGAACAGTTTGCAAGTGGAATTAAAAAATAAATATTGTTTGATAGCATAAGTAGTCAGAAGAAGAGGATAGTGCTCAAGCTGTCATACTTCCCCCAGCACAGTTACTCCTAGGGCAGCGTAGCTGAAGCTGTGGGTTTATCTTTCTGTTCCTAACTACTCTGACCATAAGCGATTTCAAAGAGGAACGTTTTAAGCCTGGACTTAAATGAAGAGACTGTGTCAGCATATTTAACATGGGTCGGGAGCTGATTCCATAACACAGGGGCTTGGTAGCTAAACGCTCTACCTCCTACAGTACTTTTAGAGACTCTTGGCACCACCAGAAGGCCGGCATTCTGAGAGCGAAGAGCTCTGTTTGGATGATATGGTTCTATAGCATCTTTGAGGTAGGATGGGGCCATGTCATTTATGGCTTTGTAGGTCAAGAGTAGAATTTTGAATTTGATTCTGGACTCGACGGGGAGCCAGTGAAGAGACTTCAGCACTGGCGTAATGTGCTCTCTTCTTTTTGTTCCTGTTAGTAATCTTGCTGCTGCATTTTGAACCAGTTGAAAGCTTTTTATGGAGCTTTTAGGACACGCTGCAAGCAGGGAGTTACAGTAGTCTAATCTAGTCGTTACAAATGCATGGATAAGTTTTTCGGCATCACTTTTAGGCAGGATTCTTCTGATTTTGGCGATGTTGCGCAAATGGAAATAGGCTGTTTTACAAGCTTGATTTATATGAGCTTTAAATGAGAGCTCCTGGTCAAATAAGACTCCAAGGTTTCTTACAGTAGAACTGGAGGCTACACTGACATTGTCCAGTGTGACTATCTGCTCAGATAGAGCGTCTCGTAGATGCTTAGGGCCAAGCACAATGACCTCGGTTTTTTCAGGGTTAAGAAGCAGGTAGTTTAGTGTCATCCAGGTTTTTATCTCCTTCACACAAGTACTAAGTCTGTCTACTTGATCGCTCTGATCAGGTTTCATTGATAAATACAGCTGAGTGTCGTCTGCATAGCAGTGGAAGTTAATGTCATGCTTTCTGATAATGTTGCCTAATGGCAGCATATAAAGAGTAAACAGAATTGGACCGAGTACCGAACCCTGTGGCACACCGTGAATTACTTTAGAGCTTGGTGAGGAGCTCTGGTTTACATTAACAAATTGGAACCTATCAGATAGATAGGATTTAAACCAGCTGAGGGCTGTTCCTCCAACACCTACATCACATTCTAACCTCTGCAGTAGAATGTTGTGGTCAATGGTGTCAAACGCTGCGCTGAGGTCCAACAGAACCAGGATTGAGACCAGTCCATCGTCAGCGGCTAATAACAAATCATTTGTGACTTTAACTAGTGCAGTTTCAGTGCTGTGGTGGGCTCTGAACCCTGACTGGAAAACTTCAAATAAGTTATTGTCCTGCAGGTGGCGACAAAGCTGTTTTACTACAACTTTTTCAAGGATTTTAGAGACGAAGGGAAGATTTGAAATAGGTCTGTAGTTTACCAATAGGTCGGGATCTAGATTAGGCTTTTTCAGAAGAGGTTTAATGACTGCATGTTTGAAGGACTGTGGAACATAGCCACTTTCGAGTGAAGTATTTATTATATTAAGAATAGGGTCTATAATTAGGGGAAGAATGTCTTTGAGGAGTCTGCTTGGAATGGGGTCTAGGACACAAGTTGAGCTTTTAGAGGACATAATGGCTGAAGTTATCTCTGCTTGATCAACAGCTGTGAACCTTTCTAGGTTTACAGGTGGATTTATATGGGACGTTAGATTTACAGCTTGGGCTAGTTCAGGGCTAATAGCGGGGGTAATTTCATCTAATTTATCTCTGATTGTTTTTATTTTATTATTAAAAAATAGGAGGAAATCATCAGAGCTAAGTGTAGCTGGGATTGAGGGCTCTACTGCACTGTGACAGTTTGTTAGCCTAGCTACAGTGCTGAAAAGGAATTTAGTGTTACTTTTGTTGACTTCTATTAGATTTGAATAATATCTGGTTTGGGCCTTACGCAGAGCCTGCTTATAGGACAGCAGGCAACTTTTCCATGCTTTTAGGGATTCTTCGGTGTGAGAGCGACGAAATAATCCCTCTAACTTTCTAACTCTTTGTTTATGTGAACGCAGTTCTTGATTGTACCATGGGGAGGCGCGCTTTGGCCTAATGACCTTCTGTTTTAACGGCGCGACAACGTCAAGAGCAGACTTCAGAGAATTCATGGTCAAGTCGACACATTGATCACTTAAACTGGGACTAAAACTGTTCTCAGCAGGATCACATGACATGGTTCCTGCACCGGCAAATGAGTGTTTAAAAGGCACAGTACATTGTATTCTAAATGTCGACACTTTGTAATGCCAGGGAGTATTACGCGAACGACAAGAATGGCTGGTTAGAAAATGAAATGGAGGCCGTTATATTGTCAGATCCCTGCACATGCCGCACTTCTCCGTGTGTCTGAAATCCTCCCACGGAAACGCAGTCGGGGCCGCGCTCTGTTTTACCTCCGTCTCGCTCTCTTTCCCGCTGTGACATGAATGCTCTTCGACACGATCGAGCTCATGATGGTAAAACGACACCTCCTCAGCACGTGAAGCCACATCTGCGCTTGTTTGTCTGACTTCACCGGTCTATTTTTAGTAACTGCGGTAAGTGGAATGTGTCGAATTAAACATGCATGAATCAATGAATCAAAATACAACATTGAGTAAGCGAATGATGAGGAAACGCCACCGTGACAAGGTTAGATGCTCATTACGGTTGATTTAGCACAATACGCCCCCTTTTTTTCTTTTTTTTACAATTTATTATTTTTCAAACACACAACAAACTACCCTATAAAGATATAGGGAAGAGAAAAATAAGATACATATTCATACATATCCACATAATTCATATACACATAATACTTCAGATCCATGTATATATATGCAAATATTTGTATTCACGTATACATACACACACACACACTAATTATCTCTTATGCTTATATAATAATAATAATCATATTTTTAAAATTTATTTAAAGGGTAGGGCTGGGTAGAACCGTAGGGAACTCAGAATCTGTAAGGAGTAAGGGTTAGCAGATAGTGAACTAGCTAGCATCCAAAGGACTTAACGTATTTTATGGCAGGAAGTATGGGTCCCATTTCGTCCATTGCTTGTTGAATTTGTCCATTTTCAAGTCGTGTGTGTCAGTTATGATGTCCGTCCAGTCCAGTCGGGGCAGCTGGCGTCATCCACTTTTTTGTTATTGTCTTCTTTCCATCCATTATGTTCATGGCGGGAGTTTTGAGACCTAAATACATTGTTCCAAATTTGAGTGGAATAGCGGTGTCAAAAAGTCGCATCGTTAATTTGTGTCCAGTATTGTGATTGTTATGAAACCCACAACCATCGTCTGCAGTTTCCTCTGATTGTGAGGATATTCTGCGACACAGCGATACTTTTTCGGGTCTATCTCTTCCTCTGTTCTCGTTTGCCACAGCTGCTCTTTCTTGCAGAGTTAAAAAATGTGCCCCGTTTGATTTCACATTTGAATGCCTAAACTTAAATTCACTCTTCTCGGTTGCAGCGGGCTACGGTGATTACAGATTAACTCCACTGTGAAAAGCATTACCTCGAAGGGGGAAAACACATTACGGAGGTGTCTATTACTTGGTGTGATGCTGTGCCAGTGCATTGTAGAGAGGTTTGGGCGAAATATCGGAAGTGTTTTGCAGACAGAGATACACGTGGAGATAAAGGTATTAGATGCTACTTGAGCTGTTTGCCAGGTGGGAGTCCGGAGGGGCATAGGAACTGGAAATGTGTACTCCAAGATGTTTATTCAATCCTCCGCCTTTTGCAACTGTTATAACAGTTTAGCTTGAAAATCCGCCATGTATTTTACTTGTAGGCAGTATATCAATTCTCTTCTCACCCTCTCGTCTCCGTTGGCTCCTCCACCAGTAGTTACTAACCCAGAGGAGAGGGGGATTGTTGGTAGTATAGTCTCTTACCCAGAGCTTGAGGCGTCTTCAGTATCTCTGCTGTTCCAAGCTTTTCTGGACTGAGATGTCTGATGTTTGTCCTCCAGTTTGGGGGTCACTGCCCCGAGTGCTCCGATGACCATGGGCACCACAGATAGGCAGATACGCCAAGGGTCTTGCCCACACCGGATGTCCCAAGGGGGATTCGAACCCCCCATATGAAAGTCCGGAGACTTAAATCAATATAGTTGACTTGGCCATGACTCTAGGCTTTTCTTGCAGCTGCTGTTGTCTCAGGAAGTGTCCTAGCATCAAGTCCTGTCAAACAGTGGTATGTTGCCTTGATCAATGGCAAACTATAGCCTGTATTATCTAGCATGTCAATATTCCATATATTTAAAGACACATCAGCGCAGGACGATCGATCTTGGAAAAATACTTTTATCAAGATGACTCTGTAATGATACATTACTGTGAATCAGATTTTGAGGGCAGAGATGGAATTTATTGTCCTGTGTCAATCCGGAATTTATCGTTCTGTATTTGTCTCGAAATCGCTAAGGAACATACAAAATGACAGTACGTTGTGAGGGTTACACATAGAAAAGTGGGTCGCTATAACTCTAATTCATATGTGATAAATATGTCCCTAAAACAAAAGCCAATACCAACATATTAACATGAAGCAACACTACGTCCTCACATGTGGCTAAACTACAAGCTTTCTGCCTATGTTTTTTTCATCATGGGGATGAAGCAAACACACTTACTGCATATGGAGAGGAAAAAACAGACGCGACGACAAGACAGTCACAGAGCTCATGAGAAAATCCGTCTTGTCATCAGTTTTCAGCAGCTTTTGTGTCGTGATCAAAGCCTCTCCAGCGCTCTACGGACCGGACTGAGTTGGCACAAGCCGCAATGATGCTCTCACTTTCAACCTCAAACCTCTGAAACCCGAAGTCGACCTCGTCCTCTCCCATTCAAGTCCTCCTTATTTATTTGCTTCTTGTCTGCTCCCTCCTCCCTAGGCTTTGTCTGTCCGGATGCATTAGCCCGGCGTTGTTGGACTCATGCATGGCTTGGCGCGCCTGTCTTTGCCTCCTCTCTTTCTCTGAAGCCTTTCATGTGGAGCCTACACCTGCAGGCCTCGGCGATCCCATAATGGCTGCAACATTTACCCAGCCCGGTGGTCCTAATTAGGCTAAACAGAAAGCAAAGGAGCACAAAGGAAGACGGTCCTCGGCTTCCTGAAGTCCGTACGAGCACGGAGATTGTCACAAGTAATTTACCCGCCAGCTACTCTCTCATGTAGCCATCTCTTTACTGCGGCTTTTCAGAACAAGTCGTGCATTCCTCTAACACGAGACCCACGGGGGGAGCACCAGGAGGCCAATATCAATCAGATCTCGTCTTTGAGCGCATTATGTATTATGGATCAAATGTATTATTCAAGTTTGGGCCAAGGCCAAGCGCCGCGATGCTGACGATGTTTGTTAACGGGGAAGAGACCGGAGCGGCGTCCTTTTAGATTTGAAAATGGCAGGTATAAGGGGTGGTTGCTAGCGTTGGCGGGAAAGCGATGAAAGTTGGAAGTCAAGTCAAGTGAAAGTAACAGGACTAGAATTAGATACAGGTGTCCGTTTTGGTGGTTGCGTCGTTTTGTGATCTTCAAAAATACACGGGATTGAATTGAATGATGCTCAAATAAAAGTACAGGTTAAAAAAAATAAGTAAAATAGTACAATTTAACACTCAATAATAAGGGTTTGGCTCAATATCATTTTTTTCAGTGGATCAATTTTTATCTGTGAAAAGTGCTCTGTAAATAAAGTATTTATGTAATTCAAACTGTTCAGGCAGGGACGTCAGGGTTCATGCGAAGAGCGCAGAGCGACATGAGGCGCGCCCTGTGTGCAGCAGCTCACCATGGAGACTATATTTACTGCTGTGGTGTTACGAGCCAGATCATAGCTCAGTCTACAGCGACTCAGGCTCTGCTTTATGAACTTTGGCCACTCAGCACCGTGAGACTCCCCTAAAGCTTTGGAGGCCTTTATAATTGAATTAACTAAACCTATAGCCACTTGACTTTTGCCACTACACATGTTTAGCTGCGCGAAGAGGAAATTTAAGCCATTACAGAGAGAAAAAGTGTCTGGAGCAGCAACGTTATCAACGGTCTCTGTGTTTTAGACGCATCATAACAACACAAATGACATACAAGACTGTGTGTGTTTAAAGTTTAAAGTTCCTCATCTCGATGTGTCCTGACCATGTTCACCCTGCATCAAGCTCCTGCAGGATCCAGGCTGCTCTAGTCCCAAACTCTACAGTTTCTGCACAGTTTGTTCTTTCAGACGTATCCTAAACAGCTTGCCTGAGCATCACTGCTGGACTGGACCCGTGAGAGCGCTGCCTGCTTCCTATAGGGACTCATAGCCTGAATGTGCCTGATCCTTAACAGCAGAGCGAGAAAACAAGTGCTGTAGGAACAGTTTAGAGTCCATAAAGATGTTCTACAAAGCCCATGCTTTCAGTCATGAGCCTCATGTCCGTGTTGTTAGATGCGTAAACATTTTCGAAAGAATAATTGAAGGGTCCTTGGCCCAGTACAGCTGAAGGTCTATTAATTTACTCCTTTAGTAGAAGTACTTTACTACTCAAACAAGTGTCTAGTTTAGATTATAGTTTTAGTATCGATCAGTTACTGATTTTCTGACTTTTAACAACCCTAGTTCAATCATCCCAAAAATCTACTCAATTACAGTGACACAATGTTTGTTATTAGTTACATTCCACTCATAACTGTTAGAAAAAAATGAGATCATCAAGTGCAACACATTATTTCAGAGATTGGTAGTTGAAGAACAGGTTTGTTTTCTTTTGAATTAGAGGAAACTGCGATAGCGAAGACCAAAAACAATTCAAGATGTCAAGCTTCAAGATGTGTCCACTTTGCAATAGCTTTTGGTTGTTGAATTTAAACAGTTGGGAAGAGTTAGAGAAAATCTACTTTGAATCTGTTGTTGATTTTTCTGCCCGTCTCCATGGGGATGTTATTACTTTGCCTAGTTCCACAGTGTGGCATTAAACAGATCTTGAATTTATATTTTTATTGCTTACAAAACATACACGTTTTCTCAGTGTATTTCGGGGTCACCTCTCCACAGATTTGACCTCTAATTTGGCCTAATAAGTACAGGATGCCTTACTGTGGAACATTCAAGGCAACGCTGGAATGTTTTGCAGTATAGCAGAAGATATACCGTTTCATCTGATTTTGAATTTGAAATACTTAAATTGAAATTTAACCCTGAAAAAAACATTCAATTTGGAATTTCAGTCACTGACTTTTTCAGTGAACGTTTTCAATGTGTTTTCTTCAGTTTAAAAATAAAAATGACAAATTCACATTTTAAATATTGAATACATATAATTTCAACAGTCAAAATCCAAGGTGTAAAAATTAAAACATCATTTTCCAATATATTCCAAAAAGTAACTGTAAGCTCAAAGTGTTGAGTTTGAGGACTTGGAAATATGAGTAGAATATTTAAAATGTGTATTTATGTATGTATTTATGTATGTATTTATTTATTTTAAAACTGAGACACACTGAACCATTTATTCTGCAAACCTCAGTGACTGAAATGTAGAATTCAAACATGTTTTTTCATGCTTTAAAATTCAAAGTGAAGAAATTGTCAGCATTTAATATTCCAAAACAAGCAGTCAACAAATACATGATGTTGCGTACAATAACATCGCCATAGTGACAAGCATGCACAGCTTACCCTCCACCAGAAAAGTTACATAGCGACCCTTTAGGACATTTTCACCATCTGTCAGTGATTATAAAACTTGGTATATACAGAGACCTTATGAATCCTATAATATCCGCTGTGTACATTCCTCTGCAGCGACCGAGACAGGCTTTGAACACGTCTTCTCCGGCCGAATAGCTGTCTGAAGGATCTTTAATACGAGCCGGTGAAACGGCCCATGAACCGGCCTCATCCGGCCAACGTTACATCCCTCCGAACATAAAAGCCAATGTGTTTCTGTAATGCGCGTGAAAAAAAAAAAACCGGCCTCGGGATGGATTTGATGAGCGACTTGAGACTGCGAAGGACCACGAGCTCTCAGAACGCAGCCTTTGAGCAGGAGTACGCGTCTTTAGGGGCTCTGGCAGTTTGTCTAAAGCGATACCGAACGCAAGGTCAGAGATGGAAACGGTTGTGACTCGGAACGAGGTGGAACGCTTCAGGTTGAGTGGGCGCTAAAAGACCAGGAGAGAAATGGGGCCAGAAAACTCAGGAGATGACTGTGCTGTAACAAAAGAGCAGTTGAAAGAGAAAACGGCATTTTTCAGCAGTTAATTGAGAAGGAATCGCAAGAGTACGGCAGGTTTTTTGAGTTAATTGACGAATACTTGAGATCATGTTTGGCTTGAGTGGAAAGGACAGCAAAGGGTGAAGTGGGGATGAGAGAGGGAAAGAAATGTTGGAAGCTGTCAGAGCATATGTTGAAGGCTTTATTGTGAATTTAAAAAAGCAATAACGTCTCTCTGAAGACAATCTGACCTGACATGGACCTGGATGGACAAGCCTCGCTCAGCGATGTGCTTATCCCAAAGAAGCTACAGAGTTACAGAGCAACGTATCAGAGACTCTTTCTTCTTGGTTTGTGATCAATACACTGCTTTAGGAATGAATTAGGATTAGAGTTAATTAGAAAAAAGAAACAAAAAAAAACTGATGTCGCCAATCTATCTGAAAATGAGTTGCAATGTTTTTTTTTTGTTTTCTACATATTATCTTCTACATATAATTCACAACAGTATAGTTGTGGGAATGGAAAGAGATATTCTTTTTAAAATACTAGACAGAGTCTTTCACAAGAAAAAAACAAAACAAAAGTTGTATATGTATAGTGTATAGTATTGTAATGTAGCAACGGGGGAAAAAACATTTAATTTCCCTCCATCAAAAAAAAATAAGCCTCATCTTAGCCTCCAGTTTTGAGGTAACTCTGTTGTTTAAATATTGCATTTATTGAATTTTACTAAATAACATTCAGTAATAACATTTAGCGGGGCAGAGTAGGAGCTGATTCAATCTGCTGCCTTGTCTGTTACAAACACAATTTTTTAATTGAGTTAGAGATTTTGCTCATAATTAGCCCATGACACTACTTTTCTCATCAAATTAGGTCCTCATACCATTCTAGAAACTACCATATTTTCTATACTATAAGGAGCACTTAAAAGCCTTTCATTTTCTCAAAAAAATACAGTGTGCCATATATGGATTAGTTCTGGTTGTGCTTACTGACCTCGAAGCGATTTTTGTGTGGTACACGTTTTGTTTGGCGTAATGCGCCTTATATATGAAACATGATCAAAAATAGACCATTCATTGATAGTGCGCCTTATAGTGCTGAAAATACGGTATAAATATGTTTTTTTGTTTTTTCAAATCCTTGCAAGGTTCACCAGAAAGATATTTTGAGATGTGCCGTACTTTTTCATAGTTTTGGTCTGGGTGCGACTTAAACTCCAGAGCGACTTATATGTGATATTATTCATTATTTTCACACTGACAACCACAAGAGGGCGCTCTAGGCTCTAAGTGACGCAGAAGAAGAATCTGCACTTCCTCTACCTCTGGAGTTTGTGGAGTTGTTTAGAAGTGACACAGAGGAAGAAGAATTCAATGGATTTAGTGATTTGGGGTAATACTGATGCTTTGGTAAACTTGTTAGCATGTTCTTTATGCTATAGTTATCTGAATAACTGTTCATATGTTACGTTAACATACCAGACACTTACCACAGTTCTGTCTGTGCCTCATGTAGCTGAAGGTGTTAGCGTTAGCATACGTACACCTATTCACCATGTTCTCTCATCTGTCATTATTTTAAACTGCATTTCAAGATGAAATGTCTGTTCTTGGTCTTAGATTTTATCAAATAAATTTCCCCCAAAAATGCGACTTATACTCCAGTGCGACTTATATATGTTTTTTTCTTCTCTATTATGCATTTTTTGGCTGGTGTGAGAAAAATGTGTCTTATTGGTTTGGCCGTAATGACTCTTTATCTTAAAAAATCTAAATATGCTCCAAGTTTAGCCAGTATCTGAAAGCCCCAACTTTACCAGAAGCTGTAATTCAAGGTGATCATTTGATCCGTCCCGCCTCAGTCTCGTTCCTCTGAGGCTGCAGCCGCCGTGGCCTCAGTGGCAGTGGGTCCTGACCTTGCCGCCTGCTCTTGTCAAAAGCCTTATCAAAGCCCATCTGATGGCTCTGCAGCGCCCGGAGCAACCAAACAATCTGATACTATCTGTGTGGTCATAGCCCTGCTCCTGTCACACCGCCACCATGACAAATATATGCACTTGTTACGGTCTTTTTCCCCCTTACGCCTATAGTAAAGTAATATACAGTATATTTTTATGTAGCGTGATTTGATTTGACCCCATCCAGCTCCAATAGGCTGCGTTTCTGTGACATCTCAATATTCTTAAGTGCAGTCTGTGGATTTTTTGCAGATGTTTGACCTGGTTAATGGTCAAAATGGGAGTTTTTGAATACAGCATGTCCTTCCCTCTCTCATCCATGTTTCACTGCGCTGTCCAATAAAGCAGACGGGAAAAAAACCTCAAAAACAGACATAAATCATGACACACTGAAGAAAAAAAACAAAACAGGTAATAATCAATAAAAAACATCCCAAAACAAGGAAAAACCTCACAGTATAAATTTCCCGGCGTTTATGTCCCATTTACTGCAGTATCTGTTAAATGATTCCATTTTCAAATTGACATATTATGATATTTGATTGTTGGGAGGGTTAAGGGATTTTTTATTATTATAATTATTATTTTTTACAATTTCAGGCATTTTTATGAACATAGAACAGTCAAAATGGCGTTGCCGTTGTGCTGCTGATAATCAGTTCAAGAGAAGAGGGGCATGGCAGCCGAACCTCTGATGAAACGTCCAAGCCCATAAGAAGTTGAACAAAAGAAAGATCTGAGGCACTCTGATAGCATTAAGACTCGTGTTTCGGCCCCGCGGAGCCATCTTCAGGGTATAAATGAGTCTAAATGAGGCCTCTGCGCTAGTGTCCGGACCCCGTCTCCCCTTGTCTTTGTGGTTGTTGTGGTCTTATTATGTGGAGGTCAATTCAAACTGGTTGTCCCTACATAGATATGTTCTATGCCACACCACACGCTAATGTTTTTATTTACCATATTTTCCGGATTATAAGTCGTACTGGAGTATAAATCGCATTTTTGGGGAAATTCATTTGATAAAATCCAAGACCAAGAACAGACATTTCATCTTGAAATGCAATTTAAAATAATAACAGATTAGAGAACATGGTGAATAGGTGTACGTATGCTAACGCTAACACCTTCAGCTACATGAGGCGTGTGTCTGGTATGTTAACGTAACATATGAACAGTTATTCAGATAACTATAGCATAAAGAACATGCTAACAAGTTTACCAAAGCATCAGTATTACCCCAAATCACTAAATCCATTGAATTCTTCTTCCTCTGTGTCACTTCTAAACAACTCCACAAACTCCAGAAAATAAAATAATCAACACGTGACATGAGGTTGCCAGTGTGAAAATAACAAATAGTATAAAGTTGCTCTGGAGTATAAGTCTCACCCCGGCCAAAACTATGAACAAAAGTGTGACTTATAATCCGAAAACTATGGTATATTTTTTGTACGGTGTTTTTGAATTGGGGTGTCGTCTAATTAAATCCCCTCATCATTTGGACTCATTTACGCCCTGAAGAAGGCTTATTCCTGTCGGAGTGCCTCTTACTTTTGTTGATCTCCCAGTGCCAGCCTCACTGTGATCCTGAAGAGCACTTGACCTTACACTCGATCGACTGAAGCGCTCATCTTTCTTAGCCGTAAGAAGTTTGTTCTTGTTTCTGCAGCTTTAAGTGGAACGACATGCTGAATTGGACTTTAGCGTTAGCATACGAACATCACCGCCAATGAAAAAGGGTGTCCATCTGCGGCAGGTGCGCGCCTCGAGGAGACGCTGCTGTGGACGGCATTTGGCTGGTTATTGTCTAGAGAAAGTGGCAAAATAGTGATGCAATATGTTGCTAGTTTGCGGCAGAATACACGTTTTAAAACCAGCCCAATAGAACCGCAACTCACAGAACTAGATTTCCCCCCCGCGCCCAATCGTGCTGGAATACTGAGGACCTGGCAATCATGTCCCTGCCGAAAACGTTTGATTTCAAAGTCCTTCCTTTCTTACCATGAACCCAGAACAACAGTCATTCATTCATTTTTTTATTCATTTCAATTCTGTGTTATTCACGTTAACATAAATTACCATCACAATCGAAAAGGAGCAGTGAGAAGATTTTTTTTTTATAAATAGCTGCCTCTTTCTTGAATTTCACACAAAAAAAGAAAAAAATACAAGATGGTTCTGAACACATTTAGTTTGGACCACTTGTTTTACGTTTTACATACACTGTTTTACATGTATGACACGCCACACTTCAATAATTGGGTCTTTTTATTTTTATTTATATGATTTGATTGTTATTGCTTTTAAACTGAGAGATTAGTTGATGTTTTTAAATTATAATCCAAAGAGTTCCATTGTTTTTGTGTGGTTCGGGCGAAGGGCAGAGAGAGAGGTGGCGCCCCCTGCTGTCTGGATGACCAGGTCTTGGAGAGACCAAAGTTTCTATAGTTAATGGCAACAGCGACGTTCTCGCTTTGCACATCATCGTGAGTGTTTGTTATTTTTTCTAAGATCTTGTCACTTCAATAGCATGTCGATATGTACACGGTTACGTCAGCAGAGGTGAAGCGGTTTCCATTTACGCCGAGCAGCACAGGCCGGGTTGTTTTTCCATATGCCATGTTCTTATTCAAAATGTGACTGGAGTAAACAAGCCGTGGATGAATTGGATGGATGGAGGTTCAACGCGTTCTCAAGCCAAATTTCACTGATAACACATCATATTCACGACGCTAAATGTCCTATTTTGACACCGCATATTTCTACATACAAGAGTAGATGAAAACCCTGACACCACATGTTTTTGGTAAAAGGAAAATTGAATGTAACTCGATGGATCGTGAAGAGTCAGACGTGTCAAACATGAAATAGTTACCTTTAATAATACATATAGTTATGTCATAAATTCCCAATGGACTAATTGAATTCTCTTGCGGTTACTTTGCTTATTGAAGGGGCCATTCAGAGCGCTGTGGTCATCAGGATGTGAGTCACTTTTAAAGGTGACGGCCACAGAAGCTCTTTAGAACGGCGGCCCACGAGAGCGGCAGAGTGGAGAATCATTCAAGAGGTTTAAATACACACTTATCAATTTACAAGCCCATTTCCTCAAGTATGACTTCAAATTCAGGTGCGAAAAAAACATTGGTAAATATTTATCATTGTTTTGGATCAGTCAAGTGGCAGTTTGTGAAGATTTTCTTTTGAAATTAAGTTGAAAATCACAGGAAGTAGTGCCAAGATCTAAACAATGTCGTCATGCCACAATTTACATACAACTAAGACCATTTCTAACAGTTCAAACAATCATTTAACAAACTATGGTGTTATCAGGTATCATTATTTGTAGAGTCATTACATTTCTGTCATTTATACAGATTTTGGCCCTTGTTTACATTACATTATGGTTGCTACGTAACAGTGGAATTATGCTGTGTTCCAGTCATTCTAGGAGGATGGAATTTAGGCCTGAGAGTGACGTTTTCTCTCACTTCCTCTTTCTCTCTCTCTTTCTACAATTTTCTTATTTTTTTTGTACGGTATGGCGTAAAACACATACTTTGAAGACGTACAACTACTGTAGGTGGCGGCAATGTAACTCTTGGATACCAACCGCCATAAAACGCCGGAAAAACAATAAGCTCTACATTACAGCATTGGGTCCAAATGCAGATCCATTTAAGTCAACTTATTGACCCTGACGTTGTTGTTACATTTAAAGTGAATAGGTTTATTGACACATAAACTGTGGGTTAAAGGGTTATTAACATTTATAAGACATCCACAAGTGCTGAAATGCTTATTAACAGATAACGAGTGCTCATTAACGCCTATAGTTCACTGAGAAACCTCACTTTAAAACGTTACCTATTGTTTTCTTACTCGATAAGACAACAATACGACAAGACAACAAACAAAATCACTTTTGTTTGGCTCCTCTACGTTACAGTGAGTTTCTTTGACAGCAGCACAAAGAACAGATTGTACGAGTCCACAATATTTTTCACTCCTCTCACACTTCCTCTGGCTACTGCTTAGACACCTGCACACACACGCACACACGCACGCACGCACGCACACACACACACACACACACACACACACACACACACACACAATGGCATTTATTTCACTAAAGTTTGGCAGGTGTCGCAGCGCCGGCTTCAATTAGTGAGAATAGAGAGGAGGAGAGTGCGAGCTGGTGCCAGTGTGTTGGTGTTTTAATTGACATGGGACAATGTAATAACCCCCCATGACAAGGTGCGGCTGTTTTGACTTATTTAATGTACAATAGAGCGCATCGCTTTTTCCTCACTTTGTCACGTTACAGCATCATTCCACAATTGATTAAATTCATTATTCGCCTCTAAATTCTACAAGCGTGCCCCATAATGACATCACAAAAGGAGGTTGTTAAAATTCTTTGCAAATGTATTTTTTTAAAAAACACATCACATCAATTGAACTCAGATACATTGTTTTGTCGCTGATTGTCCTTGAGATGCTTGATTCTTGCTTGATTGATCTAGAACTTGATTTGAGTCCATGTGGTAAATCCAGTCGATTGGACATGATTTGGAAAAGCACACGCTGGTCTCTATAAAGGTCCCATTGTTCACAGTGTCACAGAGCACAAACCAAAACAGGAAGTCCGAGGAATGGTCTGTAGAGCTCCGAGACAGGATTGTATCTGGGCATGGATCCGGAAAAGAAACATTTCTGCAGCACTGAAGGTTCCTCTGAGCACAGTGGCCTCCGTCATTCGTAAATGGAAAAAGTTTGGAACCACCAAGACTCTGTCTAGAACTGGGCCCAACTGAAGAATCAGGGGAGAAGGGCCTCAGTCAGAGAGCTGTCTCCCACCAAAACACTGACCAGGCCCAACTCTGAAGAATTAGGTGATTTGGTTCCAAACATATCAAGGCAAATGTCCCAAATTATAACAGTTTGTATTAATACTGCAGGTACTGTGTTACAACACTATCCTACAGCTGATATATTAAGATAAGATAAGATAAGATAATCCTTTATTGTCCACACATGGGGAAATTTCATTGATACAACGCAGTAGATACAGAGGAAAAGGACAGATCACAGAATATAGGAAGTTTAAAAAACACTCTCAATAGAAGAACTCTTATAAACAAAAACTCCTATAGACAAAACCTCCCATTTCCCAACAAGGGATGGAGGGGAAAAATTAGGATGTCTGCCGGGATAACGTGACGATCTCCGGGTAAGACGATGGTTTTCCGCAGTTTCATGAGTTCCTCCTTTGTATAAACGCACCGGCGCCGATCCATACAGCGGCTGTGGCCGAGGAGCGCGGTGGGGCCGGGGGGGCTAGCTCAGAGCTAGCGCACATCACGACGACACAACGAAAAACACTCAATAATCCAGCCGAACAAAGTCGAAACAAGTTGAATTAAGCGATTCCAGCGCGTGTCCCGATCGTACAACTAAAGTAGAAAAAAATATTTACAAAATACAAAAGATAAAGCACATAAGTGTGAAAAAAGTGTGAAAAAAGAGCGGAGCGTTGCACCGGGCTGCCCGCTGGACCGGCGCCTTTTATTATTACTTTTACGGCCCTTTTATTATTACTATTACGGCGCTTTTTATTATTACTTAAAGTTGGCAACAGTGTCACCGATGACCAGGGCCGCTGCTAGCCAATTGGGGGCCCTAAGCAGAAATGCTCAGTGGTGCCCCCAACCCACTTTTTGTGTAAATACTGCATAGGGGTTTGATGTTTGTAACAGAATCTTAAAGTGAATCTTTTGTTTATTTGTGTTAGTATATACATGCAAATTAAATGTTGATAATAGTAATTAAATAGATATTGCATAAATCAGAATCCGAAGTGGGGTCTGGGGGCCCTCAACCAAAAAGCTTTCAACACAATCATTTAGTTGTCTCTATTCTGGCACATTTTATATGTAATTGCTCTTCCTTCTTACTCGTCCCTAAATGTTCCTGTTCTGTCCCTGCTCTAGAATCGCTCGGGGCCCTTTTCTTTCTCTTCTGCAGAACAGATCAAGGCTCTAGAAAACACCACAGGCTGCAAACCATTGATGATTTTTGCTGCATTTATAAAAAACATGATTTAGACCTTTGTAAGAAGGTCCCACATGTCAGCTCGGTGGTTTGCCGTGCCAGCAGGACACATCACACATCTTGATTCATTCTCTCTTTTTCAGTTTCTAATTGGATATGATGTCGATTTTCATCATCTTTAGACTGTTTTGCTCCTTGTGGTTTGTAGAATATGCATGTGTTCTCTCTTTCTACGTCTGTTTAAACTGTTGCTTATGTAGCTGCCAACTACAAACTCAGAGAGGGAGTGCTGCAACACTTCAGTCCTAGTTAGTTTTGAATTGATTAAAGAATGAAAGACAGAGTAGGCCTACTCCAGCCTCCCAGCCTTGCAAAAGGAATCGTGCGACTGCTGCATAAATAGCCTATTCCGTCATTCAATTCAAACTGCCTGGTAAGGTTGGTGCCCCTCAGAGCACTTGATGCCCTACGCACTGCGTGTTATGTGTGTAATGGCACTGCGGATAACCTTGTCCCAGATTAAACCTCAGTTAGGAAAGGTTTATAGTCTTGGCTGGCCAGGGTGTCTTGCCTTGTGGTAACCCTTGACAAAAACAAAGCATTTTTACTCAATGTATTATGGTATGTATTATCACTTTCAACCTTTGCAGCAAATAAATCAATAAATACAGCATTTGCAGCAGCACTTTTATGCCTGGTGTACACCCACTCCTGCATCGGTACAGTTCAGAACGACTTGTTCTCGAGCAAAACCATCTGTAGAAGTTTGTCAAAAACGGACAGCAGTGGGTCTAACCTTTGCGAGTCCCGCACCCACACTGTAGTCAGGGTACACCCCCATCACACCAATGCAATCCTACCCCTGCACACAGTGTCATGCGCCACCGCCCAGCATAAATGAGTTACAAAGAAACAGGAGAGGACACATTAGCAGCACTTGGATGGACTGGATGCATAAAAATATTAGGGAGTGATTTATAGCCCATGCCGCTGGGTGGTTCTAGGCAAACAACGCTGTGTAAGCAAAGGCCTTCAGGCATCTCTATCGGAATTTCTGTTTTAATAAGAGACAAGAAATGAGCCACTGTGCACCACATTAAAGCTGGTTAATGTAATAAAGAAACTGGCTCTGGTGTAAAAGTATTAAAGATACTCGATATCCATCGAGTATCAACCAATAGCTGTTCCAACAATGTTAAACGTGTGAGAAGAAGACGTTTCAAGAAGGTTCATGACGTATTCATCCATCTTCTTCTGCTTATCCGGGGCCTCTAAACAGGGACCCCCACCCCTCACCCCTGCTCATCCGGGGGATCCCGAGGTGTTCCCAGGCCAGCCGAGAGACATAGTCACTCCAGCGTGTCCTGGGTCTTCTCCGGGGCCTCTTCCCAGTGGGACATGCCCAGAACACCTCCCAGAGGAGGCATCCGGAGGTTTGTGAATGATGTCAGTGATAATCAAACTGTTCTCTTATACTTAAAGGTGTAGTACTACATCACTTTTCTGATGGCTGCTCTGTGATATAATTTGCCTTGGATGTGCCATTGTAAGGCATTAAGCTTATTCATCTCCATGGAGATAATTGATATCACCAGGCCAAGTAACAAGTCCGGGGTCTTTTTCATGAAGCCTGCATATTTATACACAACTGTTGCATGTGTGAATTTTCACCTTAAATTTGTGCTTTAAAAATATAGATGTTGATATAGAAATGGTCAAACACAGTCCAAAATGTCTGATTTGCACTTTAGGGTTGTGCAATGTCTGTTTAAGAATGTTTAAGAGTGATATGTGTGGTAGAGTATTTAATAGTATTTTCGTGAATTGTGTTTGAGCATGGTACTTAGCCGGATAGGTGTTTGGATGGATTTAAATTCTATTTTGGTGTTTAGTTTCAGGCTTTTTATGCCTCTACTTGTTTTTGGTTTGTGGGTTTTGGTTTTGTCATTGGATTATTTAGGAACATTTTATAAAAACTGATGTTGTTGCATCATCCCTATGCCATTGTAGCCGGTTAGGCAAACCAGATAAACCGCTCACGGCTAACCAACCTCACAGTATGTATACTGTAGGTATATGAACATATACATTTACAATGAGTATATTTATAGAAAAAAATATTATGATTTGTGATTTATTATGATTTATGATTTAGTTTAATATGATAAACTAAATAAAACAATTTTAAGCCAAAACTATTGCCAGTTGTTTAGTGGGTAAAAGCAAAAGTAAATCCTAACTGGATAAATAAACATTATGTATAGTGTTTGTGCTGTTTTCTGCAGCGCAGTAGATTCAGGATTCTTGTATTGATGTTCTTCTTCTCACAGCAAACATCGCAGTTCTTGGCTCAGTGTCAGGGAGCAGTGTTGACACTTTCCCACTTCTTGGCAAAGCAATAATAAAGCAGCTATTCCACTGCTACTTGATAAGTGTAATAATAAATCATTTTAATATATATTAAAATATATATATATATATATATATATATAGTTCTAAAATGTTCTTTTAGTGCAATCCATCTTTGGTCCAGGAGCAGTCCATAGTAGAAAAAGTAAGTCATGTATTATTATTCATTCAGTTTCTACCGCTTGGACAGTGGCCAACTCATCGCAGGGCCACAGAGACACATTCATTCACTAGGGCTAATTTTAGAGTTACCAATTTGACATGTCTTTGGACGGTGGGAGGAACCCGGAGAGAACCCACGGTAATGGCCTTTGCCACCGTGCACCCATTATTATTTTTATAGCACAGTATTATTATTATATATGTATATTTTTAAATATAAACATTTTAACATGTTGTCCAATACAATCTTAGAATTATATTAAATCTATCCAAATCTATTCAATATTTACATAAATTACCTATGGGAAACTTCCAAAATACTCAGAGGCTCAGATGGCAGAGTGGTCGTCTTCGAATCCCAGTCAACATTAAACATGGCTGAGGGTCCGATCCAAACTGCGGTCTGACCTGTGAGTTTGTGGTGCTAACGTTTGGTAAACACTTTTAGCTTTTCTTCACCCTTTGTCATTGCATTGATGCTAAATTGTAGAATCCATGTAATCCCCCATTTGTCCAGGAGTGCCCCATTGTAGAATAATATTCAGTTGTCGTCACTTTTTCATTTATGTCCCTTTGAGCTACGTAAGCCCTGCCCACTAGGCGGAGCCTCCTGATGATGGAGGGATAAGGTTCAATTTACCAGTGGTGTACAACAGCATTTTGAAGCCATGGGGGGCGGGATCAGCTTTGGCCATTCAGATGTTCAGCACATATTCATCAGTGATGAGGGAGCTGTGTCCACTGACAATAAAATTCCTATGGCTCATTACAGGGCTGTTAGGGTAACAAAGAAGATAAGACCCTGGGAAAAAATTAAAGCAATGCAAACAGATAAATAAACAGGACAAGCCATTATCAGGAGGCTCCGCCCGGTGGGCAGGGCTTATGCAGCTCATAACAGGATAAATATCCACGTTCTCAGACTAAATCTGCAGATTGAGAATGACTCTTGGATGAGAGTCAAAACATCTGGGTTAAAAACAAAAAGATGACTGTGTCCAGATGACTACAACTGAGTCTTTTTCTACAATCCACTCAATATCATGCGACTTTGTCACGTGACTGATTGTCGGACAATTTAAACAATTTGGCAGCAATTTTGACTCATTTATGCCACAAAAAAGGTTCCATGTGGCTAAATTACAAATTATTAGATTTTTCATTTTAAATAAAGTCCATTTAAAATTAAAATGTTTCTATGGAAAAATACCCACAATATCATAATTTCAGGTCATTCGAATGTAAAGTTAGATTTTTGGTTAGATTTCTGCCCTGTGACCGAAAACATAATGTTGCTGTGTTGCATGCGGTTTGTTCAAGGTCCTGGACAGTCGGGTGCTGTTTGTACCGCTGCGTGCCTGGAAGCGCATCGTGTTGCACCTCAGGACGAGAGCTAAAGGCTGTAGTTTCACTCTAACTACACACACGCATCACGGGACACGCGGGGACCGGATTCAATGGGCCCTCCGTCCTGCTGTACTGCCTCCAGGCCCGAGCGGTTGGGTGCTTTCTTTTTTTTTTTTTTGCTGGAATGTTGTTTTGGCGTGCCGCACCTTTAGTACCGCAGCGGAGACAGCAGCCCTGGCAGTGAGAAGAGTGGAAGTGACTCACTACTTGTCGGTTCTCCACTCCTACAATAGCTGAGAGGGATTTTTCCTTCGGATAGAGAAGATGTGACAGACAGAGCGTCACTGTCAACACAAGCGAGAGCACGAGCACACATTGTACCGTTCCCTCCCGATGGATTTTTCCAATTTCTGATGTCATATTGAATAAATAATAAGCAGATAATGTTGAATGGATTGAACGTGCTGTGGCGATCAAACTCCTACAGACTAAAATGAGCATCTGGGTTCCAGTTGTCCTCGGAGGTCGTATTTTCAGAGTTCCAGCTTGAACATCAAGGAATCCCCAACTAGAAACTCAGGCAACATTTGGCTGCGCCCCGCATTTGGCGAAAGTTTGATATCCTTGAGTTATTTTCCTTCTATCCACCTGCTGTCAGTGAACCTGCTCCTGCTCTGAGCCTTTGCGCTTCAGCGGTTACAAATGCTCTGTAATAAAACATGTGATAACACAGTCAGGGTTGATAAAGTCACTTAATTGGATCTACACCTTCCTGGTTTACACTGCCTGTCCCCCCCCAAAAAAGTTCCCAACTGGATAGACATGGGCGATTGTCTTTCATCTGCAACATGGTATTTAAACCCGATTGTTTTTTTAATTTCTGAAACAACCATGTGGAAAGACAAATCCCGTGGTCATGGATAGGATGGCAGTGTGTTTGAGAAGGGTTAACAAGCAGAGAAAACAAGATAAACGAATGTGCTACAGATCTGAACCCCAGTGAGAGGCTTTTGGGACGAAATTGAGAAGTTTTACATGGTTCTGTTGTGGCTTTTATTTGGACATTCTTATGTGAGTCATTACAGTAATGTTTTGATCATAGTTTTTCCCGACTTGACAACTAGAACACAAAGCTTGGAGAAAATATCACTCAGGTTCTGACCTAAGAGGATGACTGGAATCTACAATCATTCTAAGAACCCAGAATGTAGACACATTATGGGTTCTAAACTAAAGATATAAACCTGGACTAGACCAGAACAAAACCAAACCTACATTAGGACTCCAACTGGGATCAATGACCAAAGAAGGCAGCAAAGTCCAAAGTTACACTAGACAAAAACAGACGGACAAAATTACGATGGTAAATGTCTCTGAACTATTTATGAAAGCAATCTCCATTGTATATTATGAAGATGGCGCATGGGACACGGTCCATGCAAAAAGCAGGGGTTTTATTAGGAGAAATCCTCAACAGGTTTTATTACACACCGTCAAGGCTCAATAAAACAAGGATCGGCAGGGAGGATTAATATAGGGAAATGTCATATTTGCTACAGGCATTTTAATGCATGCTTTATTGGACTTTTTTCCAATACTGAGAATAGTGTTAGACTTCACACAGACTGTTAACATGTGAGTTGTCCTGGTTGTGTTTGCATATAAGGGACACTTGACAGGGAAATTTGACACGTCTCTTTAGGAGCAATGTCGCTGCTGGAAACCCATCTCCATCTCCATCTTTGTGCTAGGCTCGGTCTATAGCAGGATGAATTTACATATCGTACATGTTTTGTGCACTCACACAGGTTAAAGCCTTTAAATCCAACAGTGAAGCCTGGAAAGCACTTAATGTTCCTCATTAGTGAGCAGACTTCTAAACACACGGTCCTTACGCATGTTATATTTACACCAAATCATCAATGACGCTGTTATCAAATACAATTAAAACAAAAAAGATATGGGTGATGCTGGGTGAGAACTGTGGCATAGTTTTGGTTAATTTAGGTCTTGTTCCCACTCAGGGTTTTTGTTAATTGTGCTGATCTTCTGTTCTGCTTTTGTTTTGTTCAAAATATTTCACAGCAACAATTGAACAACCCTTTAAACTAAATTAGCATTTTACATTTTACAAATTTCTAATGGTTTACGATTACTGTTACAAGACTAACTGAGAATGCTGAGAATGTTATCGATCTCATAGTTAAAAACATATACTTTTCAAATGCAGTGCTATACTGATCTCTGTAAAAAAAAAGAGGCTGAATAAAATACATCTTTGAACAATAAGATGTAACTATGTGTAGCTAAAGGCTTCATATTTTGGTTGTCTGCCCTCTTCATGCGTGTCTCAAATGTAATCATCCAAACCAATAACTGCCCACTACATGGCAAGTAATACAGTCCTATAATTTTAACCTCTGATAGATGAGAGCGGCGCTGCTTATCACACATCACCATTCCATCATGTTTCTATGGCAACAGTCGTACCTTCTCCATAAAGCCCTCCTGGTACCTGCTCTGATCTATTTGCCCAGCCCATAATGAATCTTGGGCAGACTTTACCGGAGGATCACCACCAGACACACAGTAAGAGTCAAGTGACATTTTTACAGCGGTCCCCGGGCGTTCTCCAACTGCTCGTCTGATATTATTGGCACGTTTAGATGTGTGAGAACGTACTGAGAGGAGATAGACCGGTCACAGCAGTCCATATGTATCGCTCACGTACCTAATGCATTCCCCGCATCCTAAATATTCACTCGTCTCTGAGCCCCGAGCGGGTTTTGCCGTAACGCTAACAAACATTAGCATGTTAATGGTGTATTTCCTGCTTCTCGGAGAATACCACGCTCTAGAAATAGATACATCGAGAGTGCTGTGGTCTCATTTTCACCTGAATAAATGCGAAACAGATTTTACTTTATCACACGCTCGTTGCCGAAACGTTGCCTCTTCACCTGTAAATACATTTCATTTGCAAGTAAGACAGTGTGCATGATTTTTCCCCTAGTTCTTTATCACACGCAAAACAATTGTGTAAATTAAGTAGTTTTGTTTTTCACTTTCAAGACAGTGAAAATCAGATACAGCCCCTTTAAACCCTCTAGACTGCAAGTACTGTCAGAACCCGGTCAGATGGCACCATTAAGTTAAATAAGCGTCGGTCGGCATAGTCATGTTGGTTTTGGTTTGTTTGGGTCAGATGGATCTGGCTGTCCAAGTTGTCAAGGTTAAGGAATGGGAGGTGTTTTGGCACAAATTCTGATGGGGAATTATGATTGTACAAACATTTGAGTGTACAAACATATGAGTGTACAAACATATGAGTGTACAAACATATGAGTGTACAAACATATGAGTGTACAAACATGAGTGTACAAACATATGATTGTACAAACATATGATTGTACAAACATGAGTGTACAAATATATGAGTGTACAAACATATGAGTGTACAAACATGAGTGTACAAATATGAGTGTACAAACATATGAGTGTACAAACATGAGTGTACAAACATATGATTGTACAAACATATGATTGTACAAACATGAGTGTACAAATATATGAGTGTACAAACATATGAGTGTACAAACATGAGTGTACAAATATGAGTGTACAAACATATGATTGTACAAACATATGAGTGTACAAACATATGAGTGTACAAACATATGATAGTACAAACATATGAGTGTACAAACATATGAGTGTACAAACATATGATTGTACAAACATATGATTGTACAAACATGAGTGTACAAACATGAGTGTACAAATATGAGTGTACAAACATATGAGTGTACAAACATGAGTGTACAAACATATGATTGTACAAACATATGATTGTACAAACATGAGTGTACAAATATATGAGTGTACAAACATATGAGTGTACAAACATGAGTGTACAAATATGAGTGTACAAACATATGAGTGTACAAACATGAGTGTACAAACATATGATTGTACAAACATATGATTGTACAAACATGAGTGTACAAACATATGATTGTACAAACATGAGTGTACAAATATATGAGTGTACAAACATATGAGTGTACAAACATGAGTGTACAAATATATGAGTGTACAAACATATGAGTGTACAAACATGAGTGTACAAACATATGATTGTACAAACATATGATTGTACAAACATGAGTGTACAAACATATGAGTGTACAAATATATGAGTGTACAAACATATGAGTGTACAAACATGAGTGTACAAACATGATAGTACAAACATATGATTGTACAAACATATGAGTGTACAAACATATGAGTGTACAAACATATGATAGTACAAACATATGAGTGTACAAACATATGAGTGTACAAACATATGATTGTACAAACACATGATAGTACAAACATATGAGTGTACAAACATATGAGTGTACAAACATATGAGTGTACAAACATATGAGTGTACAAACATATGAGTGTACAAACATGATAGTACAAACATATGATTGTACAAACATATGAGTGTACAAACATATGATTGTACAAACATATGAGTGTACAAACATGAGTGTACAAACATATGATTGTACAAACATATGATTGTACAAACATATGAGTGTACAAACATGAGTGTACAAACATATGATTGTACAAACATATGATTGTACAAACATATGAGTGTACAAACATGAGTGTACAAACATGATTGTACAAACATATGAGTGTACAAACATATGATTGTACAAACATATGATTGTACAAACATATGATTGTACAAACATATGAGTGTACAAACATGAGTGTACAAACATGATTGTACAAACATATGAGTGTACAAACATATGATTGTACAAACATATGAGTGTACAAACATATGATTGTACAAACATATGATTGTACAAACATGAGTGTACAAACATGATTGTACAAACATATGAGTGTACAAACATATGAGTGTCACCATCAGCTCCTCATCAAGAAGGACCTGCAGAGGAAATACTTCCTGCAGCAGCTGAGGAAAGCCAAGCTGACAGTGGAGATGATGGTGCAGTTCTACACGGCCATCATTGATTCCATCCTCACCTCGTCCATCACCGTGTGGTACGCTGGAGCCACAGCCAGGGACAAAAAGAGACTACAGCGGATTGTGGGCTCTGCTGAGAAGATGATCGGCTGCAGACTTCCATCTCTGAAGGACCTGTACGTCTCCTGGACTCTGGGACGAGCAGGTCGTATCACAGCTGACCCCTCTCACCCTGGACATGGACTATTTGAGCCACTCCCCTCAGGCAGGAGGCCACTCCCCTCAGGTAGTAGGCCACTCCCCTCAGACAGGAGGCCACTCCCCTCAGGAAGGAGGCCACTCCCCTCAGGCAGCAGGCTACGGTCTGGACCAGAACCTCCCGTCACAAGAACAGTTTCTTTCCCTCTGCTGTTGGACTCATGAACACTTCTTAAACATTGTTACTTTGATCATAATTTAATCACTCACAGCACTGTTCATTTTCTGCACTACATCTGTAAATTTAACTTCACATTTTGTGTACATAGTAAGACTATTTTCATTTTTATCCTAAAATACCCCAAATAGTTTTTTTTTAATGCATTCCCTTTTTGATTTTATATGTTGTTTTATGTTGCACTGAATCACCAAAGCAAGTTCCTATGTTTATGAATTTTGTTCATTGGCAATGGCAATAAACCTTTCTTACGAATGTTTTGCTTATAGATTGTAGTATCTTGAATCTTTATGTTGTTTTGTGTGTGGAGATTCGGAAAAGAAAACCCTTCATTTCCACCCTGTGAATCCATCCTCTTCAAAGCTTACGTTTGTATATCTGTATCAGTTGTGGATATCATTGATCGATTGATTTTTGAGGTATGTGCAGTTTTTAAATAAATGCTATCCTTTGTATGACTGACAGTCGTCCACACACGTCACTTGTGGCAGAATCCATAGTTAAGAATAGCAGAGTGGTGCAGGTGTTTAAAGGAGACATTTCCAGCTTGTTCTCACAAGGTCACTGCCTGCAGCAGCAGCGACCGTGGCGACTCCACATCCCCATTTAACTGACTGATGTTTTTTGACATGTCAGAACAAACGGGCCAGAAGCCTCCGGGAGCCTTCCATTAGCACAGGTCTAAATGCCGTGGAGAACTTTGCAAAGGCCAGAGATGAGGTTAGAGCCATACATCCATCTATTAGAAGAACATGGTTAAAAAGCATCATGCACTTCACAGTGAGTCAGTTTATATCAAATGGAAAGATCCAGGGAAGAGGATTTGGTTGGATCAGGCTCTATAAACAAGCGTTTGTGAGGTTTTACTCAACACTACAACATTTTTGTCTATAGCTACAAATAAACCTGACCTTGACCAGGACTAAACCAGGACGAGCACATGACCATATTGAGTCTACATCTGGACTAAACTCGGATCAAACTAGGAAAATAAAAACTGGTGAGAAACAGCCTTAACATAACAACATTAGATATTAAATGTGAAAATAATTAATAAACCAATAGCAATAAATATATCTATTGACATCATGTATGAGTTTTAAATTATACTATAAATGAATAGATTTCTATACTTTTTGGCCTAATTTTTTCTAACTCAATACTTCATATTCAGTGGAAAGTATGTACTGTACTTCAGTAAATATTCTAGGCATCTGTACTTTCTATTCTTAAGTACGTTTTGCAGGCGATACTTTTACCTCGTTACATCTGAGAGAGCTTGAATCTGTATTTTCTACTTACCCGTATTTTCCGCACTATAAGGCGCACTTAAAAGCCTTTAATTTTCTCAAAAAAACAACAGTGCGTCTTATAATCCAGTGCTCCTTATATATGGATGAATTATGATTGTACTTACTGACCTCAAAGCCATTTTGTGTGGTACACGTTTTGTTTTGCTTAATGCGCCTTATAGTGCGGACAATACGGTAACTACATTTTTGAAATGTCGAAAAGTGAATCTCTTTCCGTTAGGATTTAAGGCCGCCTGAAATGACCAAATAACCACCATACTTTTTGTTTACTTCAGTAGATATGTGACCGGATCGTTCCTGCGTTGTGGATTAATTGAGTGGCCACAAGACACGGTTTTATCCGTTTATTCTGGTAAACAGAAACACAAAAATAAAGTCCAAACGTGCCACGAGGCAACTCCAGCCCAAACTAAAAGGGATATAACACAATTAAATCAACACACTACATACAAAACATGAAGGACAACCCGAGGGATGACTGACCTCTTCCCCGCACGGAGATAACAGAAGGGAAGAGAAAGTCACGTCCATCACATTTATAGGGGGAATATAAGGGAACACACAAAGAAGAGAAGGAGGGGGCTGGAGGACACCGACAGCACAATAAAACAAACACCAGGCATGTTGAACATAATATTAAACAAAAATAATAAAGATTTTGTGTGATTATACAATAATACATGAACTGGTTACAGATATTCATCTGTGATACTTTACATTTATTGTCTGCCCCTGTATCTGTACTTTTACTTCAGTAACAATAAGTGAGTACTTTTTCCACTGCTGTTAAAATTCAGATTTACAGTTTTATTATAATCTGTTACTTGTAAAATGTTTTGCACTGTAATCTGTAGGCACCAGCACCCTCTTCTTGACTTACTCTGTTAATAATTTCATTAAAAATAGACGCTCTCATGCTTGAACCAATGACAGGCTGAGAAAGATGTGCCAATAACTCCTATTGTTTGGGAAATCCATCCATCATGATGTTCGGGAGAAAAAAAACAACCCCAAACTACATAGATACAGAAGACAAATATTGGGTAGTGTATTCCTAAACTTTCCTGTGGACTTCTCAAATCTATTTCCTTATGTTAATGAAGGAGAGCACCGGATTGACAGAGCTCGGCGCTATTTCACGGCCCCTCCGACAGGTCCATTTCCTCTCGGCAGACCCTACATCCAGCACTGCCTCCTATATAAATGCCAAGCAGCACCGCCTGCGCTTGCCTGATTTATGGAGAAGATGCACGCGGCTTTACACCTACCGCGGACCGTGAATATGGGACTTTTGGACAGGCAATCAAATAAGGCACCCTCAATCAAATGAAACTCAGGGGTAAACTTATTTCTGTTGGACAAATATGGACTTTTATGGAAATGTGCACACTCTATGGGCCAATGATTCGTGCACTTTGACATATGGTGATGGTGAACATAAGGCTTTATTTAAAAGAACTGTATGCAAGATTTTGATTACCGTATTTTCCGGACAATAAGTCACACCTTTTTTCATAGTTTTGGCCAGGGTTTGACTTGTACTTATATACTTATACTCCGGAGCGACTTATATGTGATATTATTTGTTATTTTCATACTTGCAACCGCATTTCATACTCCAGTGCGACTTATATATGTTTTTTTTCTTCTCTATTATACATTTTTTGGCTGGTGCAATTTATACTTCGGTGCGACTTATAGTCCGGAAAATTCGGTGCACATTTTAGTAGCCAAACTGTGTGTCTTGACCAAACTGTGTCCTCAGATACAAGATGTTCAGATCAAATATACTTTTTGTTTAATGTTAATGCTGATGTATTCTTCATCACATAACATTGACATAGTGGCCCGGCCCCTGCAGCCCGGCCCCTGCAGCCATTCATTAACCATGTGTAACCCGTGAAACACTTTATCTAAAGGTCAAGGCTGTGTCTGCATGACCTCCATAGTCCCCAACCTGACCATATCGTGCACTCGATCACGTAATGATGTGGACACTCAGCTCACTACTTTCTCCTCACTGTGGGTCACGTGACTTTGGTGTCTGGGTGAAAAAAAAAAGTCAAATCTAAATCAAATCCGTCTGACACTCACTTATGGACTAATAATCATCAAGTTTTATTCAACATGGATTTAACTTTTAACAACAAACGGACTGGATAAGTATTTTTTGGCCGAGATGGTGATCTTTGAACAGCTCAAGCAAAGGAAAGCAACTGTTTATTTAAGAGTGCTTTGTTCATGTAATAGTATTTTTATTGATATTTTCATGAAATCTTATGGCAATAAAGACTTAATTAGCAGATGGTGCCAGCCCCTAAAACATATAAAACAGCTTTTACATTTGTTCCTCTCTCTGCTACACTTCTGTCTTCTGAGCTTACTGGACCACACCACACCTGGAGGAACCAGTCTAGAATCTGTGTTGTAGCTGGAACTCGATCGCGATCAAATCCCAGGGTCCCAAATCCCAGAGTCCCAGAAAAGAAAAGAAAAAAAAGATAAAAGGAAAGAAAGATGGTTTCCAGTGCATCCGGAAAGTATTTTTCCATATTTAGTTGGAAAAGTTATAGTTATAGCCTTATTCTATCTAAAATATATTTAGTTCATTATTTTATCCTCAATTTTCTACAAATAATACCCCGTAATGACAACTCGACAGAATTCACAATGTTTGCCATGACACTTAAAATTGCACTCAGACACATTGTTTTTTCCACTGATTGTCCTTGAGCTGCTTCTACGACTTGATTGGAGTCCACCTGTTGTAAAGCCAGTTGATTGGACATGATTTGGAAAAGAACACACCTGTCTCTCTAAGCCAGGAAGTCCAAGGCATTGGTAAAGCTCCGAGACAAGATTGTATCAAGGCCCAGATCTCCATGAACACAGTCGCCTCCACCATCGGCAAATGGAAATAGTTTGGAACCAAATTGGCTCTTCTTCAGCCAATCAGAGGAGACGGGCCTTAGAACCCAATGGTCACTCACGCAAACCTTCTTTCCTCGGTCATTATGGGGTATTGTTTGTAAAAAAAAAAGTAAAGAATTGAATCCGTTTTGGAGCAAGGCTGTAACATAACAAAATGTGGAACCAGTTAAATAATGTGAATACTTTTTCAAGCTTTGCAGATTATTCAGTCGAGATGTAGATGGCACGTCGTGGGCGTCTATCAAGTGGTGCGTTTCCAACTTTGGTAACCTAAAGCTGGCCCATCCAAGCTGTTGTCTTCTGATTCCTCCTTGTAATTTTGCTTTTAAATGTTTGTCAAACCAACTTGATTTACATGAACCCATCAAGTGCTACAATATGTTCATTGTGGTAAAACTAAATGAATGTTAATCATTATGAGCAAACTGAAAGCGTGTAAACTGCAATGGAAGGTTAACCTAAGCAACTTGAATCGTTTAATCATATTTAGATATCAATACTTGTTGAAATGCACATCTATTTGATAGTAGAAAAAGCTTCAGTTGTAGTCATCTGGACTCAGTTTGAAAAAATAGACGTTTCGACTCTCATCCAAGAGTCATTGTCAATAAAAGAATTTAGATCGAGAACTCCGATATTAATACTGTTCTGTGGTAAGACCCGCCCATTGGGAGGAGCCTTCCTGAAGTAGAAAGAGTTGTTTGTTTCAACAGAAACTCCCCCTTGTATCTACCGAGCTAGCCTATTCAGAATCTTAATGGGCTATTAGAAACCTCTTTCGAATAAACTACACTGCTCTGTTTTTGAGTCGGCAACTTGTCCTTTGGGTGAACCAGTGCCGAACTCAAAAACAGAGCAATGTAGTTTATTCGATCCAATGCAGTGAAGAAAGTTGTAAAGAACGTTACATAGGTGAGACGAAACAGCCTCTACACAAGAGGCTTTATCAGCACAGAAGAAATACTAGTTCAGGACCACAGAGCGCCGTGCATCTCCATCTTGAAGCCTCTAATCACTCGTTTGAAGACGGTGAGGTGAAGGTTTTAAGCAGGGAGAAAAGATGGTTTGAAAGAGGAGTCAAGGAAGCTATTTTTGTTAAAAAAGAAAGACCTTCTTTAAACAGAAATGGAGGGCTTAGGTTTCATCTTCCTGTTATTTATAATGGGATTCTGAACCCCTGGAAAGGTAAAGGACATTCAGATGCTAATCAGGTACTCAGGGTGGTTGAGCCAGGGTCTCACAAAGACAAAGAGGTTTCTAATAGCCCATTAAGATTCTGAATAGGCTAGCTCGGTAGATACAAGGGGGAGTTTCTGTTGAAACAAACAACTCTTTCTACTTCAGGAAGGCTCCTCCCAATGGGCGGGTCTTATCACAGAACAGTATTAATATCGGAGTTCTCGACCTAAATTCTGTTATTGACAATGACTCTTGGATGAGAGTCGAAACGTCTACTTTTTCAAACTGAGTCCAGATGACTACAACTGAAGCTTTTTCTACTATGGAACACGCCTGGACGAATGAGGGATTACACCGGCACATCTATTTGATATTAGATTAGATTTTAGTCGATTAGTAAATGGTTTCATGGATTTTTATCTGCTTTATGCTCTCCTTTTGCTGCCCATCTCTGCTCACTCTTCCCGTAGATCTGCTCTTAGATTCTCCCTCCATCAGTCTCTTTTTTACCGTGGCATTGGTCCATCTGCATATGAGTTACTCCCCTAAAGACGGGACCAGCTCATGCACTTGATCCTATTGGCCACGCCACTCGGCTTCACCTTGTGTGAGCCGACGAGATAAAGAATGAGACTTAGAGCTCTGGAGCCAAGTCCTCACTCTAACAGCATCAGTCCAATCCCTTTGGGCATCTGCACTTTGTTCCAGCCACTAATCTTTCCCTTGTTGTGTGACTTGTTTGTTCTTTGAGCGGCTGCATGAAATATAACACGTGCAACATGACTGTAAAGGGCATGTAGGGGGAGCGTGTGGGACTGCATGGGGATTGGGTCATGTGGTGCAATGCCTTGGTAGCAGTCTGTGCCAGTTAAAAAAAAAAATACTAAAGTAGGAGTGCTGTTACGTAAGTAGGCTAAATTCTTGGACATTTACTTATTTAAAAGGTAAGTATTTGAGAAAGTACTTGTTGCACCCTCGAATGATGAGACGATACATTCCGTTTTGCAACTTTTAATAAGTCCACGGTTATTGAGGCACGCAGGGCTACAACAGCCAGAGCTCACCCGGGCCACACTTAACACAATGAGTAGGCGTGGCTGACCTACTTTTAACTCTGAACCCCGTCCAGGTAAAGCCCCTTTCATGGACGTGCACCTAGGTTCAAGTGCTCCATGACAAATGTACAATCAAACACACAAGTAATAATAATTTAGCAGTGTATTGTACCATCACAATTAAATATTGGCACAATTGTACATAAGAAGTCAATGTAATTGGAAGGACAAAACAATACATAGCTAAATTGCCCTAATCTTGTATTCTAAAAGCATATAGGCCACCAACAATAAAAATAATAAGACATTTAGGCTTATGTCGGCTAGGCAATAGCTAGCAATAATCTACTATTTAAATATAAATCATGATCTTTAAACATTTTAATTAAAGAAATGAGTCTGCTGACTTCTGCCTGGCCCTTCGGTGCCACACTGTGATTGTCCTCACTACAAAGTGTCACGTTGACAGACTCTGCCAATGGAGAGCTGCCTTTCTCAAAAGTGCACATCAGATGTTTTTGCCATTTGTGACAAAAAGACTGGGCAAAGCAGCCAAATCCTATCAACGATTAAGAGGGGAAAGTACAGAGCCGTGTATCATGGTCAGTGAAAACTTTCTAAATACAACTCTGAGAAAGGAAAGGAGAAGGGTAACAACTGAAACATGACTAAAAGTTATTATAAAATGTCTCTTTTAACCAGAAGCTCTTCACTAGGTTTTACCATTGAGATTAGAAAGGTCAAATGGCATAAATGCTACACAGATGATATATTATATTATATTTGACCAAACTAGAACTGTCCATAACAAATTGCATTTCCTTCATAATATTGATCCAATGTCTTGATGCAAACTACAAAAAACTGAAATTCTCTTTTACTGGACCTTCCCACTTAAATGGCAAATGTTTAAATATTTGGACATAGAGTAAATCCATGAGGATTTGTCAGCAATTTTAGACTCAAACTATACTCCTCTTTTTCCACTATTCTATAATGACCATACTTTAGTTTTAGTCAATGTATATTTAGCCCAGATTCCTCTTTCTATTCCAAACTCTTCCAGTTTCCCTCCCTAACCAGCTGTTTGAGTGGAATAAAACAAACTGTAAGGCGTGGCAACAGTTCAAGTCAAAACTCTAGAACTAAAAAAAGAAAAAGGTGGTAGCGGTTTACATATCATTTCTAAAAAGTCAAATGGCTGTCATTTACTGTAGCTTTCAATCATTTTATTTGACGTTTAAGGCCAGAAACACCAATTAATAACACTTTTGAGTTACTCTTCTATTAAACATGATTAAAGTGATGTTGTTTCTAAGGCCTTGGCAGATTGGGAGCAGATGGTTCTCACGGCAAACACACTTTCAGGGATCCATTTCCACAAAGACACATTCTACTGAGCTGGATCGTCTGCACATCACTGCAGAGCTAATAAGAACACCTGTGCTTCCAACTCAAGAGATCAACCAAGAAGAAAGAAGATAAAATGCAATATTCTAACATCATTTCTTATGCTTTGTGTTACTTATCCACTCTGAAAAGTGGTGTTGTTATAAATGAAACCCTGCATTCAGTTCTGTAAACCCACTGTACAATTTACTTAAAACCTGTTGATTTTCACCCTGGAGGCTTTACCTGATGTGTGTAAAGCTTGTATATGATCATCATTACACGTTGGATGATATTAAACAGACAAAACCATGTGCTAAAGCTAATGATCCAGTTACATTAGTGTATGGATGAGAATGGACTAATTTTGAGGAGAAAAATACAGGGAAAAGAGAGATCCAACTTAGTATTGTTGGAAAAATATTTTATTTAGCAAATTTTATCATAAATTGCTCTATATTTTTTAGTATTAAAAGAAGTACTTGAGATTTGAATGACCTATTGTGCTCAGTAGGTTTCCAACATGTATATAGCACGAGTTTGTAGGTAGAAAAAAACAAAAACATTCACAAAACATTAATTTGAAAGGGGAAATAACCTTTAAACCAACAAGTTGAATAGGGTAGTACATTTCAAAAGTATTGGTCCCTGATTATGAAGTAAAAATGTCAAAATCGAGTATTAACTTCGACTGGCAATTCACATTTTTCTTGGTTATTACGATTTGTAAATTTTTATTTTGGGCAAAATCAACAACAACAAACAAATTCTACTGTAACCAGAAAAGTTCATCACATTTTCTAAACCATCCATGTTCAGCCCATAGTTGATAAGATATTGTGCAAGTATATCAAATATTGTAGAAGATGTTAGCTCAGATCATTTGAGGTAAAGAAAAAATAAGTTCCATTCTTTCCTTTTGAAAATTTCTGCCTGTTTTTTCTCATAGGATCAGAAATAGAGCTGGCTCCCGCCTCCTGTAATACTTATATTCATCCGTGTTCAATTAACAAAGTGTTACCTTGGGAATGAGACGTCTCCGTGCAAAGTGCAGCTGGCAGCAGTTGTCGGGAGCTGTCAGTTCAGTCCCGGCCTGACAGTCTGTCTCGCTGGCTCCTGCGCCGAGGGAGGGGACGGGGGGCTCTCAGGGGGATCCACGGTGCCTTATGGTGCCGCTTTCGAGATGAGCTGGAGAAGGGAAAAGGTTTGGATGAAAAACAGCAAGAATAAAGTATGAGAATATTGGCACAACAAGAGAAACATGCAGCGTTTCCACGGGGTGAGTTGTAACCGCACTTCAGCCAATCAGGGACCAGATGAGACGGTACAGTGTTTAGCTCGTTTCTCCCTGATCATGAGGTTTTTCAGGGATGTAAACTGGATTGTGCAGATTGAATTAAAGGGAAACAGATTATGAGGCCTGAGAGTTATTGTTTTACCTGGAAAAATGTTG
The DNA here is from genome assembly GCF_026437365.1 of Eucyclogobius newberryi. Taxonomy (NCBI): domain Eukaryota; kingdom Metazoa; phylum Chordata; class Actinopteri; order Gobiiformes; family Gobiidae; genus Eucyclogobius; species Eucyclogobius newberryi. Next base: position 25,378,521 of record NW_027315834.1, read on the forward strand.
TGTTTTGAGATGGAAACGTTTCAACCAAAGTCTCAGAACCTGTAATACTGTAACACTGCCTTTTTCACCTTATGACAAAGTGTTTTTCTAATGCACAATATACAACATAACTGGTGTCATGTAAGCTTGGGTGGCGATGGTAACCCTCTGTAAACTAACTATATCATTATTTTTTATAAAGTTCATGGCAGAGAAACTGGGATTGTTGTGCCTGACATATTTTTAAAAGGCATATTTAAATGTCCCAAAGGAGGTTTATCAATCAGCTCAATGGCAAAATAGCCAAATATCTTTCCTGTAACTGTGAGAAGACGATATCTGCTCAGGTCCGTTAAAGGAGAACTCTTTGTCACTGTTCATACTTGATGTTGATGTTTGGTTCTGTTCAACTCCAGGTGTAGTTATGGCTTTAGTTCCAATATGAACGTGTGCAAGTGTGTCGAGTGTTACCAAGTGTGTGAGATTAATGAGAATTGGTTCTCAATCAATCATGGACATAAAACAATAGTTACTTTAAAATTGGAAAGAAAATCACACTTGTCCATCTAATTCAGTGAAGTACGGTAATAATCTTTCTGTGTAGATTTTCAGCTGACGACAAATAATAACAACACTTTTTGACTGGGAGTGTCTCGCCTTAAAGTTAGACTTAGGGCCTCATTTATCAACCCAAGAGCTAAATTTCGAGTACTATATTGTAAATGAGAGTATTGCATCTGTTCCTTGAGTCACAAACGTTCCCAGTTTGCAGGGAACTGTTTGTTCAATACATGAAAATTAACATTTGCCCCCTATTTCCAAACATGTTTCATACTAAATAAAATCCAATGAGATCCATGAGATCCAAATGTAATTTTGTTTGTTATAAACATTTTTATTCTAAAAGAGTAAAGGTACTCTAGAGCATGAAAATACAGATGACCCTTCATGTTTGCCATTTCCCGGACGAGCATTCCGAGTCTTATTTGCGGAGCTCGTTTGGACCGAGGACTGTCTGTTGGAGCCATGTTAAGCAGGTTAATTTGCGTTGGTGAATAGTTTCTTTCCAGCTGTAAATAGTCTGTGTTTACAGTGTGTGCATGTTCTCTTCTGTCAACCTGCCATGGGGTCTGCAGATGCAAATGTGCCTAACGCTATAATCTGTCATTTTTACATGTGTTTAAGTGTTCATCAATATGCATTATTCCTCCTTTTCCTGGAATAAATGCATATTTTCACTTGTCACGCACAGGAAAATGTGCACACCTGTTGCATCGCAGCGGTGCAGAGATACTGCGTCCATGGTGATCACTGCACTGCACGCAGAAGTGAAACACCACTGTTTTCAGCTGCTGTGGAATGCTCAGTGGAATAATGTCTGTGGGAGGCAGGGACTAAGATGCTTTTAAAACAAGTTGTACTTTTTAGAAGCATCTGTGTCTAGCATACCATATTATCATTGAGGTTTGGCTCTCATAGTTGGCAGCACCTAATGAACCACTTCTTCAATTGCGTTTCGTCCACCGCAAAAAGCCCAGTTTTGCATTATGCATTTGTACATCGAAGAAAAACTGTGCTGTGGCTTTGTGAGATGCAAATGAGATGCAAATGAGATGCAAATGTTAATTGTGTCAGGTATTTGCTCGACTTTTAGTGTTAGTAGTTTTGCACGTGAGCAAATGCTTATTAATTGATTGCCTAAACTATATATTTAGTTTTCTGTATACCTCTATAAATTTATATTGCAGATGGTATTCTTTTGTTACTTAATATGTCTGAAAAGTTGCCAAAATAATTACGGACTGCTTACTGACACTGTGCAAATGTGGTATCGCTGTAATGAAGGGAGCTAGTGGAGTGGCACATGAAGGGGAGTTGTTTCATTCTGTACGGTTTGTGTGGGTAAAACTTTGTTGATCAGTGTGAGGAAACAGGCTGTGCCGCCGCCGTAATCAACCCCGGCTTTGGCACAGATTGGCAGCACTGTATTACTCCTCTAAATGAATGTATAATTGAACAAGTCACTCTCTTTACCGGAGCAACAGACTGTACCCAACATGCTACAAAGACGAGAACATTCTACAAGTCCATTAAGGTTCAGTTTAGTCATTGATGTTAAAGGTGCACCGTGTCACTTTTCTGGTGGAGGGTCCACCACCTGCTTGACTCCATGGAGGGGCTATTGCGTGGACATTCAATCTTGTGTTAATTCAATGACAAGTATTATTTCATTTAAATTAATTTAGCAAAATAAGTATCGTTACATCAGCATGAGACCCTCCACTAAGTTACGTACTGCACCTTTAAGAGATTCAGACGTGGTGCAGGAAGTCTTTTTTTGTGTGCAGAAGGAAATTATTGCAAGTCAAGTGGCTATCTAATAAAATTGCTCTCTAGGGCCCCCTTAAAACTGTATTTTTAAAGGGAGTGTCTACAGAGGCCGAAACTGCCATGTTATTTTGTGCCGCAGCTCCTGAAACTGCTGCGCTATTTGACCGCGCCGTTTTAGACCGCGCCGTGTTAAGGTTAGGGTCAGGGTCAGGGTTAGGGTTAGGGTTAGGTTTAGGGTTAACCATGAGGCTGTATGGCAGTGCTGCAGTTCCTGAAACTGCTAGGTCATTTGACCGCGCCACGGCTCTGCAGCCACGGCCTTTTTAAAAATGTATCAAACGTGGACCAGGACCACTGAAAATATTTTAAGAGGGTTCATTTATGATAGGGCACAATGTGAAAAGGTCACATGACTAACTATTGTCCTTATAGGATAAAAAAAAGTTGATGTGACTTCCGTGTAGTGTAACCGGTTAAACCAGCGTTAGTTTTATTATTGACTACACTTATTGTATGTTCTTATTGTGGGAAAAAGGATAAAAAGACCACTAAGCCCCGGTCAACTCACTCTTGCTCCTGGACTTTGAACCCTCACCTCATGCAGCTCCATGCTCCTGCACAAAGGATCCCAAAGTGGCTCCTGAAACATCTCAGGCCCTGGATGCTTCGTTGAATATCTAAATCCTGCACAAAGATCCGCACGCTGCCGACGGTTCTTACGACCCAAAGAGTTCAGAGGAGCCTTGATCCACATCTGAGCCTGATTCAAAGAGTGGCTCAAAGTCTGGACTCAAAATTACTTTGTTGAGGGTTGAGATTTTTGAGGTTTGATCAAAACTTACTTTTCAATACCAGCGTTTCTTTTAACTAAGTTGGTTTAGCAAAATGTGTAATTAATGCTTTGATATTTTAGTTTATTAAACCACACAAAATCCCTCTGGTTTGGACCATTTTTATTCATCTTCCTTTTTTGGAGTTATAATCATCAATCAATGATTCGAGAGCTCCACTTTATGAAGTAGGGTAGAGTAGGTTTTACTGAACAAGCTTCAGATCGTTCTGTTTTAAATATAAATATGAACATTAACTCCCTACAATCCCACACACGTCGTCCGCAATGTAATGGCCGGTCCCAGAGAATATGCAGTACATGTTGGCTCTGCCCTGTGAGGAGAAAACGAGACCAATATAAGCTACAGCATTAACTCTCAGCTGTGAATCAGTGCTTTTATTATACAAAATATGTTTTTTATAAACATGCAGTTGTGCCCCAAGTTTTAGGAATTCTGATCTTTGATGCCAATCTACCCCATCCTCTCCTCCAACCACAACTGATAAATGTTTTTATTTAATGGTATTATAAGGTGAAATTATGCATAATAGGTTAATATTAATATTCACTGTTCATTAGGACAGATTTTGATATATTAGTAAGCAATATTTGTGATATGGATATTTTCTCATAAAAAGGGGAGCAAAAACAAAAGTGATATTTTAGTTAGGAGTATTATTTCAAATGGGCAATCAAACTATCAAATTTGGGCCAGTAGTGTCAACCTTCCAAAAGCAGTAGAAATGGTTGAATATATGTCCTGTCTCTCCCTTGGGCTATTATGACATGAAAACAGTGAGATCAAACCATGCACTTCCAATGAGACGCCACTCCACTCAAGCCCACTTGAGTCCACTTGATCTTTTATATAAAGAGCCATGTGCTGCAATTAGTCACGCTTCAGTTTGTGATTTTAATACTTTGCCTGAAGGAAGTGGAGAAGGCAACACACTAATGCTTCCGCTCGCATTCAGCTCGCAATGTCAAACGTACAAATCATTAAGTGAGCCCATTTGGCTCCTAAGCTGTACAGTAAGAAGATAAGTGTTTTCACATACAGTGGCTTCAAAAAGTATTCACACCCCTGTAACTTTCTCACATTTGATCATGTCACGACCACAAACTTAAATAAATGTATTGACATTGTTGTGAAAAAGCAATACAAAACTATTTAATCCGGAATACGTTTGCAAGAACAGTAGTGAACTAAATATGACTCGCTCTCTCTCCCCCTTTTTTTTTTTTAACAGCATATCGTAATACATATACTTTGAAGACGTACAACTACAGTAGGTGGCGGTAAATGCACCTTTTCAGTTGGCTGCCATTAAAAGTAACAGAAGAGGAAGGATCAAGAACCAATGAATGGTCCCTAGTGGCCTATTATTGTTGTAGAATGAATTAAAGAAGCCTGAGAGAAGGCTACTTGAAGTTTCAGTTGTGGACCTATTGTGATATTATTGTCCATAGGGAGGGAGTATTATAACAGACATTTCACAAAAGTTCCCAGGCAGCAATTCCTGACTTTTGGTTGAAATTGACAAACAAACTAACACTTACAAGGTGTGAAAATAGCCAAGTCATATCACAAATCCACCATCACACTGTAATGAGACCCTGTAGCTGTGAACGGTCACTGTTGGTGGTCCGTGGCTAATGCTACAGCGAGCGTCCAGAGCAGCGGGCAGTATACTCTGTTTCATTGGCGAACCATGACCTCGGGACTTAAAGCCTTCAGAGTAAAAGCACCAAAGCCTAAGGAGCCTCTCAGTATCTGCGCACACCTGCAGAGGCGCTGCAGTTTTCAATAAATATTTAACCAACCGCAACCACTGCCCAGAAGTTAAACTACGCTGACAACCATGAAGGACACATATTATGCAAAATGTACTTTTTTGTGCTTTTAACCATGTTCTAGCAGTATTCCTGGAAGTGTCTGAGCATTACTGCCGTCAAATCATGATCATTACAACTGCGTAGCTTCATTATTATTGTTGAATCCATTTTTCACTGTCGCCCTCCGAGACAACCATGAAATGCCAGAGTCATGGTTTAAGGCCAACAACAATGCCAATGATGCATAATAGTTGTCCTTTAAGTGCTTAAATGCATGAAACAAGTTTGTGCGACAGATTAAGGGTGAAAGGCTCTGCTCGTCTCCTCTTACTCTGTACTTGCTGCTATCAGACTCAGGCATTGAAATGTTTGTTTTAAAAAGCTGTACATGATCCTGGTGGTTTTATTTCACTATCATCTTTGTAAATCAACATAGAACAATAATAACTAACCACTCAGGTGCTGCTTTTCCGTGTGGTATACTCCAGCTAACCCAAACACCTTGGACTGACAGTTAGCGCAGCTTTAGATCAGCTTTTTCAGTGACGCAGGGTGATATCCCTAAACTGTCCATCAGCTCTCATCCCAAAGTGTCCAAATGTACTCATATAATATAACTGATAGTAGATCTAGTTTGTCCATCTACATGCTGCTTTAGATAGAGAGCACCGTTTGAGCGCTTGAGCAGAATCTTCTGCTCTTCCTACTTCAGACTCGTGGCCGAAACATAAGCTACTGTAGATATAAGCCTAGTAAAGTTAATAATATATTATTATGTAGATATTATGTCCCTGAGGTGTTTGTGCCGTCGTGCCATTGAGGACATTTCATGGTGGTAAACTATGTGCAACCACTTCGAAAACAAGACTGACATTGGATTTATTATGATGACTGTAGATTAATGGGAGAAAATGGATTGAAAAATACAAAACGCATGCTAAATAAACTATGTGACAACGAATAAATGAACAATTTAATTGGTCCTGAGTCAGTGTAGTTGTTTGTCCTAGACATTTATTTATTAGCCTTTGTCGTGAAAGATACATTTTTGCTGAATTAACAGCACGGTCTACCTGACAGGAGCAAAAACACATCGTGCATAATTAACCATGTGCTCTGAGGATTGGTTGGAGTTTTCTGAGGGGTCTTAAATCAGCACGTGTGCTCAAGATAGAAGCACAAAACCAAGGTTAAAGAAAAGTAATTTATTATGTTTTGAATTTGTAAAAGTCCCTTGGTTTCTACACATCTTATTTAATCATTTATAAACTCACCACATTTATAGAGGACAACTCCACACATAATATACATTACAAGTACAAGACTACAAGTACAGTCTGTCCTGCCCCTCAGAAAGGGCTGTTAATTATTTCTGAAAAACAACTGTAGTAAGGCTATTTAAAAGTTTGACTAAAAGTTTGTATGTCCGTCCGCACTAAATTGGAGCCACATTTAGCATTCCTGAGTGTTCTAACTCTAGCCACCACACTATGTCCACCATCGACATGCCTCTTTTCTAAGCTCTGCGCTGTTCAGTCGCTGAATTTGTTTTTCGATCACAAATTGCTAAGCATGAACAAGCAGAGAATTGTCAGCACCACCCAGCAGCGTTAGCCTTCTGTTATAAACTCACGGCACTGCACTGATGTCACCGAGTTATGAAAGTCATAAAAACATGACTGTCACTGATTTAGCCGATTTACTTCATCTGGTCAGGAAACTGAGCATAGGCTTCACAGTTGTTGTATATAAAGAATATTATTCTTTCAGTCGTCACGGCTGTTTTTATTTATTTTGCCGATTACTTACCATTGTACGTGTTTTGCTAAATATTTTTCTTCAGCTGCACTGACCTAATTTTGGGTGCAATTTTGGGACCAAAACCATTGCAAATTCAAGACTCTGTGATAACACGCAGAATAAGCACCAATAGAGCATGTTGGCCATTTATTTAGTCTATAAGAAATCAAGCTGCAACTAGAATGCCCTAAATGGTTATGCTTTTCAAAATAAATTCCAATCAGAGATAGTGGGATGGGAGGGCATATGACACCATCACTAATTATGTGATAACCTCTAGCCACATTGTGACAAAATGTGGCACTGGTCTGGTCAGTATTGGTACCGACTCTGAGGCTAAATGCCCTATCGTATCAAATTAAGATTTGTTTTATTTTTTAACGGTATTGGACCAGTTCGAGCTACTACACACGATCATTTCTTATAAACACTCAGCACTATATAAAGGACGAACAGACGGTGCATAATTTCCACTGTGTTTTCTGCTTCATTACCCGTGGCTTTGATAAATGGTTAACTTCCACCCAAAGCCCCACCTGTCACACACTGGCAATAACCATCATCATTTGGCCTCCCATTCCCGCAAAAGAAACCCCCGCGCGAAAGCAATACTCCAGCGCGCAGGGTTAATTCTGCACCTGCATACGAGCCGCCGCTGTAAATATTGTGACTTCATAATCAGCTATTTTGGTGCGAGCGCAGACGGGGCACGTAGTGGGCGGGTCCGCAAGGGGGAAAATAGCCCCGCATCGGTCCTCCTCTTTTTGCCGACCTCTGCGCTGTTTGCGAACCACCGTGTAATCCATCACGTAGACATTAATTATGTAGCAGGCTCTTCCAGGACAAAGACTCTAATGAAAGGGCTGTCAACATGAAACCTCTCCCTAAAACAGGATCTGTCAACCAGGGAAAGGAGGCTGGATCTATGGGGGGGAGACTGGATCTATGGACTGGATCTATGGTAGAGAAGGCCAGATCTATGGAGGAGAGGCTGGATCTATGGAGGAGAGGCTGGATCTATGGAGGAGAGGCTGGATCTATGAAGGAGAGGCTGGATCTATGGAGGAGAGGCTGGATCTATGGAGGAGAGGCTGGATCTATGGACGAGAGGCTGGATCTATGTGGTGAGAGATTGGATCTATGTGGTGAGAGGCTGGAACAATGGGAGAAAGGCTGGTTCTATGGAAGAGAAGGCTGGATCTATGGGGGAGCGGCTGGATCTATGGGGGAGAGGCTGGATCTATGGGGGAGAGGTGGATCTATGTGGCGCTGTGTCACCGGGTCCATTAGTGCAACCTAGTAACACTGTAAACAAAGTAGTACAAAAATCTACTGAAGTGGTTTGAATTTCCTGGATGTCGAAAGGTGTAAATATATGGAGCTTGGACTAGAGTCGCTGCTCCTCCGGCCACTTTGAGAAAAAACAAGACCTCTCCGTTTTTACTGCTACAACCCCACATGACCGTTGGTAAATAATTTAAAGCTGGAGTCCCTCACTTTTTAAAAGGGCAAGAAGCTGTGCATGTGCCTGAAAGATTTATGCACAGTTGATGTGACAAAGGGTTTATGAGCGTTGTTGGGGTAGAACCTGTCGTAGACCTGTCGTGGCCCGGTGTCTGTGATCCAAATGTGCTGATGTTGTTTCAATTTCCTCAAGATTATTGCATTTAACAGCGAGGGGAACAACCAGATGGCGACTTCACTACTGTGCATGGTCAGTGGACTGATAGCCACCAGATGTTGCTAGCAGCTAACGTCTAAACTGGCGACACGTGGCAATGAGCGGCGCGCTTCTGTTTGTCTGCTGCGTTGGAGTCAGTTTGCACTTTCATTCATTCACTCTCTTGCATGAGACCGGATAACATTAAATAAAAAGACATTTTGTAGCTTGACACCAGAAGGACAAGGTTATGTGGCTGTTCCCAGTGGCCCTGATGCGCTGCACTTGTCTATTTCCCAGAGTCTGATTCTAAACCAACCAAAGCCCAGTGCTCGCTGCCTGCACTTCAAAGTGGAGAGAAAACAGAAAATGGAAAGGTGACTCGTGTTGTGGAAATGTATTTCAAATGAATGAAGAAATCCAAGGAAAACATAATATATTTTTGTGAGTTTATTTGATGAAAAATGAAAAACTTTGCAGAAAAGTGAGGGAAGTAAGTCCATCAGGTGCAGAGATACAAATGTGGGGGAATTTGGAGTAAATTTGAAAATGGACCTCTTTGACAGTGGACAAAAGGGGACTCTTATTGTGATTTGTATGTGGTGTGATTTTGTTTCTTTAGATGTTATGTGCTACTTTTACTTTGCTCTCTTGTCTTGTTCTGTGTTTGATTTAAAAAAACATAGCACATATCAAGCAAAAACATGCATTATGACCCCGCCCTAACTCCTACAAAAAATCTGTCACATTGGGAGAAATATGGGACCTACGAAAACATACTTTCATAATTTTTCCCTCTTTTCCTCAAGTTTGCATCCAAAAAGTTTCGATCAATAGTAAAAGAATCGGAACAGTGCTTGTATAACCACTGAGACAAGAGTTAGTATTTATGGACGTTTACAGACGGCACAAATAAAAGGAAAAAGTCTTGTATTTTACAGACATTATAAGAGGGTTGATGAGTTTGAAATAAACAGTTGGAGCTTTTCTGGAACACCAGCAGGAGGGTTGATGAGAGGTAATAAAAATGATTTGCAGGTAAAACTTTGAACCCCCTCCATCCTAGTACCTCAGATTTAAGAGAAATTTTGCATCCACGTGTTTTGATCAGAAGTCTCAAATTACATTTATTTAGGTATTTAGAAATTATTAAACTCCGGTGAAAGTATTTAGTGGAAGTTTTGCAGGAAATGAAATGTCCAGACTGGTTTCTTACATCATTAAGCCTAAAAGAGCAGGTGGTGTGGCTTCTTCTGGTAATACGCCAGAAATATTACCACATCTAAAAGCAGATGGACCAGAATTTGATTTATATTCAATCCAACATAAAACTCAAAAGAGTTCATGACTTTGCAACATTTTCCAAACCAGATGTGATGGTAAAATCATTAATTTATGTCATAATGCTGTTTACAAACTTCAATAATGAACTGTGCTTGATACAAAAATACCCAAAAGAAATTAGAGAGTGTATTTAAAATGACTGCCAAGTGCTCCGATGATCACGGGCTTCTCCAGCTCTTCACTGAGTCCTTGGTATTTCTCCAGTTTTTCATGTTCCTTTTTCCTGATCTTGCCATCACTTGGTGTTACCACGTCAACCATAATGACTTTCCTCTGCTGTTCATCCACCACCACAATGTCAACTGACTGTGAGGGATCCTACTTCTCCACCGACCCGAACTCTATTTTCTCTATTTATTTTTACGGAAATAAAAATGAATTGTTCCTCTTCTTCTGCTTGTATCATTTAAAGAAATATTATGCATTATTTGTATTGTTATTTTCCTTTAAACATGCTCTTGAGTACTTCATAGCTCTCTGGCTTTTCCAACGCTCTGGCTTTTCCCACGCTGAAGAACTGACTTTTGCGCTCCATCTACTGGTTGCAGAAGGAATTACATAGGAGAGGGAAACATACGCTTGCTAGCCTCTGACATGCTAATGTAGCCACACAGTTGTAATGATTGTCATTTGAGGCAGAAATGCTCAGAACGAGTCTAGAGATGATTTTTGGACTTAAAAACATCACTGCGGGGAAATTCAGAATGGAGTGTTTTTGACACTTGGAGGGGAGAGGACTTTCTAAACAGGGGTCATGAAATTAGCGTGAAGGAAGCTAAATGCAGGCAAAAGAAGGCAGGGTGGATTGAGGTGAATAGAGTTTCCCGGTTTGCTCAATCAATATATATACTTTCACTTAAAGTTTAAACTCCAAATAAATGGGAGTTAAAACTGAGGTAAAATTTACTGAAAAAAATCAAAATCCCCTCTGTACATTTTTTGTATTTATTGTGTCACCATAATTTTACATGCAAAACGCCTTAAATGTATAAAAACATTACATGATGATAAACTTTTTTTTACATTCATGTAAAATACAGAAATTAATACTAAAAATGTAAAATGTTTCCCTATTCACCCGCCGTGTCTAACCTTAATGCCATACTGCGGAACATTCCCGGCAAAGTGATAACATCTCCGCCGAGATGAGCGGCGGGTGACCCACCCCAAGAAAAGTTACACAGTGCGACTTTGATTTCCCTGCTACAGACAAATATGTGAATGACTTGAAAACCCACTTTCAGACATAGAGCCAGGAGTGTTGGAGCCGCCTTAACTGATCCACATAGGCCTTTGTTTCATGGCTAATTAGGCCTGACTCTGCTGCCCCTCCCTCCACACCTCTCCTCTCCATCAGCCGGCACTCTCCATGTTCAGCAGTGCAAAAGGTATTACTAATGACGGAAGAAGGTTACCCAATTTATCTTCAGGCAAAACCTTTCAGAGCCCGCTTCTCTGGCGTGGCGTCCCTGCAGAGAGCCCATTGCCAAAGGGAAAAATACACACATATTTAACGGAGAAGAGTTGACTCTACTTTAGCCAATTATACATCTTTTAGTTGAGTGGAATAGTAACAAAACTAGTTAAAAACGTAAATTCATTCAATCAATTATTGTGTACTGGGTTGATTGGTGTTTGGTATTTGGTGGTTTGTATAATCATTAGATGAAGTCTTATTAGTTTATTTGATCAATGCAACATGGATCCAGAGAAAAACCCTCTGAAAAGACTGAGTTTCAGTTCAGTTTACCGCGGGGCCCCTGCACAACTTATAGGGTGAAATGTAACACTTTTTCAGCACTGATTCACAACTGAAGTCCTTGCCAAACTGTTAATATGAAACCAAAATGGTCTTACAAAATGTGCCTAACCTAATTTGAGGGCATTAGAAGAGCAGATGGGTTTGGACATAAGGATGATGTAAAGGTAGGAGAGTGACAATTTAAAAAAATAAATGAGAAGGCCGACGTCTACAGCTGTTAGTGACTCAGCCCAGATTAAACACTCATAAATCAGAAGAGGCCACAGGATTCAGGTCGTTTATCAAGTTTCACAGACTATGAAAAAGCCCCCCAAACTACAACCCACTCAGTTTTTCAAAACATGCGGTTCCGAGCACAACTGCATTTCAATTACTGACTGCTGTAAGGTGAGAGAAAATGAGCCAACAATTTACTGACATTTATCTGTCAAAAAACATGAATGCCTCATATATGTGCCGAGTCACCGTTAATGCCGGAACATGTCGGCCTCGGTGAAACTGAGATAAACAGTGGAAATCTGCCAAATACATTTTCAGATGTAAATGGCATTCATAGATTTCATGAGAACCTTCTTTGTCCCATTTAAAGCTGTTTTTCAAAATAATTGAGAGTGATTAACTGAAAGACTTAAACATATGTACTTACACACATACATCCAAGATTTGACTAAATATATTCCCCAGTTAGAAAATGTGGTGATGGTGACAATTTCACAATGGTGACCAGAAAATGTCCCTTCGGAAAAGTAAATGTGTTGTTTTGTAGATGTTAAAATACAGCAGGCAGCTAACATTGTGGTAGCAATTAGCCCACACTTCGACTCTTTTATGTTTTCATATCTGTATTTGTTCAATATATACCATAGAGTACACATTTGTTCACACACACTTGTTGAAGAGTCTCCATTAACATGAATAGTTTTATTTCCCACACAAACTGACGACATTCCCTTTAACACCAGGGCTCCCAGAGTATTTAAACTATTAGAACTCCCAGAGCAGTTTGTTGTCTTGGCAATTAAACTTATATTTAAAATGTACATTGAATGAATGAGGCAGTCAAAATAAATGCTCTGGGAGTAAAAGGTTCTTAAATCTCACTTAAATTCGAAAAGGTTCTCAAACTCATAACATAGAAGTTAAACATACAGCTACAGCAAAAGTCAAAAAGTGGGGAACACCAAAAATCTACCTAAGCAGAGTAAAATTGCTCAGGGACTGCTCAGGAAGCACCATCTGTATCCATGAGCAGCAGATGTGATATACAAAGGTAATATCATTCATATTACCTAGCAACCGTACTGCAAACATACTAAATACTTACATGGTGAAACTGATCTTTTTCTGCGTCCACAGGCATGATTCATTCTGACACCGCACTTGGCTTCTGTGGAGTGGAGGTCTCCTGTGGCCTGCTCTCAGCTGGGAGCCCACCTCTGCTGTGACCTTTGTCATATTCACACTTCTAATTGCATTCCCTTTGAAGACTACATGCTGCCAATCAGGTCTGCTGGAGAACTGGAGACTAAAACATTAAATATACCCTTGCCACGTGGTCACTTAAGCATCCAGAGTTGACTTCAGAATCAGAATTCACAAACTAGGGAACTTGCTTTGGCATTAAGGTGACAACATACAACAATTAACAGTAATAGTAGGAAAATATATTAAAAAGGGCATGCATATACATTTTAATTTACAAATAAAATAAAATAGGCCTGGTCTGAATAAATACAGACTTCATAGTTGGTCAGAATAGTGAAATTATTGGTTATTGGTTTCAATAATTGACTCCAGGGAGGTGCTAAAAATGTCTATGAAAACAGGAGTCAGCTCCTCTGCACAGTGTCTCAAGGTGGATGGGGAAACACCGTCTGGTCCAGCAGCTTTTCGGGGGTTGAATTTCCGAATTTACATGCAACAGTAGCTTGTTAGTGCCATATCTGTGCCAAGAAAATGAACTGCAATCATTTGAAAGGCCAGTCTTTCCCCGAGGTTTATGGGCAAACGTGCACACTAGTGTTGGCATCATCTTTTTCAACCGCCATCCATTGAAAAGGTTGGTCATTGAAATGCAGTAGTCTTAACTTGTTTGGCCATGGAATCGTTTCTTTCATTTATGTTGGTGACAATCAAAGGCAATCACAAAAATCCCCTAAACATGGTTGCAAGCTCAGGGCATTAATGGGTTTGTAATGTTCATGTCTTAGTCATATTGCTCTGACATTACTGTACCTCACTATGACTGCTGTCTCATGTGACGAGGCCAATATGGATTTTCCCATAAAAGCACCTGAGTCTAATTCATTTGGATAGATGAAGAAGGGAGGTGAGGTTTATTGTCCTCAAAGACGTAGCGTTTTCATTACCTTTTTCTGGCACTTTGACATAATTGTAAGCACTAAATCTATTATTGCTTTCTGTGAGCAAAACCTACAAAAAGGCTCTTGACATTTATAGCCGCGCCTGTATGGAGCAAGGTGCGGGAGAGCGAGCGGCAAAACGAAATTTAATTTGGGCTGCGCTGGGGAGAGGAGAGCATAAGGCTTTCCCACACTGGCTGAAAGGTACAGAAAATTACAGGTTGAAGTGAAGTGTTAGAGTATAAAAGCTGAAGTAGTCTTTAATTAGACGCTTGGCTATTGATTAGAGTGGGCAGAGCTGGGGCCTTTATGGAGATATTTATTTTTGCAGCCAGCGGCAGTAGGTGGAGGGATCTATCCTGCAGAGACTTGAAGCTGTGGAATAGTTAAATCGTAGAGGAGCCAGGAAAACACAGAAGCACAGGATGTAGCGCATGCAGACAGACACTCAGAATGTCCTTTTAATTGATACACCTCTTCCACGGTGAGGTGAAGGGTGTTGGAAACGCAGCAGTCTAAACTGTGTGTAGAGATTTACCGACGGTAGATATAGGGAAATATTGCGAAAATGTGGCATACATGTCTACCCGAAGACATTTTGAGTTATTCACAGATTCTGAAAGTGTGAATTCAAAGCTTTCCAATGATGTCTCACTCATGTAGATCTGATAATATTTGAGTAAGTTGTGGTCATTTGAATGTATACAACTCTCAAACCCATTCACTGAGAAAACGGGGCTCAAAGTTTCTCACCGGAGTGAGCCCAGAGTCACAGGGGGGCTCATTTGCATCTCATTGAGATAAGCCCTCCCCCCTGTCACACTGACACCACCTTCCCCCTACAGCTGTCACTGAAGACTCAAGAGGAGTGTTGTTATTGATGGTAACTGGACTTGAATCAGAATTATAAGTTACTATATTAAAATGGAAATACTTGGATTACAAAAGGCCCTGAATAGAATCAAAGAATCAGAATCAGAATAGGGTTCATTGCATTTGTTGATAAACATAATTCACAGGTGATTCAGTGCACCAACAATGGTGCACTGAATGATTCAACACAAACAACAAAAGATAAGATAAGATATGATAGCCTTTAATGTTACAATGCAGTAGATACAGGGGGAAAGGACAGATAACTTATAGGAAGTTTAAAAAACACTCTCAATAGAAGAACTCTTATAAACAGATGCCAGGGCCAGGTATACGAACTGCAACGGGTCCATGGCTTTGAATATATGAGATATGAGATAATAGATATGATATGTACACCACCAGAGTCCAATTACATCAGAGATCACATCCTCATCCTCTTCTTCTTCGTGCACTCTTCTGTGCTGTGACTCTCGGCTCTTGGCATCAAAGCTGTAAACAAATAACAGGACATTTAAGAAATGGCTAACTATTTCACATAAAACACTCATTAACTATTTATTTATTTTTTAACACAATGTGAGAGTTTCAATATAAATACCTGAAGTGCTGATAACTCTTGATCTTTGGAAGCCGTCTGAAGAAGGGACTCAGATGCTTCTGCCAGTCCAAGTTCTTGACAAACACTTTGCTATCCGCCGTTCCAACAAGCTGTGGGATATTGAGGTGAGACGCTGGCGGTGAGGGTCCGAAAGACAGCACATTAGATTCTGTTGTAGAGATCTGTGCGTGGCCTGCAGCTTCTGATGTGTGGGAGAAGCTGTTTCCACAGTGATCTGAAGCTTGATGTACAAACTGCAGGCTCACCTGAAAAACAGATGTTGCTTATGGTTAATTATACTCTAATCATTAAAACATGAAAATCACCAAAATAATGTTTACACTTACCAAGCTCCTTAGCAGACTTCACGTAGAGACAGGTCATGTCAGTCAGGGTGTCTTTGCCAATTCTGAAAAGGGGAAAAAAGGTTTAGGGTTAACAGTAATATGGGAATAACACGCTTCACAGATAACAGTTCACATTGTGACGTTAACGGTGTATTTAAGATGCAAAACACGGAGATATTGGGACATCTGCCCTCGGCTAGCGGGGCTAGCTAGCTCACTTGAGATAACACGGCTCGTAAAAGCAAAACACTTGCAGAGCAGCACACCAAAACATAAACATACACTCGAGTTTAAAACCGGCGCACATTAAAGTGATTAAAAGCGGGTGTTTTAGTCGCAAAGCTTACCTGGTTCAGCCGTCCTGTTGTCTCTCCCAACACCGTGCACAGAGAGACACACAGGAAGCTGATAATGGCCAGGCAAGCGCGTGATTGGTTCGAGTGACGCAGTGCGTGCGTGACGTGCAACGTACGTAAGCCACGTGACCAGAAGTGGTATCGGGAGTTGTAGTTTTTTTCTCTTCCCACGCCGAAAAATAACCCGATAACATAGCAAAGTTTAGCTTACAACTTAGCTCCGAATAGTTGCATTTAGCTCCGGGCTGTGGGGCTAACAGCCGGTTTAGCACCATAAAACACACACAAAGCACGACCCACACAACCCACGGGCCAACCCACGCCGAAAAATAACCCGATAACATGGTGATAACAGCAAGTAGTCACATTAAGCCCGTATTGCAGAGTGCACTGAAGCAACATGTTAGCTTAGCATTAGCTCCACCGGAGCAGACAAGTAAGATTCTAAAGTGATCACGAGACTGCCTTAAAACACAGCGTTAAAGCAATAATTTAGTAGTAAAGTAAAAGTGTACCTGAGTAAACAGTTCCGTTGCAATGTAGTCCAGGAAATGTAAGCTCTGAAGACTGTGCTCTGCAGACGGTCTGGAGTCATGAGACGAAAACACGGAGCACGCAGCTGGCCATGCGGATCACAGCTGATTGGTGGAAAATGTAAACAATACGTTGGCTAGAAAAAGGTGAGGCCCCCCAGGAGAGCAGGAAAAAGACCCGAAAACTCCACATTTTTAACAGCTTAATGTATACGTTTAAGACAACCAATAGTGTTATCTGAAGCACACAGGGGCTTATTCATAACTTCAACTAGCACATTCTGCAAAAAAATGAAAATCACAAATTTGGGGGAAAAAAAGTAAAATGCTGTTTTTCTCAGTTTCACCGAGGCCGACATGGTCCGACAATTGCGGCGGCGGGGCACATATTAGCTCATTTCTCTGGGATATTGCAACCACAATGATCCATACATATTTTTAATTTATTCATTTTTCTAGCATATCCCAGTTTGTTGCAGGGTTAGCACAAAGACATAGACACACAGACGACCATTAACTCACATTCATTCACTATTAAGAGTTTCCAATTTACTGTCTCGGTCTGTTGGCCCGGAAATTGAATCGATGATATCCTTATCGGGAGGCGAGAGGCGCTAACCACTCTGCCACCGTGCACCCCCCCTCTTTTATACTAGCCATTATTGTCAACTTATGGAGAAATTCAAACAATGGACATGAAGATACACAAAACAGACAACAGACAATACAGACTGCATAACATCAACCCAGAGGTGACATTTACCATAGAAATTAAATTTTGACCACTACCAATAGTGTACGCCATACTAAATGTTGGTTTATTTTTGCACATGATGATCTACAATTCTCATGTTAGTCCAGTCCAAGGGGTTTGCATAATTCAGAGGGTGTCGACATACTAAAGGAACAATCAATATGAACATCACTCTGTACTGAAAAGAAACTACAGTATGTTGTGGTTTTGTCTTTAACAAAATCCATACTTGTACTTGTCCCTGTCCACCACACCTATCTGCACGCGGTGGTCCTCTCCAGCATCTCCTATCGTCTGTCTGAAGACGTGGGCCACGGTCTTAGAATGTATGAGCTTTTTCAGCGTTTCGGAAGGTGCACCGTGAAGAATGCTATTGCAGTAGTCTCATCTGGAAGTGATGAAGTTGTAAATCAGGGTTAAGATTTGCAATGTATTGACACTATTTCCATTTTAAACATTTTCTTTTTAAAGGAGAAATCCATTAAAGTGGACTCCTCCTCATCCCGTTTAGTTGTCAGAGTCTGGCTATGGGGAATACACGGGGCAGAAAAAGTGCCAATATGACGAGAAGTGTGTTTAAAGTTCTTGGCTGATGCTCCTTTTCATCAGAGACGTGGTCCACACATATATATAACTTTCTCTTTGTGGACTGGCAGCCCTCATCTGCAGCTGAGGAGCTGCCGGTCCCCTGTGTATCACACCAATAACCTGTTAATTCAGTTTCCCACTGATAATTTGATCTGATAATTACAAAATACATAGATTCAGCCGCTTTTCGAGTTTCCCTCCTGTCCGGCTCCACCCCCAGCCCCAGGGCCAGAGGCAGAGAGAGCAGAGAAGGAAAGTTTACATTGTGTAAGGGCTTCTTTTATGCTTTGGAGGAAAGATATTTCAGCCAAAGCTCTTTGTACCAGCCCCACGACACGGGAGAGGGACAACAGACTCACATTAAATATGACACATCACCATCTCCATCTGTTTTCCCACATTCACGCTCATAACACTCTCAGACAAACACCAGCAAACATATTGCCCCTGTTGGCGTGCTCGTTTATGAAAGAAGGGGCAAGAATCAAAAAGAGTTAGAATTAATGAAATGTTTGATCCCTGCCATGTACAAGACTAATACAGATAACCAGAGCGCTTACCTAAAATGTCCCTTTCCAATGTGAGGCGACTTACATGGGCGTAGTCCGGACGCGCCCTGTCCCTGACGCCTTCTCTCAGTATTGTTCCATTCGCCGTTCCATCGCACAGAGATGTCCTTGGGTCTGCAGCTTTCTCCTTATCTAGGAATGTGGTCTGTGAGGCCCGTTTCAGCATAAATCTAGAGTTAATATAATTGGTATTCCCCTATTATATCAAAGTACAGTTTTAATACAATTAAGTAAAGTTAATATTTGGTATTCCTTCACCCCCCTGTGGTACCTGGCATTCCAGCCGTCTCCCATAAGTACCGGACTTGGCCCATCCTTGCTCACCTTCCAAGATCTGACGAGATCGGGCATCGACAAGTTGGTATGACAAATGCAGTGTGAGCAAACTGTTTGACTTTAATGAACAATTCTCACAGTTTACAGTCGCTGGGTTAAGATTGTAACACCACAGTCAGTGCTGCACAAAGCATATACATCTATAGAATGAATCATTATTCTATGACAAAATAAAGCAACATGAATGTACCTTAACATGTGGCAAGCTAAACTAATGTAGATCCAGCCTCTATGAAACGTTAATCTGACAGGCAAAATGTTAGATGATTGAATTTCAAAGCAGGCAGATGTTGTTTCATTGACTTATCTTGGCTTATATGGTATATCTGGGATCATATAGCCTGGTTTGACCATATTCAGACTTATAAATGAAATAATGATATTAAAATGTAAATGTTTACTCTCAAAATGAGGTTAATTTTGAAATGTATTATTATCATTATTGGTGGCAAACACAGTCATTATAACTCCTACCCTACAACCCTACATATACATATTGTGATAGTTTTGTGCCTGTAAAAGCGTGTGCACGACTTTTACTTATTTCCTTATTTACAAAGCATCATTGTTCATT
Organism: Eucyclogobius newberryi; assembly: GCF_026437365.1. NCBI lineage: Eukaryota > Metazoa > Chordata > Actinopteri > Gobiiformes > Gobiidae > Eucyclogobius > Eucyclogobius newberryi. The sequence continues at coordinate 25,397,959 of NW_027315834.1, forward strand.
CATATTCCGGTTACAAACACACATTCAACTTCTGCCACCGTCACTGCATCGCAGAGACATCCACAGAACTGGTTAGTTTGTTTGTGTTACTTTGAGTTTGTTTGTTAGTGCTGTTGCCGTGGCCTCATAGCCAAGTCATGACAGGTCTGTGGACTCGTCAAAGCTTTTTACACATGCCCCGGTGCTAGCGCTGCACACACACTTACACTTACACTAGTAGTGTAAGCACTGCAAGTTGGAAGTAAATAATCTAAGGAAAATGTAAAAGCAATCATAATTGCTCATTTCATTAAATTTGTGGTGCTTTATGATAAAACCGTAAATAAGTCTGTTGAAATATCAACAGTAACAAGAAAAATAGCATCAGATAAAAGAAAGCTGACAAAATGAGTGGTCGGTTCCTTCTCTTCATCTTTGGACAGTTCAGGTAACACATTTGATAGAGTGAAGACCACAGTTTTGAAGCCATACAAGTTTGTGCATGAATTTGGAGTTTGCTTGAGATTTAAAGATGCATGTTACGTGCTGGTGTACATGGTGAGTTCATTGTTTTGGAACAACTTACAGATTCAGTACCAGATGCATTGGCGACATATATTTGTGATCAAAAGGCTGAAAATGGGCAAATAGAGCCTGGGCTGTGCCAGAAACGTGAAAAACAGAACAAGTCCATTTTAAACAGCTCCACATGTATCACTCACTTACCTATTACCTAATGCATTCCCAACATCCTATATATTCACAGTGATGAGTTCATAAACACCTTTCATGAGTCTCTGAGTCCAGAGCAAGTTGTAAAGCTAGCAAGCCTTAGCATGCTAACAGTGAAATTCCCCTGCTTCTATGCTAAACCTGTGTGTGAGTCAAGGATGTTTGCAGGTTGTGCCCTCACTGAGCATGTGCAGAGGAGAAGAGAAGCAACAGCAGTGCCAAGATTCAACAAACTGACTTAAAAACTATATGTTGGAGACGAGGCTCCGTTCACTATTCTAATGGTTCGACATCAGTTAGAAATACTGGCAATATTTCAGAAACAGAAACAGAAAAGGTTTATTGCCCTTTTCAATGAACAAAATTCACAAACATAGGAAACCACCCCCACACAGACATGGAGAGAACATGCAAACTCCACACAGAGATGCCCGGGAGTCAAACCCACAAACCTCTTGCTGTGAGGTGAGAGTTCTAACCACTCTGCCACTGTGGGATGGCATGCAAAGTGGAACAAACAAACAAAACTTATTTATATTGACTGATTGAGAAAGTTTTTATCATTCTACAATTTGAAAAAGTTCTTGAGCAATAATGGTTTTCAGATTCTAGGATGTGATGATGTCATACTTTCAGATGGAGGTATTTTCATTACTAAAATCCACAGATGTTGATCCTAGTCATTTCCAAGTCACGCGACCACAGAACATATTAGCTTATATTAGAAAAGTCTGCATCCTTTAAGTGGATATTATTGACTTACAGAATGAGGGGATATTATCCAAAAACACATAAGAGTAAATTTAACTTGCTATGGATGAATAACGACAGCAGAACAGTTTAGTACATCTCAAACAGTCTTATAGCATATAATAATCATCATCAAAGCTTTATTTTGGACCCTTACATGGCTCGTAGATCATTAAAACAGATAGATCACAAACGGCTCAGAACATACTAGAAAAGCATCACACTGAACTTAGTATGGTTCTGGTTTCTCTGGCTGTCTGTTAATGCCATCAAGCAGAAATAATGAAAAAAACTATCATTATGTGTCATTATAAGACTGCACTAATGATTTCTAAAATCAATCAATCAAAATGGTTTCTATTTTCAAGAACGCATTGAGCTCGACATGGTGTACTATTATAAAAAAGACCTTACTTATGTATTTACATCATGCAGCACAGTGTTGGGAAGTATCTGTATATATGTGCCAAAAATACATATCCAGAATACTAACTCAAATTAAGATTACCATGAATTGTCTAAAATCAGAGGAATTCATTTAAATTTAATTTAGCTTGTGTGGGCTGAGAACCAGGTTATGATACATCTCACAAAGCTAACCTGGCGCTTTGAGGATTTAGATTTAAATGTTAAAGTTCAGGTTGTGAAAATAGAGAGGAATCCCTTCAAAATCCATCTTTTATGAAAGGCATGGGTGCCCAGTCACATGGAGGGTTTGAAGTCACACAAAATGCACCGGTGATCAGTGGGGAACTTCTTGACACGTACTTTTGACCAAGCATTACAAGCTTCTTTCCATTTTCAAATAATAAACCAATCGCAGCGTCTTCATGTCTTTCAAATTTCAAAATAAAAATGCTATTAGATTATTTGACATTTTTCCAACACAGGAAAATGGAACTACACAAGACAACTTTATAATGTTCACACAAAGAGCTCTGGAAAGTGCCCCGAGCGCTCGCGAGTGTGGAGGTTATCGACAACGACTTCTGAATGAGACTCATTTGTGTAATCAACGTAAATTGCATATTACTTGTGTTAAGTTATTTCCAGGGACAAAAATATTCCTCAGCAGTGGCCTGTAGCTTTACACAGATAATTCAATTAGTTTCCTGCCACCTTAATGCACCTCACGAAGGATGGAGATAATTGTTTACAGTGAAATGAGATTTGCATGAAGAACAAAGAGGTGGGCAATGCTCAAAATAGCCACGGGACATGAAGACTATTTAAACAATGTCACCTTGAAGAAGCTTTTACAACAATTCACAACAGTTACAATTAGTTATAAAATCCAGCGTTTGAACACACTTCTAGCGCAACCTGTCCCTGCTTGATCAGCTCTACACGAGATCCCAGATTCAAATCCTCGCGCTTTCTTCAAATACGACATCGAAATGAAATCGAGAAGGATTCCAAACAGGAGGAAATCTAAAGTAGGGCTGCAACCGAGTCTAAATCACAATCTGTGTTCGACTGCAGTTACTTAGAGAATAGAATCTCCTCTGCAAAGAAGAAAATAGCCTGTATTATTATTGAAAAACCTTGTTGTACCTGTAGTTTAGACCTTTCCAAACTTGTTCTGAAATGCATGGGATTCTAGGCTTTGTGTATCAGTTCATATTCCAGTCTTCTCTCGAATGTGAGTTTTCAAGGCCCTTTCTGACCCTGGCGTGATCAGCTCTACGCAAGTTCTCATATTTTAAGCCTCTACGTCTCTGCTGCGTCTTGGAAGGGGGTGAAAGTGGGTCGGGACTTACCCCCAAGGAGGTCTGTCTGTACCGTTTGAGCAGGACGCAGAGCCCTGTTCAGGGACTGGCTCAGTGAGGGGATTTGGAGGCGCACACTCACAGGTGAGGATTACGGACATCACTGGGCTTTTAGGTCGGCTGATTTTACAGGGAGGCTGTGAAAACTGCAGCCCGGCTCAGCTCCGTGCGGCTGTCGGCTTTGATCACGGGTAGGGCTGCATTTATATATGTATGATTGTTATATACAATTGTTGCTGCATGCTGATGTGTTCTACTTTACAGATATTGTTGTCCTTAAGGAGCTTAAAATTAACATTAATTTGACTTGAAACATACAAAGTTCCAAGGTCAAGGTCAGACTATTTTGTATAGCACGTTTACAACAACCGTCGCTGCCCAAAGTGCTTCAAAAGGATATAATTAAATACAATACAAAAGCCAAACGGTTAAAACAAGAGCATTTCTTAAAGTTACCAAACATATTAAAGGATGCCATGTTCTAACATTGTCGTCAAAAACATACCTGGAGTTGCATCGAGCGTCATTCACTGTGGCGATGCCACAAAATTACAGTTATACTTAGGAATTTTTTTTATACATTTTTACAACCCACTCCTTGATGATTTTCACCTAATTTGAGCTTGGTCAGGCTAATATTTGTAAAAGAATGAAGTATAAACAAAAAACAGAGATTTGGTGATTTTCCCATTGGAATAACATGGGAGATTTCTGTCATTGCTACGGCTACGCTGTAGGAAATGATATTTTTTTGACAATGATCTGATGTTTTGATCGGCATGCCAAAATAGAATTTTGTTCAAAACTAAATGTGGTCCTCATTCAAAAGGCAATGTTTTCGAAATTCTTGTCAAAGTGTGAACAGGCCGTAGCGGTTAGAATAAAACACATGATCACTTTTGATCATTAAAACAAACTTTTTTGCTCCTAATGTAGAATGTTATTTGACTCTGTTGGGGGCGATTATCGTGTCAAATTAAATTGTTTCACTTTAAGTAGATTTAGGACAACGTGTTTAACTACTGGAATTCAGACTTTGTGCTAACGGCTAACGTAATGCTAGCTTCTCCGCACAGAGACACCATTTTCACCAGATGTCAGTCTTTTTCGGGCCAGCGCCCTTGTGGAGTTCGTAAAGGTACGACATTTGGAAAAAAACTGGTGAGTCATACTTGGCAAATGTTGATCCAATATAGCATTTGGCAGGATGGACAGTGCTGGTGTAATACTAGTTTTTACTTCTCCTGTCTCTACCTCTGCGCAAAATTTCATAATTTGATTATTATATTTTTGTTTGCCATTTCCCATGCCTCGTAGAGCATTTTTGTACATTGGGAGGAACTGATGCGCCAAATTTTAGGAAAAGGAGATTCCATGTTTTAAATATCATAAACTATACATTTTCCTAAAGCGCTGGCGTCATGGTGGGGGTCACTGGTCACTGACATGCCCCTCAGCACAATGCAATAATAATGTAACATTTTTGCTTAACAAATTCACATGCATGGAACGTTCATGAGTTGGGGAATGCATGAGTGAGCTCGTCATCTCCATGTAAAGCGCTCGTTTAGTGTGCACTTCGTGCTTCGCCCTTTTACGATGATAATGTTCAATTTTCCTTCTGCTAATTAGTATGCATGGGATGTACATGAGGAAGCGGGCGAGCACTTTGCACTCGCGCGCACTTTCTGTAACTCTGCACGGCTTTACGGAGCTAATAAGCCTCTCACCAACTTGTCGCGCTCGGGCCTAATAATGCATAATATGTGTCTTATATTACACTAAAGTCAATGAAAAAAACACATATTACACTTAAGTCAGTTGACCTCAATGTTTTTCTGCTCTAGTGTTGCCTGGTTTCTTCTAAGAGCTGCTGTGGGTCATTAATATTGTGCTTTGGGCCAGAGCAATTCAGTTTAAATTGTACCAATTTTAGAATTAACCTAATGAATTTCAGTGACAAATGGTCGCACACAAAGTCATCGTTGCCCTGTAGAACACTTTCAGTATTTGAGTGTGAAAGAGCGGAGAAGCACGTCTGTGCCACAGTCTGTCTTTGACGCAGCGGTCTGGTCCGGTTTTCAGATCATCCAACAAGTGTCCTCGTGAGAAACCACGTGAATCGGCGTGATTTATTTTCAAAAACAGACCGCAGTGAACCAGACCTGGTATAACAATCTGCAATAACCCACTCGGGTCCCAAACCGCACCCGCACTGGAGTCAGTGTACACGACTGGAGTAGCATTTAGCTTCGTTCACACTAATCTGACAAATCCTAGTTAGAAAATCCTCTCCACGATAACTGACGTTTAGAAACAAACACCCTTTTTTTCCTTCTATAAAGAAAGACCTTATTCCATATTTCACGCTAAGCCAATTGATTAAAACTATTGAAATGAATGTTTTTTCCCATATTTCTCGCTCTATTCCAGACACTGCCAATTTCTATCCAATTTCTATTTGATGAGTGTAATAAAACAATCTTTATATGGCATGAAAAAACCTGAAACCCGGTTCAGGACCCTAAAACTACCAAACGAAACAGGTATTTGGGGCCTTCCTTTCTTGAAGAGTGACTTTATTTAAGCTCACATCAGAGTGTTGCTGTACTGGTGTGACCCGGAGTATGAGGCACAATGTAAACATGATGAACGTAGTGTTGTGCCGGGGATTCCTGTACAGGCCTTGGTGGCAGATGGGGAACGGTCATTTGAAGGAAATGGAGAATCCCTGGCTGAGATCAGTGCTTCCGACATGGAAGAAGCTAATTGAAACATATAAATCAAATAAATATGTTAAAATCATAAGCTGGTTGGTTTATGACCAAAGTTTTAAGCCAAATTGCACCGACCAGAGATTTAAGATATGGATAACACCGGATTGTAAAATAAGACCAAATGAAAATCTGTGATATGCTAAGGAACCCTTTGGCCTGGAGAAACAAGACTTTTATAGGTACATACAAATAAGACGTTATTATAATCAAGAAATAATGAATGAAATCTTTGTTAAGGCATATCAATTAGAACTTTCAAGGGGAATAATATCCAAAGTATATAAATGCATTAATGACCTGGACAACCACAACTACATCTCGCCTAATACTAACCTAGCAGTATCTTAAGTAGAATATCCTAACCTAAAGGGGTTTTGGGTTTCTCTCTTTCTTTCCGAAGTGTTACTCCATGGTTTTGCACAGATGAGCCCCATGCGCACCCCCCCACCGAAACACAGGCAGCACACAGCCGGAATTGGTTTGGAATCACACAGATGACTGAGCCTAAAAAAACAGCATAGGTCATTATGGTTGTGCCGAGCCAATGCAGGACGAAACCTTGGTCGAAATCCACATTAGAAGAAAACAGTGAAACAAACAGGGTTAAAAGAAGGGCAGACCAATCATTCTCACTGGCTGTTTTTTTGCAGCTCTTACCGTCTGGAGGCGTTTGATCTGCTCAAGACGCGCACATGGGAATGATAACTTGATGCACATCTCGGTGGGGCTCTCCTCGCTCGCACCGTCAATCCTTTTCTTCTCCACGATAAAGGGAAGATGCAATAACACTCTGACTTATGAACGTGTCTGTTGTTCATTTTGACTCGCTCTCTTTTGGGTTTTGTGCGATGTTTATTTCTCAGAAGAGCGCTGTACAGTGAGGACTCTGTCTTCCATAAACGTATTTTATTCACTTCTGTTTACACTTGAGAAATGATTCAAGGAAACCATTTTGAAAGCGTTTAAAACTTGAAAATAGATTCTGTGAAAAAAAGTTATGATATAAGTAGATGATATAAATCAAACTAAAACAGGATAAACCATCCACCCATCCATTTCCTTCCGCTTATCCGGGGCCGGGTCGCTGCATCGGACTGTTGTGGTGAAGAAGAAGCTGAGTTAAAAGACAAAGCTCTCGATTTATTCTCAATCTACGTTCCTGCCTCTGGTCATGAGCTTTGGGTTTTGACCGAAAGGACAAGATCACGGATACAAGGGATCAAATGAAGTTTCCTTAGCAATAGGGTGAGGAGCTCAGTCACACAGGAGGAGCTCAGAGTAGAGCTGCTGCTCCTCCAGTTGAGGTGGCTCGGGCATCTGTTCCGGATGTCTCCTGTTCTGTGCATGTCCCACCGGGAAGAGGCCCCTGGGAAGACCCAGGACACGTTGGAGGGACCATGTCTCCCGGCTGGCCTGGGAACGCCTCGGGATCCCCCCGGAGGAGCTGGAGGAAGTGTCTGGGGAGGGGAAGTCTGGGAGTCCCTGCTTAAACTGCTGCCCCCGCGACCCGCCCCCCCATAAAGCTGAAGATAGATGGATGGATGGATTGACCTCTACATAAAGCTTACAGACATTTGAATAGTTTTCAGAATTTAAATGACTGTGAATCTAACACCTCCCCAATGATGTGTAGCAGTTAACCGGCACAGCTGCTGTGTGGTATGGAAAAGGGAGAAATTAAAGCACAAGCAAAGTTGTGATCAAAAGGGAAAAAAAACTTCAGGAAGGAGCCTAGAACAAAGGGGCACATAAACTGAAAGAAATGGGGTGAGGCAATCAGGAGTGCCATGGGCAGCGTAAGGGAGAAGAGCGAGTGCAGAGGCATGGACGATCATCAGAGGAGCCACCGGAGGCCGACCCCCATGAGAGGAGGAGCCTCCAAGACTGAGAGAACACTACGATGTAAATCACCAGTAGTCGTGGTGCTCGAATGTATTAAAGCAGCTTCCATATTACAACACAATAGGAAATAACCAGGTTTTGGGCCATTTAGCTGGTGATCAACGGCTGGAGTTAGGATTAGTCATATTGTCATGGAATAATGAGGGATTCTATGTCCGTGACAGTTTGGGGCAGCAGTGGCTCAGCTATTTAGTGGTTTGAACCCTGATCACACTACTGCATACTGCTGTTGGGTCATTGTGCAAGACATTTCCCACACCTTTCCTGCGTGAATGTGGTGTGTGATTCAATGAATGGTGGTGATTGGAGGACTGATCTGGCCAATGCATATCATTCAAATTAGAACAATTCCTTCCTATGCTACTTCTGTGTCTGGAAATACAGTGCAACCAAGGAGCAAGCTGTCTTAGAAGAAATAGTGATTATATGTGAAACTGGAACAGAAAAGTTAACTGGAAACTTAAGGTGAATAAGTATAAGATAATAGATTGTGTTTTTGCCACAGCTTTCTTTTGAATTTCACACAACATCGCTGCCCCTGGTCTTTTCTGTCATGAGAGCCAAATTAAAGCACAGTGTTGCTTAATCCTCTGCCATCCGCTGCCTCTGTCTGCCAGAGATCTATTTGTGCTGATTTCTTAAAGAGCCTTCGGGGTGTCACTTGGACAGAGTGGATGGGCCTAATTACACTTAGCAAAGTGAAAGCAGATCTGTACAACCTTAAATGGATTTTTCTTTTCTTTTTTTTTTCATTCTTTCCCCACTTTTTCAATCGCACCGTCGTTACTGCATTTGCCTTCTGTTTTGGCGAGTTAGCGTACAATATTGACTTTATGCTCATACTCAACCATGTTCAAAGGCCATTCAGTTGCACTGCAAACACTTTGGAAACACATTTGCACATTTTGAACTTAACTACCAAGGTAATCGCTCATATCACAGCATGGAGTAAATCACTTTGTCTTTCTAGCGTTATACTTGTGGAGGTACAGCTGTTCAGGTCTTGTTTAGCATTTTTTATGGCACAAATCGATGCAATTCACGCACATAAAGTCTATTCAATGATGGTATAATTTAAAAATGTCTGTTCCTGGAGATCTGAAACTTGACACAGTTGTTGTCAACAAGATAAAATCATGTACAATGAATAACATAATTTTACAATGAAGTATGTCTTGCTTCGGACCTTTGCAAATTGACAATATTCAAGCAAGACTAAAAAAAGAATGTATTTTGTATGTTTGGGCTTCTGTAGTGTGAGTTCTGAAGCCCTGACAGTGTTCATGTACACATCTGCAGAAACTAGAAGGCCTAAGCTTTCTAATTATGCATCACACTCACATGTGGGCTGTAAGATCCTCTTTTAATAAGCAATGCCATTTGGGTATGTCCAACCATTGTGCACAGGGCGAAATAAAATCCATGAACACAGTCAAGTGTTAAAATGTCTGTGAATAGAAAGTGTGAGGGAAAGTGACCCAATCATAGCAGGTATTGATGGACTGAATTCACACAATACCTAACAAAGTGCGATGGCTTAGCTTAACAGAAAGTTCCATTAAATCAACGATACTGGCTCAAAGAAAAGCACGTTTTCACTCAGGAGATGTGTTTCACTCACATAGACGACAAAAGGAACTGGACAAATGACAAATACAATAGAAACACAACAAAGGTACTATGGAACAGTATACAAAACACATTTTCATTGAAATAGGTAATCTAATACGTAATCTGATGCGAGTAATCTCATTTCTTTCCTATTGGTCACGCCCTTGCAAGGGAAATGATGGGCAGTTTAATGTAGCAAAGACAAACATTTTTTAAATGTAAAAAATGACAAAATTTCAATTGTAAAAGTTTTAAAAATTACGAAAAAGAGAAAATGTTAAAGATTGGACGTTTAAAATTCCTTGTACTTTGTCTTTCGAAAACAACTCTAAGAATCTGTTGATACCTTGCTCATGTCACAAATGTCGTTGATGATCAGATTTCTCTCAGACATGTATTTTATGTTCTTCTGATTCTTTCTGGTCATGTAACTCTACTGCACTATGTAAAATGTGCAATGCAGTGTTTTGTAAATATGTTTGCTGTGAACATTTCAGCCAGACCAATATGTCGGCTCAGACGGTTTGGAGATTTGAAGACACAAACTCCACCACACCGTTAGCCTGATGAGATCAAATGTTTGTAGATTGGGAGTTATTTTTGTACAGCAGGATTAAGACACAACGAGCAAAACACTCAAAGAAGCGTTTACGTGGAAAGAACAAACTGATCCAATACGAACCTAAAGAAGAACTTTTCTCCAAATGCACTATAGACACTTAAAGTTCATCTTAAAGCAGTACACACACAAAACTTTACAATCATGTACTTACCAGATGGATTTATTGATGTGTAATTCCGAGCCCGATTCCAGTTTTAACTCCAAAACATGAGGCAAAATTAGAATTCTTGAACACATTTTTGTAAGGTCTAGTTTTCTCAAATACTAAATAATGTGTGGCTAATATGTCAACAAAATAATGCAAGAAATTCAAACCTGGCTCTACACATTTTTCAGATTTATGTCTTTAGATATGTGCCATTTTGCCAATTTTTGGAAAAACATACTGTATTTTCCAGATTTTAAATTGCACTTTTAGACATAATTTTGGCCGGGGTGCGTATTATACTCCAGAGATACTTATTAGGCCCGAGCCCCAGCAGGGCGGAGGGCCTATTGCTCCCGCAACGCTGCCTTCGGCAGCGTTGCGGGAGCAATAGGCCCTCAACAGCAGCGCGAAGCGCTGCATTCCTCCAAAAACCCTCCTGGCATCGTCCTGTACGCGAGAGTCCATGCCGCAGGCATGGGCCATGCTTGTATCTGCTCAAATCAATGGAAGTCTATGGGGAGTGGGCGGGGCATCCCGACGGAATAGGGAGTGACGAGCGCGTAAGCGCTCGTAATGATGATTCCACCCCATGACGGCATCGGGAAGGCTTAGAGCTTTCAAACGATGTATAATTTGTTGTTATAGTGGAAACGGCTATATTGTTTTTGCTAAAAATATTATTATTTTTATTTTTCTTGTTCTTCTTCAGCGCTTTGATCTCTAATTTGACCCCCTGAACATGCTCAAAAACTCACCAAACTTTGCCCAAAATTCAGAATCGGCGAAAAATTTTGTTTTTTCTGGGCCATTTTTTTTTTCGTTAAAAAATGGCGCGACAGCGCCACCGACAAAAGTCAAAATACATTGCGCCTATGGGAGACGCCCCGAGGTCAACTTTGTCGTAAAGCTACGAAATTCGGGACACGCATTCCTCTCGTGAGGACAAAAAAAAAAAATCATTGTGGCCACGCCCCCAGACTTACCCTATGGCCACCATCTTCCTTTGAAAATGAAAACACGCTGTGTTAGCCATTTTGTTCACGTCAAACTTTGACGAACTCCTCCTAGGGCGTTTTGCCCACCGACTTCAAAATCGGCGGACGTCCTCTGGACAAGTGGGGCATCTAAAGTTATCCAATTTTTTGAGTTGCCGCAAAGTTGGACAACTTATTTTGGGATATTGTAGATCTAAAAATTGCTCCCATTTGATCAAAACCAGTCCGATTAGGACCAAATTTGAATCAGTTGTTAAACTTTCTAGTTTGGACCAGTTTATGATGACAAAATTGAATAGTGCGTTTTGCCCACGAACCTCAAAATCGGTGTACGTCCTCTAGAGAAGTGGGGCATCTAAAGTTATCCAAATTTTAAGGATAACTTTTACGGTCTTTGTGCGACGGAGCCGCAAACGTTTCCCAGAATTCTGACTATTTGGCCTTCAGAGTGGCCTATAAACAATAGAGTTTTTCCAAATGACATGATATTTTGAACAAAATTCTAATTTGCCATCCTGATCATAAAAGTATGAGAGCCAAAGTCATATTTTGTACGGCGTAACCGTAGCGTTGACAGAAACATCCCATGTTATCCTTATGGGAAAATCGTAGAATCGCTCAAATCACCACATTTTTACGCTTCACACTTTAACAAACTCCTCCTAGGGCGATTGCCCGATCAAGTTCATATTTGGAGAATATCATCTACACAAGCGGGGCATCAAAACTTACCCATATTTTGATTCTAAGTGCTACGGTCTCTGTGTGGCGGACCCGCAAATATATGTCAGAAATGGGAAAACAGCGAAATCTCTAAAATGACCACATTTTTACGCTTCACACTTTAACGAACTCCTCCCAGGGCGATTGCCCGATCAAGCTCATATTTGGGGAGAATCATCTACACAAACTAATCAAAAGTTAGTCATATTTTGATTTTAAGTGGTACGGTCTCTTTGCCGTGGAGCTGCAAATATACTGTCACAAATGGGAAAAACGCCAAATCCTTGAAATGTTCACATTTACGCTTCACACTTTAACAAACTCCTCCGTGGGCAATAGCTCAATCAAGCTTTACTTTGGGAAATATCATCTACACAAGCGGGGCATCAAAAGTAATCCATATTTATATTCTAAGTGTTACGGTCTCTGTGCGGCGGAGCAGCAAATTTGACTGACACTTGTGTTCATTTGCACTGGATTGGCCATGTCCAAAGTGTCGCCGTCTGTCAAGTTCTTTTTTAATTCAACACACAATAAGGGCGCCATCTTTATCAAGTCGAAAGCGCAGAGTCGGAAGGCCGGCGGCCGGCGAGGGCCGTTGGATGCCGCTTGCGGCTTTAATATATGTTTTTTTCTTCTCTATCATGCATTTTTTGGCAGGTGCGACTTATACTCCGGAAAGTATGGTATATCTTACAAAAATATGTTACCTTACTTGTATCTAGGTAAATTATAGATGTTTTTTTCCTGTTCACCTGCAGTGTCTCGCCTTAAAAGATATATTGTATTTAAAGACTCTTAGATTAGTCTAACTATTCAATTACATTAAAGTCTTGACGGTCAAATCATAATAGATATTTGATTAGAAAATGATTGAGATTTACAGGCACAAACTACACTGCAGCCGCCTTTTTGTACACTCGCTGCCCAGTCTGTTCACGTTGTACATCTCCATAGTATTAATCACACTTATTAGCCCGCTGACTGACAGTGGCACAATGGTAATGCCCAATTACTCTTCACTCAACCTGGAATCGATAGCCTCCTCATTGAAAAGCACAATCAAACAGTGAAATAAAGCAGGGCAGCCCGATACTCTATGATACACCGAAAAAAGGCTGCGAGGAGAGGTCAAACGCCGAGAGGCAGAAAAGATTAGAAGTATCAATAATGCATGCAGCTGGCGTGAAGGAGCGAGGGCTTGTCACAACGGAGAACAGGTGAGTCTGCCCCAGAGACGACGTCCAACTTCCACCGCTTCAGTCCACGCTATGAAGAGGCCATAAATGTTGTAGCCGATCTGGAACTAGTGAGTAAACCTCGGAACACGTGTCTAACATTTGATTGCCTCTCCCAACTTACTGTAGTCGGGGTATCGTTGCAAAAATCTGTGTTCTATTTGGACAATGCGTTCTGTCTTCTTTATGGTATCAACTTGTGTTTTTCTTCTTATAAGATAAATGTTGCAAAGAAAGCTCATTTTCCTGACCATACTGCCAACTGTATTATAAAAAACACACATTTAACCATCAGTATTCTCCAGTTATGCCACAAAGGTTCACACAGTAAATTGTGACTATGGCCAAGGTTTGTCTGAGCAAATAGCTACGTGTGCTAGTCCCATAGCGGTTTGCGTTTACTGTCGGCCACATGTTTGACAGAGAGAAACGCAGCGAGAGGATGTCTCACTCTTATCAGTCGTAGCTCGTCTTTGGTCATACGACATTTCTGAGTTTAGTCTTTGTCCCGGTCTCACTTGCAGGACTTACGAGCCACGTCTTTGGACCACAATCCCAAGATTCCCCTGTTGTTCCCCCAAAGTTGTGCAGTGGACACAGTTTAATCAATCACAACACCTCTTTGACCATCGTGATTTAATTCCAGCTCCGAACCTCTTCACCCGGGGCATGTATATGTGACATGTACAGATTACAATTAGTTCACTATTAAATCAGCCATCCATTGTCTCAGTAATTGATTGGTTAGAAATAATCTGATTAGTTGTCACAGCACTAAGTCATTTGCCTGTCGATGATGATTATAAAAGCTCCATGAACAAAATAGCGACATAGTAACAATAGCCAAAATACAGTGACATCGTTTCGTCTGAAGTTTGGCATTAATCTCGTTCTAATGCTGAGATTCTTTGGAATACGACGGTAACGACTGGCTCCAAAGACTTGCCAAGGTAAGGAATAGATCATGTCTTGCCACAATATCGCGATTAATATTGTGAAAGGCGTAGCTTGGTGTTATTGAAGCTCGAGATTTGCTTAGTGTCACATCCCTGTCATAAATATTGGCTGTTCCAGATCAAGTATGTCCTTTGGTTGCCGTCGGGGGCGTCGTCACGTGGGGAACAGGTGCGACTCAGTGTAGCTCTGGAGTAGCGCATAAGTCACGTACATTTGGCATGTCAAACGAGCAGGTGCTGTGTATAATTCATTTTTTGCTCCATATTTCATGAAGACAGCCAGAGGAGAGGTTTCTTTGTGAGTGAGGTGAGACGAGGCTCATCAGACGATCACTGGTTTGGAAAGAAATAATCAAACAGAGCAATATATATGTATATGTTTGAACCGTATCAGCTTTAGTTTGGAAATGTGTCCAAAACAGAAAGATTCAAATTACTCTATATTTCATATTTTTGCTGACAAATAAGGTCTTGTACGTGGATAGGACCAGTAATAACACAGATATTCACCATAAACCAGGTCGGAACATCTGCATTCTGACAATTTAACTGCAAATTCTCAAAGAAGTCTGACCTTCACCTGAATTTTAGACGGAGTACAATGTTTTGCCAATTTTCAGTGGATTGTAGGGCAGTCGATCCAAATTGTGCTAAAACAAGCCTGTGCGTCTTGATTCAAGTTCAAGTGCCACTAAAAAAAAGGGAAAAGACAATAACATCAACCGCAAAAAGTGGTATTTGAGAGGATGAACATGTTGGTGAGTTTTTCCACATGTTGGTTTTACTGTGCGATTACGTGTTCCTTCTTCCTTCTGTATTCTGCGTTATTAAAGGGAGATATTGTTTGTTTTCTTTCCTTCCATGAGGTGAAGCTTACAAGGCATTGAAAAAAACATCTCCCACCTCTTTTAGAAAGTTGTGATGTCTCCATGTACCATGTATGCTCCTTATGTGCTTCCTAACAAGTCTCAAAGTTATGGCAAAATCATACAAAACGTGCATGAAAAAGGATCAATTCACAAAGGTTCAAATGCCAAATACATCGCCAAAGATTGTTGTAATTTTGACAGTAACAGAAAGGTTCTCAATGCAAATAAAGACATCTTGAAATGCTTTTGACTGAGCAGAATGTGGGAGGTGAGTCTTACATAATTAATCCAAATTTGAATGTAAAATACAACAAACTATGAGTTGGTTGTCACAAAAATGCTGTAAACATAAGACTCAAAGACGCCAGGCAGGAACAAGACGTAGAATCCTCATCAGGAAGAGTTCAGTTGAGCCCGGCATGATTTGTAACTATGATCCAAAGAGCAGTGTAAAATTTATGCTCCAGAATGGATGGAAAACTCGAGGAACAAATCGATAAAATGAGCGACTTGTTCTGATGCATAAAATGACCCATCGACGCGTGGAAGTGGCACCCACATTACTCCAGATATAAACATTCTTATACATTTCTTGTTTGTAGTATTTTTGTCCTGAAAGGCCTTATTTACTCAAGAAATTTATTAATTTTTAAATATCCAGCCAGAAACTAATCTGAGGGCAGCATTTTATTATACATATGTACATTATCCTGGCTTAAAACTGTCCAATACACCCAATATTTGTACACCCTAGTGACCAAATGTGTACATTATCAACAGAAAATGTAACTATTCATTCCAAATGCTGAAGAAAACTCATCCAAATTAAACGTTTTCATGGTTCACAAAGACCAACGTAATATCATAACTTAATTCTGGTACGGTTAAATGTTCAGCCCCCTGATTTCTTCATTAAAACTTAAACTTAAAATTGTCTGGTACTTAATCGACTCTGTAATTTAACTATATATAGTCCTTAATGACACACTCACGTTTGAGCACTTCCAAGGCCACTTCAGCGCTGTGTTCTCAAAGGATGAAATGATCTGGTGCCGGCGCTCTACGTTCTAACTCTGCATTCAAACTCTACATTCACACAGTTTATGATGATTAAGCCTTCATTGTTTTGTGAACTACATTTACGAACTGGCCTTGGAGTCAGTTTTAACAGGATATAAATCTGCAGCGGGCTTTATCGTTGTGGAAATCTGTGCAACTTCAAAACGGATCAGACAGTTACACAAACAACAATTAAAAGCTTGGTTAAGTTTGTTCTCGCTGATTACCACTGGAGCTGTGTTTTGCATACAAAGCAGAGCCGCCTCCACAGCCTTTGTCTGCGCTTGTTCAGACAATACACCCACCGCCGTGTACTGTGTTCAGACAATACACCCACCGCCGTGTACTGTGTTCAGACAATACACCCACCGCCCTGTACTGTGTTCAGACAATACACCCACCGCCGTGTACTGTGTTCAGACAATACACCCACCGCCATGTACTGTGTTCAGACAATACACCCACCGCCGTGTACTGTGTTCAGACAATACACCCACCGCCGTGTACTGTGTTCAGACAATACACCCACCGCCGTGTACTGTGTTCAGACAATACACCCACCGCCGTGTACTGTGTTCAGACAATACACCCACCGCCGTGTACTGTGTTCAGACAATACACCCACCGCCCTGTACTGTGTTCAGACAATACACCCACCGCCGTGTACTGTGTTCAGACAATACACCCACCGCCGTGTACTGTGTTCAGACAATACACCCACCGCCCTGTACTGTGTTCAGACAATACACCCACCGCCGTGTACTGTGTTCAGACAATACACCCACCGCCCTGTACTGTGTTCAGACAATACACCCACCGCCCTGTACTGTATTTGTATTTTGGAATAGGAACTGTCAGACACGCAGTGATTTTCTAGTCAAAGCTCTTTTGTAAAATAACATTATTTTAGATAGTAGATTCTGGTGCCCAGAGTCGGTATTAATCATGGACCGGCCTCCTGCTGGTGCCAGAGTCAAGACTAAACATGGACCGGCCTCCTGCTGGTGTCAGAGTCAGGACTAAACATGGACCGGCCTCCTGCTGGTGCCAGAGTCAGGACTAAACATGGACCGGCCTCCTGCTGGTGCCCAGAGTCAGGACTAAACACGGACACACCTAAGCTGAGGCGTTCCACAAGGCTCGGTCTTAGGCCCTGCCCTATTCTCTCTACTGGAGACCTGCACATATATTTACCCCAGTAACTCACTGATTCCATTGACACTTTGCCCGGTTCACCCAAAACTGAAATAGTAGTCTTTTGATGTAGTCCCAAATCCCCTGATGCACTGTGCATGTGAAGCCCTTCGAGCAGTTGTGCTGGATACTATAAATACATTTGACATTTCATTCTTGTATCCAGCTACAGTTGTTTTAGTTGTTGATGTATTCTCACTGCTCACTTCTCCTTGGCCAGGCAAAATCCCCTGTTTGTGACCATGGATACAGATTAATGCCATACCAGGGAACATTCATAGCAAATGCAAAAACATCTCATCTCCATGAACACAAGGAGGTGGCAGAAAAGTGACATGGTGCACCTTTAAATATGTTGGGTTAGATATATAGCTGAATAAGACAAATGCATCGGTGTAAATTTACACTGTCCCCTGCAAATAATGTAGGCTTGAGTCTTGGTGGGCTATCTAAAAGTGCTTTTTACTGCTACACCTTTCCCCCGATCTCAACTATCACTATAGGACTTTTCTACTGTTGTGTACTCATTAATAGGCATCCATTTGAATTGTAAAGGCACAGTAGACTTCAAAGCACAAAAGCCAAACATCCCACCAGTCTTTTCTTATCATCCCGAGCGAAACGGGTGAACTGCTTTTGACAAATGGAAAACTACGACTGCATGTAACTGTGGGCATGGAGCAGCACTGGCTCGAAGCACGAGCGAGAGGGGCACCAAGGAACTTATTGGCTCTGTGCTCTGGACCCTGGGCATCCCTCGCGTCCGTGATTGCGGTCGGGATTAGACGCAGCCAGGTGTGGATTTGAGTCCCCGCACGGAGAGCGGTCGGATGAGTCCCGTCCATGTGTGAAGAGCTACTAGGTGAGAACTAAACCCTCAACTCAGAAGACCATGTTCTCTCCAAACACTGGGATGGTACAGAATGGATCCCTTTGAATTGTGTGTGAAAAAGTGCTATAAAACTGTATATTTAAGCTGGGCAAAACTGACAAAAAATACTTGATGTGTTTTGGGAATATTCCGATAGTATTCTTACTTTCTTAGCGTTAACTTGGGCACTGCAGAGCTCAATTCGTCACATATTGCGTTGGCACAATTGATGACAGGGCAGGGCGTGGAATTCTAAGAGGTGGAGTAAATCAAGTTAAAGTGTGGAGTGATACATTCATGGCCAGAATCGTAACTAAGAAAGTGCTCCTGCACTGGAGTCGTGGTACTATGCCCATATGGACGAGGTGATCATAATGTAATATAATAATCATTGTCCTCTTTTTCAATCAAATACTTAATTATCAGACTAATCATGACAGGGCAATTTATCTTTCGAGTCACAAGAAGCAAATGTTTGTGTGTAGCTCCCTGTTGTACTGAACATTTGAATTAATATCACTAAACTTCAAGGTACGCACTGTAGAATGAAGATGTATATAGTGCACGATCAAAGAGCCACTCCGCCATTAGAACGCTCAAACATTGTCATTTATAGTGCCACAAATCTAATAGAATTGTCTTTGCCCTTTGGCTCTGGAACGCTTATTCGTTGGCACTGACACGTTTCATGCATTATTTCAAGAAAGAGTTTATGAAAACACATCAGCTTAGTGTCAAAAATATAAATATTATGCAAAAGGAGGGAAAATGTAGCCCTAATCTTGTAAGTGGTGTATTAATGGTTGTCATGGCAGCCTACGCACTACCTTTAATGTTGCATCCTCTTCCTCCCAGAGGCGAGCGTCACCGTGGAAGCGGATTGGTTGGTTGGCTTGGCTGCAAAATTAGAACTGAACTGACCCGCCTCTTAATGGAGATGAGACAAATATCCCAAATCAGTGCTGCAAAAAATACATTTTTATTCCTAAACAACATATTTACATTATTACTTGAGTTAAAGGACACATATAATGCATTAGTTGTGTTATTGGCCTTTAAACAAACTCAATAAAGTGTCTACTGACTTACTAAACGAGCGTGAATGAAGCTAAATACAACTTGAGGTATGTTTGTGATGAGAGAACGGTGTTAAAACATGGTCAAAAGTGTAACGAAAATGTGCAGAATGAGTGTGTTCAGGTTAAATTACTCAAAGTCACGTTTCAATTGATGCATGAATGTTTGAGTGATCTTGTGTTTCCTTTCAATGGTTTGAGGGCTCAGAACATTCCTGTTTTCACCTTCCCCCTACGCTCGCCATATCTGTACTTACTTGGGATTCGTTAAGAAAGAAAAAGAAGAAGAAGAGAGAGACTTTGGGTCAGAAATATAGTGTTCAAACGTTTAAAAAAAAAAAATGTTCTGCAGTTCTGACCGGTAATTGAACCTGTTTCTATTTTTAAACGATTTTAGATCAATATTGCGGTTTACAATGAACAAAATGTTTTAAACCATAATCTATACATGTTGTAGTTTATATGCCTGAATACCAAAGAAAAGCACAGTAGTTCTCCTGATTTGTATTGTCTTAAAAATGTGAAAACAACAAATTCATCCTAACCAGTTTATAAGCGCTTTTCACAAATTTCTGTGAGTTTCTGAGTTTTGATACAGTCTTTATAATTAGATGCAGACACAGCGTTTACCCTTAGAGCTACTTTAACAATATGATTTTACTTTGTTACAGAGTAGTAGAAAAAGCTTCAGTTGTAGACATCTGGACTCAGTTTGAAAAAATAGACGTTTCGACTCTCATCCAAGAGTCATTGTCAATAAAAGAATTTAGATCGAGAACTCCGATTTTAATACTGTTCTGTGGTAAGACCCGCCCATTGGGAGGAGCCTTCCTGAAGTAGAAAGAGTTGTTTGTTTCAACAGAAACTCCCCCCTTGAATCTACCGAGCTAGCCTATTCAGAATCTTAATGGGCTATTAGAGTCCTCTTTGTCTTAGTGAGACCCTGGCTCAACCACCCTGAGTACCTGATTAGCATCTGAATGTCCTGGTCCTGGTCCTCTACCTTTCCAGGGGTTCAGTATTCCATTATAAATAACAGGAAGATTAAACCTTAGCCCTCCATTTCTGTTTAAAGAAGGTCTTTCTTTTTTAACAAAAATAGCTTCCTTGACTCCTCTTTCAAACCATCTTTTCTCCCTGCTTAAAACCTTCACCTCACCGTCTTCAAACGAGTGATTAGAGGCTTCAAGATGGAGATACACGGCACTCTGTGGTCCTGAACTAGTATTTCTTCTGTGCTGATAGAGCCTCTTGTGTAGAGGCTGTTTTGTCTCACCTATGTAACGTTCTTTACAGCTTTCTTCACTGCATTGGATCGAATAAACTACATTGCTCTGTTTTTGAGTCGGCAACTTGTCCTTAGGGTGAACCAGTTTTTGTCTTAAAGTGTTTCCTGGTTTAAAATAAACAGGGACTTCGTGTTGTCTAAAAATTCTCTGCAGTTTTTCCGACAGGCCAGACACATAAGGGATAGAAACACCCTTCCTTCTCTGTTCAGTTTCCCTTTTGTCCTGCTTCTTGGTTCTCTTCACTCTGTTGAGAGCCCAAGCGGGGTAACCACAGGCTGAGAGGACATTACGGACATGTTTTTTCCTCTTTCTTCTTGCCCTCTGAGCTGGTGGGCACACCTTGAGCTCTGTGTTGTAAGGTTCTGATCACACCCAGCTTGTGCTGTAGTGGGTGGTTGGAACCAAAGAGCAGATACTGGTCCGTGTGTGTAGGTTTCCTATATACTTCTATTTGGAGTTTCCCGTCCTCTCCTCTGATCGTGGAACAATCAAGAAAGGCCAAGCGATTCTCCTTAGCGTCTTCTCTTGTAAACCTGATATGTGGGTCCACAGCATTGATGTGATCAGAGAAAGTTTCCAGCTCTTGTTTCTTAATTGTTACAAAAGTATCATCGACATAGCGGAGCCACAGTTTTGGGGCTCCGAAACTGAACAGAGAAGGAAGGGTGTTTCTATCCCTTATGTGTCTGGCCTGTCGGAAAAACTGCAGAGAATTTTTAGACAACACAAAGTCCCTGTTTATTTTAAACCAGGAAACACTTTAAGACAAAAACTGGTTCACCCTAAGGACAAGTTGCCGACTCAAAAACAGAGCAATGTAGTTTATTCGATCCAATGCAGTGAAGAAAGCTGTAAAGAACGTTACATAGGTGAGACAAAACAGCCTCTACACAAGAGGCTCTATCAGCACAGAAGAAATACAAGTTCAGGACCTCAGAGCGCCGTGCATCTCCACCTTGAAGCCTCTAAACACTCGTTTGAAGACGGTGAGGTGAAGGTTTTAAGCAGGGAGAAAAGATGGTTTGAAAGAGGAGTCAAGGAAGCTATTTTTGTTAAAAAAGAAAGACCTTCTTTAAACAGAAATGGAGGGCTAAGGTTTAATCTTCCTGTTATTTATAATGGGTTACTGAACCCCTGGAAAGGTAGAGGACCAGGACAAGGACATCCGGATGCTAATCAGGTACTCAGGGTGGTTGAGCCAGGGTCTCACAAAGACAAAGAGGATTCTAATAGCCCATTAAGATTCTGAATAGGCTAGCTCGGTAGATACAAGGGGGAGTTTCTGTTGAAACAAACAACTCTTTCTACTTCAGGAAGGCTCCGCCCAATGGGCGGGTCTTACCACAGAACAGTATTAATATCGGAGTTCTCGACCTAAATTCTGTTATTGACAATGACTCTTGGATGAGAGTCGAAACGTCTATTTTTTCAAACTGAGTCCAGATGTCTACAACTGAAGCTTTTTCTACTATGGAACACGCCTGGACGAATGAGGGATTACACCGACATTAACATGAGTACGTTAAAAAAATATATGGTACAGACACTTAAAGTAATATTTTAGTTTGCCTCTTTATGGCAAAAAACTTCTGCTTGGCCTATCAAATATATGTTTTCCTTTCCTCAAAAATGTCGTATGATAAAAGAGAATAATCCCATTTTATGAATAAACATAAACATATCTTCATCAACACAATGAGCTGTAATAAATGGCACAATGTACTCAAAAACACACACATCTGTGGCTCACGTTAACATTACACTACAAATAAATATCATGCCATTCTAAGCAAAGTAATATCATCTCCATAGAGACACAACAAGCACTACATTGGCCACGACTTCCACTACAACCGAAATGTACTCCTGCTACTTCGCTAACAAGTACTACTTCTATTCCACTATGATATTTCCACAGGGCATGAGTAAATGTATGCACTTTCACCTTTTGCACGTGCAGCCCATAAATTCGAACAAATCCAAACACTTTCCCGTTCACTCTCCAAACAACCGGCTTCTCCGTTTCATGAAAGTATCGCTGACATCGCCGGAGGGTTTCGTGGTGCAATATTTAGCAAAAAAAACAACACGCTCTCCCTGAAAATGCGCATTGATCACTCCGAGTCAACTACCGAATTGAATTTTCTCGAAATCTGAAGCGACTGCGAGCGAGGAGAGTGACCGGAAGGCGGCCGGAACATGAATCATTTTCTGACATCGCCCGCTTGATTCTTGCAAACCGCACACGACTCGCTTTGTGCAGCTTTTGTCTTTCGCCAAAAATCGCATAATCCCTAATAAAGTCGGCGCGATCCACAAACAGAAGAAAAAGAGACGAGGCGCGCGTGGACGGGGGCTATAATTTTCGCCCGCGGAACACTTATGATAATTATATCTCGCCGGCTCTCACACAGTCCGTACCTCTTCCTTTTACAGGCGGCGGGATGGTGCAAATGGAACAAGCTTGTAATTATAAAGCTCAGAGCAGAGAGAATAGTGCCGTGAGGGAGGGAGTCGTGCTCTTGCGTCGTCGGCCTCTTCTCGACACAACTTTACTCGCTCGTGTTTGTAAAAATGTATAAACTAAATGAAATAATTGGGGAAATGATGCTCGTGCAAAGACAGCCGCTGGTTAAGATCCAGGCTGAAATGATAAAACATTGTTATTTTTATTATGTTTTATTTTCATGATAAACAAAAAAAAACACTACAAAATGTAATAACCACCAACTAAAATAAAACACAACAAATCACCTTCCAAAAGGAGGCTATTGTAATACATAAAGGTGACAACTAGGCTGTAAACTGGGACGAGGGGCTCGTTTCACTCCCACACGCCTGGACTGCAAATGAAGGAGGGAATCAGCTGACAAGACATGTGACGTGAGCATGAAATGTGCAACACATGTTTCACTCCGCACCAGGGTAACACCAATCGACCTGTGTTAAATGGAGCCCAACATGTTCAGTTTGTTCGATCTCATTCAAAAAGAGATTTTCTTTAGTATGTAACATCTTACTGAACAGAGGTGACAATAGAAAATGGAAATAAAGTAAAAAAAATATTTTTTAGGCAAAATCATTTTATCCCCCTATTGGCACAGCCCGGGTGACAGGAGTAGGTCACATGGTAACCATCCCTGCATGAAGTCTCACACTTTCCTCAATATTGGCAAAAAACATAGTGCCTGTGGCATTTTTCCCATTTCTAACATGGATCATTTTGCCAGTTCCCATTTTATGGAGCCTTGACAGGGCATAATAATGATTATTATTATATTATGATGACTAATACCTTTATACAAAAGTTTAATATGACCATTCCTATTTATCACACCTTGTCAGGTGCTCTCTGGTGCATGTGAAGTTGCTGTGTTGTCAACAGATTTTGGCGCTGTCTTTCCACTTGGAGGAGCAGAACGACAGTGCCATCTTCAGTCTGTATCTTCAGAACTGTTTCCCAGATAGGAGAAAGTCCCTTTGCCCTCTCATTACAATTGTGGGTGCATTTCTGTAACTCGATGGCCCCCCTGGTCCAGCAGTGGTGTAGAGGTGGTCCTCACACGTGCAGGAGTTTGAGATGGCAGACTGAAGCAGATGGATTAGTGTCCTTCTTCTCCAAGTAAGACAAGAGTGCCAGAATCTGTTTAAATCAGCTGACCAGACATGTCACTGCAACATGACCAAACTATCAAGGTCTGATTAAAAAAGAGGTCTGTTCATAAGAAACTTCACTTTGATAATATCAAGACCTAATGAACCTAATCAGATTCATAATAACACGTATTGAGAACTTTGCCTTGAATGAATTCACCCTGAGCTTCTCTGAGAAAATGAGGCGTAAAGGTGATGTTCAGTCGCCTTCACCAGGGGGCGCAAGATCACCCGGACAATAATGGTTTTATAATTACAACACTGTATTTACTATATGTTTGATTAAAAACTGTAAGTAATTTGAGTAAAATTAAGTCACTTTACCTAAACATCTACTCAAATAAACACAATTAAGTCTATATTAGAGATCGGTCACTTATATTCCTTACTTATTGAATTTAATATCCTTTAAAGTCAATACCATCTACAAAAACACAGTCAGTTTTCATATATCAACAGTGGAATGTTAAGAATATACATGTTTGACTTTAGGTTATAGAGAAATATATATAAATGTTCATCACTCTATCTATTCAGACTTGTAACAGTTTAAGTTTAGATGTAAAAGGCTAAATATTTTCTTTGGTGATGCTTAGAGTGCTTTGAGAGCCTCTGCTTTGGGGCTATTGAGTTGGTGACATAAAGTGGTTTGCAAAATGTGTTTATCGACGTAACATTACCAATTTTATTAATTCATGTTTGTGGCAAGCCTTGTTTGAAGAACAAAAGCCCAACACGGATTGAATGTGGTGAAACAGCACATGGACAATTCACTGTGAAGACAAACCATCAAAGCAGAAACAACACGTCAGATTTTGGACATTTCAAATTTGTTGCTCGAGCCTGAAAGCAAAAGCAGCCGGAAGATCAAATCTAATCAGAACAACTCTGTTTCTAAATTTAGAGGAAGCCCTAATAGCTTTGGAACATGATTTTAGGGAAGCACTTAACACCAGCGAGAAAGTGGCTAATGAGAGAACTTTTTGGTGATGTGGGATTGGATGTGCTAATAGCAGAGAGCGTTTGAGGAGAAGAACACATCAGAGGGTTGAGTCGTACTCTTCTGCACAGCTTTACACACTGCTAAAGCTATAATGGTCATGGATGAAAGGAATTCGTTAACTGAAGTGAAGGCACATTTAAACTGGAAATGTTTCTAAATGACTTGTGGTAAGGGAAGTAATCCTAGAACACGTTTTATCATTAGTAGAAGCAATCGTTTATAATATGACCACACTTTCTGGCTTTGGAGATGGAAATGATGGGGAACTACTTTTTTAAGAGGAGGATTCGAAACCTTTTGTTCTCCAAGGAAGTCTTGTTGTTTTGCCTAGAATGTTCCACCAAACCAAGTTTTTCTTTAAAACTGTGGGCAATCATATTTTTGTGAGACCAGAATGTGCCTGTAACCGCAAACTTACATTGCACCTTTAAAGTTAAAAATAATGTATTAATTCCTCACTTGTATAGCGCTAAACTCTTAACATGTGAAGAAAGAACAGAAAAACATGTCGTATTTGGAGTCCTATTAAAAAATACATATCTCAGTGAATAAAAGTTAAATAATGTGTGTGCAATCTGTTTAAATTCAAATAAAGATAAAAAATGAACATTACTGATCCCACTTTTACTGCTTAAATAACTTGTATTACGACTATGGCTGAAAATATAGCACTGTTCAACATTTGCAAATCCAGCTCAATGAATAATTAAATGTTTATTGTAACAAAACGTGGTTGGCTCGCAGTGCAATGCTTTAAAATCAGATAAAAAACAAATACTCATAAAACACAGCGGTTGTGGTGTGTAATATACTTTAACACAGCTGCAGTTATTACTGTAGGCACTAAAACTCACTGCAGTACTGAGTTAAACATATGTGAAAAGTCAAGAGGGTCCGTCCCCTGCTTGTCTCATGATGGTGTCATTGTTTTATCTATAATGTTCCAAAGTATAGCATTAAACTCATACATCTCCATGGACACAAGCACTTGATACCACCAGGCTAAGGTACAGGTCATATCTGTGGAGAGTAACACAGTAAGAACAGTGAGAATGTATGTTTCAAAAGGTATCACTTAGGATTAAAACTCTTGTAATTTAAAGGGGACATATTACGTAAACTGTGCTTTATGAGCTTTTAAATGTTATATCAATGTTCTCTCATCGTAAATTAACTCAGAGTTTGATTGAATAATACAAGTTTGAATAATCCTGCATATTTTTGCATTCGAGGCTTGAGAGCACAGAAAATATCTGGTTTCACTATCCCCTATCCCTGCCTACTGCTCTGTACTTACTTGTGAAATAAATCAGACTCTGGGTCAAACATTAAATGAAACAAAAATATTACATAGTCATTTTTCTACAATAAAAACATGAACATGTGTTACTTGTTGATGTGAAAAGTCACTATGAGGAGGCGGAGTTTATCAGTTTTGAACAGGTTTGTGTTATTTGTTTTAATTTTTGATCAATATCGTGGTTTCAAATGAACATAATGTGAATGAGCCACATAGCGCACCTTTGACTTTGTTGAAGGTGATTATTTTCTCTAAGCAAACGTCTCCAGTAGAGCTGTTATGTGAGCTGTCGCTGTCCGTGGTGTTGAAATCCCCCGACCCGCTCTCTCGCCTTGTTTACCTTTGTCCAAGCACACACAGCCAATGTCACTCAACACCGTCAATACTCCCGCCGCAGAGGACCCCGCCGCTCTGCCCCCATAACGTCTCCGGCAGGTGAAATATAGGCAATCCCCACGAGCGTAGTGTTCGTGTCACTGCTCAATATTTCGTCTTTACCGTTTCCGCACAGCTTTAAAAGACTGCTGGCACAAGGCAAACAGCGACACGGCGGTGACTTATTCAGATTGGTGTTCAAGTCTGCTCACGCCGGCAGTGGCATTTCTTATAAAACCCACATCGGTAACGCGGGGGCGGTGGTGATTGGCCACGCGGCGGGGATGTGGGACAGTTAAAGACACTGGGAGACTGACATAAAACCTATCAGGCAATAAAGAAGAGGCACAGTTTGATGGCAACAAATATCTATCGGTTTCAGTGGAGAGCGTGGCTGTCCTGACAAGATCGGGAGAGGAAGACAGATTGGACACGCGGGAGACAGACGTACAGTGCGGCGGCTTTTATTTATTGGAAGGAACATTTTAAGTAATAAAAACAACTATTGCAAATCGAGTTGGAGTAAAATAAGCATCTCTAGTAACGGGTCCTTTGTGATGAATTGTTCTGGTTTTGTAAAATACATTGAACAGATATAGCCGCTGTATTTGTACTTAAAAGTGAACTTTTTAACCGATTTTGGTGTTGCCAGCAAAGTTCCGCAGTATGGCATTAAACATGTCCATCTTGCGTTCATTCATGCATTCATTAGGACAATGTACAGTTATATTAAACAAATGTATAGATGCTTTTACCAGACTGTTGCTTAACGACTCATTTCTATCCGTAGTTCTTGGGGGAGGAGTCATAGTGTGCAGATACAGTTTCTAAGGCTGTTCTCTTCGTGTCCATGAAACTGTAAGTCCATTTCCTCAGAGCTTCTGGACGTGTAGCAAAGACGCAATATGCCAACTGCGACTAGGGCCATCACGTGTATATAGTACGTTTTGGTTTATTTGTGCTGCTGCAGTGCTGCTGCTCGTTTTCTCTGGAGCCAGTTCCATCAGACATCTTTTTGGGCAATTATTTTCCATCTCCATCTCCATCTCCTTCTCCTTCTCCATCTCCATCTCCATCTTCTTCTCCTTCTCCTTCTCCTTCTCCTTCTCCTTCTCCTTCTCCTTCTCCATTTCCATCTCCATCTCCATCTCCATCTCCATCTCCTTCTCCATCTCCTTCTCCATCTCCTCCTTCTCCATCTCCATCTCCTTCTCCATCTCCATCTCCATCTCCTTCTCCTGTGTTTTATGGCGGTTGGTATCCAAGTGTTACATTACCGCCACCCACTGCAGTTAGACTTTAGACTTTATTCTCCAGACTTTACTCTTGGTAATTTGTCTCCCACTCCGACATTATTCTTTAGGCTTTATTCTTTAGACTTGTCTTCGAAATCAAGTCTAAAGAATCAAGGGACCTAGGCTTTGGGAAACACCCCATGCCGCACAGTTAGCATCTGAAGTGTGTGTTGCCCAATTGAGTGGTGGTTCTAAAACATTTCACACCAAATTTCACCTGAGAGAACGGTTGTCTTTCCAAGTACCACCAGATCTACACCCGCGCTAATGCAGTGCTAACATGGAACAGCATCATTGTACCAAGAAACTGTCCAAAGGAGGAACAAAAAGTGGATAAAAACTCAAACATTAGAAAGGCAGAGGATCTCACTTACACCAGATGAAGCACCACCAGTACAGGCACCACAGTTTGAGAACCGCTGGCTTGCAAATTTGATTCCCAGCTCCGACAATTTGCTGAATGTTCTCCCTGCACTTCTCCCTCATTACACATAAACTGTCCTGTACAAGAAAGCCCGCAGAGCAAAATATCCTTACAAATGGTTAGAATACTTTTGTTTTTTGTTATATATCAGACATATATCGGGATAAAAGAATGATGAAGAAATGACAAAACTATTCTACCAAAGATGAATATTTCTTAATCTAGAAATAGTCAGAAGTAAATGTGCAGTCGTAGTCTTATAGCCTTATAGTTTATAATGGAAAAAATGTCTTCACGATTACGTTAAAATAATAGCATCAGGTGGGCCCTTCTGATTGCATTAACCTTTAAATGTGGAAAAAAACACACATTTTCTACAGAATTAAAAAGCTGACCCATGCACTACGGCGCATTGCAATTATTGTTTGCTAATTTAATTTCACTGACTTATTGTGTGAAAACGGTTGATTTTATCCACATTATTCATTAACTTGTCACAGGCGTTACTTTCCTCTTATTGTGCACGGTTCAGAGGCCCTTTGTCATTTCCCTGGAAGTAAATCCTTTGTATTTGTGGCATGGATAAACTAGCTAATGAAGTATTACTCCATATGGACAAAAAGAGGTGGGTTTAATTTATGATGTGTCAACAGATTTGTCCAAGCATGTCATAGTTGTGGAAATTTGTCTCTTTGGGGAGCTTCTAGAGGATTGACAAACGGCTCGGTTGATACAATGGCCTTTTTCATGGCACTATAACACATGCCATAAAACAATACATAGTTTGGGTTTTACTGTACCCGTTAATCCAATGAAATTTCTATTCAGCTTCTAAATTCATGCTTTAATTACTATATTACCGGCCTTTATATAATATTAATTTCAGATATCGCAGCGGGGCCCAAGGCTCGCCATTCTGCTCCGGCTTCCTCGCTTGAATGTTAGTTCTGCCTTTCACTGAACTAATTGAATCCTAAAATGTCTCTTGGTATGAGCATCAATTAAAGATTGAGACTTCTGCAGTGGGTTGATATGGGAGTTATGCTAATTTTACCTTTTTAAATGACAGCTGTATTTACCCATTCTGTTGGAAACGTGGGCTTGAGCTGCGATCGCCTTTTCAAAGGCCTTTGCGGCTTCATAGAGAATACATGACTTGAATATTTAATGTTGTTTTAAGTGATGAGAATTATAAATGACCAGAACAAACCCTCAATATTCCGTTCTGACCAAAAAGCCAAACACACCAGAGCAGCACTAAAATGGGACAGTCATTCAACACATGATTTCTATAATCAAACACTGTAACTGCTTGTAACATGATCTATGATAATATTCTTTAAAGAGGTTGGATTTCTTTGGGAGTCTAAGGTACATTCTTTCACCCATTTACACCATCATCCTCAGGCCTAAACCAAAACAAAGAATAGGGCTCATCAAAATATGCGAATCGGAGCATGAACCATTAAGGGCGAGAACAATTACGCTGAATATGACTCAGTGGACAGTTCTCACCTCAGAGAAGTTCAATAGACGTCACTAACAAATACTCTTTACTGTAAACAACAGCAGTTTCAGTGTAGTTGGCTCCTCCCTTCACACAGATATTTAAGACAGTGACTCGGCTCTGTCAGAGGAACTGAAGAAGCTTCTTGGATGAGTGGCAACTGTCTTCACTTCAGACCAAACAGGCTTTAAAGCGAGATGTTATCAGTGTAAGTGCAAACATACGGTTCTCTGAGTGTAGTGTAGTCGCCCGGGAGATATCGGGTCAATGGCAGAGAGGGAGACCGAAAAGAGATGGAGACATTATTTCACGATCAAAAAGAGTGTTAAAGGCGGGAACACCAGGTAGACCAGAGCAGCTCATTTACACCTGGTGGACCAGACCAGGTCATTTACACCGGGTAGACCGGAGCAGGTCATTTACACCGGGTGGACCAGAGCAGGTCATTTACACCGGGTAGACCGGAGCAGGTCATTTACACCGGGTAGACCGGAGCAGGTCATTTACACCGGGTAGACCGGAGCAGGTCATTTACACCGGGTGGACCAGAGCAGGTCATTTACACCGGGTGGACCAGAGCAGGTCATTTACACCGGGTGGACCAGAGCAGGTCATTTACACCGGGTGGACCAGAGCAGGTCATTTACACCGGGTGGACCAGAGCAGGTCATTTACACCGGGTGGACCGGAGCAGGTCATTTACACCGGGTAGACCGGAGCAGGTCATTTACACCGGGTAGACCGGAGCAGGTCATTTACACCGGGTAGACCGGAGCAGGTCATTTACACCGGGTAGACCGGAGCAGGTCATTTACACCGGGTGGACCAGAGCAGGTCATTTACACCGGGTGGACCAGAGCAGGTCATTTACACCGGGTGGACCAGAGCAGGTCATTTACACCGGGTGGACCAGAGCAGGTCATTTACACCGGGTGGACCAGAGCAGGTCATTTACACCGGGTGGACCAGAGCAGGTCATTTACACTGGGTTACGCAGGTTTTAAATTGGACCAAACCGTAACTTAAGTACTTGGAGGAGTATCCAATGGAGGAGGATAAAGTCAAGAATAAAACTGACTAAATTAAACAGCTAAAATTGTAAAGGAGCTCTCATATCACCAGAAGAATCCACAAAACACAGACCACGACCCTTGAGCGCACTATCTTTGTACCACAGCACTATTTGCACAAGTATTAAGCTCTACACATTTCAATCTCGTCTATTAAGAGAGCAAAGCATTCCCAGAGAAAGCTCATTACTTGGAGGACCACTACAGTGCGAGTCCACGCCGGCTCGACACACAAAAGCGCCAAAAGAACCAAAGACCTTTCCTCTCCTCTTATTGTCACGTTCTCCGTTCGAACACACAAACTTTGATGTCTGGCCTCATTGTCTTTCCCTCTGACTTTCATGTACGACCACTGCCCAAATCAAACGACATTTTGCAAAGGTTAGCCTCCTCTGCACAAAACTGTCGCCTTTAAAGCCAGAGCAGAAAGAAAGAAAGTCATCCTTCATGCAGAACCCAGTGGAGAGATTTCCCTGACTGTTGTGTTGTATCATTGAGCGTGTGCCTGAGACTGCATTCGTTCTACTCAGCACACTGACCTCATTAAAGCGAGTGGGTGCTCTGAGCTGCACCACATTTTGCTAGTGCATCTGCATTAAAGGCAATTTTGCAAAACGCACGCAACGAGACTCGATAATAAAGATGTAATAAATGGTGTGACCGCAAACGACCTCGTAGTTTTAGTACCGTAGTATCTTTTTGTAAAGATGTATAAAACGGATCTGGCGGATGCATGAGAAAGAACACATGTGTGTGTGTGTGTATATATATATATATATATATATATATATATATATATATATATATATATATATATTGTACACGGTCTGTGTTCCAAACACTACTCATCAAATACAGTTGCACCTATGTTGCTCATCAGTCCCACTCACAAATAACAATGTTCCATTCTTCTTTCCAATAAACTTTAGAACTGTAAAATGTTAACATTACGAGTTAAAGACTTGGAGGAGGCTAGTTTTATAGAAACTATCCTTAACACCGTTGTTTTCAATCCAAACTTCACATTTAAAAAATACATTTGGTGTGACAAATTTTAGATAAAATGAGGTCTTGTGGTCATTGGTCCTAGTTATCTTATAGTCGCGTAGCCTCCAGCAGAGGCGGAGCTACATATTGTACTTCTGTTGTTCACATCTTTTGCCCAAAAAGTCACCTATTTTTTAAATCAGTCCTACAAAATGTAAATCATTCAGAGGATTTGGGGGGGAAAGCCACATTTCAAACTTTAAATATATATTTTACCTAAAAGTCTATTGGGACAAATGTAAACTTGTATCCTTTTTATTATCTCCAATTGAGATTTACACAAGCGCATTTTTCAATTATTATCATTTTGGTAAAAAAGATATAATGAATGAAAAACTTTCTACCACTTCCCAGAGAGTTAATATTTCTTGTGTTTCAAAAATCCTTAATAACTAAAGTAGTATCAAAGTCGAGCTAATATTTACATGCTTTTGGAATAGTATCTCTTTCCCTTACTCATTTGTGTCTTTGGATAATCCCCCATTGGTTAAATTTATCTCTTTTAGAAATGCTAAGATCAAATATACATATAAATAGAAGTCAGTGAAGCACAAAGACTCTTCTTCCGTCAGAACCAGTTTTCTGCTGCGGCCGGTTTGCTCCCGGCTTCTCTCTCAGCGTCGGCACCTCCTCCTCCGTCAAAATGAAGAGGCTTTGCCGGGGAAATCACCTCTTACTTTGGCCTCTGCTCTCCCAGATCTCTCATCTCCCATGTCCTGACCTTTGAAGGCCCCCACTGCGCCGCCATTACCCCAGCGCCGGGGCTCTAAGCAGGGAAAGATGGATCTACACCCGGAGCCCCACACATCCCTCCTCTGTATTCCACTGCTTGTGTCGCTGCCTGCCGAGCTGCACCTGCCGAGCCCCTTCCTCTCCACTCAT
Organism: Eucyclogobius newberryi; assembly: GCF_026437365.1. Lineage (NCBI taxonomy): Eukaryota > Metazoa > Chordata > Actinopteri > Gobiiformes > Gobiidae > Eucyclogobius > Eucyclogobius newberryi. The sequence goes on from NW_027315834.1 coordinate 25,431,076, forward strand.
CTCTCACTCACTCGCTTTTCTTTGCTTTGTTTGCCCCGGCAGTGTTTCGGTGGTGAGAAGATCTAAATATCTGGAGGCAGTTTGAACTAACAAAATATGCAAGTTTTGCTCAGTTATGGTTGGAAAGGACTCAATGAAACCAAGACAATGGACAACGTGACTAAAGCATGATTAAAGTATGACTAAAGCATGACTAAAGCATGACTAAAGCATGATTAAAGTATGACTAAAGCATGATTAAAGTATGACTAAAGCATGATTAAAGCATGACTAAAGCATGATTAAAACATGACTAAAGCATGATTAAAGTATGACTAAAGCATGACTAAAGCATGATTAAAGAATGACTAAAGCATGACTAAAGCATGATTAAAGCATGACTAAAGCATGATTAAAGCATGACTAAAGCATGACTAAAGCATGATTAAAACATGACTAAAGCATGATTAAAGCATGACTAAAGCATGATTAAAACATGACTAAAGCATGATTAAAGCATGACTAAAGCATGATTAAAACATGACTAAAGCATGACTAAAGCGTGATTAAAGCATGACTAAAGCATGATTAAAGCATGACTAAAGCATGATTAAAGCATGACTAAAGCATGATTGAAACATGACTAAAGCATGACTAAAGCGTGATTAAAACATGACTAAAGTATGACTAAAGCATGACTAAAGTATGACTAAAGCATGACTAAAGTGTGATTAAAACATGACTAAAGCATGACTAAAGTATGACTAAAGCATGATTAAAACATGACTAAAGCATGACTAAAGCGTGATTAAAACATAACTAAAGTATGACTAAAGCATGACTAAAGTATGACTAAAGCATGATTAAAACATGACTAAAGCATGATTAAAGCATGACTAAAGCATGATTAAAACATGACTAAAGCATGACTAAAGCGTGATTAAAACATGACTAAAGCATGACTAAAGCATGACTAAAGCATGATTAAAGCATGACTAAAGCATGACTAAAGCGTGATTAAAACATGACTAAAGCATGACTAAAGTATGACTAAAGCATGATTAAAACATGACTAAAGCATGACTAAAGCGTGATTAAAACATAACTAAAGTATGACTAAAGCATGACTAAAGTATGACTAAAGCATGATTAAAACATGACTAAAGCATGATTAAAACATGACTAAAGCATGACTAAAGCGTGATTAAAACATAACTAAAGTATGACTAAAGCATGACTAAAGTATGACTAAAGCATGATTAAAACATGACTAAAGCATGATTAAAACATGACTAAAGCATGACTAAAGCGTGATTAAAACATAACTAAAGTATGACTAAAGCATGACTAAAGTATGACTAAAGCATGATTAAAACATGACTAAAGCATGATTAAAGCATGACTAAAGCATGATTAAAACATGACTAAAGCATGACTAAAGCGTGATTAAAACATGACTAAAGTATGACTAAAGCATGACTAAAGCGTGATTAAAACATGACTAAAGCATGACTAAAGCGTGATTAAAACATGACTAAAGTATGACTAAAGCATGACTAAAGCATGACTAAAGCGTGATTAAAACATGACTAAAGCATGACTAAAGCGTGATTAAAACATGACTAAAGTATGACTAAAGCATGACTAAAGCATGACTAAAGCCCATAAACTGAAAGGAGTTTGATTTCTCTCTGTGTCATGTTGTAGTTTATATGTTCGGTATAAGGCAGAATGACTGCGGTGTATCGCTTGCATTTCAGAATGTTCTAGAGGGCAAACGGCAATAACATACACTTTTTCTGTCAACACATGATTTATGACCAGCCTGCATTATATTATACTTTTATATTCACTCAGTGTAACATGATCAGGTTACACACAGAAGTGCTCATGTTAAATTATTGTATGCATTTGAAATAGATCATTATTAAAACATGACTAAAATATGACTAAAGCATGACTAAAGCATGACTAAAGCCCATAAACTGAAAGGAGTTTGATTTCTCTCTGTGTCATGTTGTAGTTTATATGTTCGGTATAAAAGAAAATAAATTAAACACAAAAGCACATTCATCTGGGCCGAGTCTACATATTTCATGTTTCGCTCTAGCCCCGCCCTTGTCTTCAACAGCAATAGTACATTTAAGTGAATGCAGCTTTTATATTCACCAATAAAATGCATATGTAGTGACAGCCCCGCCCCTCTTACGGGCGTCATGGTGACTCTTCATTGTTTGAACACTTATGGACCATTGGTTTCTCTGACTTTGAGAAGTTAAGGTTGTAGGGATTGAAATTGGTTTTATCTTGATTTTATTCAGGTGTAACTCACTGTTGCCTTGTGCTAAAGGGGACGCGCCAAAGGGGACGCGCCAAAGGGGACGCGCCAAAGGGGACGCGCCAAAGGGGCCTTGCCAAAGGGCACACGGGCACCAGAATGGCACAACAACTGCATCTGTTTCAATTAAAAGTAGAGCCATTTTCGTTAGCTTCATGACCATCACATGTTGCTTTTTCTTGGCGAGTCAGGCGTTTTCTCTTTAGTTTTAGATGTATTTTTCAATTTTTATTGAATATTTTTTGCCAGAGGGAAATGCAGTTTGTTTTTAACTCTCACTGACTTTGACTCAGTTATATCTGCTCGTAGACCATGTTCAGTTTGAGAAAACATTGCATTTATTTATGTTTCTTTTCTGGGGACTTAACATGTTAAGTAAAGTCAAGAAAACTGGCACCAAACCAGAACTAGAGAAAGACTTCGACAATGATGTGAAATACACGAAAACCAGGTCAGAGCGGGAAACTTGAGCTTTCTGCTGATTTCTTTACACATTATGTCCTTTTTACTCATTAAATGCATTATACGTTCATACTTCTTTCTCCTTTTCATTCACGCTTCCAATTCAAATCTAATGTAAGGAATTGTTTCTATTTTATCAATCATCCAAAAAAATAATGCACATTGTAGATATTATTTATGTTCTATGTACAAAGTATGTTGATTGTGTTCAGTTATTCATTCCAAAACCCCATGATTTGTTACTAAATGTATTGGATTTGTGTTTCTTTCTGACATGTGACTGTAATTGGACCATGGGGAGGATCATTAAAGCCACGCTCTGTTCATGGGACACAAATCAATGTGTTTGACACAGACACCTCCAGCTTCCTGCCGAGTGTTCCCTCCAACACAATATGAATACAAGACTGCCTTTCATCAGTGGTGATGGATGTCGACCTGTAGGCAGCTCCTTCTTTAGACCTTTCCTTTTTCTTCTGCAGCTTGGCCCGTTGCTAAAAGCCATTGGTGAAGTGCCAAAATGCATGAATGTAAATGTGCTTTGAAGTCTCTGAGCCGCCACAGCAACAATGAGTAAATTAAAGAGTGCACAGTGAGCCAGAAAGCCTTAAGCACAAGCGCTGACCACGAAATGAAGCCACTGAAGCAGACAGGGCCTAAAGCCGACGTGGAGCGCCTGGTAAAGCCCAGAGCAATTCCCAAAAGTGCAGATTTGGATAAAAACATGCTTTTTAGCTGTATGAAAGTAGCAAGGATCTGTGCAGTACTCGGAGCCGGAGTACTTTAAAGTACTCGGAGCCGGAGAACTTTTATGTGTAACCACAAAACACTTATCATCAGTTATGTTATTAGAGGTAATGGTGTGTGTGTGTGTGTGCGCGTGTGTGTGTGTGCGTGTAAATGTGTGTGTGTGTGTGTGTGTGTGTGTGTGCGCGAACGTGTGTGTAAATGTGTGTGTGTGCGCGCGTGTGTGTGCGTGTAGACGTGTGTGTGTGTGTGTGTGTGTGTGTGCGTGTGTGTATGTTTGTACATCAACCATGACATATAGTCAGAGAAACAACATTATGTGACAACTACTCAAACCTCAAAACGGTCCTGCATCCAGGGACGATCTTTTCTAGACTGCTCAGATTTATGGACATACGTGTGTGTCTGTGTGTGTCTCTCTGTGTGTGTCTCTCTCTCTCTCTCTCTCTCTGTCTCTCTCTGTGTGTGTGTCTCTGTGTGTGTGTCTCTCTGTGTGTTTCTCTCTGTGTGTTTCTCTCTGTGTGTGTGTCTCTCTGTGTGTGTCTCTCTCTGTGTGTGTGTCTCTCTGTGTGTGTGTCTCTCTGTGTGTGTCTCTCTCTGTGTGTGTCTCTCTCTGTGTCTCTCTCTTTGTGTCTTTCTGTGTCTCTCTCTGTGTGTGTCTCTCTGTGTGTTTCTCTCTGTGTGTCTCTCTCTCTGTGTGTGTCTCTCTCTTTGTGTCTCTCTGTGTATCTCTATGTCTCTCTCTGTGTGTGTCTCTCTGTCTCTCTCTCTGTGTGTCTCTCTGTGTGTGTCTCTCTGTCTCTCTCTCTGTGTGTCTCTCTGTGTGTGTCTCTCTGTCTCTCTCTCTCTCTGTATCTCTCTGTGTCTGTCGCTGTGTGTCTCTCTCTGTGTGTCTCTCTGTGAGTATCTCTCTGTGTGTCTCTCTCTGTGTGTGTATCTCTCCGTGAGTCTCTCTCTGTGTGTCTCTCTCTGTGTCTCTCTGTGTGTCTCTGTGTGTGTCTCTCTCTCTGTGTCTCTCTCTGTGTCTCTCTGTGTGTCTCTGTGTGTGTGTCTCTCTCTCTCTGTGTCTCTCTCTCTATCTCTCTCTGTGTGTCTCTCACTGTGTCTCTCTCTCTCTCCCTCTCTCTCTCTCTGTGTCCCTCTGTGTGTCTCTGTGTGTGTCTCTCTCTCTGTGTCTCTCTCTGTGTCTCTCTGTGTGTCTCTGTGTGTGTGTCTCTCTCTCTCTGTGTCTCTCTCTCTATCTCTCTCTGTGTGTCTCTCACTGTGTCTCTCTCTCTCTCCCTCTCTCTCTCTCTGTGTCCCTCTCTGTGTATCTCTCTGTGTCTAGGTGTGTGTCTGTGTCAATGAGATTTAATGTTTAATGTCTTCTAATGTCAAGTAATATGTTGAGTAAATGTTTTTAGGACAGCAGAGGAAATGTAGCTTTAGTGCAAACTCTGGCATATTTAATGTTAAAGCTGTTGCTGACACATTCATATGGCCTTTCCCAATTCAAATGAATAAATACACATTTACAGCCATGTTTTGGCATATTTCTGATTTTTTAGTGTCTGAGTATCATCGTCGTTGAAAATAACACAAATGTACATGTGTGCAGTGAGTGTTGTGTGTACATGTGTGTAGTGAGTGTTGCAGTGTATTGTGTGTACATGTGTGCAGTGCGTTTTGCAGTGTGTTGTGTGTACATGTGTGCAATGAGTGTTGCAGTGTGTTGTATGTACATGTGTGTAGTGCGTTTTGCAGTGTGTTGTATGTACATGTGTGTAGTGCGTTTTGCAGTGTGTTGTGTGTACATGTGTGCAATGAGTGTTGCAGTGTGTTGTATGTACATGTGTGTAGTGCGTTTTGCAGTGTGTTGTATGTACATGTGTGTAGTGCGTTTTGCAGTGTGTTGTGTGTACATGTGTGCAATGAGTGTTGCAGTGTGTTGTATGTACATGTGTGTAGTGCGTTTTGCAGTGTGTTGTATGTACATGTGTGTAGTGCGTTTTGCAGTGTGTTGTATGTACATGTGTGTAGTGCGTTTTGCAGTGTGTTGTGTGTACATGTTTGTTGCATCAAAGAGCCTCTGCTGCGTCGGTGCCACTTGCAGCTGGCGGGCGCGGCTCTCTGCCACTTGCAGCTGGCGGGCACAGCTCTGTGCCACTTGCAGCTGGCGGGCACGGCTCTGTGCCTCTTGCAGCTGGCGGGCGCGGCTCTGTGCCACTTGCAGCTGGTGGGCGCGGCTCTGTGCCTCTTGCAAGCTGGCGGGCGCGGCTCTGTGCCTCTTGCAGCTGACGGGCGCGGCTCTGTGCCACTTGCAGCTGGCGGGCACGGCTCTGTGCCTCTTGCAGCTGGCGGGCGTGGCTCTGTGCCTCTTGCAGCTGGCGGGCGCGGCTCTGTGCCACTTGCAGCTGGTGGGCGCGGCTCTGTGCCTCTGGCAAGCTGGCGGGCGCGGCTCTGTGCCTCTTGCAGCTGGCAGACGCGGCTCTGTGCCACTTGCAGCTGGCGGGCGCGGCTCTGTGCCACTTGCAGCTGGTGGGCGCGGCTCTGTGCCTCTTGCAAGCTGGCGGGCGCGGCTCTGTGCCTCTTGCAGCTGGCAGACGCGGCTCTGTGCCACTTGCAGCTGGCGGGCGCGGCTCTGTGCCACTTGCAGCTGGTGGGCGCGGCTCTGTGCCTCTTGCAAGCTGGCGGGCGCGGCTCTGTGCCTCTTGCAGCTGGCGGGCGCGGCTCTGTGCCTCTTGCAGCTGGCAGACGCGGCTCTGTGCCTCTTGCAGCTGGCGGGCGTGGCTCTGTGCCCCGGTGCCCTGGGTGTGTGTCCTCTGCCAGCGCCAAAGGTCACACTGTGATTTATGCACCTGTTTGTGACTGGGACGGGAGCTGTTTGTGCTGTGGGCCACGCGCTGATCAACACCTGAAATATGAAAATTAAATTTTCTTCATGAATTGATTTACAAGGTTGAGCAGGTATTAAGCAGGCCAGCTGGGACATGCCCGTGTGCGTTTGGGCCCAGGCAGAATGACTGCGGTGTATCGCTTGCATTTCAGAATGTTCTAGAGGGCAAACGGCAATAACATACACTTTTTCTGTCAACACATGATTTATGACCAGCCTGCATTATATTATACTTTTATATTCACTCAGTGTAACATGATCAGGTTACACACAGAAGTGCTCATGTTAAATTATTGTATGCATTTGAAATAGATCATTATAAAAGAACTTACTTTGGATCAAAATAAAATAATGAAATGGAAAAATGGAAAAGTGACATATTTAAATAGAGTAAACTCTTTATGTCTGCAGGAGATGGACATACTATAAAAACAGAGATGGTTTTACACAAATCATGCTGCTAAAGAAGATGAAATGACTTTTTATAATTTGTATAAACTCACACTATTATGCACATTACATTTACAATTCCCTTCCTGGTAGCACTTTAAAATACGATCCATTGCTTAGTAGGCATTTAAGTACAACTGTAGCGTCCAGTCGAATTGAGAAGGCCAGAACTGATGGTTAAATGTCTTTTAATGAGCCTTTCCGTGTCATTCAACCAACGAAAGAGCTAGACAGAATAAAATAAAAAGACAATTACATTTTGGACGTAAATCCCTGTATTTCTAACTCATTACATTGGTACCATATTTTCACAACATATACATCCATAAAACAATTCAGATATCTCATAAATACAATTGTTTTCCACTACAGACCTTGTTCCCCTGTCGACTGTTAGGCCATAGGCTGTAGCCTGTATCGTTCAAGTTCGCTACACCTGTCACAAGACTAAAAAAATACTTCAAATATAAAATTATCATTGTACCATTAGCTCATGACCAAAAGTTCTCCACTCGGATCGCGCCAGTTTTTTTACGGCGATAACTTAAATGCGGAACTATATTCTCAGCCTGATAGCGCAATATCCCTACGCCTGAATCATTCCGCCTCTGAATCAGCCAATCAGGGGAGAGATTACTACAACAACATCAAACATGGCTGCTCCCGTGGAGCGGCATGTTGTCTCTCGAGCCGATAGAAAACACTATGAAAATATGGATTACACGTGCATCACACACATTTCATCGGTAGAAAAAGAACAAACACAGCCACAGACTGTTGTCCTCTGGAGGAAGCTGTTGTCCTCTGGAGGAAGCTGTTGTCCTCTGGAGGAAGCTGTTGTCCGCTGGAGGAAGCTGTTGTCCGCTGGAGGAAGCTGGTGTCCTCTGGAGGAAGCTGTTGTCCGCTGGAGGAAGCTGTTGTCCTCTGGAGGAAGCTGTTGTCCTCTGGAGGAAGCTGTTGTCCGCTGGAGGAAGCTGTTGTCCGCTGGAGGAAGCTGTTGTCCGCTGGAGGAAGCTGGTGACTTGTGCTCAGAAGTGGATAGAAATCGATGGAATAGACCGCGCGTTAGCGGCAGCTGTTTGTGTCACAACGATGACTTCGCCAAACAAAACTATCCTACGTCTTCTGTGGCTTCTTCGGACGGAAATCTTTCTAATTTTCTGGAAAGTAACAAGCCAGGCTTTCACCCTACATGCTATAGACGTTTCACCCTACATGCTATAGACGTTTCACCCTACATGCTATAGACGTTTCACCCTACATGCTATAGACGTTTCACCCTACATGCTATAGACGTTTCACCCTACATGCTATAGACGTTTCACCCTACATGCTATAGATGTTTCACCCTACATGCTATAGACGTTTCACCCTACATGCTATAGACGTTTCACCCTACATGCTATAGACGTTTCACCCTACATGCTATAGACGTTTCACCCTACATGCTATAGACGTTTCATTGACAAGAAACGAATTACTAGTGCTGCAAAGCAAAACAGTCGGTATGTGGGCAGCATGGCGAGGGTGAGAAGCTGAATCTACCACATCAACTCTGCCACCTTCTCCCAAACGACTGAGATCTACCACAGATGTAAAGACAAAATCATCTAAAAAGTCAAGCGATGTACTTCCTGCAGTTTGCATCATTGGCAGAAGGTTGATCGCTGTATCAAAGAGGCTCACAAGACAAAGAAAGATAAATTGGTCCAAGCTGAAACTTTAACTGCTGGTGAGTAGATTATATATTGATTCTTGCATGTGTGTTTTCTCTTGCTCGTGGTAAATAGGACTAATCACAGTGAAATAAGTTGGCCAAAATATACATAGATAAGATAAGAAAAGATATTCCTTTATTGTCCCACATGGGGACATTTCATTGATGCAACGCAGGAAGATCCAGAGGTAGATACAGAAGAAAAGAACAGATCACTATAGGAATATGTGCCTAGTTTATTACATGTAGGTGTAGATGTAATGTACGTAAGACTGTATGATGATGTGAGTTGAATAAAAAGGCAATACAACTTTTGCGATTGTTTACTGATTGTGCTCACCCTTGATTGAAATTCTTTTACTTCTCCTTTACTAGGAAGTTTGGTCAAAGCAGCTGAATCAAGAGCAGATGAATCCATCCTGATGTGTACCAGAGGTAAAGATTGTGTTGCTATTGAAGGCACCTCTATCACAAGAGGTGTTACAAAGAATACACAAGCTTTCTGACAAAGAAGATAAGTGATGAAAGGTAACATTTTGGTAATCAAATAATATATATATATTTCCATATATTTAGATAAATTCATAATTTAATTGAAAATTATTGTAATGACTACACGATCATTTTAAAGACGTTTGAATCAAAGCAAATTTCTGTTTGTAGTGAGCTAGTATATTTCAATCACTGACCAATCACTGCATTTCCTTGCTTTATACAGGTGACCTAAAGTCTGGGAGTACGGCAGACATACAGCATTCTGTGACACTGTGTCATCCGGACACGACTGATTGAAAATCAGGAAATCCTCAGAATGAAGAAGCTCTTGTCCCTGTTCCAGAAATTCATCAAAAAACACCCTGGTCATGGAAGTTACCGGTAATTAAATTATTCTTATTGTTTATGAAAGAAAACAATAGAAGATCAGATAAACATCACAGCTATGTTTATTCATGAAATTTCATTCAAGATCAAACTAATCCTGTTAGCTACAGGAGTCTACATATTTCCATTCATTTTGTTTATTTATACAGGGAAAACCCAGTGAGAAAAGTGGTTACCCTGTTAAAACACAACACAAAATAAACAACAAACATAGGATACTAAAACACAAATAAAATAATAATTCTAAAACTAAAACACAAATAAAATAGTAATCTATCAATACTTATGAATTTCTATTCCTTGTCTAATTTTTACAGATCCGATCTTCTGAAGAAGAGATTACAGCGAGACTTCCCACAGCTGAATTTTCACAAACCACCAAGAAGAAACCTGAGTGAAATGGTTTCCACGGAGACGACAGGACTTCTCCACCAGGATTTTTCAACTGAAACTGATATGTCAGTTTCTGAGATGTCATGTAGTGATGGAGAAATGGTGCCAGAAAGTGGTAAAGATGCAGCACTGCGAGAGCTCTCAAGGACAGTTTACAGTGCAGGTGTATCACTGAAACAAGCGGTCAAGAGTGCCCCTAGTATGGATGAAACAAGCGGTCAAGAGTGCCCCTAGTATGGATGAAACAAGTGGTCAAGAGTGCCCCTAGTATGGATGAAACAAGCGGTCAAGAGTGCCCCTAGTATGGATGAAACAAGCGGTCAAGAGTGCCCCTAGTATGGATGAAACAAGTGGTCAAGAGTGCCCCTAGTATGGATGAAACAAGCGGTCAAGAGTGCCTCTAGTATGGATGAAACAAGCGGTCAAGAGTGCCCCTAGTATGGATGAAACAAGCGGTCAAGAGTGCCCCTAGTATGGATGAAACAAGCGGTCAAGAGTGCCCCTAGTATGGATGAAACAAGTGGTCAAGAGTGCCCCTAGTATGGATGAAACAAGCGGTCAAGAGTGCCCCTAGTATGGATGAAACAAGCGGTCAAGAGTGCCCCTAGTATGGATGAAACAAGCGGTCAAAAGTGCCCCTAGTATGGATGAAACAAGCGGTCAAGAGTGCCCCTAGTATGGATGAAACAAGCGGTCAAGAGTGCCCCTAGTATGGATGAAACAAGCGGTCAAGAGTGCCCCTAGTATGGATGTAAATTGGCCTCCTACATCAGAGGATCTAAATGTTTCCTCTGCCAGAAAGATTGTGCCAATTGAACTTTATAACTTACTAGCTTGGTGTGTAGGTGCTAGTGATAAATTGACATTGTCTAACATGGTAAATGTATCCGAGGAGGTTGATCTTTGTTTACTGTCAATTTGCCAAGATATATATTTGTCCTCAAAAGGTAAAAATCAAACCAGTCCAATGTCATGGCCTCATGTTAATGTTGTACTTACACATTTTGACATCAATCATACTTATATCATTCCTCTGTTTGTTTGTATATCCTATTCTGCAGAAAGTTTGCCTTATACTAGATCGAAAGATACACATGTTAATTAGCCTGTTTATCACGATGTAAATACTGCTTTTATGATTGTAATTATTCATATTGTTCATATTGTAAATACATTACATAAAATTATATCCGTTCTATAGAATAAAACCTTTACCAATAGCCTATGTTTTCTTTCTTCAAATGGGCAACTGGTGTTGAAAGGGTTAAAATACTACTTTTAGATTATGTTTTTATAGTGTAGTATGAATCAAGACTAGAGCATGTGTCATTGTTGAAGCATCAGTTGAATACTAAATGTGGAGTAAGAGTTTTCAATTGCGTAACGATAACATGCAAAATTGTTAAAACTGTTTTTTTAACTTACATTTGCACATAAACTAAAGCACCCAGAGTCTTACCACTTTACATCCTTCAAGAAAGTAGTTATGTCTCTGAGAATCTGAGTTTCTGAAGTAATCAATCAAAGAATGAAAAAAATAAGAAGGTATGAAGATGGGTGTACAGCCCAATTTGTCACATATTTGGGTAAACTGGCAACTTCGACACCTATTTTCTCAAATACTGGCAGAAATCATGCGGAGAACTTTTTCCCCCAGCTCAAGTACATCTTTGAGATTGGAAAACCACTTTTGAAAAGTAGTCTTGATGTGGTGGAGCGAAATTCATTTTCTAGCCACATTCTGAGTTACAGCCTATGGCCTATGTAGCTAGATCCTTGAGTTTGTCCGTGTTTTGTCCGTTTTCCGTTGTTCAATTTACTTTTCGTCTTTTCCAGTGTGTCAAGTAGACTTCCGTTTTACCATCACTTCCGGTTACACAGGAAGTTACCAAAATAAAGCAAAACCTTACCATAAAACATAAAAGTGTCAAATTGACCTTTACACTCCCATCAAATTATTTTCTGTTAATGAACATGAAATAAAACACAAATAATTTCTTAAAGTTACTTAACCGTAAAACAACTATATGAACATGTAATAATTACAACATCTCAGTGCATTTTAGCTTTTATAACATTTACTTTCCACAACCTTCTAATAACAGAACTAACTTATGAACTGGGCGTTCCACTAGACATTTTATGCAAACGTTCACCCTTTTTGTTAAGATTTCTGTCTGCAAAGGCTATTTTAACCTTTCTCACAAGTCCATCTGTATCTGTTACAGTATCCAAAACTCTTCCAAGTCTCCATTGTGATCGTGGTTGAGTTTCATCTTTGTCCATCACTATGTCACCTGTTTGAATATTTCGTTTAGGAGTGTGCCATCGTTGTCGGACCATAATGTTTTGAATGAGTTTGGAAGTGATGAGTTTCGCAGCCTTCCTCCCACCTTGAGCATATCGTATTTATCCAAGAAAAGATCCAAGTTGTGCATTTTATTGTTTTTTGATAATGCTTTTCCTTTACTTAGTGACTTTATTTCAGTGGAATATTCTTGTCTTTGTAGGTCTTTGATGATGAATATTTTTGCATTTTGTCTTTCGGTTACAATGCTCCGTGATTTTGATTTGTCTTTGAGCAGATATCGTTTGAGACGCGCTACTGCACTGACTGCGCGAGACCAGGATGAGAACTTGGTGAGACGGTCACTAAGACTTCTGTGTTCTGTAGTTTGTGTATTTAGTGACTGCACTTTTCTCACCTCTGGGTCTCCTATTGGGAGTACAATTGTCTCTTTTGAAGGAAAATGTATTTCCTTTTCCCACAAGAACTGAGGCCCTGTAAGCCAATTGGATGACAGTAGTTCATTAGGCCCGAGCCCCAGCAGGGCGGAGGGCCTATTGCTCCCACAACGCTGCATTCCTTCAAAAACCCTCCTGGCATCGTCCCGTACGCGAGAATCCATGCCGCAGGCATGGGCTATGCTTGTATCTGCTCAAATCAATGGAAGTCTATGGGGAGTGGGCAGGGCATCCCAACGGAATAGGGAGTGACGAGCGTGTAAGCGCTCGTAATGATGATTCCACCCCATGGCGGCATCGGGAAGGCTTAGAGCTTTCAAACGATGTATAATTTGTTGTTATAGTGGAAACGGCTATATTGTTTTTGCTAAAAATATTATTATTAGGCCCGAGCGCCACAAGCTGGCGAGAGGCCTATTAATCTCGTAAGGCCGTGCGAAGCACGGCTGCGAAAGTGCGCACTACGTGCGCACGAAATCGAGCGCGAAGCGCTCGCCCACTTCCAAACACTCACTAACGCACTCCTTCACTCATGCACGCCCCGTGCATACTAATTAGTAGTAGGAAAATGGAACATTACCGTTGTAAACGGGCGAAGCCCGTGCAAAAGTGCGCACTAAACGAGCACTTTACATTGACCGCGAAGCGGTCGTCATCCCCATATAAAGCACTCATTTGCGCTAAGTAGCTCACGAATACGTTCCCCATATCTTGCATGTTCCATGCATATAAGCATGTAATGCAAAAATTGAACATTATTACTGTATAGAGGGCCAAAAACACAAAGTGGGCGGAGCCCACTGAAAATTAACGAAAGTACCCGTCAGTGACCAGGGACCCACACCATGAGGTAGGAAAGCGCGAGCGCTTTCCGAAAATGTATAGTTTATGATATTTGAAAAATGGGAAACATTGTTTTCGCATCGGAATATTATTCTTTCTTTCTTCTTCTTCTCGGGACCAACCCCCCTATTTTTCACCCAGTGAACATTGACGAAAAGTCACAAAAATGTTCACACCTCTAAAAATCGTGCCTCTCTACATTCTGGCTATTTCCCTTTTCTAAAATAAAAAAAATTGGCGCGTCAGCGCCCCCAAATGTACCAAAAATGCATTGAGAGATGGGAAATGACCCAAAAAAAATCTGATCGTAGAATCATGAAATTTGGCGCAGAGGTAGATGGTGACAAGAGAAGTAAAAAATATTATTACGGCAACGCCGTCCGCCCAACCAAATGTCGGCCATATTGCTTCAAAAATGGCTAAACATGACTTTGGAGTTTTTCCAAACGTCGTACTTTTACGAACTCCTCCCAGGGCGTTGGCCCTAAAAAGCTGAAATTTGGTGAAAATGCTACTGAGGAGTGGGACATCAAAAGTTATCCAAATTACATTGATACCTCTCACGGTCTCTGTGCGGCGAAGCCGCAAACTGTAGCTAGAATTTCAGAAATCTCCCATATTTAAAATGTCTGCCGTTTGCGCAGATAAAGTCCGAATTGCGTCAAATTAGAATCAGTTGTTAAACTCTTTGCCCTAAACCTACTTGAAGTGAAATAAATTCATTTGGCGCCACAGCGCCCCCTACAGATTTTATATGGAGGTTAAATGTTTAGTTTTGCGAAATTATATGAAATTTGACACACAACTCAATTTTAGCATCCCCATCAAAAAAGTCAATAAGACCCATGTCATAATTGTTATGGCGTTGCCGTAACGATGACCGAAACCTTCCATGTTATTCCAATGGGGAAATCGCCAGAACATGTTTACACTTTAGACTTTCACAAACTCCTCCCAGGGCGTCAGCCCTATTAACCTGAAATTTGGTGGGACTCATCTTCAGGGGTGGACCATCAAAAGTTATCCACATTTTCATTCAAAGAGTCACGGTGTCTGTGCGGCAAAGCCGCACATTTTGCCAAGAATTCAAAATAAAATAGCTTTTTGATGGTAAAACAAAGGGGAGAAGATGTGACAGCGTCACAGATTCAGCAGTAGGCGTAATAAAAGGACAATTGGGGCGCGTTAGCGCCCCCTCCTCTTGCGGCGTGGCGGCGGTGTGGCGGCGGCGTGGCGAGGGCCGATCATTGCCGCTTGCGGCTATATTTTTTATTATTTTTCTTGTTCTTCTGCTTTTTGAGCTCTAATTTGACCCCCTGAACATGCTCAAAAACTCACCAAACTTTGCCCAAAATTCAGAATCGGCGAAAAATTCGATTTTTTCTGGGCCATTTTTTTTTTTCGTTAAAAAATGGCACGACAGCGCCACCGACAAAAGTCAAAATACATTGCGCCTATGGGAGACGCCCCGAGGTCAACTTTGGCGTAAAGCTACGAAATTCGGGACACGCTTTCCTCTCGTGAGGACAAAAAAAAAAATATTGTGGCCACGCCCCCAGACTTACCCTATGGCCGCCATCTTCCTTTGAAAATGAAAACACGCTGTGTTAGCCATTTTGTTCACGTCAAACTTTGACGAACTCCTCCTAGGGCGTTTTTTCCACCGACTTCAAAATTGGCGGACGTCCTCTGGACAAGTGGGGCATCTAAAGTTATCCAATTTTTTGAGATACCTTTTACGGTTTCTGTGCGACGGAGCCACAAACTTTACCCAGAATTTGGACTATTTGGCCTTCAGAGTGGCCTATAAACAATACAGTTTTTCCAGATAACATGACATTTTGCACTAAATTCTAATTTGCCATCCTGATCATAAAAGTATGAGAGCCAAAGTCATATTTTGTACGGCGTAACCATAGCGATGACAGAAACATCCCATGTTATCCTTATGGGAAAATCGTAGAATTGCTCAAATCACCACATTTTTACGCTTCCAACTTTAACAAACTCCTCCTAGGGCGACAGCCCGATCAAGCTCATATTTGAAGAATATCATCTACACAAGCGGGGCATCAAAAGTTATCCATATTTTGATTCTAAGTGCTACGGTCTCTGTGTGGCGGACCCGCAAATATATGTCAGAAATGGGAAAACAGCGAAATCTCTAAAATGACCACATTTTTACGCTTCACACTATAACGAACTCCTTCTAGTGCGAAAGCCCGATCAAGCTCATATTTGGGGAAAATCATCTATACAAACGGGGCATCAAAAATTAGTCATATTTTGATTTTAAGTGCTACGGTCTCTGTGTCGTGGAGCTGCAAATATACTGTCACAGATGGGAAAACAGCGAAATCTCTGAAATGTTCACATTTACGCTTCACACTTTAACAAACTCCTCCGTGGGCAATAGCTCGATCAAGTTCATATTTGGGGAAAATCATCTACACAAGCGGGGCATCAAAAGTTATCCATATTTTTATTCCAAGTGCTACGGTCTCTGTGCGGCGGAGCAGCAAATTTGACTGACACTTGTGTTCATTTGCACTGGATTGGCCATGTCCAATGTGTCCCCGTCTGTCAAGTTCTTTTTTAATTCAACACACAATAAGGGCGCCATCTTTATCAAGTCGAAAGCGCAGAGTCGGAAGGCCGGCGGCCCGCGAGGGCCGTTGGATGCCGCTTGCGGCTTTAATTTTTCTTGTTATTCTGCTTTTTGAGCTCTAATTTGACCCCCTGAACATGCTCAAAAACTCACCAAACTTTGCCCAAAATTCAGAATCGACGAAAAATTTTATTTTTTCTGGGCCATTTTTTTTTTCGTCAAAAAATGGCGCGACAGCGCCACCGACAAAAGTCAAAATACATTGCGCCTATGGGAGACGCCCCGGGGTCAACTTTGCCGTAGAGCTACAAAATTCGGGACACGCATTCCTCTCTTGAGGACAAAAAAAAAATGTTATTGTGGCCACGCCCCCAGACTTACCCTATGGCCGCCATCTTCCTTTGAAAATGAAAACAAGCTGAGTTAGCCATTTTGTTCACGTCAAACTTTGACGAACTCCTCCTAGGGCGTTTTGCCCACCAACTTCAAAATCGGTGTACGTCCTCTGGACAAGTGGGGCATCCAAAGTTATCCAAATTTTTAGCATACCTTTTACAGTCTGTGTGCGGCGCAGCAGCAAAGTTGGACCACTTATTTTGGGATATTGCTAATCTAAAAATTGCTCCCATTTGATCAAAACGAGTCCGATTAGGACCAAATTTGAATCAGTTGTTAAACTTTCTAGTTTGGACCAGTTTATGATGACAAAATTGAAATGGGCGCAATAGCCCCCCCTACAGAGTGACCTTTAAATTAACATTGAAGGTCAAAAATTAGTTTTAACAAAATGTTCTAAACTTTACCCAAAATTCTATTTTGCCGTCCCGATCAAAAAAGCCTATCAGAAAAATGCCTTAATTTTTACGGCGTAGTCGTAGCGATGACAGAAACCTCCCATGTTATCCCTATGGGAAAACCGCAAAATCTCTCAAATATCCACATTTTTATGTTTCACACTTTAACAAACTCCTCCTAGTGCGTTTTGCCCACCGACCTCAAAATCGGTGTACGTCCTCTAGACAAGTGGGGCATCTAAAGTTATCCAAATTTTAAGGATAACTTTTACGGTTTCTGTGCGACGGAGCCGCAAACCTTTCCCAGAATTCTGACTATTTGGCCTTCAGAGTGGCCTATAAACAATAGAGTTTTTCCAAATGACATGATATTTTGCACACCATTCTAATTTGCCATCCCGATCATAAAAGTATGAGAGCCAAAGTCATATTTTGTACGGCGTAACCGTAGCGATGACAGAAACATCCCATGTTATCCTTATGGGAAAATCGTAGAATTGCTCAAATCACCACATTTTTACGCTTCACACTTAACAAACTCCTCCTAGGGCGATTGCCCGATCAAGTTCATATTTGGAGAATATCATCTACACAAGCGGGGCATCAAAAGTTACCCATATTTTGATTCTAAGTGCTACGGTCTCTGTGTGGCGGACCCGCAAATATATGTCAGAAATGGGAAAACAGCGAAATCTCTAAAATGACCACATTTTTACGCTTCACACTATAACGAACTCCTTCTAGTGCGAAAGCCCGATCAAGCTCATATTTGGGGAAAATCATCTATACAAACGGGGCATCAAAAATTAGTCATATTTTGATTTTAAGTGCTACGGTCTCTGTGTCGTGGAGCTGCAAATATACTGTCACAGATGGGAAAACAGCGAAATCTCTGAAATGTTCACATTTACGCTTCACACTTTAACAAACTCCTCTGTGGGCAATAGCTCGATCAAGTTCATATTTGGGGAAAATCATCTACACAAGCGGGGCATCAAAAGTTATCCATATTTTTATTCCAAGTGCTACGGTCTCTGTGCGGCGGAGCAGCAAATTTGACTGACACTTGTGTTCATTTGCACTGGATTGGCCATGTCCAATGTGTCCCCGTCTGTCAAGTTCTTTTTTAATTCAACACACAATAAGGGCGCCATCTTTATCAAGTCGAAAGCGCAGAGTCGGAAGGCCGGCGGCCCGCGAGGGCCGTTGGATGCCGCTTGCGGCTTTAATTTTTCTTGTTATTCTGCTTTTTGAGCTCTAATTTGACCCCCTGAACATGCTCAAAAACTCACCAAACTTTGCCCAAAATTCAGAATCGACGAAAAATTTTATTTTTTCTGGGCCATTTTTTTTTTCGTCAAAAAATGGCGCGACAGCGCCACCGACAAAAGTCAAAATACATTGCGCCTATGGGAGACGCCCCGGGGTCAACTTTGCCGTAGAGCTACAAAATTCGGGACACGCATTCCTCTCTTGAGGACAAAAAAAAAATGTTATTGTGGCCACGCCCCCAGACTTACCCTATGGCCGCCATCTTCCTTTGAAAATGAAAACAAGCTGAGTTAGCCATTTTGTTCACGTCAAACTTTGACGAACTCCTCCTAGGGCGTTTTGCCCACCAACTTCAAAATCGGTGTACGTCCTCTGGACAAGTGGGGCATCCAAAGTTATCCAAATTTTTAGCATACCTTTTACAGTCTGTGTGCGGCGCAGCAGCAAAGTTGGACCACTTATTTTGGGATATTGCTAATCTAAAAATTGCTCCCATTTGATCAAAACGAGTCCGATTAGGACCAAATTTGAATCAGTTGTTAAACTTTCTAGTTTGGACCAGTTTATGATGACAAAATTGAAATGGGCGCAATAGCCCCCCCTACAGAGTGACCTTTAAATTAACATTGAAGGTCAAAAATTAGTTTTAACAAAATGTTCTAAACTTTACCCAAAATTCTATTTTGCCGTCCCGATCAAAAAAGCCTATCAGAAAAATGCCTTAATTTTTACGGCGTAGTCGTAGCGATGACAGAAACCTCCCATGTTATCCCTATGGGAAAACCGCAAAATCTCTCAAATATCCACATTTTTATGTTTCACACTTTAACAAACTCCTCCTAGTGCGTTTTGCCCACCGACCTCAAAATCGGTGTACGTCCTCTAGACAAGTGGGGCATCTAAAGTTATCCAAATTTTAAGGATAACTTTTACGGTTTCTGTGCGACGGAGCCGCAAACTTTTCCCAGAATTCTGACTATTTGGCCTTCAGAGTGGCCTATAAACAATAGAGTTTTTCCAAATGACATGATATTTTGCACACAATTCTAATTTGCCATCCCGATCATAAAAGTATGAGAGCCAAAGTCATATTTTGTACGGCGTAACCGTAGCGATGACAGAAACATCCAATGTTATCCTTATGGGAAAATCGTAGAATTGCTCAAATCACCACATTTTTACGCTTCACACTTAACAAACTCCTCCTAGGGCGATTGCCCGATCAAGCTCATATTTGGAGAATATCATCTACACAAGCGGGGCATCAAAAGTTATCCATATTTTGATTCTAAGTGCTACGGTCTCTGTGTGGCGGACCCGCAAATATATGTCAGAAATGGGAAAACAGCGAAATCTCTAAAATGACCACATTTTTACGCTTCACGCTATAACAAACTCCTTCTAGTGCGAAAGCCCGATCAAGCTCATATTTGGGGAAAATCATCTATACAAACGGGGCATCAAAAATTAGTCATATTTTGATTTTAAGTGCTACGGTCTCTGTGTCGTGGAGCTGCAAATATACTGTCACAGATGGGAAAACAGCGAAATCTCTGAAATGTTCACATTTACGCTTCACACTTTAACAAACTCCTCCGTGGGCAATAGCTCGATCAAGTTCATATTTGGGGAAAATCATCTACACAAGCGGGGCATCAAAAGTTATCCATATTTTTATTCCAAGTGCTACGGTCTCTGTGCGGCGGCGCAGCAAATTTGACTGACACTTGTGTTCATTTGCACTGGATTGGCCATGTCCAATGTGTCCCCGTCTGTCAAGTTCTTTTTTAATTCAACACACAATAAGGGCGCCATCTTTATCAAGTCGAAAGCGCAGAGTCGGAAGGCCGGCGGCCCGCGAGGGCCGTTGGATGCCGCTTGCGGCTTTAATTTTTCTTGTTATTCTGCTTTTTGAGCTCTAATTTGACCCCCTGAACATGCTCAAAACTCACCAAACTTTGCCCAAAATTCAGAATCGACGAAAAATTTTATTTTTTCTGGGCCATTTTTTTTTTCGTCAAAAAATGGCGCGACAGCGCCACCGACAAAAGTCAAAATACATTGCGCCTATGGGAGACGCCCCGGGGTCAACTTTGCCGTAGAGCTACAAAATTCGGGACACGCATTCCTCTCTTGAGGACAAAAAAAAATGTTATTGTGGCCACGCCCCCAGACTTACCCTATGGCCGCCATCTTCCTTTGAAAATGAAAACAAGCTGAGTTAGCCATTTTGTTCACGTCAAACTTTGACGAACTCCTCCTAGGGCGTTGTGCCCACCAACTTCAAAATCGGTGTACGTCCTCTGGACAAGTGGGGCATCCAAAGTTATCCAAATTTTTAGCATACCTTTTACAGTCTGTGTGCGGCGCAGCAGCAAAGTTGGACCACTTATTTTGGGATATTGCTAATCTAAAAATTGCTCCCATTTGATCAAAACGAGTCCGATTAGGACCAAATTTGAATCAGTTGTTAAACTTTCTAGTTTGGACCAGTTTATGATGACAAAATTGAAATGGGCGCAATAGCCCCCCCTACAGAGTGACCTTTAAATTAACATTGAAGGTCAAAAATTTGTTTTAACAAAATGTTCTAAACTTTACCCAAAATTCTATTTTGCCGTCCCGATCAAAAAAGCCTATCAGAAAAATGCCTTAATTTTTACGGCGTAGTCGTAGCGATGACAGAAACCTCCCATGTTATCCCTATGGGAAAACCGCAAAATCTCTCAAATATCCACATTTTTATGTTTCACACTTTAACAAACTCCTCCTAGTGCGTTTTGCCCACCGACCTCAAAATCGGTGTACGTCCTCTAGACAAGTGGGGCATCTAAAGTTATCCAAATTTTAAGGATAACTTTTACGGTTTCTGTGCGACGGAGCCGCAAACTTTTCCCAGAATTCTGACTATTTGGCCTTCAGAGTGGCCTATAAACAATAGAGTTTTTCCAAATGACATGATATTTTGCACACAATTCTAATTTGCCATCCCGATCATAAAAGTATGAGAGCCAAAGTCATATTTTGTACGGCGTAACCGTAGCGATGACAGAAACATCCAATGTTATCCTTATGGGAAAATCGTAGAATTGCTCAAATCACCACATTTTTACGCTTCACACTTAACAAACTCCTCCTAGGGCGATTGCCCGATCAAGCTCATATTTGGAGAATATCATCTACACAAGCGGGGCATCAAAAATTAGTCATATTTTGATATTAAGTGGTACGGTCTCTGTGCCGTGGAGCCACAAATATACTGTCACAAATGGGAAAACGCCAAATCTTTGAAATGTTCACATTTACGCTTCACACTTTAACAAACTCCTCCGTGGGCAATAGCTCGATCAAGCTTTACTTTGGGAAATATCATATACACAAGCGGGGCATCAAAAGTTATACATATATATATTCCCAGTGTCACGGTCTCTGTGCGGCGGCGCAGCAAATTTGACTGACACTTGTGTTGATTTGCACTGGATTGGCCATGTCCAATGTGTCGCCGTCTGTCAAGTTCTTTTTTAATTCAACACACAATAAGGGCGCCATCTTTATCAAGTCGAAAGCGCAGAGTCGGAAGGCCGGCGGCCCGCGAGGGCCGTTGGATGCCGCTTGCGGCTTTAATTTACTGTTGTTCCTCTTGATGCCATGTCAGCAGGGTTTTCAATTGTAGGTACATAAAACCATTGTTGTGGGGTGGTATTGTTGCGGATCCTTTGCACTCTGTTGGCGACAAACGTGTGGAAGCGTCTTGCTTCATTATTTATGTACCCCAGAGTAACCTTTGAGTCCGTCCAAAAGAACTCCTCCACGTTATCATAGAGTAGCTCCTCCTTTAGCATGTTGCTTACTGTGACTGATACTGTAGCTGCAGTCAATTCTAGCCTTGGAATTGTGGTGACCTTTGTTGGAGAGACACGTGCTTTGCCCATAATAAAGCTACAGTGGACATCTTTGTTTTTATTTATCAGTCTTAAGTAAGTGCATTGTCCATATCCTGTTGTGCTTTCATCGGAAAAGTGATGCAATTCCTTTTTTGCTACATCTCCAAATATTGCAGGAACATAACATCTGTTTATTTGCAACTTTTTCAGATTGTTCAAATCCTTTTTCCAACTCTCCCACCGTGGCTTGAGACATTCAGGTAACGGCTCGTCCCTGTCCATTCCTTGACGACACATTTCTTGGAGGATTTTTTTTGCCATTGAGCACGTAAGGAGCAACAAATCCCAAGGGGTCGTATATTGCTGCGACTATGGCCAAGATTCCACGCCTGGTTGGTGGTTGGCCTTTTTCTGCGATGTTAAACGTGAAACAATCTTTTTCTATGTTCCAATAAATGCCAAGTGCTCTTTCCGTTTGTGTCTCGGTGAACGTCAAGTCCTTTGTTTTTGTGTCTACTGCATGTTCCGAAGCAGGGATGCTGTCAAGAACAACACTGTTGTTGGACACAAACTTGTGTAACCTTGGTCCACCTTTTGCACAAAGTTCACGCGCTTCTTTTGCTAGTTGTACAGCGTTCTTCACTGTCTCCACACTTGTGACTCCATCATCAACATAGAAGTCAATGAACTGTGAGCCTACAGGGTACTCATGGTTGTTCTCTTTGGCCATATGTTTGAGTCCATAGTTCGCACAACCAGGTGACGAAACTGCGCCAAAGAGGTGTACTGTCATCCTGTATGCTTGGGGGGGTTTACTCATGTCACCGTCTTTCCACCATAAAAACCGTAAGTAGTTGCGATCGTTTGTGTTGACTTTGAACTGGTGGAACATCTTTTCTATGTCGCACATTAGAGCAACTTGATGTTGTCGAAAACGTACAAGTACACCAGTTAAGTTGTTAATCATGTCGGGGCCGGTAAGTAAATGTTCGTTAAGACAGGTACCTTTGTGCTTAGCTGAGCAATCAAACACCACGCGCAGCCTTTCTGGTTTCTTTGGATGATATATGCCGTGGTGCGGTATGTACCATGTCTCACCTTCTGGGCCATTATCATCTGTCTCTTCTGCATCACCTCTTTTGATGATGTCATTCATGTATGTGACGTAGTCCTTTCTGTATTTTTCATCACGCATAAGTTTTCTTTTTAGCTGATTGAGTCTGCTTTCAACAAGTTTTCTGTTATTTTGCAATTGCGGCCTTTTCTTGAAGGGTAATGGCATCTTGTAATGTCCATCCTCAGTTTGTATTATGCCTTGTTCAAGTTTCTCGAGGAACGTGAGATCCTCCTGTGACACAGCTTTCTCGTTTCTTTCACCATCTTTGAAGTCCTTTTCTAAAGCACGTATTGCGTCTGCAGGAGTGGAAGGAGGGATTTCCTTGACAGTTATTCTGTGACAGACACTGTTCATTGTGCATGTTTCGTTGCAAGGCACTGAATTACCAACTATGCTCCATCCTAAATCAGTGTGAATAGCATATGGCTCATTGTCTTTGCCAAGGAGTACTTGTCTGGGCGCTAAAGCTCTGGGACAAGTGTAACCAATGAGAAGACTTACTTCACAATTGAGGAGCGGCGGGACATCATCCGCAATGGGTAACAGATGACTCCACAATTTGGCTGTTTCACATGTTGGTATGTGTTCTCTGTTTGCAGGTATGTAGTCCTTTGTGTAAGCAGTGGGGAGCCTTATCACTGTTGCTGAATTGTAACCTCTCACCAGAAGATCACACACTTTTCCGCTGCTTACAACTGCATTTTTACCCATCATTGTAGTCAGTTTGAGTTTTACTGGGCACACATCTGCTTGCAGTTCACGTGTTATATCTTGATCAATAAAGACCGTGTCACTCTGAGTGTCTAATAATGCATAGACTAGTTTTTCCTTTTGTGGGTTTGTGGCAGTTGACACCCATACTGGAACTATCATTGAGGTGCTGACAGCGTGTTCTGCTCTAGCAACATTTAGTGACATGGCTGTTGCAGCTTCCAGTGTGTTACCTTGAATTGCGTTGTCTGTACTCACGTGACCTTGTGTGCTTCTTTGCAGGCGGTAGCTGTAGTTTTCATCATGAAGACAGGTTGGGTGTCTCTTAGAGCAAGTCTCACAAGCGAGGCGGCGTCTGCAGTCCTTAGCGTTGTGCCCTTGTTTTAAGCAACCATAACAAAGTTTGTTGTCCTTTATATATTTCTTTCTGTTTTCTAGGGTCATTTTCAGAAAGTCTTGGCACTTAATAAGTGGATGTGTCTCTTGGCACAACATGCATGAAGAGCCACTGTGCATTTTAGATTTTGCCTGATTGTCGCCATGTTCAGTTGCGTTTGTGTTAAATACACCTGCTTTGTTCCTTTTGATTTCCTTTGTATTCCTTTTATCATAATTTGTTTCAGTGGACCGTAGCGCATGAATGGAGGTGACTGGATTACATGCAACTTCAGCCTCAAGTGAGAGGAAGGAAGCAAAATCATTATAGCTGGGAAACTCACCACCGTTCATAAGTGTCTTTGTCACATGCCTATTCCATCTCGCATTTATCCAGTCTGGTAGTTTATGCAACAATTTCTGATTTTCTTCGCAGTCGTTGAGTATTTGCAACCCTTTACATGCGGCATAGCAAGCGTACATGCATTTACAAAGTCTGCAAAGTTCCTTAGTCCATCGGCATCTTTAGATTGTATTTTTGGCCAGTTAGACAACTTCTCTCTAAATGCTCTTTGTATCACAAATGGCTGGCCATACCTTTGGTTTAGTTTCTCCCAGGCGTCTTTATATGCTTCTTCATCATTTCTAAAGAAAGTCCCTTCAAGACATTTGCGAGCTGGGCCAGTCACATATCTTTTTAGATAATACAGTTTATCCGCTGCTGATATGCCATTTTGTTCAATGAGTGATATAAAGGTGGATTTCCATTCAATAAACTTTATAGGCTCACCACTAAACATTGTTGGCTCTGGTGTGGGGAGTCTGTTCATTCTTATACTGTCTTGTAGGGCCTGTGCAAGCTGGCTAACACTAAGGGGAGCTGTTGGCGCAGGTATGGTATGAGGCGATACAGTTTGTTTGGGTGTGTGCTCTGGGCTCACCTGTTCACCTTTAACTGACTGCGCGTCGTCTAGTTGAGACAATTCTCTGTTAAAGGCTTCCCACCTGGCACGAGCTGCCTCCACGTCCTTCTCAGCTCTCAAACGTTCCAACTCTGATGTTTGAATTGCCATTTGTTTATTATGCTCTTCTTCTAGAGCCTTTATCTTTTCCCTTTGTCTTTGCTCCTCTTGTACAATCTTATACTCCGCTTCCTTCGCTGCGAGTTCGGCCGCTGCGTCTGCTCGTCTTGATGTTAGGAGTGAAGCTGAGGAGTGTTGACTGTGGTTTGATGCTGCGGTTGAGCCATATATGGACTGGGCGTAATCGTACTCTAACAGTCCACGTAAACGTTTTCTTTCACACTCTGCATCAAAATATCCATCTACTCCACTTATTCTTTCCAGAATTATTCTTACAACGTCATGTGTCACTGCTTCACATGCATCAGTTTTTCTCCTTATGTCTGATGAAGGTGCCATGGAACTTCTCATGTCATTGTACAGTTTTAACAGATCATCTCTCTTTTGTTCTAGTATGTCTGCTAGATCAGCCATTTCCTTTTCTGAAATGTCTGACTTTAGTTTTTCTCGTGTTTCACGCACCTGCATTTTCCACTGTTCGTATAGAGTCAAAAGTCTTTTTTCCTTTTTGCTTGTTTCAGTTGGTACTTTGACTCTTTCAGAACGTCGTGGCATTGCTGATGTGCTTTGGGCTTCATCTTGCAGCTCCCTCAATGTTTTCTGTTTACTTGAGATTGCATCTTTAATGTCTTGTCTATTCTCACTTTCACTTTGAAGCGAGTCCTTTAAGTCATTTATTTCTTCTTGTGAATTTGTAATCCGATCCTTACAGTCTTCTGGATTTTCAGCTTCGTAGTCCTCCATTTTGGATTTATTCTTCTTTCACCTTTTAGCTTTGTACTTCCTGACCAGCTTCTGCCATCTGCCGGACGTTGTGGGTGTTGCCTTGAAACCGTGAGCCCTCGTGGTGCAGCAAACTGGCGGCGGTCAAGCTCTTACTGTAGCGTCCAGTCGAATTGAGAAGGCCAGAACTGATGGTTAAATGTCTTTTAATGAGCCTTTCCGTGTCATTCAACCAACGAAAGAGCTAGACAGAATAAAATAAAAAGACAATTACATTTTGGACGTAAATCCCTGTATTTCTAACTCATTACATTGGTACTATATTTTCACAACATATACATCCATAAAACATTTCAGATATCTCATAAATACAATTGTTTTCCACTACAGACCTTGTTCCCCTGTCGACTGTAGCTAGATCCTTGAGTTTGTCCGTGTTTTGTCCGTTTTCCGTTGTTCAATTTACTTTTCGTCTTTTCCAATGTGTCAAGTAGACTTCCGTTTTACCATCACTTCTGGTTACACAGGAAGTTACCAAAATAAAGCAAAACCTTACCATAAAACATAAACGTGTCAAATTGACCTTTACAACAACTATAAGTACAATCACAAATCAGTGATACATATTATGTATCACTATGATACAACTACCACAATCTACCACTAGAACTACCAACACGTATCAGTACAAGTACCAGTCCCATATAACTACTGAGTATCTTCTAAATTCAAACCTTAACTGTTTTCTGAAGTTCTACCTCGTACATGTGCAACAGGGGCGTGTCCGGGGGGGTCGGGGCAGTCACCGGGTGGGGGGGCCGTCACTGGGTGGGAACGGTCACCGGGTGGGGGGAGTCACCGGGTTGGTTGGGGGGACGGCCACCGGGTGGGGGGGGCGGTCACCATGTGGGGGGGACGGTCACCGGGTGGGGGGGGGGTCACCACGTGGGGGGGGCGGTCACCGTGTGGGGGGGGTGTCACCGTGTGTGTGTGTGTGGGGGGGGGGGTCACCGGGGAACGGTCGCTGATGTGACTCTGGAACACGGATGACAGGATCCTACATGACACGCACGGATGCGCTGCATCCGGGCCAGCCGCACGTTTATTATGCAAACGATGACTCTGAACTAAAGAATGAAACAAGTTTAGTTGTCACGGGAGACATTTTAAAATCTTAAATATTAAATAAATGTCATGGTGAATTATGGATCGTACTTTCATAACGTATTAACTTTACTTCCTCTAATGCAATTGTTGTAGACACATGAAAAGTTCATAGCTCGCCCTTTGCCATTTAATAAACATTATTGAGCATTTTAAATCCTATTGTAATTTTAATGGAGCATCAGTTTGATTTAGGATGGAAGTCGAAGCGTCTTGAGCTCTAAAACAGTGTCCACGTAACTTTTTATGAAACAGAAAAAACAAACAAGGAAAATCTTGCTAAAATATCTACTCTTTGATCTACAAAAACATGTTCTACAACATGTTTAAGTTCTCTCTCAAATGTAAAGCTCCTTTTAAAATATGTAATATTTAAAATAATAATAATAATGTACCACCTCCTCGCTGCTACTTGTCTGCTCGTCTCCACGCAGATCAGACCTGTAACTTGGCCTGGTTGTTACCATGGAGATAGAAAATATTTACTGACATCTGTTTGGCTCCAGTCCAGATATGTTATAACAGCATTTTCTTTTGGGGGAAAATGAGACCGATGTGTGTCGTCTGCATTTATTTATGAAGCATTTATTCTCTGCAAAACTAGTTGTTCGTGACTCTCTGTTGAGTTGTAAAAAAACACTCCCTCGTGGTGAACAATTTAAATGCTCAGAAGGCATTAGGAGAGCGAGAAACACATTTGGACAAACAGGCAAACAAAAGTAGTTCTGTTTTTACATGTTAAAGAATGTAAAAACATTTAATCCAACAGCGTGAAATATTCCAACATTCCAAAGCAAGAACATCTCCACAAAAACAAGCAGGAAAAGATATGCTAGACATGCTATGCTACAGAGTATTGTTATTTTAGGTCCTAAACTCTTATATGCATTACTTTTTTCAGCTGTTTCACTTCCAAGCCGACCGTAGCATGTGTACAGAATTTGCTGAACCCGTCGTACTTAAATATAAGGTGCCTTTGTAGTGTTATTTGCTCTTGGGTCCATTCGAAGCTGTTTAGAAACGGCTTCTGTGCGGCCAGAGTGCTGATGTTGTTTTTATGTGCGCGTTCTGTCACTTTAGAGGGTCAAACTGACTCTGTGATATCTGCACTTACCAGCCCGGCGTTGGCGTGATGGAGGAGGCTTTATTTAGGGGAGGAAAGCACTGCGGGGACTGGATGGGCAACCTTTGAAATGGAGCGGGCGGAGTGCGAGACTGTGTGTGAAGGAAAGTGGTCTGCGTTGAGTGGCAGATGAATGGCGAGGCCCGGGACACGAGCGGCGAGCGGGCGAACGGGCGGCGAGCGGCGAACGGGCGGCGAGCGGCGAACGGGCGGCGAGCGGCGAACAGGCGGCGAGCGGCTACATGGCAGAGGAACACAGCGCCGCGCTTCACAAACATTTACGATGTGACTTTGGACATCTTCACTAACACACACAAAACAAAAGGTAGACTAAAGGCATCGTAATTTAGGCCTCACTGCTGAAAATGAAGTACACGTTGGTGTTTTAGCTTATAATATACAGTAAGAGCGTTAAAAATACATTCGATCCACGTCTGGACTAAAAAACAGATGCAAGTCAAATAATGCATTTTGTCACAGGTCCAGAGTTTATTTCAATCTATTCGTTTTCTATTCAAGCCCAAAATCACAACAGTAGTCAAAATTGTTGGTTTGAATGAATGAATAAAGATGTTTATTTGGTTTCCATGGTAAAAATAGATGTACAACAGAAAAATACATTTCCAACTGTATTGGTTGCAAAAAGGATTGGGCTGAAGCAGCTTGCACTCAACAATTCAGACGTAACAATATACCGTATTTTCCGGATTATGAGTCGCACCAGCCGAAAAATGCATAATAGAGAAGAAAAAAACATATATACGTCGCACTGGAGTATAAGTCGCGTTTTTGGGGGACATTGATCTGATAAAATCCAAGACTAAGGACATCTTGAAATGCAATTCAAAATAATATTAGATTAGAGAACGAACAACGTGGTACACTTATGCTAACGTAACACCTTCGACTACATGACGCACAGATGGACACAGACGCTAACAGTGGCACATGACCCACACCGGACAGGCTTCACGCTCAGTCGGTACCATCGACCTGTAGAGATAGAGTTACGCCAAGTATGAACCATCAATACTAGAGCACAACAACACAGTGAATAGGTGTACGTATGCTAACGCTAACACCTTCAGCTACATGAGGCACAGACAGAACTGTGCTAAGTGTCTGGTATGTTAACGTAACATATTAACAGTTATTCAGATAACTATAGCATAAAGAACATGCTAACAAGTTTACCAAAGCATCAGTATTACCCCAAATCACTAAATCCATTGAATTCTTCTTCCTCTGTGTCACTTCTAAACAGCAGTGCCCCGTCTGTTCTTCAACACCGACAAAAGCACATGCATCGACAGACACAGAGTTCAGTGACAATTGTGCGCTGAAGGGAAAGCTGTGTTCACACCTCATTCATCGTCCTTGTTGAAGACTTTGGTTTGATCCTGTTCTAGTCCAGGTTTAGTTCCAGGATTAGCCTCGGTTTATTCTCAGTTTTGATGCAGTGTTTGTGAAAGTGTGAGCGAATCGCAACGTTGTTTTGAGTAGTTTTGAGTTGTTCAGATTTTACTTGTGCTTACATTACTGCGCGAGTTACTCTGCACAATTAATCACAACCTGTGTCACTTCTAAACAACTCCCCTAACCCCAGAGGTAGAGGGAGTGCTTCTTCTTCTGTGTCACTTTGAGCGTCGCTGCAGAGCTTTAGAGCCCTCTTGTGGTTGGCATGTGAAATGCGGTTGGTTGCCAGTACGAAAATAACAAAAAATATAGCCGCAAGCGGCAATGATCGGCCCTCGCTACGCCGCCGCCACGCCGCAAGAGGAGGGGGCGCTAACGCGCCCCAATTGTCCTTTTATTACGCCTACTGCTGAATCTGTGACGCTGTCACATCTTCTCCCCTTTGTTTTACCATCAAAAAGCAATTTTATTTTGAATTCTTGGCAAAATGTGCGGCTTTGCCGCACAGACACCGTGACTCTTTGAATAAAAATGTGGATACCTTTTGATGGTCCACCCCTGAAGATGAGTCTCACCAAATTTCAGGTTAATAGGGCTAACGCCCTGGGAGGAGTTTGTGAAAGTCTAAAGTGTAAACATGTTCTGGCGATTTCCCCATTGGAATAACATGAAAGGTTTCGGTCATCGTTACGGCAAAGCCATAACAATTATGACATGGGTCTCACTGACTTTTTTGATGGGGATGCCAAAATTGAGTTGTGTGTCAAATTTCAGATAATTTCGCAAAACTAAACATTCAACCTCCATATAAAATCTGTAGGGGGCGCTGTGGCGCCAAATAAATTTATTTCACTTCAAGTAGGTTTAGGGCAAAGAGTTTAACAACTGATTCTAATTTGACGCAATTCGGACTTTATCTGCGCAAACGGCAGAAATTTTAAATATGGGAGATTTCTGAAATTCTAGCTACAGTTTGCGGCTTCGCCGCACAGAGACCGTGAGAGGTATCAATGTAATTTGGATAACTTTTGATGTCCCACTCCTCAGTAGCATTTTCACCAAATTTCAGCTTTTTAGGGCCAACGCCCTGGGAGGAGTTCGTAAAAGTACGACGTTTGGAAAAACTCCAGTCATGTTTAGCCATTTTTGAAGCAATATGGCCGACATTTGGTTGGGCGGACGGCGTTGCCGTAATAATATTTTTTACTTCTCTTGTCACCATCTACCTCTGCGCCAAATTTCATGATTCTACGATCAGATTTTTTTTGGGTCATTTCCCATCTCTCAATGCATTTTTGGTACATTTGGGGGCGCTGACGCGCCAATTTTTTTAAATTTAGAAAAGGGAAATAGCCAGAATGTAGAGAGGCACGATTTTTAGAGGTGTGCAAATTTTTGTGACTTTTCGTCAATGTTCACAGGGTGAAAAATAGGGGGGTTGGTCCCGAGAAGAAAGAAAGAAAGAAAGAAAGAAGAAAGAAGAATATTCCGATGCGAAAACAATGTTTCCCATTTTTCAAATATCATAAACTATACATTTTCGGAAAGCGCTCGCGCTTTCCTATCTCATGGTGTGGGTCCCTGGTCACTGACGGGTACTTTCGTTAATTTTGAGTGGGCTCCGCCCACTTTGTGTTTTTGGCCCTCTAAACAGTAATAATGTTCAATTTTTGCATTACATGCTTATATGCACGGAACATGCAAGAGATGGGGAACGTATTCGTGAGCTACTTAGCGCAAATGAGTGCTTTATATGAGGATGACGACCGCTTCGCGGTCGTCATCTCAATGTAAAGTGCTTGTTTAGTGCGCACTTTTGCACGGGCTTCGCCCGTTTACAACGGTAATGTTCCATTTTCCTACTACTAATTAGTATGCACGGGGCGTGCATGAGTGAAGGAGTGCGTTAGTGAGTGTTTGGAAGTGGGCGAGCGCTTCGCGCTCGATTTCGTGCGCACTACGTGCGCACTTTCGCAGCCGTGCTTTGCACGGCCTTACGAGATTAATAGGCCTCTCGCCAGCTTGTGGCGCTCGGGCCTAAATATCAGAAATAAGTCTCTCCGGAGTGTAAGTCGCACCCTGGGCAAAACTATTTAAAAAAAAGTATGACTTATAATATGTAAATACGGTACACTGCATGTTATCACATCCTAAACTTAGAATTTGTCTTTATTGTCATTTCTTAAATTCATCACAGTGATCATTCCATAGTTTTATTCAGAAAACAGATACACATATTTGTTCTTACTTTATTAAACCCACACGCATTTATTTTTTTATTCTCTCCTTTGCATCTTTTGTATTGACAGTTTAATCAATATGCAATCTTAAAAACAACAACAGCAAAAATATTTTACAAATGTTGGACATATCCTGCAACAGCTCGGGCCAACGTCTCTCAATGATACGTTAAAGGGCGTCATTTGCAGAATTGTACGAACAGTCCATGCTTAGTTTACTCAAAGCAATTTACAACAAGTCTCCAATTTCCCTTTGATCAATATGTAACGGAATAACAAAAACGCTCAAAGCCGCCCAGTATCAATAGTGAGGCAAACAACCCAATCAGTCCTTTATTGCGCCGCACAGCATTATGATTTATGACGGAGCCGCGAAATCAGGTGCCACGCTCAAATTAGAGGAGGACGTTGTTCTCAGTGAAATGAAAACGGCTTATTTAATTTGGCTGATTATGTAAACACCTCAAGAACCCTTCACGAACACGCTATTAATCACGTCCACATGTGCTATAGCGCTCGCCCAAATTGCCTCGTGCCGGGGTCGTTCGGGAACCAAAGCTAATCAATTGTGCCTCATTATCGCCGAGTGGATCCGTAGCATGGACACACCAGACTTTGCCTTAGCAACGTATTGTATTGATGAAAGCCTAATACTTCAACTAATCTGTGTCCAACATGTGAACGCGCATGTTTGACTTTAGCTCAATAGCAACGCATCTAGCAAGAAGGAGATGATTGTTGACGTTTTTAGCCCCAATGCTAGCAACGACACGGCACAAAGCTCACCTGAGACTTGTTGTGAAGCCAGGGGAAATGTATTTGATTTAAATGGACTTCCGGGGTTGCAAGCAATCAAGATGGATGTAAATTAAACCTAATACATGCGCAATGGGGTAAAATCCTCCAGCGAAGGTAGTCCTGACCAAGCCAAGATCTGGAGACGGGTCCTCGGGCGCTGCAGTGCTTCTGAGGTTGTGCACAGTTGTCGATGAGTGATGGTGCAAATGCAGAGGGCACATTTTTCTATGGGGACTATAAAGGCTAAATTTAATCTTAAAGAATTGCCCCAAATTCAAGTTTAATTCAATACCAAAGCTGTTGAATGTACTTATTCTACAGGCATGAAAGGGGGATGAAGAATAGAAGTCATACAACACACAAACGCACCTAGAAGAGGGGAAAGACGATTTCTATTTTATTTTTATCCTATACCACTTGCCCTGGCGCCTGGCATCAAAGCAAGATCGGGTATTGGTAAGTTGGTACGGCCAAATATGTGCATTGAATGTGTAAAATGGGAACTTTTCATTTTGAAATTTTAAATTGAGAAAATCCCACAGAAACGGCAAAAGTTAGTGACTGAATTTTCAAAATAAAAGCGATTCAAATATTGTTTCAGTGCTGGTGTTTTGGGATTTTTCTGTTGTAACATTGACATTTCCTCATTGTAGGACAAATAAGGGTGCTCTTTTCTCATCAGCAGTGCCTGGTGCCATAACACAGAGGAAACACTGGCCCAGATAGTCTCATAAAGAACCGTTTACATGGCCCTAATCAGCGCAACAGCTTAACGTGTGAATCGCACACGGGCACATCATACTAATGAGAGTTCACCTCTTGGTCTTTTCACATATAAACTGTTGAGCTGCATGCTTTTAACGCCTCCATTTTAATAGAAAGTGCAAAGTAATCGTGTACATCTCTGCGCTCAGCCACTTTGAAACAGAAATAACGAGGAATCAGCCGTGCATTGTGTTGGATGTTCATCAATATTGTCGCGAGTCGGACGCAGAGGTTTGTCGCTTTTGAATTCAAGTCGTGACCAAAAACTGGAGCGTGTGCAATCGTGTTGTGTCTGGAGGAACCCATGTGCAGGGAGCAGCAAAAAACAAATAATTCATCGATTCGCATGCCAACATAGACGCGGTTGCTTTTCAAACCTCTCTAACCAGATGCGTTTTCTTTGCCTGTTGCTTAACAATTTGTCCTCTATATTGGAGTGAATGTCCTGTGCACCTTTATCAAAATGCATCCTTCCATACCTGATAATATTGTCATTATTAAAAGAGAAAAAAGTCAAGCAGAGAGCAGAGCGTCTAGACACTGACTGAGAGAGACTCGGAAGCAGCAGGAGGGAAGCACCTGGTGTTTCACTCTGGATTTATATATTACTTTTTGTCCGCTAAAGAAATGTGATATGTTAACCCTCTCTAAAAAAAAGGCAACATTGCATTTTATTGTTGTAGATTGCAATGGTAATATTTAGTAATAGTGTTTATTCATTTATTTTGTCTGGGTGCTCAAGTTTGACCTATATATGTGCAGTGCTTCAGTAATACAAGGCCCACTCCGGTCAAGCTCTGTAGCCACGGCAAAGGTGTCCAAACGTTTTTATATGTTAGTACCGTGCTGTGACTTTTATGGATGAGCAAGCGGACTTGGATCATATTTGCATGGCTCAATTCCTGGTCTCTCACGTGAAGGGCAACCGCTGAACCTACTAAGCATTGCTAAGCAGCAACTATCGTACTAACTATTACATGCCAGATGGATAAAATAGTCTCACTTCACCAATCAATTCATTACACAAACACGCCTCCAATGTTATTAAAATACTACTTGTATTTCTAACAATCGTCTAATCATGAACATGATCAGAGCCTGAGCTACAAACACAGACTTGTCTCTAAAAGATCGTTTTTAAGTCTGTTTGTTGAATCTTGGCGCTGCTGTTGCTTCTCTTCTCTTCTGCACATGCTCAGACGTCATAAGGCGCTGGTACAGCTGGCAGCCCGGTGTAAACGCTCTCTCTTCTTTCTCACACTTATTGTGCTTTATCTCATATATTTTGTAAATATAGTTAGTATATTTTTTCTATTTTACTGTACGATAGGGACACGCGCTGGAATAGTTTTTTAATTCAACTGTTTTTGACTTTTTTCGGCTGGATTTGAGCGTTTTTCGTTGCGTTCGTTGTGTTGTTGTGACGTGAGCTAGCTCCGAGCGAGCCCACCAGCCCCCCCCCGCGCCCTCCGGCCGCGCTAAAGTACGGCGTGTCGTCGGTACACGTTTATATACACGTTTATATGAAAGAGGAACTAACCCTAACCCACGAACGATCGGGACACGCACTGGAATCGCTTTAAATTAACTTGTTTTGACTTTATTCGGCTGGATTGAGTGTTTTCGTCGTGTCGTTGCGATGTGTTTTGGCTCCGAGTCCCCCGGCCCCGCCCCCCGGCTCCGGCCCCGCCCCCCGGCTCCGGCCCCGCCCCCCGGCTCCGGCCCCGCCCCCCGGCCGGCGCCGTACCGCGTTTACACAAAGGAAGAACTAATGAAACTGCGGAGAACAGTCGTCTTACCCGGAGATCGTCACGTTATCCCGTCGCAATACTGACCTAACCTAATACTGATGTGCAATTCTGTCGTATGTGCAATTACTGTGAAATTCATGTGCAATTACTGTGAAATTCATGTGCAATGGTATTTATTTATTTGTCTATGGGAGTTTTTATTTATTTATAGGAGATCTTCTACTGAAAGTGTTTTTCAGACTTCCTATAAGTGATCTGTTCTTCTGTATCTACCTCTGTATCTACCTGCGTTGCACCAATGAAATTTCCCCATGTGGGACAATAAAGGAATATCTTATCTTATCTTATCTTATCTTAGTTTGGACAAAACCTTCAAACATCTTTGATTCTCACACAGGTTTTCTTCAGCAGGTTTGAGCTCAGATCCTTGTGTTTGAGGCTGTGTGGTCCTCAGAGCATGTGCAGAGCTCTAAAAGAAGCTGCTGACCGCTCTGGTTCTGAAAGCTCATGTTAGAGAGCGATGCATGAACGGGCCCCTGGACACGGGCCCCTGGATATGGGCCTCTGGACACGGGCCTTTGGACACGGGCCTCTGGACACGGGCTTCTGAACACTGGCCTCTGGACACCGGCCTCTGGACACCGGCCTCTGGACACGGGCCGCTGAACACGGGCTTCTGAACACGGGCCTCTGAACACTGGCCTCTGGACACGGGCCTCTGAACACGGGCCTCTGAACACGGGTCTCTGGACACGGGCCTCTGGACACGGGCCTCTGGACACGGGCCTCTGAACACGGGCCTCTGAACACGGGTCTCTGGACACGGGCCTCTGGACACGGGCCTCTGGACACGGGTCTCTGAACACGGGCCTCTGAACACGGCCACAGAGCCGCTGTGGGAGAAGAAGAATCAAGCTTCCTGCAGTACTGCCCAGCGGCCTGTAGAGGTCACTAAAACACACTAAAAAAGTCAAGCTTCAGCAGCAGAAGTGAGGGAAAACAGGCTTATTTGGATATTTTTCCGACAATTTTAAATATAGTTATAACACACGGTAATTTTAGATTGTATTTGTCAATCACTGCTTGCATTTTATTTGAAATTATTATCTTTTCTCAAACTAAATTTCCGTTTAAAATTTCCCTAATATATATAGCTTTAAATATAGTTTATTATGTAAAAAAAAAAAGCCAAATGAAACCAAAAGCTTGTCGACCAAACTAAATACATTGTTCCAACCTTGGTGTGGGTTTACAGTTGTATATCTCAGGCTCTCAGAGTGGCAGTCGCTCAGATGGTACATACCCACATATCCCCCAAAATTTATCATGTCTTCCTCTCTCAATATTCTTCTTTTTGTTTTTAAGACAAAATAGGAAATCGACATCAGAAAATGAACATACCTTTGAACAGAGACGAAGAGCTTTCATGCTCCCACATCTCAGGGACATGTTGGCCAGTCGGGCAGTGGCTGTGTGGCCAGTCGGGCAGTGGCTGTGTGGCCAGTCGGGCAGTGGCTGTGTGGCCAGTCCGGCAGATCTGTTATGACCGTCAAGCCACATCCGGGAAGATCCACGGATAGAAGTCACAGCAGTCGGATGACACTTCTGAGGAACAAAAACACGTCAAGGTTAAAACAACAATCAACTTTTATGAGCTTTTATCCTTTCCTCATCTTTAGTTTGCTCAAAGTTATATTTTCATTGATTCATGCATATTTGACTAATGCTGATGTTTTTGACTCCCCCATCCCCCCCATACCCCATGTACTTGGTTATGATTATAAAAAAAGACCCCAGAGTGATACATATGGGGTTCTAAAATGTCATGTGGCCACTTTTCACAAATACAAACATCCAAAAGACCATACAATGCTTGTTAAAATGTCAAAAGTAATTGAAAAAAGTCCAATATGTCTCCTTTAAAAACAAACAAACAGCTCAAATCTAAATGACCCCTAGATTCATTTAGATATTGAATCATTTCACTCAATCTCTATTCAAATACAGGACACACAATTCCATCTTACCGCATTCATTGACATTGGCAACATCTCGACAAATGAAGCGGCAAACAACACTACAAACGCAGAGTGCTAAATGAGCGCGCACACTTCACACGGGCGGGCAAAGATCGAGAGAGAAAGAAGAAGCTCCTTTGAAAAGCCCCCAGACAGGTGACACTCACGGAGACTACGGCGGCAGCTGGAGAGGCCCTGAAAAGAGCAGAAGAAAGGCCCCGACGCTTTTGAAAAACATGCGCCCGGTGGGAGGGGGGCCGTCTCCGTGGGGCTTTGAATCATGTAAAAGCAAGACGGGCCCGCTCTGCTTATCAAGGTAAGCATCCTGCCAGCGCCTCGTACTCTCTCTGCCTTTCAACAGACTGGAACAGATCATATTAGTGGGCATCTGCTGCATCTTATTTCACACCAGACGGGCGCTCGACCGCATTTGCTGCCATTTTCGAGAGGGTTAGGGGCGAACAAAGTCTCTATCAGTTGAGCTGGGGGGGAATTTACATATCCGATCTGACAAGCGTAAAAGGGATAAAACGTGGGGCCGGTGTTTTCCACGTGCGGCGCATATGTAGAAGGAGGCGGCGCTAGCAGGAGGTGGCAAAGCTCTTCTGAGAGGCAGGGCGTCTGTGGTGACAGGGTGTGTTGACTGTAACCATGGCAGCAGAGAGGTGTGATGCAGGCAGGATGATGTGAAGACTGTAACGTAAGTGGGTAATAGCAATTAAAGCAACGCCGTAGAGAAGGAATTCAAATTCATGCCCAAAATCTGGACCTTTACCCAAATGTGTCTATTCTTGCTCTTTCTTGCTCTTTCTTCTTGCACGAATTGAAATAAAATAAGAGAAAAGTATGAGACTGAATGCTGACTGAATTTGTGATTACTTAACACTTTCAAATTCAGAAAACTTTATTTATCCCTGAGGGCAATTCATTTGTAGCTCCACAGCTGAACATTCATCATCATAAAAATATATAAAAGACACAATAGTCAATAAGAACGAGCTGGAGATATCAACAACGATGTGAATACATTGAGAATGGGCCAACTGTGTTTAGCAGCTTAATAAATGAAGGTATAAAACACCATCAATAATTATGTGTTTTGATTTATAATATAGTATATATCATAGAGCAGTGGTTCTCAAATATTTTTTTTGGTCACCTCGTTTTTTTTTCTTTCTTCTTTTTATAAGTGGACTATGGCTTGAATAAACGATACTATAATATCGAGAAATATGCTTTTTATCTGTACATTTAAGCCATAATGGTGTTAATAACAGAAAAGCATTTGACGTGTGCACATGAGACAAAACAAGGAACATGTCAGAGCCTGGTTATGTTTTCAATCAAATATAAAAACTCTAGATAAGGATTTACCTTTACTGTCTTGAGCTGTTTTCAGTGACTGTTTGACTATGTGTAGCTCTTTTTCTGCTTTCCCATTTGACTTGGGAAACAATGGGCTGGAGGTCACATGGCTAAAGTCCTATTCCTGAGCACATTTAACTCTGCAATTATTCCAAGGTCCGTTGTCATGGTACAAAACCCGAGGTATTCCAGGTATTTGGCTGCCAAAGTTTGATTTCAAGTGTGTAATGACACAAATGGCAGACATATTTAACAATAGCACAATCTCTGTTAGATTGTCGGTTACTAACAAATGTTTTTTGGAAAATGTCAGTCACTACCTTTTGCCAAGTCTCATCTGGAATGTCTGTTATTTTCAGCGGCTCTTTTGGCTGTTTTGCCTGGTGCTTTGTGCATATTTCACAATATCCAACCATTTTCTCAAAGTCTGCATTTATTCCTCACCATTCTATCTCTAGCTACATTACATTACATTTTCTATGCTTTCTCTAGATGTCCTTCATGCAGTCATCTGAGCAGTTCTTGTCTCATTTAGTGTGAGGATTACTACCCTACCCCATTTGAGTAATAGTCCATTGACTACACTTAGCTCAGCTCTAATGTTGTAATAAGGTTGACATTCACCTTGTTTCCATTTCCAATTCAACAGGGTTATTACGATTTGCCATAAGTGTTTTTTTTTTTTTTGTCTCAGCTGCGATTTGTTTGGATTTCATGTCTATCATAGCTACCAGGTCAGGGGTGTACATCAGGTTGAAGTCACAGCGTTTCACTGAGGTTTTCTTCGTTATGGCTTAAACAGCTTGTGGTCTGTCTCTGCCACAAATGTTGGTAAGTCGAAGACGAAGCTGTGGAACTTTTCAAAGCCATGACAAGTCCTAAAGCCTCTTTTTCAATCTGGTCATGACAGCATTCTGATGTCGTCATCGCTCTCAAGGCGAAGGCGAAGGCTACAGGCCTCCAGTTGTCTCCATAAACCTGTAATAACATGACTCCAATCCCGTCCTTTGATAAATCTGTGGATATCGTCGTCTTTCTCCTTGGATCAGAATATGCTAGCACTGGTTCTGTTGTTTTTACGGATCATTGCTCCATTTGAAAAACACAATTCATATTTTAATGATGGGATGCATTTTCCAATAAAGTTGATCATTCCAAATACTCTCGGAACCCCTTTTTTTGTCCTCGGGGCGTGGCATTTCCACTATTCCCTTTAATTTGTCCTCGTCTGGCTCAATGCCAGCTGCTGTCATCTTATCTCCAAGAAAAGTGATTTCAGTCACTCTGATCTGACACTTTTCTCTGTTCAGTTTGCGTCCGAACTCTATGACTCTTTGCAGTACTTTGACAAGTTTCTCACTGTGCCACTCAAGTGTGGACCGCCACAGTATGATGTCGTCCACACACACACATACTGCATCAATGCCTTCAGTCATGTTCTCCATTGTCCTGTGGAAAATCTCGGGAGAAGAGATTTCAAATTGCATTCTCAAGAAATAGTAGCGTCTGAATAGTGTTTTGAAAGAGCCCTACTTTGTATTGTCTTCATGAAGCTTGAGTTGCCAACATCCTTGTGATGCATCCAGTTTGGTGAAATACGTTGCCTCGTCCAGCTCACTTGTTATTTCATCCCTTGTGAGTATCTGATAGTGCTCTCTTTTATGTTTGTACTTACATCTTTTTAATCCATGGCAAGGCAAGGCAAGTTTATTTGTAGAGCACATTTCATACACAAGGCAATTCAAAGTGCTTCACAGCAGGAAAAATGCATTCAAATCACAAAGAAATTACAGAAACAGAAATACAACAAAATTAACTAAATTAAAAATTATCAATCCAACTGATTTTCTAAACTAATAAAATCACAAACAAAAGAGAAGAGTGCAAAGAAAAAATTGTTTCAGTCATATGCGCAGCTAAACAAAACTGTTTTTAGCTTAGATTTGAACATTGTCAGAGTTGAAGCCTGTCTCACATCTTCAGGAAGACTGTTCCAGATTTTAGCTGCATAAAACTGAAACGCAGATTCCCCATGTTTTGTCCTGACTCTGGGCACCAGCAGGAGGCCGGTCCCTGAGGTCCTCAGAGTCCGAGATGGTTCATATGGCACTAACATATCCAAGATGTACTTTGGTGCTAGGCCATGGAGAGACTTGTACACAAGCAGAGCTGCTTTAAAGTCTATTCTCTGAGCCACAGGGGGCAGTGCAGAGACCTGAGAACAGGACTAATGTGATCATACTTCCTGGTTCTAGTCAGGACCCGAGCAGCAGCGTTCTGGATGTACTGCAGCTGTTTTACAGCTCGTTTGGAGAGACCAGTGAGCAGGCCGTTACAGTAGTCTAATCTACTGGAGACAAACGCATGGATAAGTCTCTCTAAATCTGGTTTAGATGCTATATTTTGATTTTGACAATGTTTTTTAGATGGTAAAAAGCTGCTGATGTTATTGATTTGACGTGGCTATTAAAGTTCAAGTCTGAGTCCATTATTACCCCCAGATTTCTAACTTGGTTTGTAGGTTTTAGAGCGAGACTCTGGAGGTGACTGCTAACACTTTCTCTTTGTTTCTGTGGGCCAAAAACGATTATTTCAGTCTTGTCTGAGTTCAGCTGGAGAAAGTTGTTTTGTATCCACAAACTGATCTGTTGGATGCAGTGACAGAGTGAATCTACTGGTCCATATTCACCTGCCGATAGTGAAACATAGATCTGAGTGTCGTCTGCATAATTGTGATAGGACACATTTTCACTGCGTATCAACTGACCTAACGGCAGCATGTAGAGGTTGAACAGAAGGGGACCCAGGACTGACCCTTGGGGCACTCCACAGGTCAGGGTCATGTGGTCTGAGACACAGCTACCAATTTCAACAAAGTACTTCCTGTCTTCCAGATAGGACCTTAACCAGTTTAGGGCAGTGCCAGTGATGCCCACCCAGTCCTCTAGTCTCTGTAAGAGGATCCCATGATCGACAGTGTCAAAAGCAGCGCTCAGATCTAACAGAATTAAGACTGAGGCTAGTCTTATCCATGCACTCACAAAGCACCGATTGGTTTCTTGATGCACACCATGGAGTTAACCCATTGTGTTGGCTCCTCCACTTTCTGTATAACTTCTAGTGACTCCATTTGATCCATATTTTTGGTCCGAAGACTTTATTAGACTGGAAAGGTGAGCATGAAATTGGGGATGAGAGAGAAGGGAGGACATGCAGCACATTAGTCGGGATTGGAACTCGTGACACTGCGGTCGCCTGCACATGGAGCCTGGCATAATGTATTAGTTCTGTGGGAACGTTTATTTTTGACAATATATTGTTCCATAATTAGGATACGGTTAGAGTTAGGATTTGGTTTAGGAAAAACTACTTTGATTAAAAATGTGGCTTTTCCTGGTCCTGCAATTTTGAATATTTAGGGAGTTCCTTGTAGCAACGGGTAGAGAAGGAGAATTTTGCTTGGAATATCTATGTGTAACAAGCTGACAGGAGTTTATTTGTCACGGTTAAGGTTCATTTGGTTTCATTTATTTTTAACAAAGACATTGCCCTCAAACAATGAAAAAAAAAAAAGTACAAGACCAGGAGTAAGCAGACGCTCAAGCTGCTTAAATAATTCTTACACTTACTCAACATCAGATTGAGAGACGGAACGAAGACGGCGAGGCCAATCATTCACTGGCCCCCTCCCAAACGGGCCCTTCTCACTTGCACTGCACCCTTGCACTCGATCAGTCATAGTATTTCCACAGTGTAGTGTAGTGAGTAGTGCACAGGGTAAAGAAGAACGATTAATACAATGAAGGGAGATTTAAATGTTTGATTTCTTGTCATTTTAATGTTTAATTTACAGATTGAAAGGGTCCATTAGGGACATTTCATGAACAATTTGAGATTAAATGCCCTAAAAGTTTAGACGGGCGGCAGTTGAGAAAGATAATAAATGATGCAGTATACGTTGCCACAGATTAGCATTGAGTAAGAAGCCGGCGACATATGGCGATCTCATGACGCATCAAGCGGCGTGAAAGAGACGCCGTCTTTCTTTACGCAAGCCGGCGCATATGGCATGAACATACTCTGCAGACAAGGCCCCGATATTACATTCGTCTCCGAGTTCTGTCCTTTGCGCGTAGGCTGTATACGCAACGGAACGCAAACTATTACACGTTCCCACCAACAGGTTCTGTAACTTTTGGCAGACGCGCCCACCTCCAGCCTCGTCACATTTCTAGTTACGATGATAAACAACAATAGCACATCATTCAATTCCATACGAGTACAATATTTCTTTGTTTGTTTCGTCACGCTGACAATCAACTCCGAGCCAAGACAGCAACAAATAACCCTAATCCACTTTGAGAAATACTTTGTTCCGTTTTGGGGTGTGGGAGGCTTCTCGTCTCCTCTCGGGACGGCCCCGGACGCCCCCGAGAGTGCCGGATGCCGCAGATTCAATCACGTCGACACAGCTCGGCGAAATAGAGGAAATAAATGGCGTCGGGGATAGTCATCCTTTCTGCAGGTGATAAGTGTGACTTTCAGTGGCACTTGATAGCCCCCAAAACGTAGAGCGAAGAGGTCAGCCTTCAGAGAGACACCGGATGATGTAGGAGATAGTGTCAGACAATGGGAAGCCGCCTCCCTCTCCTCTCTGTTTAGCGAGAGAAAGATAGTGGGACGATAGGAATGAAAAAAAAAAGTGTCTCTTGATAGTGGCGCAAAGTCTTCTCCCCTGCTCGGCTGTGACAAAAACTGATGATTTTTATTAAGGACCTTGGCTTTGTATCTGCTGTCTAATATATCTTGCGCGAAAAAGGAGGAAGACCATCTCTGT
The DNA here is from genome assembly GCF_026437365.1 of Eucyclogobius newberryi. NCBI lineage: Eukaryota > Metazoa > Chordata > Actinopteri > Gobiiformes > Gobiidae > Eucyclogobius > Eucyclogobius newberryi. The sequence continues at coordinate 25,474,550 of NW_027315834.1, forward strand.
ACGGGTTATAAAAGACTTGCCCCGGTTCTTGTTTTAGAGGGGTCTGTTGTGTTGGATGAGAGGAAAAATGGGAGATTTTATCTTAAGTCTTTGTAGCGTTGGAAGGATATAGCCCTCGCTGTGATTTGATGGATTCCCTCGGCGGCTTGCAGACTGTAAGGTCGCAGACTGGTAGATTTGTTTTAATAGATTTTGCTCCAGGGCATGAAATGATCGCACCCCGACTTTGTCTAATGCAGTGATTGGCAAACTTTTCACACCAACAACCAATTCAGAAAGTGATGTGGCTTGAAACATACAGAAGCATAATAGTTTTCAGTTTATCTCCTTGTTTGTATATTTTTTTTTATACATATATGTTTTCAATATGTTTCGTTTTAATTTAGAACTTGATATTAGTGGCCAAGGTGCTCTTTTTGTGCATTAAGTAAATATATACCCTCGCTTTTTGGGGGAAATGTATTTGATTTCTTATTTTATTACTTTTATCCTATTTATGCCTCTGTAATCTTTTACCTTGCTGTGAAGCACTTTGGAACCCTCTGGTTGTATAAATCGTGCCATATAAATAAAGTGGATCGGATTGGATTGGATTGATAAAATCCAAGACCAAGAACAGACATTTCATCTTGAAATGCAGTTTATAATAATAGATTAGGAAACATGGTGAATAGGTGTACGTATATAAAGGAATATCTTATGCTAATGCCTTCAGCTACATGAGGCACAGACAGAACTGTGGTAAGTGTCTGGTATGTTAACGTAACATATGAACAGTTATTCAGATAACTATAGCATAAAGAACATGCTAACAAGTTTACCAAAGCATCAGTTTTACCCCAAATCACTAAATCCATTGAATTATTCTTCTGTGTCACTTCTAAACAACTCCACAAACTCCGGAGGTAGAGGAAGTGCATATTCTTCTTCTGCGCCGCTTAGAGCCTAGAGCGCCCTCTTGTGGTTGTCAGTGTGAAAATAACGAATAATATCACATAAGTCGCTCTGGAGTATAAATCGCACCCCGGACAAAACGATATGAAAATAGTCCGGAAAATACGATAGATTTTGCCATGTACTGTTTTTCATCAATTTTAGACATGAACTTGTGTAGTAAATCTTACAGTAAATAAACTAGAACTCAAGCAGAGATTGGTCTGCATTCCTGTTGTCCTCGGTAGTTGTATTTTCCAACTTCCGACTTGTACTTCCTACATGGAAACTGAGAAAATTCCAGAGCTCGTGTTTGTGTTTGGTGTCACAGCTTCATTAGCGATTGTCAGAGGTGGCAATTAATGAAGTATTTGTACTGTATCACTGCACTGTATAGTATCTAGTTCTACATGTAGCCGGCTCCTTCGCCTGGAGTGTTCAAGTGGACAGTCTGTGCTTTCGGATCAAACGGCGGCTGTATTCTCCTTTCACTTCCACTTTTGATCCTGCTGCGCGGCGTAGACTCAAGGACTCGTGCATAACGCGGTGGGAGAAATATAAGCCGATTGGTGTAAACATGGTGAGAACCGGGAGAGAGGGAAAAGAGGGGGGAGAAGCATTCACGTGACGACGGTGCAGGAAGATGCACAAACAAACTGACTGAATCATATCATATTTTCGTGGCGTTTGAGTTCGTTCAGTCTTATTTCTAACATAAACCCTTTTTAAAGTCTAAATAGTTGTAATTCATTCATTTAAAGCCTGTGATTCAATTGATACATTTTGTTTAACACAGTTCAATTAACTGTGTGCTTTTACTTTTTCATTTTTTACTTTAAGTACATTTATGTTGGTGTAATTTAGTACTTTTATTCAAGTAAAAGAGTGTCAGCTGTACAGTTCTGTTTAGACATGTCATTGTACTTGTACTTGAGTAGTGAACTTTTACCACATCTGGGGATCGTAATGTGATTGTAATCTGTTATTTTCCAATTTTTTCAACAAAAATTCACTCTCAGACTTATTTTGTTAAATAAAGTAACAAGTAACAACAACAACAACAACAACAACAATGTGATGTCTGGGTTAATGTATAATCTCAATTGGATATGCATTTTGGCTAATTTGAGCACTTTCCTAGCTTTTATTTCTTGATTGCAGCACAAAATTGCCAAATTGCCAGGTAACTTCAATCCAAACAAAATAAATCATAAATAAATCAAGATAAAATGACTTGATCTTGTTTTCCTCCACCAGTCAGACATATTGTATTGTATTGACCGGCGCCCCACACTTAACCCAGCACAACCATCAACAAGAGTCCCTTTTACCCCTTCACTGTTTTTCTTTCCTGTGACCTTCGACCTCGGCCAAACCTTTGCATTCCCCCCTCTCCTCCAGGGAGCGTCTTGTTGTGCTATACATCCGTCCACATCCCAGTGACAGCTCCCTTAAACCTCCATCAAACCAGATACAGCTCTGATATAGCTTTGCTCAATCAAAAGCCCCTGGGATCGCCGGAGAGGAATACATTGGCCGCGGGGACAAGTCGGGTCTTATGTTGATCAATAATGGACTTCTTGCCGTCCATCTTCTCAATTTCAGCAGAAAACAGCAATATTGCAGGGTTTTGTGGCCACACTGCAGCCGAGACGAGCCATCTATATCTAGGTTCTTCAGCTTTGGTCGTTCTTGTTTCTTAAGCTGTGATGACGTCTGCTGTGATGTCTGTAAACATCGCTCTATAGCACACTTTAAAGCAAAGAACTGTCCAATTTTCTGCTCAGGTTAATGCACAGATGCTGTAAAAGATGTGGGGATCAGTCACTTTCCTCCTGGTTGAACAGTATGCTTCTTTCACACGTAGAAGATAAAAGGCCTCAAAGAGCAATTAGTAGATAAGGATATTCATCTTGATTAGTTTGCTTTTGACCAGCATCTGCGAAAAGATTCTTTTGTGATCAAGACCGAATGGCTCGTGTACGTCAACATCAAGCCCCGGAAGCCAAGATGGCCGCCATTGAAACCTATGGAGCGTGCTCATTGGCGCATGGTTCCAAAAAAGTTTTTTAGTTCCGCATTACTTCCTGAATAATGTCTCATTTACGCCCACTTTTGTGACGTCATCGCCATAAGGCTTTGGCGTCGGGAGCGCGCACGTCACAGCAGCGTGAAAGACTGAGAACAGTCAACACAGACTTTTGGAATGATTCGGCTTGAAATAGTCTGTTTACGTAACGTATAATGATGGATTGTTATATCCATCTATAAATATACATGTATCATGTTGTAAAGGTCTGATATTTAAGAGAATTATAAAGAAGTGTTAAGATAAAAAGTCTGGTTTAATGACAATAAATTACACTTAGAGGTGTAATAACGTCCTCATAATTTTCTGTCGTTTTTGGTTTGGGTATATATTTTGTTATTAACTTTTCAGTTATTTATTTACATAATATGATTTAGCCAATATGCTTTTTTTTAATCAAATGAGAAGAAATATAAAATATAATCATCGATTCTGTTACATAATTGAGTTAAGCAGTATTTAATTATATTCACTTTTTCCTTTTGTGTCGTTTTTATATCATGTCAATCTTTAATAAATACAAAACACATTTGTTTATTAATGTATTTAATAAGAATAATGAACATGAATGAAATTGTTCTATAAATGCAAATCTGATTATAACTACAAATGATAAATAGTTGAGTTTTAAAGCTACAATGTGGGAGTCCCTTATTAAGGAGTTTTGGAGTCTGTGTACTGTTCATTATTATTATCATCATTAATAGAATCAGAAAAGGTTTATTGCCATTGTCAAAGAACAGAATTCACAAACAGTGGAACTTGCTTTGGTGATTCACTGCAACATAAAAATAGTAACAATGATAAAACAACCTGTATAAGTCAAATAGAACATACTGAATAAGATAAGATATTCCTTTATTGTCCACACATGGGGAAATTTCGTTGTTGCAACACAGTAGATACAGAGGAAAAGGACAGAAAACTTATAGGAAGTTTAAAAAACACTCTTAATAGATCGATCTTAATAGAAGAACTCTTATAAACAAAAACTCCTTTAGACAGAACCTCTCATTTCTTAATAAGGAATGAAGGGGGAAAATAGAGATAAAAATAAAATAAAAACAGCAAGCATAAGACAAGATAATACTAATAATAATGGTAAAATAAACACTCTTTTTACATCAGTTATATGCACATGAATGTGACATTATTGCGTTAAATACTGAATATCTCAGTATTTAACAAGACTTTGTTTCCATGGCTACGCAGTCTTCTGATGAAAAGGACTTCAGTAAACTCCTCCGTTCAGCTCCATCGTTTGACTGAGGGACAAACAGAACATGTCACAGCTTTAGATTATACAAGTCACATAACATACACTTCATATGTATTAGATTATACAAGTCACATAACATACACTTCATATGCATTAGATTTATACAAGTCATAGAACATACACTTCATATGTATTAGATTTATACAAGTCACATAACATACACTTCATATGCATTAGATTTATACAAGTCACATAACATACACTTCATATGCATTAGATTTATACAAGTCATAGAACATACACTTCATATGTATTAGATTTATACAAGTCATAGAACATACACTTCATATGTTTAGATTTATACAAGTCATAGAACATACACTTCATATGTATTAGATTTATACAAGTCATAGAACATACACTTCATATGTTTAGATTTATACAAGTCACATAACATACACTTCATATGTATTAGATTATACAAGTCACATAACATACACTTCATATGCATTAGATTTATACAAGTCACATAACATACACTTCATATGCATTAGATTTATACAAGTCATAGAACATACACTTCATATGTATTAGATTTATACAAGTCATAGAACATACACTTCATATGTATTAGATTATACAAGTCATAGAACATACACTTCATATGTATTAGATTTATACAAGTCATAGAACATACACTTCATATGCATTAGATTTATACAAGTCATAGAACATACACTTCATATGTATTAGATTTATACAAGTCATAGAACATACACTTCATATGTATTAGATTTATACAAGTCACATAACATACACTTCATATGTATTAGATTTATACAAGTCATAGAACATACACTTCATATGTTTAGATTTATACAAGTCATAGAACATACACTTCATATGTTTAGATTTATACAAGTCACATAACATACACTTCATATGTATTAGATTTATACAAGTCATAGAACATACACTTCATATGTATTAGATTTATACAAGTCACATAACATACACTTCATATGTATTAGATTTATACAAGTCATAGAACATACACTTCATATGTATTAGATTTATACAAGTCACATAACATACACTTCATATGTATTAGATTTATACAAGTCATAGAACATACACTTCATATGTATTAGATTATACAAGTCATAGAACATACACTTCATATGTATTAGATTTATACAAGTCATAGAACATACACTTCATATGTATTAGATTTATACAAGTCATATAACTGAAGCTGTTTTACAGACACATGTGACACAGCAGTGTCTCTTTTGAAGAACAATTATCATTTAGTTTTTTTGATCATAACAAAACAGACATTTTATAAATTCAAAGTGCTGATTCTACACTGTTTACTTTTAGTCGAGGCACAAGTTAATATTAAAATACCTTTTGCTTTGGAGTCGTCAGGAGTTTACTTGAGATGACTCTGTGTCTGCAGTGATCAGGTCTGCAGTGACCTGTAGTGACCTGCAGTGACCTGTAGAGCTCTGGACAGCACAGACAGACCAAACTCACTGGTCAGCACTGAAGATGAGAAAGATACTCATTAGAACGTTGATATATTATGCACATTTAACAGAGAAAAGCTGGAATATGTTATTGACAGATTTACATTTCGCTCTGTAACACAAAAGTTCCTCTATTCACATTATTTTTTAAAGCTAGAACCAAAAGTCATTTACTTTTGCATAAGTTTAAACCTTAGAAGTTAGAACATAACCGACATGTTTGCTAAATCTCTACATATTCCATGGAAGTAAATCCATGACATTCATATAGAAAACAAGTGTGTGCTTTGCTGTTTAAACACAGCACACTTCATTACTAAATGGGTAATAAAACCTCAAATGTAGTCTCAGCCCCTTTACATTTATATATGTAAGATATGACCCATTTCAGCAGGTTATATTTGAATTATTGGTAGTTTTTGATTGCACATCATACAAACATCACTTTATTTCCCTTCTTTCTCTAGTTTTCCTTCATCTGTGCTTGACCTTTTGTCTCTTAGAACATTTAGTAGGAGAATTAATGAGTTATTTATTTGCAGACGTCATGAGCCATCACGACGTGTCGTTCCAATGCATCTTTGTGTAGCTAAACGTTAGCTTGTGTTAACTGTGTAATCGTTGTTTTACACTTCACATGGAACGATGTGTTAAACGTGAGGAATGACATACAAACACAACTTACGTGTATCGTTGGTCTCGTCTGGTCACTTTCTTCTGCTTATGTTTAGTTTCCGTCACGTGTTCTCCCGAGGCTCGTTCACGAGGGTTACGTGCGCGCTCGGTGCGCATACACCGTTCTCCGGGAGGTTAAAAATGTATTTTTAAAGTATTTTAGAAACAGTCAAAGAGTGAAATTCCTTCTATTTTATTTTTAGACTACAAACAATTTAGCATGTTTGGTAATTTTAGAGGCCGAACTCCTGAAATGGTCCGACCAAAAGGCTGCATTCTACGGAGTGGCCACTACTCAATTTGGAGCCAGAGGCAGAGGGGGCGTACCCTATCCAGATAATATAATAGATCCATGGTCAACATTTACATTTAACAGAATCTGAATCAGAAAAGGTGTATTGCCTTTGCTAATAAACAGAATTCACAAACTTCGTCCCAGAGCCCTGGAAACGTGCAGGTCCTGCAAAGATGTAAGTCTGCAGCCGATCACCGTCTCAGCAGAGGGCGCTGTAGTCTCTGTTTGTCCCTGGCTGTGGCTCTAGCGTACCACACACACACACACACACACACACACACACACACACACACGTGACAGTAATATCATATGCCCTCTCAGTCCACTTCATTTAACAAATTATCTTAAACTTGCCTTAACGTTTGGAACAGGCTCAAAAAAATGTGGTTATAAATAAGTCCTCTGAATATTAAATGTACAACTTGTGTAAAAGTTCCCAAACTTTTTACACCGAGTACCACAGAAGAAAAGGTTTGGTTTTCTGTGTTCCACCTGGTCCAAGGTTGAATTAGGGCTGAACCAGACTTTAACAGAAATACACCACTGCTTGGAAATTACTAAAGACAAAATGTGATATAAAAGATAAGATAAGATAATCCTTTATTGTCCACACATGGGGAAATTTCAGTGTAAAAAATGTACTCTAAATGAAGAACAGCCTTTCCTTACTGCTTTGATCCCATGCACGTTTTGTGTTACATGTGAAATGTGTGAACTAAAGCCACTGATGCTTAACTTCCTGAAGTTGAAGATGAACCCTTTAACCACTTTAACCACTTGACTTGATTGGTTAACACGCCTCCGTCACCTGGATAGCATCTCATGTCCACCACTGCGGTTCAATCTCGACAGACACTAAACAACAAACTGTCAAACGGCCACGCATCGAGAGCAAATCAAAATGGACGAGCCAAAACAGCAGGCGCTTCCTCCTGTGGCTGCTTTTGCCTGGGAGAAATCAGTCATGGCCAGCTGCAGTGATGCTGGAGGGACTTCCTGCTGCCAGCGCGAGATGAGCCCGCCGAGACCGAAAACAGGTTCTGTGTGTTCCTACTTTGTGTCCCCAAAATGAGCTTTTAGCCGCCGCCTGTCACACACAGAGCAGAGCAGAGCGTCTCGTCTGTGTGGACAAATAAGCACCATCTGACACCAGGACACCGGGGGCCCCAGACACAAATATGAGCTGTAATGGGAAGGCTTTCATCGAGGCCAATTATAGTAATGGATTTCAACACACAGTGGCCGGGTCCAAACTGTTCTCTCTCAAATCAATTTAGAACTAGAAGGAAACCTATTGTAGAGTAGATAATACAGTAATTGTTATTTTGGAGGTATGAAAAATTAGAATGTTGAGTATTTTTCCTGTGGTTAAAAAAAATACATGTAAACAGTATTTGCCAATGGTGTAGAGGTTTGAGGTGTTGTTACTGCCGTAGCATCGTTGTTTTCCTCCTGGCCACAACATTGTGCTGAATGTCCCTACCCTCTCTCCCCATTTCACACAATGGCAGTCTTCGCCAATAATAAACCGGAACGTATTATTTAAATTTTCCAAAAAAAAACAAGCTTGCAGAATAATCTTTATGTTACTTTTGCAACCCTATTTATTCTTGAACCTGAAAAAGACCTTTACAGGTACATGATTATTATTCAGTATCAGCTCGGGATAATAAAAAGAGGTATCAAATGTTGTCAATATCTTTTTGTTTTTCTTTTAAGCACAAATATTCACATGAGTTTGATGAATCTTGGTTAGAAAGTCCTCTCCCCTCCGAGAGTCAAAAACACCCTGACGTTTTCATGATCCGTGACGTGGCTCTGAGAATTTTCTGAGCAAAAAAAAAAAAATCTGATTCTGATATTTACTTTCAAACAAATGTGTGTGTTTACCTGTTGCTGCCAGCTGTGGTTCTGTACACACCAAGTCCAAGTACTTTTGAACAAACAAATGTGGGATAACAAACCAATTTTTATCATGTTATTATTTTAAAAGGTAAGGGAAAAAAGAAAAATCTTCAATTTAATTAGTAAAGATTTTTCCAATAAATAAAGTCTGGGGCTCAGTCAGTGACTTGAACCCTGTTGTGATTTAATAAAAGCCAAATTGTTCTGATTCCATCCTAATGAAGCCGGAGGAACACACGTCTGTTCCCTTTGTGATCTGCTGCTTTGGAGCTTGCATACTTGCACCAGGCACCAAGTCGTGCTCGTAATTAAGGGGGGAAAAGATATTCATTCTTTTTCAGTCTATGACAGTTTGAAAGGGTTTAAGGGGTGCTGGTAATTAGCTCGAACGGATTGTTCCTGCAAGAGAAGTCAGACAGTTGTCCAGTCAGCAGGTTCACACTCACAAGACCTATTATACACACACATACAGCATGACGACTTACAATAAAAAGAAAGAGGAAAAGAGAGGAAGAAAATCCAACATACCGTTCTTTCCACTGATAGGTACATTTTGGGCATTCATTACTTGATGACTATTGGGCATGTCAACGCAAAATTGGAAGGATTTCTATGTTCTGATAATGTGCTCCGGTCCCTCCGTTTGCGTAGTCATTACTGAAGCAAATGGCCGCCCGAAGTCCACCCTCCCTCATCAAACACACGATGAGAATGCTCCCGGAGAATGCCAAGCTCCCTAATTGGCCCACAGTTGCGAGAATCACACTGCTCGCAATTTCTTTTAATTCCTTTCTGGTGTCGCAGTCGGACCCTTGTTTTTGCTAACAGCTTCTTCATTAACGGTGGCTAGCTTTTCTTTTTAGGGGCTTTGCAATGTGACCCTCGTTTTCGTTTCTTTTGCCTTCAAGGACGGCGAGTTATATGAGATAAAGTGGCGCGCAAAAGGGACCGAAACAATGAAAAGCTGAGGTGGACGAAGGGGCACGAGAGGAAATGAAAAAATGTGTGGAGTTAATAGAGGTTGAGACATGGGATTAGAGAAGGAACAGATGGATTCCACGCTGTCCATTATAACAGTTCGCATACCGTGTGTGCCAAGAGCTGAATGTCCCATTTATCCCATGCATAGGCTACGCTTGTGCTGTAGCAGGAAACGCCATCAAAAAGCCCTGCCTCCCGTTTCCAATAACCCATCTCATCCGTCATAATAAAAACGTAGCCCTGCAATTCGAGCGACCCACTCAAACCGCACCTCACGCCCATCATATTGACTTTTCTCCATTCGCGGCTCTACCACGGCAAACAGAAAGGGAATATTTTATGCCATCGGCGGTGTATTGATTCGGTTGTATCCATGGGTTTAATTACCCGTGCCCCGTATAAAAAGCAGGAGCGGCCCGATCATTAGGCACTAACACGGGCCATCGAGGCTCAAAGTAACAATCCTGTAAAGCTTTTAGTGTTTTGACCACGATCCAGGCCCACATCAGCGCTGACCCATTTCCGTTTGGGCTGCGTGCACTTCAGATGACTTCGAGTGATGGAAAATGTTTGGGAATTCTTGGGAAACTTGAGCAAAAAATGTACAACAATAAAAGCTGTATTTATGAAAGCCTAATTTATGTAAAAAAAAAAAGAAATATTGTATAACAGTAACTGGAAATTGGGATTATCATGTGGGGTGAACTTCAGTTACATTGAGGTTACATTATCGGGCTGCTATATCAATTGCCTTTTTAATAATTAAGTAAATGGCTTGGCTACTAATATATAAATCCAGTCCAAGCACTAACATATATAATACTATTCTAAGCGGAGACACAAAACAATTTTTTTTAAAGTTATTTTTTTGTCTTTTTGCACTCTCAGTGTATAGCTTTCGTGGAAAGAACAAGTTTTTTTTAATTATTATTTCATTTAACTCACTTGTAGCCATAGATTTATGTATTCTCCAAATGCAAAAAGATCAGCCCTTAAAGTAGCACCTAAACATACCATACGAGGACTTGTTGATAGCCAATTCCAAGCCTAATTTATTAAAGTTTAAACCTTGACTGAATAAGATATCCAAAATCCCCTTAATATTATTCTATACTTGTACAAAATGAAGCAAGAAATTAAAATCTAGCTCTATCCGTTTTTTAGGATTTTGACCCTAAATAGATGCAATTGTAGCTTTTTACAAATAAAAGGCTTTATTTATGCATGGAAACAGTACTCTATGCAAGATGTGTTATACATGTTCTTACATTTAAGTTGGTAAACTGCAGTGTCAATAAAAGACATATAGAAAACATTTTTAAACAACAACAACCAAGTTCAAGTTCTCTCCTTTTCATGTTTCTCGACACTCATTCTTATTCCTACAGTTCAAAGATTTGTCTCTGTCAGTGCGAAAACAGTTTCCCCGGATCACATTTAACGACGGCAGAGTTGTCCAAATGTGTGATCTGTGAAATATGTGAAATATGCATGTTTGAGAATCACATCTGTATTCTCCCACTCATGAATATTTAACATAAAGCCGTTTCAACCGCGGAGGCTTCCCCCTAACAAGCCTCTGTTCTCAGGATGTGAACTCGAGTCTCTTGTGGCTAAGGCCCGGTAATGACCATGTATCTGAGACTTGCAGTATATAGCATTTCCCAGTCCGTGTAACTGCAAATGGGAATTCATGTACGCATCTGATACGGGAACAGCAATCCGCCGGCATAATAATTCACTGACTGGAGAAGCAGTACCAGCGCTTGAGGAATTGAATACTCGTTTGACATTTAGTTACTGACAGTTTGCTCACAACAAAGAGTCCTAGAATTCAGTCATGTGTTTGTTGATTGATATTAGATTCATTAAAGTTTCAAGATGGCCATGTTTTAAAATCCTTTAAGAACAAGGGGGGGAAAAAGTAATGACTGATGATTTGGGGTAAAACTGATGCTTTGGTAAACGTGTTAGCATGTTCTTTATGCTATAGTTATCTGAATAACTGTTAATATGTTACGTTAACATACCAGACACTTACCACAGTTCTGTCTGTGCCTCATGTAGCTGAAGGTGTTAGCGTTAGCATACGTACACCTATTCACCATGTTCTCTCATCTGTTATTATTTTAAATTGCATTGCAAGATTAAATGTCTGTTTTTGGTCTTGGATTTTAACAAATAAATTTCCCCCAAAATGCGACTTATACTCCAGTGCGACTTGTTTTTTTCTTCTCTATTATGCATTTTTTGGCTGGTGCCACTTATATACTCCGGTGCAACTTATAGTCAAGAAAATACTGTATACATCCAAACAACATTATTTGAGGCACATTCATAGTTTGTGTTTTTTTCTTTCCTTTAACAAATGGCATCAAAACATTTTTCTGATTCTGATATAAAAAAAATACAACAAAATGAAACGCTTCATACAGTAATTATATGCAAAAGAATACTACAGAGGAACAAAAAACCCAAAGCTTTCTCCTGATTCTGATGCCACAAAGACTTAAAAGAAAGAACGACAGCAAATCTTTACTAAAAGCATGAAATAGGCTGCTTTTTCCTGCCAGCATTGTTCCATACACAAGAGTAATGGAAGCAAATTGCGGTGCATCCAAATTGGCCCGAGGAATCTCAGAAATGTATGGACTGTTAAAACCTGTGATGTTTTATCAAAAAGTGGACAGGGCAATTTCCTTAAGCAAAGGTTAATTGGTCATTATCTAAAGGCCACAAGTGCAATAACAAGACATTAAGGCCATCTTTAAAAACAATACTTGTATGTCCTTCAAAGATACCAGCTGCTAAAAATATAATATCTTCTTGATTCGGTAAAAAGCCCTGTTTACTGTAGTAATAATGAAATTAATAAGGCAATATTTTCCAACATCCTGGAGGTGGGACATTTGAATTTCTTTTTCATTTATTCCCTTTTGTCAACCGTCTGATAAAAGGGATCTATCATGATCCTTGGCATGTAAATTATAAAATTAAGGCTACAATCTACATATGTGACCGGCCGTATGAAACCCAGTTACATGTCTACCCGGAGACATTTTGAGTTATTCACAGATTCTGAAAGTGTGAATAACCAAAGCTTTCCAATGATGTCTCACTCATGTAGATCTGATAATATTTGAGTAAGTTGTGGTCATTTGAATGTATACAACTCTCAAACCCATTCACTGAGAAAACGGCTTCCAAAGTTTCTCACCGGAGTGAGCCCAGAGTCACAGGGGGGCTCATTTGCATCTCATTGAGATAAGCCCTCCCCCCTGTCACACTGACACCACCTTCCCCCTACAGCTGTCACTCAAGACTCAGTGTTGTTATTGATGGTAACTGGACTTGAATCAGAATTAGAAGTTACTATATTAAAATGGAAATACTTGGATTACAAAAGGCCCTGAATAGAATCAAAGAATCAGAATGAGAATAGGGTTCATTGCATTTGTCGATAAACATAATTCACAGGTGATTCAGTGCACCAACAATGGTGCACTGAATGATTAAACACAAACAACAAAAAGATAAGATAAGATAAAATAGCCTTTAATGTTACAACGCAGTAGATACAGGGGGAAAGGACAGATAATTTATAGGAAGTTTAAAAAACACTCTCAATAGAAGAACTCTTATAAACAGATGCCAGGGCCAGGTATACGAACTGCAACGGGTCCATGGCTTTGAATATATGAGATATGAGATAATAGATATGATATGTACACCACCAGAGTCCAATTACATCAGAGATCACATCCTCATCCTCTTCTTCGTCTGTGCACTCTTCTGTGCTGTGACTCTCGGCTCTTGGCATCAAAGCTGTAAACAAATAACAGGACATTTAAGAAATGGCTAACTATTTCACATAAAACACTCATTAACTTTTTTTTTTTTTTAACACAACGTGAGAGTTTCAATATAAATACCTGAAGTGCTGATAACTCTTGATCTTTGGAAGCCGTCTGAAGAAGTGGGATATTGAGGTGAGACTCAGGAGAGTTGTTTTCCACTACCTGATGACAAGGGCGACACTGTAAAAAAATGAGAACAGAAGAAACATATCTTAAGCAGAGAGCAGCACTGAAGTTTTGCCAGGCTAATGTTTACACATTACAGTAGTCAAATAATATAAACTAACCTCAGCGATGTCTTCCAAAGTGTCAACCCTGGTCTTCATGTATGCTCGCTTGATAAGTCCAAAGCCGCAATCAGGGGAGAATTTGGTGTGGCCAGCAATGAGGAAGTGGATGTCCATTGTGTAGTGAAGCTTGGCCCCGTCTGCAGAGGGTAGTAGACAGAGAGAGAAAAGGAGATTAGATTGATACATATGACATTTGATTAAGACGTATATGTCTATAATTGCTATTCTGCATTTGCACTATCATTAGTACCTGCTGTGCAAAGTCAAAGCTGTAATGCATCCTGATGTCTTTGCTTGCTGGCGGTGAGGGTCTGAAAGACAGCACATTAGATTCTGTTGTAGAGATCTGTGCGTGGCCTGCAGCTTCTGATGTGTGGGAGAAGCTGTTTCCACAGTGATCTGAAGCTTGATGTACAAACTGCAGGCTCACCTGAAAAACAGATGTTGCTTATGGTTAATTATACTCTAATCATTAAAACACGAAAATCACCAAAATAATGTTTTACACTTACCACGCTCCTTAGCAGACTTCACGTAGAGACAGGTCATGTCAGTCAGGGTGTCTTTGCCAATTCTGAAAAGGGGAAAAAAAGGTTTAGGGTTAACAGTAATATGGGAATAACACACTTCACAGATAACAGTTCACATTGTGACGTTAACGATATATTTAAGATGCAAAACGCGGAGATATTGGGACATCTGCCCTCGGCTAGCGATGCTAGCTAGCTCACTTGAGATAACACTGCTCGTAAAAGCAAAACACTTGCAGAGCAGCACACCAAAACATAAACATACACTCAAGTTTAAAACCGGCGCACATTAAAGTGATTAAAAGCGGGTGTTTTAGTCGCAAAGCTTACCTGGTTCAGCCGTCCTGTTGTCTCTTCCAACACCGTGCACAGAGAGACACACAGGAAGCTGATAATGGCCAGGCAAGCGCGTGATTGGTTCGAGTGACGCAGTGCGTGCGTGACGTGCAACGTACGTAAGCCACGTGACCAGAAGTGGTATCGGGAGTTGTAGTTTTTTTCTCTTCCCTCGCCGAAAGAGACACAAAGCACGACCCACGGGTCAAGAAATACTACATAAGTATATAATTTGTACAGACAAAACGCCGAAAAATAACCCGATAACATAGCAAAGTTTAGCTTACAACTTAGCTCCGAATAGTTGCGTTTAGCTCCGGGCTGTGGGGCTAACAGCCGGTTTAGCAGCATAAAACACACACAAAGCACGACCCACACAACCCTCGGGCCAACCCACGCTGAAAAATAACCCGATAACATGGTGATAACAGCAAGTAGTCACATTAAGCCCGTATTGCAGAGTGCACTGAAGCAACATGTTAGCTTAGCATTAGCTCCACCGGAGCAGACAAGTAAGATTCTAAAGTGATCACGAGACCGCCTTAAAACACAGCGTTAAAGCAATAATTTAGTAGTAAAGTAAAAGTGTACCTGAGTAAACAGTTCCGTTGCAATGTAGTCCAGGAAATGTAAGCTCTGAAGACTGTGCTCTGCAGACGGTCTGGAGTCATGAGAGGAAAACACGGAGCACGCAGCTGGCCATGCGGATCACAGCTGATTGGTGGAAAATGTAAACAACACGTTGGCTAGAAAAAGGTGACGCCCCCCAGGAGAGCAGGAAAAAGACCCGAAAACTCCACATTTTTAACAGCTTAATGTATACGTTTAAGACAACCAATAGTGTTATCTGAAGCACACAGGGGCTTATTCATAACTTCAACTAGCACATTCTGCAAAAAAACGAAAATCACAAATTTGGGGAAAAAAAAGTAAAATGCTGTTTTTCTCAGTTTCACCGAGGCCGACATGGTCCGACAATTCTCGTGGCGAGTCACATATTTTCAGTCGTATGAACCATTCTGGGAGGAATCAGATTGTACGCACGCAAATAGATGCATACATACGTACAATTGACAAAACATTGAGAGCAAAACATTTGAATTCCCCAAATATTAATATCTCCCAACAAGTTTTACTCATCCAAATCTGCAGAGCGCCTGAAATAGCGTCACAAAGCCCAGCCATTTTGTTTGAACTCCAAAGGGTTCTGAAGCAGCTACAGTATCAACCATGGGTGATTTGAGTCATTTAGTCATAGACATTTCAGGGAAACTACTGGAAGGATATGTTAAAAAACATTAAAAACAACAAGTAGGCCTGCTGTATATCAAATCTTAAAATATGCGCTGGTCGAGTGATCAACAAGGGCACTTTATGTATGTTTCATGCATTATGTATGGCATCTGTGTATATACTATAAAGGTCGAGACACCTGGGATTGGGCTTTAGCCACAGTGGACAGTTTAGGGACAATTTTTAATGTGAACACTTTAGTTTGACTATGTTAGAAGTATATGATTACCCTAAATATAATTTATATTTGTATTATTATATGTATATATATATATATTTTTTGTGTGTGTGTGCATGGGTGAGGTAGTGGGAGGGGTGGAGAAACAATAGGTATTATTGATTATGTTTTGTACAATATAATGGTAAAAAAAAAAAAAAAATGGAAAATCCAATAAAAATCACAAAAACAAATATGTCTTTGTAAGTTTGCATTAATAAGATAAGATGAGATAATCCTTTATTGTCCCACATGGGGAAATTTCATTGATGCAACGCAGGAAGATACAGAGGAAAAGAACAGATCACTTATAGGAAGTTTGAAAAACACTCAGATATACGTAAGAACCACATCACAAAGGAGGTTATCCTTTAAACACACTCTTTTAAATAGTTTCTCAAATTTTTTCAAACTTTCTTCCGGTATTATTTAAACATACACTACAATTCAAACGTTTTACAGAACAAGAACAGTGCATTTAAGTAGCAATTTGAACAAAAACGGCAACAAAAATCATAAATAATCAAGGTCATGGAAAACTTTCCGTCAATTGCACAGCTACACAAATGTTTTGAGGCTAGATTAAGCCTTGGGGTCTTCATAAAGCCTTTGCATCCCAGAACCTACCACGAATCCTCACAGGTGAACGCGCAGATATTGAAATAAAACGTTCCAGTGGTCGGAAAATGGCCGACTTCTAAAGCGCGCTGCAGCTGTTGACGAAAGGAGCCGAGCGCACTTCGCCGTCTCATCCTTCTCTGCCTATTCAGCGCGACGGGAGGGGTGGCCACTATAAATCAAACTCACCAGCGCTGCCGTAGCGAAGCCCGGGGTCCAAAGGATGTGTATACTTCCTTACATTAATCTTTTAATGGACTCAGCTCCCTTCTCCTGGGCAGCCGCACTCCCTCCGACAGGTCAGCAACGATTGTCGGGGTCATTAGTCCCGTGATAGGCTGAGCGATAAGATCAGCAACAATGGCGACAAGGCGTGTGTGTGTGGGAGAGAGAGAAAGGGAGACGGGGGGAGAGAGAGAGAAAGCTGATCTGGCAACGAGGGGCTTTCAGCAACGTCCTTCACAGAGGTGCAGCACTATTCTTCATTTGGGTCGATGGGGTGGTGGTACTTATTTTGGAACTTCGCAGAATGACAAGGAAACATAAGGAAAACGTCCAAATGTGAAAGTTAACTTATTATTTTTGTTTGCATATGCTACTGATTTCAACCATTCACTTTTTTTTTTTTTTTTTCATCTTTTTTTTCTTTTCTTTTTCTTTTTTCCCTTAAATTTTGTAGACAGATAAGTCGCACCTTTTTTCATAGTTTTCGGCGGGGTGCGACTTATACTTATGATTTTACCCACTGTGCATGTTTTGGGTCGATGGGGGAAACCGGGTGTTCATCTGAACCACAAACTGGACTGGACTCATAACACAGACGCACTGTACAGGAAGAGCCAGAGTCGGCTCTGCCTCCTGAGGAGACTCAGGTCTTTTGGAGTGACAGGGCCACTCCTGAAGACCTTCTACGACTCTGTGGTGGCATCAGCCCTCCTGTATGGTGTGGCCTGCTGGAGCAGCAGCATCAAATCAAATCAAATCAAATCAATTTATTTTTGTAAGGCCCAAAATCACAACAACAGTTGCCTCTGAGGGCCACAGGGAGAAATGAATCAACAATGTCTGTGGTGGCGATGGAGTCAGACAATGTCTGTGATGGCGATGGAGTCAGACAATGTCTGTGGTGGCGAGGGACGATGTCCCAGGGTCCTCTGTCCTTAGACTCTCCTTCTCGGCCAGGAAAAACTACAAAAAAAACCTCTTTGGGAAAAGAAGAAGAGGATAGTGCTCAAGCTGTCATACTTCCCCCAGCATAGTTACTCCTAGGGCAGCGTAGCTAAAGCTGTGGGTTTATGTTTCTGTTCCTAACTAGTCTGACCATAAGCGATTTCGAAGAGGAACGTTTTAAGCCTGGACTTAAATGAAGAGACTGTGTCAGCATATTTAACATGGGTCGGGAGCTGATTCCATAACACAGGAGCTTGGTAGCTAAACGCTCTACCTCCTACTGTACTTTTAGAGACTCTTGGGACCACCAGAAGGCCGGCATTCTGAGAGCGAAGAGCTCTGTTTGGATGATATGGTTCTATAGCATCTTTGAGGTAGGATGGGGCCATGTCATTTATGGCTTTGTAGGTCAGGAGGAGGAGTTTAAATTTGATTCTAGACTCGACGGGGAGCCAGTGAAGAGACTTCAGCACCGGCGTAATGTGCTCTCTTCTTTTTGTTCCTGTTAGTAATCTTGCTGCTGCATTTTGAACCAGTTGAAAGCTTTTTATGGAGCTTTTAGGACACGCTGCAAGCAGGGAGTTACAGTAGTCTAATCTAGTCGTTACAAATGCATGGATAAGATAGGAGGAAATCATCAGAGCTAAGTGTAGCTGGGATTGAGGGCTCTACTGCACTGTGACAGTTTGTTAGCCTAGCTACAGTGCTGAAAAGGAATTTAGTGTTACTATTGTTGACTTCTATTAGATTTGAATAATATCTGATTTGGGCCTTACGCAGAGCCTGCTTATAGGACAGCAGGCAACTTTTCCATGCTTTTAGGGATTCTTCGGTGTGAGAGCGACGAAATAATCCCTCTAACTTTCTAACTCTTTGTTTATGTGAACGCAGTTCTTGGTTGTACCATGGGGAGGCGCGCTTTGGCATAATGACCTTCTGTTTCAACGGCGCTACAACGTCAAGAGCAGACTTCAGAGAATTCATGGTCAAGTCGACACATTGATCACTTAAACTGGGACTAAAGCTGTTCTCAGCAGGATCACATGACATGTCACTGAATACTGGCTCTATTATTTCTTTGAATTTTGAGACAGATTTTTCAGATATTGTCCTTTTCATTATAACTTTATTTTGTGGGACTGGATGATCTTTAAGAATAAACTGAAAGGTAATTAGGAAATGATCTGACAATATAGGGTTTTGAGGGAGGACAATGAGGTCACTAATCTCTGTTCCATACGTTAGGACAAGATCCAGAGTGTTCTTGTGAGTGTGAGTCGGTTTATTTACATTCTGAGTGAAACCAATGCTGTCTAACAAGGCGCTGAAGGCATTACTGAGAGCGTCATCACTCATGTTCACGTGGATATTAAAGTCTCCAACTATAACTATTTTATCCCAGGCTAACACTAAGTTTGATATAAAGTCAGAAAACTCTGTTAAAAACTCTGAGTAGGGACCAGGGGGTCGGTAGAGAACTATGAACAAAACTCCTTTTTGGTTTTTCATATTTGGACATGTGATCGACAGCATAAGGCTTTCAAATGAGTGAAATGCATTGTTAGTTTTAGGGCTCATGAGTAGGCTTGAGTGTGAGATCACTGCCACACCACCACCTCGGCCTGTGCTCCTGGCAGTCTGAAAGTTAACATGGGTGGGTGGGGTGGACTCATTTAGTCTGACGTAGTCGTCTTGTTGAAGCCACGTTTCAGTTAGAGCTAGAAGATATATGTTATAGTCACTAATTAATTCATTAACTAAGAGCGATTTGGAGGAAATTGCTCTAATGTTTAGCGGTCCACATTTTACGTGTTTATTCATTTGTGTATTTGTGTCATTTGTGATTGTTATTTGGTCTGGCGCCTGAAATATTTTTTCTGAGATGTGACTTTTTGGCATTATTTGTACGAGGAACACGAGGGACATACACAGTCTCTATCTGTCTTGAATCTGAACACTTCACATGTAACAGAACGGGCGAGAGTTCAGCGACAGAGGAGCGTCTTGAACTGCTGCTCTGCACCTGGGGCTCATCCCTAGATGGTCACTTAACACGACTAAGACTATCGGTCAAATTCCGAACTAATAGGGATGTACCCTCCGAAGTCGGATGGATGCCATCCCTGCGTATGAGCCCGGGCTTTCCCCAAAACGCACTCCAGTTATCAATAAAGACAACGTTGTTTTGAGGGCACCATCTGGATAACCAGTTGTTGAATGCTGAGAGACGGCTGTACAATTCAGCATTGATCCGATTGGGCAGGGGACCAGAAAATATTACAGTGTCTGACATCGACTTCGCTAGGTCACACACCGCGGCTACTTGAACTTTGAGCACCTCTGATTGTCTCCGCCGGGCGTCGTTACCGCCTGCGTGAATCACGACTCGCCGGAAACGGGTCCTGCTCCGCTTTAAGATCCTAAGGTTTCCTTCGATGTCACCCATTCTGGCCCCCGGGTAACACCTAACGCTAGCAGCTGGCAGCTTCACGTCTCCAACAATAGAACTCCCGATTACAAGAGTTTCTCTCGTGTGTTCAGCGGGCGTGTGATCGCTGAGGGGAGAAAACCTATTATAGACGTGAAGCTCACGGCGCTCTGAGGTTCGGCGTTTAGCGCCTTGTCCCCTCCGAACTGTCACAAATTGGTCCCTATTCTGTTCCTGGTCTAGTCCCGGCTGCACGGGAGACGCTGAGGGGCTGAGCTCGGCCTTACTGCTACTGCTAATGCTAATGCTACGCCCTGCAGCGCGGTCCGGTAGCCCTCGCGCTAAAA
Source organism: Eucyclogobius newberryi (assembly GCF_026437365.1). Taxonomy (NCBI): domain Eukaryota; kingdom Metazoa; phylum Chordata; class Actinopteri; order Gobiiformes; family Gobiidae; genus Eucyclogobius; species Eucyclogobius newberryi. The sequence goes on from NW_027315834.1 coordinate 25,495,265, forward strand.
CCGAACTATAACTGGACTTAAGCTCCTCTAAACAGCGGATCCGCGCTTCTAACTCCGTAACCCTGGCCTCCAAAACTACCACTACACTGCACTTCACGCACCTATCATCAGAGAAGGAGCCAGGGTTCTGACTCGACATATGACAGCTCAAACAGGTAAAGGTAGATCCAGCCATGACGCTAGCGGCTAGGCTACGCTAGGCTAGTTCAGGCTGGAGCTAGAGAGTGAGGAGGGCTTTTTAATCCACGAAATACTGAAAAGCGAGCGGCTTGAGGCTCCGGATTGTTTGCGGAGAAATCAAACGTTCACTTTCGTGTATATGATGCGTAAATAGTGTGTATAATTCATGGATTAATCGGTAAAAGGCTCTAAGAACGAACAGCTCTGAAAACGCGACACACTCACCGGAAATGACGTCACAGCATCACAGAGAGGGAGAGGAAGAGGCTGGACAGAGTCATCAAGAAGTCCAGCTCCGTCCTGGGCTGTGCTCTGGACTCGGTGCAGGAGGTGGGGGACAGGAGGGTTGTTGTGGAAAAATATAATCTGGCCCTTTACTTTTTAACTTTCAATCCTATTTTTAATCAGATTTAGTTCTAACACAGTCAACAGCCTGACACAACCCCTTTTGGCCTGGAAATTTACATGTCCGGACCTCCTGGAGTGGCTAGGAAGTCCCACGTTATGTTTCACACTAGGCAAGACATGTGAATTGAATTAATGCTAATGTTATGTACTGTCTCCTTCCTGAAACCACTGTTTCTTTGATGTCCCATTTGCTCCTGTATTCCTTTGTACCTGAGAGAACAATGACCAGGAACTTCTGGGTGTGTGGTCATGTGACTACAGGTATAAATATGTAGGACATGGGACAAGAGGGAGCTCTGATCATATAATGAACCAGAGAGAGAGAAACGCCTGATTAAATCACCTTAAAGATTGAGACAAAGCAACTCGCCTCCTTGCCTTATTTTTGCCACTACAGGGTCCTGGCTAGATTCACATCTATGCTGGACCATGAGTGTCGCCCCCTGCAGGACACTCTCTCCGCTCTGGAGAGCAGCTTCAGTGAGAGACTGATCCACCCTCGATGTGTGAAGGAAAGGTTCCGTAGGTCTTTCCTTCCTGCTGATGTCGGACCTTATAACAAAAACTGTTAGTACTGAACACTCGCAATACTGACCTAACCTAATACTGATGTGCAATTCTGTCATATGTGCAATTGCTGTTGGAATTCATGTGCAATTACTGTGAAATTCATGTGCAATCTATGTGCTGTCGTGACACATATTCATGTGCAATTACTGTCGGGATCACATGCAATGGTATTTATGTTTTTATTTATTTATTTGTCTATGGGAGTTTTTATTTATTTATAGGAGATCTTCTACTGAAAGTGTTTTTCAGACTTCCTATAAGTGATCTGTTCTTCTGTATCTACCTCTGTATCTGCCTGCGTTGCACCAATGAAATTTCCCCATGTGGGACAATAAAGGAATATCTTATCTTATCTTATCTTAAACAGGATTGCCTTGTCTGGACTTGGACTTTAATTGTTTATTGTAGAGAAAAGGCTTCTATTTCTGGAAAAAGTTCTGTTTCCCGTTAAGAGACTTTTAAAGCCGTCATGATGTTAAATATACTCTACTAAAATATGTGCGTGGCATTCAGTGGTGACAGACAACGTTTGACTAGCTTCATGTGGGTTTTTACAAGCTTGGTTACTTGTTGCTATCTGAAGAATTGGCCAACCCTTCAGATCTGCAGATGCCCTAAGATCTGTCAAACAACCAGGACTGAGAGTTATGCGTAATAATAAGGAGCCTTACTCTTATTACAGATGATAAAATAAATAAAAACACTGAACATGAGTGTGTGAGGGTCTATTCCTCGTAGCATCGATCTTCAGAAGGACTGGAGGTGGGTGCAGCATTGGGAAGGTCGTACACCACACGACAGCACAGGCCAAAGCGAGACATGGCCATGTCCTGCACTACAGGCCACACCTCTCAGGACTAATGAGTGTAAACATGCCCTTTGTGAAGTTCTGAAGTAATGAGCGTGACTTCCTGATGGCCCGTGGGAGTGAGCTCCAGAGGATGGAGGCGGCTGCAGCAAAGTCTCCGGTGCTTTGTTCTGGTGTTGGGAGCTAGGGGGCTGGCGTCTGGTGATGGGAGCGAGGGGGCTGGCGTCTGGTGATGGGAGCGAGGGGCCTGGCGTCTGGTGATGGGAGCGAGGAGGCTGGCGTCTGCTGATCTGAGGCGGCGGGTGAGACGGTGCTGATGAGACGAGGAGGGACTTGTAGCTGATGAGGCCCTCGTACTGGATGCGGTGTTGTACAAGGAGCCGGTGGAGTTGTTTAAGGACGGGGGTGATGTGATCTCCGGGTTGGTTGTTTGTTGAGGACTGTGAGTAATCGTAAACGTGTGATGTTTCTTCTCAAAATGATCGTAACACTATCATTTCATATCGTGCGTGGATGCAACAATACTCACGATAACTGACGGAATACACACATTACTCCTTACTTACTTTCAATGATACAGGAAAAAAACTGCTCCAAAATGGCTCAACTGTTCTATATTCAAACAGAAAAGAGAGTCATAGAATACGGTATCGTTACATCCATAATTGTGACATCCCTTTCATTATGTAGATCATACGTTTTTCTTTTATCCAGCCCTGAACCAATCTGGGTCTGGTGCCATGATATTAGGGAATGACACGATTATACATTTGATTTTGGCCAAGAAAGTCAAACCGCCCTTCGTCCCGACCATCCAAGGATCCAGCGACGTCAGTGCCAGAGACGACTAGTTAAACATTGGAGGCGCCCATCCTGACCCCGCCACGAAAGCCCCGCCCCCTGTCCAGCACGGAGCAGGACATGTTCGGCGACTTCGACTACATCGCAGACTGGTGTTAGCATTAGCGACTGACCGAATACACTGTGAACGAACAAACGCCTTTAAAAAAAATAATAAAGGGGGCTCCAAACACAGGCTTTGAGAAACTTTTGCCATTTGAAGCCTACAAGAAGAGCCCAATAGTTATTTTTTTTACCACAATGAAGTACAGTTTTAAGTGTCTGACCACTGCGAATGTTTCAGATGAACTTTTTACGGCAACACTACAATCGTGTCACTTCGCCCTCCGAGACAACGGCTGTTGTGATTTTGGGCCTTACAAAAATACATTGAATTGAATTGAATTTTAACAGTGGAATCACTTCAAACTGGGATTTACCGACAATACCAGGATGATTCTTAGTATTCAATAGAAACTAGGCCGAATATTCGGCCGCTGTGCTCCTTAAGAATACACCTCGGAAAGACTGTATTCTGGGGGGATTGTCAGAGGGGAACACATGAGGTGCAGTTGATTGGGTGATAGCGGTTAAACGCGTTTCTTAATCTACACAGAGGTGCAAGGGTAACCGGGTAAACGCGGCCCACTATTCACAACAAGTCCCCTGAGAGATTATACCAATTGCCTTTTCAGAAATGTATTCAGTGACCCGCGGTAATGCTAAATTCAGCTTCGACACTGTGTGTGGGTGCACGGCGCCGTTATTCCCCCGCTCGCGACAATAGCTTCCGAGAAAGATGTAAAACAGATAGAATCATTTGCACTTGGATTGGAGATGATCTCAAGTTTCGGCGAGGTAAATGCGTTCGATATGGCTGTAACGCAATAGAATATGATGCGATAAGAAATGTGCATCTGGTAAGAATGAGCAAAATAGTTTTATAAAAAGGAGACAGTTCATATATTTGCTATGCTATTTTCAGGCTGCGGTCTCATGCTCGTGCACATAATGTCCTAATAGCCAGGTAAATATCACGCTCGCTCCGACTCTGCATGCAGAAGAACTGAGGTGTGTAGGCCGCAAAAAAAACAACAACCGAAAATGTGATGCGAGTAGCGGAGGCGGCGGAGGAGGAGCGCCAGATTCATTCATTCCGTTGGGAGTCTATTTTCAGGTTGTTATCCCTTTGGCAGCTAAAGCCAGGACCGTCCCAGACTCCTCATGCCACGGATACGGGCGCCAACTCGTCTCAAGTCAAACAATCGTTCGACTCAATATGCATACGCTCTGTAAACACTTTTATTGCATTGGGACCACGAAGCACCGATACGGAGAGACTTATACCATCCAAGCGATCGTGTATTTCCTGTCTGCCTTTCTAGGAGACGTAGGAGTTTTCTATAAGAGAAGTTCTATAATATTACTTGAATACACATTTCTTGGTTCTATCGAGTGTGTTACGCCAATTAAAATACACACGCTGAAACTTTGTGAAGAATATGTATCGATAATGATTCATAAAAAGGACAGAATTAGACCCTGAATGGTTTTATAAAGATCAGAACTCCACAGTCGCAGTTTCTTCACGTACGGTCTGAGCAAGGCGTTGAGATTTTTTACGTTTTAGGTTTACATTTAGGGCAGATTTTGATGGTCATCCTCAAACAATGTGATATGTAAGCTTTATAAACTCAGTTACTGCCGGCAAACTCGTTCCACGTGTAAGTATGTCAAATAAGGGAACATCTTATGCATGGCTTTTTGAGATTCAAACAAAGCTTCAGCTGATTGGTCAAAACCAATAACATTTTGTTGGGTAACACCCTCCAGCCAAGCACGGAAAAGACCCAGAAACTAACCAACTTTAACGGCTCAATGTATACTTTTAAGGCAACCAATACTGTTAATTGAAACATGGAGTGGCTTCTTTGTGACTTCAACTTGCGCATTCTGCAAAAAAATGAAAATCACTAATTTGAAAAAAAAAAAAAATGCTTAAATTTAAAGCTGTTTTCCGTGGTTTTCTGTGTGGTCAGTCACATTTTGTGAAGTCAAGTGGTCAGCCCAAACAAATATTGACCTATTTTAAAGCCATTAGCTGAAACTCAAAAGCCCATTATCTCAAATATCACAAGCACATCACTTATTCCCAAAAGACAAAATCAGTAGCTCACTGCCACTGGATTTCAAACTCGATTTTGATGCTAAAAAATTACTCCTTACTCGATATTCAGTAACCTGGTGACAACATTATTCATAGTGTATTTTAAGAAGGTGTAATGTAAGGTGTAACGTACTGTATGTCGCACCTTTTTTCATAGTTTGGCTGGGGTGTGATTTATACTCCGGAACGACTTATGATGTGATATTATTTGTTATTTTCACACTGGCCACCACAAGAGGGCGCTCTAGGCTCTAAGCGACGCAGAAGAAGAATCAGCACTTCCTCTACCTCTGGAGTTTGTGGAGTTGTTTAGAAGTGACACAGAGGAAGAAGAATTCAATGGATTTAGTGATTTGGGGTAATACTGATGCTTTGGTAAACTTGTTAGCATGTTCTTTATGCTATACTTATCTGAATAACTGTTCATATGTTACGTTAACATACCAGACACTTACCACAGTTCTGTCAGGTGTTAGCGTTAGCATACGTACACCTATTCACCATGTTCTCTAATCTGTTATTATTTTAAACGGCATTTCAAGATGAAATGTCTGTTCTTGGTCTTGGATTTGATCAAATAAATGTCCCAGACTTATACTCCAGTGCGACTTGTATGTGTTTTTTTCTTCTCTCTTATACATTTTTGTCTTTGTGACATGAATACATCATTATTTTACACATTGTCTATTGTAAATTGTAATGTTGTTTGAAAGAATCCTGCTGTGCTTTGGCACAATGGCGTCTCGTCTGTGCATTTGCATTAGTTCTATGACAGATGAGGGAACTCGTGTTTTGCTTTGATAATCACAATGTCTCTAATTAAATTAAGAACATGAAAACATCACCACAAACTGTAAAATTTCTGAAACAAAGCATAAATCAGTCAGAGCAGGAATATAGGCTGTTGACTACTCTACTGCTGTTATTATTTGAGAAGACACACAACATTTGGACTGATTAGTCGGGAGAATAAATGATGGGTAATTAGGCTAAGTGCTTCAGAGGGAATATTTTAGGAGAACACAAAAACACTGCTCAAGACCGAAGCCTGTTTCTGCTGATAGCGTGCGGCTGCATTATGGGCTCTGTTCTTTCTCTTTTCCTAGAATTCACTCAAAGTGAACAGCTAAACTTTTAAAACTGATTATTTAAGCTAAGAAGTGTTTCATGTACTTCCCACTCTCGCTGTGTGAAGGAGACGTTTCACAGGTCTCTCCTTCTGCTGCTGTCAGACTCTACAACAAACTGTCATTCAGCTTCATATTCATGTACAATACTGTCGTACTCATGTACAATACTGTCGTACTCATGTACAATACTGTCATATTCATGTACAATACTGTCATATTCATGTACAATACTGTCGTACTCATGTACAATACTGTCATATTCATGTGCAATGCTATCATACTCATGTACAACACTGTCATATTCATGTGCAATACTGTCATACTCATGTACAACACTGTCATATTCATGTACAATACTGTCGTACTCATGTACAATACTGTCATATTCATGTACAATACTGTCGTACTCATGTACAATACTGTCATATTCATGTGCAATGCTATCATACTCATGTACAACACTGTCATATTCATGTGCAATACTGTCATACTCATGTACAACACTGTCATATTCATGTACAATACTGTCGTACTCATGTACAATACTGTCATATTCATGTGCAATGCTATCATACTCATGTACAACACTGTCATATTCATGTGCAATACTGTCATACTCATGTACAATACTGTCATATTCATGTACAATACTGCCGTACTCATGTACAATACTGTCATATTCATGCACAATACTGTCATAATCATGAACAATACTGTCATACTCATGTACAATACTGTCGTACTAATGTACAATACTGTCCTATTCATGTACAATACTGTCATTCATGTACAATACTGTCATATTCATGTGCAATACTGTCATACTCATGTACAATACTGTCCTATGCATGTACAATACTGTCATATTCATGTACAATACTGTCATATTCATGTACAATACTGTTGTACTCATGTACAATACTGTCATATTCATGCACAATACTGTCATAATCATGTACAATACTGTCGTACTCATGTACAATACTGTCATATTCATGTACAATACTGTCATAATCATGTAAAATACTGTCATACTCATGTACAATACTGTCATAATCATGTACAATACTGTCATGTACAATACTGTCATATTCATGTACAATACTGTCATACTCATGTACAATACTGTCATAATCATGTACAATACTGTCATACTCATGTACAATACTGTCATACTCATGTACAATACTGTCATTCATGTACAATACTGTCATACTCATGTACAATACTGTCATAATCATGTACAATACTGTCATACTCATGTACAATACTGTCATAATCATGTACAATACTGTCATGTACAATACTGTCGTACTCATGTACAATACTGTCATATTCATGTACAATACTGTCATACTCATGTACAATACTGTCATATTCATGCACAATACTGTCATAATCATGTACAATACTGTCATATTCATGTACAATACTGTCATACTCATGAACAATACTGTCATACTCATGTACAATACTGTCGTACTAATGTACAATACTGTCCTATTCATGTACAATACTGTCATTCATGTACAATACTGTCATATTCACGTGCAATACTATCATACTCATGTACAATACTGTCCTATTCATGTACAATACTGTCATATTCATGTACAATACTGTCATATTCATGTACAATACTGTCGTACTCATGTACAATACTGTTGTACTCATGTACAATACTGTCATATTGATGCACAATACTGTCATAATCATGTACAATACTGTCGTACTCATGTACAATACTGTCATATTCATGTACAATACTGTCATAATCATGTACAATACTGTCATACTCATGTACAATACTGTCATATTCATGTACAATACTGTCATACTCATGTACAATACTATCGTACTCATGTACAATACTGTCATATTCATGCACAATACTGTCATAATCATGTACAATACTGTCGTACTCATGTACAATACTGTCATATTCATGTACAATACTGTCATAATCATGTACAATACTGTCGTACTCATGTACAATACTGTCATACTCATGTACAATACTGTCATAATCATGGACAATACTGTCATGTACAATACTGTCGTACTCATGTACAATACTGTCATATTCATGTACAATACTGTCGTACTCATGTACAATACTGTCATGTACAATACTGTCGTACTCATGTACAATACTGTCATGTACAATACTGTCGTACTCATGTACAATATTGTCATATTCATGTACAATACTGTCATAATCATGTACAATACTGTCATACTCATGCACAATACTGTCATGTACAATACTGTCGTACTCATGTACAATACTGTCATATTCATGTACAATACTGTCGTACTCATGTACAATACTGTCATGTACAATACTGTCGTACTCATGTACAATACTGTCATGTACAATACTGTCGTACTCATGTACAATACTGTCATATTCATGTACAATACTGTCATAATCATGTACAATACTGTCATAATCATGTACAATACTGTCATAATCATGAACAATACTGTCATACTCATGTACAATACTGTCGTACTAATGTACAATACTGTCCTATTCATGTACAATACTGTCATTCATGTACAATACTGTCATATTCATGTGCAATACTGTCATACTCATGTACAATACTGTCCTATGCATGTACAATACTGTCATATTCATGTACAATACTGTCATATTCATGTACAATACTGTTGTACTCATGTACAATACTGTCATATTCATGCACAATACTGTCATAATCATGTACAATACTGTCGTACTCATGTACAATACTGTCATATTCATGTACAATACTGTCATAATCATGTAAAATACTGTCATACTCATGTACAATACTGTCATAATCATGTACAATACTGTCATGTACAATACTGTCATATTCATGTACAATACTGTCATACTCATGTACAATACTGTCATAATCATGTACAATACTGTCATACTCATGTACAATACTGTCATACTCATGTACAATACTGTCATAATCATGTACAATACTGTCATACTCATGTACAATACTGTCATACTCATGTACAATACTGTCATAATCATGTACAATACTGTCATGTACAATACTGTCGTACTCATGTACAATACTGTCATATTCATGTACAATACTGTCATACTCATGTACAATACTGTCATATTCATGCACAATACTGTCATAATCATGTACAATACTGTCATATTCATGTACAATACTGTCATACTCATGAACAATACTGTCATACTCATGTACAATACTGTCGTACTAATGTACAATACTGTCCTATTCATGTACAATACTGTCATTCATGTACAATACTGTCATATTCACGTGCAATAGTATCATACTCATGTACAATACTGTCATACTCATGTACAATACTGTCATACTCATGTACAATACTGTCCTATTCATGTACAATACTGTCATATTCATGTACAATACTGTCATATTCATGCACAATACTGTCGTGCTCATGTACAATACTGTTGTACTCATGTACAATACTGTCATATTCATGCACAATACTGTCATAATCATGTACAATACTGTCGTACTCACGTACAATACTGTCATATTCATGCACAATACTGTCATAATCATGTACAATACTGTCGTACTCATGTACAATACTGTCATATTCATGTACAATACTGTCATAATCATCTAAAATACTGTCATACTCATGTACAATACTGTCATAATCATGTACAATACTGTCATACTCATGTACAATACTGTCATATTCATGTACAATACTGTCATACTCATGTACAATACTGTCCTATGCATGTACAATACTGTCATATTCATGTACAATACTGTCATATTCATGTACAATACTGTTGTACTCATGTACAATACTGTCATATTCATGTACAATACTGTCGTACTCATGTACAATACTGTTGTACTCATGTACAATACTGTCATATTCATGCACAATACTGTCATAATCATGTACAATACTGTCGTACTCATGTACAATACTGTCATATTCATGTACAATACTGTCATAATCATGTACAATACTGTCATACTCATGTACAATACTGTCATATTCATGTACAATACTGTCATACTCATGTACAATACTGTCGTACTCATGTACAATACTGTCATATTCATGCACAATACTGTCATAATCATGTACAATACTGTCGTACTCATGTACAATACTGTCATAATCATGTACAATACTGTCATACTCATGTACAATACTGTCATATTCATGTACAATACTGTCATAATCATGTACAATACTGTCGTACTCATGTACAATACTGTCATACTCATGTACAATACTGTCATAATCTTGGACAATACTGTCATGTACAATACTGTCGTACTCATGTACAATACTGTCATATTCATGTACAATACTGTCGTACTCATGTACAATACTGTCATGTACAATACTGTCGTACTCATGTACAATACTGTCATATTCATGTACAATACTGTCATATTCATGTACAATACTGTCGTACTCATGTACAATACTGTCATATTCATGTACAATACTGTCGTACTCATGTACAATACTGTCATATTCATGTACAATACTGTGATACTCATGTATTATACTGTCATAATCATATAAAATACTGTAATACTCATACTGTCATAATCATGTACAATACTGTAATACTCATACTGTCATAATCATGTACAATACTGTAATACTCATACTGTCATAATCATGTACAATACTGTAATACTCATACTGTCATAATCATGTACAATACTGCGACATAATGCCAATCATCCTGGTGCAATATATTTTCTGTCCATATAACAGCTGTAAATAAGAGTGATATTTTTATTAAGGAGTATAAGTGTTTTCATAAAAGTGTTTTAATTTCTTTTTAATTTTTTTTATTATATTTCTGTGCCTAATCTGTGTCGCAACATTGGATTGCCCCTTTGTGGAACAAATAATGGTCATTTTATCTTGTCTTTAACGCTATTTTGAAAAATAAAATAGAAAAACTTGGACAGATTTAGTCATGCAACTGAAAATAAATGAACAAACAAACAAAAAACATTGCTTTGGATAGAGATAGTGCTTGGATTTGGGAGATTTACGATCGGAATGGAAACAGAATATCCACGGGATTGAGAATAATGAGAAATTGGGGCCGTTGCCATCACGATAAACAATTTAAAACAGAATAGTACACATTTTTTTACAGGAAGACGGTGCGTATAAGAGAGTGAAAGAAGAAAGAAAGTGAAACCCATGAGTTTTTGCTGCTGTGTTGCACTTACTGTGTTTGGTGAGATCATCCCAGAGGAAACTGCAGCAGGAACATGGAGTGGAAGTATAATACAACAAAGAATGCTTCCTCCACTGGTTTTACAACTCACACTGGGAAGTTCTGCTCTGCTCACACTTACGATGGTTTTCTGCAGTAAATATTTTAGTAATGGAAATATATAATCACATTATAATATTAGTTTGTACATTGATGGATTTTTAGACATCGTTTATTTAGACTAAATGCAAATAAACTCAGACCAGTGTGTAGTTTTAATGGGGATGTCCCATAAATGCCCCATAAATGTAATATTCCCACATGATAATAACCCCATTTCCAGCACATGTAATAAATATTATTTTTGTGGATTTATTATTTTTTTTTATTTAACTGATAAATATGTAAATTCAACCTACATATCTAAATTCAACTGTACATTTGTGTACATAGTAAGCCTATTTTATTTTTATTCTTCATCTTATAGTCTATTTTAATTTTTTATCCTTTTTTACATAGGTTGTTTTATCAGTGTTCATTGTTTTATGTTGCACTGAATCACCAAAGGAAGTTCTTATGTTTGTGAATTCTGTTCATTAGCAATGGCAATAAACCATTTTCTGATTCTGATTCTAAATGAAGTTTGTGCAGAATGTCCATTTAATATAAGTGTGATATCAAACAGCAGAAACAGTGAGTTTGTCTGAGCCTCCTGATCACAGACAATGAACACATGGTTCACACTAAATATCAGTGGGTGTGACTATTTTTGCTGTGTTATTTTTTATTCATAGGCCCAGATTTTAAGGGAAAAAACATTAGATATTCTAGAAAGGGTCACTAGAGGAAAACCAGATATGTGTATATATATATACTGTATATATATCCCAATAGAGCACAAGGTCATATTGACTTTTTCGATTGGAGGGATCTAAAGAAATTTGACTCCCACAAGTTTATAATGAACGATGTTGATACATTTATTGGCAAAACAGTACAAATAAGTCATGAGCTTCTTTTTTAATTTCATGATCAGTGGTGCATAAAGTCATTTTCTGCCAAATTTCCACCATTTCAGTCAAAGTATTGTTTTTCTTTGTATGTTAAGGAGGGGCATTAGACAAAGCGTGAGAAACGTATTTATTAAATGTAATTGTTGTTTAGTCTTTAAACTCGGTGTATAATTTAAACGGGGATCTAAAGTAAACGCCTCCTCAGCAGAGCAGTTACTGGTCCACTGATTTCTGTGAAGTCTGTATTACACTTCAAAGTGTGTGTGTGGGTGGTTTATTTACCCTGTAAAACACGTACACATCACTAATTACACCACATATCACCTGAAAAGAATTCACCTCCATCAAAGTCAGCAATGTTTGATAAAGAGGATTTTCTTCTAAGCTTCTTCTCAAGCTATTTTCTTCTATTCCCTCGCCAGCGCCGGATTAAAAGCTGCATGGTTATCGCGCTAGTCCTTTAATGTCACCTGCATCCACACTGCCGTTTCAAGCTAATTACATTTCTTCTGGGGCTATAGTGAGCTGGCTGGCTGACAGGTAACACTTTAAAGCGTGACCTTCCGGAGGTTGTTATCCCTCTGACAGCTACAGACAGGACCGTCCCAGAGTCGTCCTCGCGCCACAGAGACGGCCGTCGACTCGTCTCAAGTCGGACTTCTTCGTTCACACAACTCCATATTCAAACGCGCTGGTTCCATTATAGCAAACGCCTTTATTGCATTGGGACCACAAAGCACTGATACGGAGAGCCTTCTATCATCCGAGCAATAATCCATTTCCTGTCTGCCTTTCTCAGTTCGTCTGGAGAAGATGTGGGAGTTTTCTATAAGAGAAGTTCAACTGTAATATTACTCGAACACATTTTTCTTGGTTCCATCAACTGTGTAAAGATTATATTAAATTAACTCTAAACTTCCTGAACAAAAAAGAAGTGAACTCAAGAATAGTGTGTTCTGTACATAGAAGTATACTGAACATTCTTGATCAGTAGGAAAATGACTCCCTGAATAGTTTTAGAAAGCTCTTGCTCTATATTTGAACCTCCAGACCACATGGCAATAGGGAGTGTGTGTTCAAAACAAGGCCATAAGACGCCACAATAATCGAGCAGACCACCCTGACAAACTCTGACGTGCGATTATCATTGTTCTGCCAACATCTGACAGTGTGAGCACTAAAACGTTGCCGTGCCACAGCGGCTGCAGCCAGCCTCATGGGCCGTCAAAGCAAAAATGTTTCTGCAAGTATGAAATTGTCTTCATGCTAAATTGCACATGACTTCTCAAAGTTACCAACATATGCTGCTGTCAAGGGTGACAAGCTGCGACTGTGGTTTAATCCCCACTGGTGTGATGTGTTTACTGCAAGGAATTTAGCTCTTAAGACAATGACATTTTATACGCGCTAATTTGAGCTTTAGGTGGGTGAACTTCGCTTTTGTCAATCAACCTGAAACCTTCTTAATAAGAGGTTAATCTGTCAATCGGTCATTTTTTTGCCACAGACATTTAAATCAGGAGAAACGGCGCTCGATGATCAACAACTTGGCAAGATTTGAGGAACTCCAGACAGTCCTGTGTGCCGTCCCTACAACCGATAGCATTAGCATTAGCCCACCAGTGAGCACCGACCAATCGACCGCATTTAGGTCAAAGCCTCGTTAAAGTAATCGTTGAGTGTGTAAAACCTTTTGGCGTCTTATTACGCTTAGTTTAAGTTGAGATTTCTGACTTCTTCTGGTAAGACTCCAGAACCATTAAACATCCTCTTTCACACGCCGCTGGTGAGGAGATCAGAGACATTACACGCATGTTGAGATGGTAAAATGTCATGTCATTCTATCTACGCTGTTATTGCTGTTATAAGATAATAAATATGGTTGCCTCTGTATCGTGAAGTCGTGCGTCAGGACGTGTCTTGAAGGGTCGGGTCACCTCCGAAAGAGATAGCATGAATCTTTGGATCCTTGATGGTCGTTCTACCTCTTTCGGAGCCGATTTGACTGTGATGATGTGCGTATGTGTCAGTTTATGTCACTGTCTTTAAAAGGATGTGTTTTGTCATTGTTCTGGAGGAAGAGGGACAGAGACCTTTGTACTGTGCACGAGTAAATAAAGATCCACCTTCTTTGAAGTTAGAAGAAAGGTAATTTAGTAGAAAAAGCTTCAGTTGTAGTCATCTGGACTCAGTTTGAAAAAATAGACGTTTCGACTCTCATCCAAGAGTCATTGTCAATAAAAGAATTTAGATCGAGAACTCCGATATTAATACTGTTCTGTGGTAAGACCCACTCATTGGGTGGAGCCTTCCTGAAGTAGAAAGAGTTGTTTGTTTCAACAGAAACTCCCCCCTTGTATCTACCGAGCTAGCCTATTCAGAATCTTAATGGGCTATTAGAATCCTCTTTGTCTTTGTGAGACCCTGGCTCAACCACCCTGAGTACCTGATTCGCATCTAAATGTCCTGGTCCTCTATCTTTCCAGGGGTTCAGTAACCCATTATAAATAACAGGAAGATTAAACCTTAGCCCTCCATTTCTGTTTAAAGAAGGTCTTTCTTTTTTAACAAAAATAGCTTCCTTGACTCCTCTTTCAAACCATCTTTTCTCCCTGCTTAAAACCTTCACCTCACCGTCTTCAAACGAGTGATTAGAGGCTTCAAGATGGAGATGCATCCTCACTGCTGCTACTGCATCAGAGGTCGGGATGCAGGTGAACAGGGATCGAAGTCGATGATACTTTTGTAACAATTAAGAAACAAGAGCTGGAAACCTTCTCTGATCACATCAATGCTGTGGACCCACATATCAGGTTTACAAGAGAAGACGCTAAGGAGAATCGCTTGGCCTTTCTTGATTGTTCCACGATCAGAGGAGAGGACGGGAAACTCCAAATAGAGGTATATAGGAAACCTACACACACGGACCAGTATCTGCTCTTTGGTTCCAACCACCCACTACAGCACAAGCTGGGTGTGATCAGAACCTTACAACACAGAGCTCAAGGTGTGCCCACCAGCTCAGAGGGCAAGAAGAAAGAGGAAAAACATGTCCGAAATGCCCTCTCAGCCTGTGGTTACCCCGCTTGGGCCCTCAACAGAGTGAAGAGAACCAAGAAGCAGGACAAAAGGGAAACTGAACAGAGAAGGAAGGGTGTTTCTATCCCTTATGTGTCTGGCCTGTCGGAAAAACTGCAGAGAATTTTTAGACAACACGAAGTCCCTGTTTATTTTAAACCAGGAAACACTTTAAGACAAAAACTGGTTCACCCTAAGGACAAGTTGCCGACTCAAAAACAGAGCAATGTAGTTTATTCGATCCAATGCAGTGAAGAAAGCTGTAAAGAACGGTACATAGGTGAGACAAAACAGCCTCTACACAAGAGGCTCTATCAGCACAGAAGAAATACAAGTTCAGGACCTCAGAGTGCCGTGCATCTCCATCTTGAAGCCTCTAATCACTCGTTTGAAGACGGTGAGGTGAAGGTTTTAAGCAGGGAGAAAAGATGGTTTGAAAGAGGAGTCAAGGAAGCTATTTTTGTTAAAAAAGAAAGACCTTCTTTAAACAGAAATGGAGGGCTAAGGTTTAATCTTCCTGTTATTTATAATGGGTTATTGAACCCCTGGAAAGGTAGAGGACCAGGACCAGGACATTTAGATGCTAATCAGGTACTCAGGGTGGTTGAGCCAGGGTCTCACAAAGACAAAGAGGTTTCTAATAGCCCATTAAAATTCTGAATAGGCTAGCTCGGTAGATACAAGGGGGAGTTTCTGTTGAAACAAACAACTCTTTCTACTTCAGGAAGGCTCCTCCCAATGGGCGGGTCTTACCACAGAACAGTATTAATATCGGAGTTCTCGATCTAAATTCTTTTATTGACAATGACTCTTGGATGAGAGTCGAAACGTCTATTTTTTCAAACTGAGTCCAGATGACTACAACTGAAGCTTTTTCTACTATGAAACACGCCTGGACGAATGAGGGATTACACCGACAAAGGTAATTTAGTTAATTTTATTGTATTTCTGTTTCTGTAATTTCTTTGTGATTTGTGAATGCATTTTTCCTGCTGTGTGAAGCACTTTGAATTGCCTTGTGTATGAAATGTGCTCTACAAATAAACTTGCCTTGCCTTTTGAGAAAGACAAACTGTTCATTTTCATAATTTCTCTGTAATTGTTTGCAGAAATTCCACAACAATGTCATAAAATACACTTTTCATTTGCTTTAATATGGAGACTGGCTTCACCATTCTTTCGTATGCGACGGTGGCGTTCCATTTGACGTAAGTCCGGCTGGCGTTGGCAGAGATCGAGAATTCAACGTGCATCAATGTCCATGGACTTCGCCACCCGCCGCCATATTGGTTCTCGTCGCTAATGTAAACAAATGTAACCTCCGTGCATTAACAAAATAAGTCTGTGAAGAGCCTTTGATAGAATCCGTACGGCGCAGACTGTCCCGATATCCGAGCTGATTGTTATGGAAATATTGTACATGGCCGACTGCCCCGTGTGATGTCAAAACCAATAGATTCTCCGGCTCGGGAGGAAAATAAACCTCCCTTTGTGTTGTCATGTTTATAACGTGTAATTCTAACGTGCGCGTGTGTATTTTTTAATGATACGACAAAGCTGCAACAACAAAATACAATGCTCGCAATGTCACAGCACAAGATATCACAGGGTTTTCAAGGCAAATCCGACTAAAGGTTCGCATCAAAAGGACAGTAGGAAATATCGGTCGTATCTGCGCAATAGTTGTTAAGTGTAGTTTAGGAAAATAGCAGCGCGGTATGATGCACATATTGCATTGTGCTTACCAAGAGCGCACTCACTCAAAGACGAGGATATCAAGGCGGATCTGGCTGAGGCGGATTTCGTTTTTGATCTACCCCCCAGCTGACTCGGCTCTCGCTCGCAGTCTTGCGTAAACTTTTCCACTTGGCGTGTTGTTTGCTAATTAAACAGATCACTAACGCGGCCTTGAAAATGTGGAACTAAAAAGCCTCCCCCGATGCCCCCTCCGCGTCCTCTGAGAGATGCATGAAACGTTTCCGTCTCGGGGAGAAAGCAGGAACGGCAAATATTTCAAAGCGTTCGCAGCTTGGGAAGGTAGAGCTTAAGCTGCAACACTGCTGTTTATTAAAATGGAATCGGACAACACGGTGTAACGTTTTTTGGGACTTTTTGGGATACATTTATTCGATTACAATGGCTTTGGTGAATGAGACGGCCACTCAATCAATACAGAACATTGTCAGTGTAGCTTTGACTGTTAAAGACAGGAGTTAGATTACAGATCATCAAGAAAAACCTTGTGTTGTGGCTCGAAAACGCAGGTTTCCCAGTGAGATGGAGGGCAAAGGTCAAACTCAGAACTGTCATACGACCAAAGACAAGCGGCTATTAATGTCAAACACGTCTGTTGTGTCGGAATCTTAGTGTCAGAGTGAGTCCTCAAACATGTGACCGGCAGTGAACACAAACACACAAACACGTGACCTACAGTAAACACAAACATGTGACTAACAGTAAACACAAACACACAAACACATGACTAACAGTAAACACAAACACACAAACATGTGACCTACAGTAAACACAAACATGTGACTAACAGTAAACACAAACACACAAACACATGACTAACAGTAAACACAAACACACAAACATGTGACCGGCAGTAAACACAAACATGTGACTAACAGTAAACACAAACACACAAACATGTGACCGGCAGTAAACACAAACATGTGACTAACAGTAAACACAAACACACAAACACATGACTAACAGTAAACACAAACACGTGACTGACAGTAAACACAAACACAAACATGTGACCGACAGTATACACATACATGTGAACGACAGTAAACACAAACACACCTAAACATAACAGCGGAAGAACTCAGCCTTGACCATATCGCTTCATTACCCTTTCGTTTTCTAACTTGTACAAACACAAATGTTCACATGTTCAGTTTATTAGTCTCACTCTGTAGCACATGTAGCGAGTCTGATATTCACTCGAACAAACAGTGGTCGTAGCCAACATGTGAACCGTGTGCACGTGTGCCATCTGACCATTTTAAATCAATCGTGTCTTGTAGCGTGGTTTTAGGCTTCTGATCCGTCCTTTTCCATAGGAACCATTTAGTATTTGTTTAGTTTTAGCAAAGTGTTCCCCAACTAAAGTCATACCATGTTCTGCACATCAGGTTGACTGGCCAAAGCTCTAAAAAACTGTTATTGTGCAAAAACATCAATGTAGTAAACGGCATCCTCATCAGTGAAAATGTTACATCCAGCTCTGTAAATCCACCTGTTTAGTTGCTGATTTTCCTCTTTTATTTTGATACACACCACCTTGTTTTTCAGTTCTTCTTCTGGTATCCAAGTGTTACATTTACCGCCACCTACTGTAGTTGTATGTCTTTTTTAGTTGTTTATTTTCAAAGCATGGGTTCCACGCCACACCGTCCAAAAAAATTTAAATCCAAATTAGATGAAGAGAAAGAGAGGGAGAGAGAGATAAGGAAAAAGAGAGGGAAGAAAGAGAGAGGGAAAGATAGAGCTCTTCCTTGTCTGGTTTCCCGCCTATTGATCTCCTGACCTTCCTTGTCGATGTCACCTGTGTTCAATTGTCTCCACCTCCCTCAGTATTAGTATTTAAGCCCCTCCTTTCCTTTGTTCAGTGCCAGTTTGTCTTTTTTCCCCACCTGGAGTCTGTTTTCTAGACCTGTGAACGTGTATTAAGTATATTTCTGTTTGATTGGAGACTGTTTTCTGTTGTCTATAATAAATCTATATTGTTCAGCGAGTCAAATCCATTTCTATTGAGAATTAATTACAGAAAAGGCAGATTAAACTTTTCAGTCACTTCCAAAACACCGGCAAACTCACTCTTTGCGTTCTCTTTTTTGCTGTTGTCACTATGAATCCTTATAATCTTAATACAAAATATTCTTGACTAATCAAAAATGTTAGACACAAACTGATTAATCAACTAAACGACCAAAGGACCACAGTCTTACCTTCCAGCAATAAGAAGGAGACAGGAGGTGTTCTAAAGTGTGCCTGATCCATCCTCCAAGTTTGACGCAATAATCTGTAAGCAAATCGTGTTATGAATTTCAGTTGTGCATGATTTAGTTAGTTGTGGATATAATTTTTAGTTTTAGCATCAAATTGAAATGAATGGGCCAAATATTTCATCTATAATCACCCAATTTACTTGTTTCGTAATCACCCAATTTACTCATTTCCATAAAGCATTCTCCGTCTCCCGGCCAATATTGTGTACGATTCATTCAACTTATTCAAATTGTATTGGATTTCGTACATATCTGTCAGTAAACACAATTAAATATGAGGCAATTTGCAGATTTTTTCCCGTTTCCTACCGGATCCAAAAGGTACCGTATTTTCCGCACTATAAGGCGCACTGTCAATGAATGGTCTATTGTCGATCATCGTTCATATATAAGGTGCACCGGACTAAAATGCGCATTAAGCGATACAAAACAGTCAGATAAATCAGTCAGTTGAACTTTATTAATGCAGTATGCGCAGCGGAAAGTTACCATCTTTTCTTCGTAATCTTTTGACAGTTGCTGTGAGATATTAATTAATCCATATATAAGGCACTGGATTATAAGGCGCACTGTTGTTTTCTGAACAAATTAAAGTGCGCCTTATAGTCTGAAAAATACGGTACTGGATTTGACCGAAGCCGCGCTCTGATCACACCTCTTCCCGGTTCATATCCTGGTTCGTATCTCACGGAA
This sequence comes from Eucyclogobius newberryi, assembly GCF_026437365.1. NCBI lineage: Eukaryota > Metazoa > Chordata > Actinopteri > Gobiiformes > Gobiidae > Eucyclogobius > Eucyclogobius newberryi. Next base: position 25,515,404 of record NW_027315834.1, read on the forward strand.
AATCACCACCACTGAGTACAACTAATTATAGACCGCTCCAACCCTCCTCAGCTTTCTTAGCGTGACGTTGTTTGTGGTTTAGATCGCCTTCTCTGTGATTTTTGTATCTGTTTTTCCATCTGCAGTTTGGAGTGTTTGCATTTTTCTGGCGGCGAGCTCATGAAATACGATTCGTCCCCAGCCGAAATCCCACCTCCATCCATCTGTCTCTCTCTCCGTCTCTGGACCCTCTGCCCGAGCTCGGCGCCAGTCCTGTCCGACACCTGTCCTCCCGCACGACTGATCGCCCGCCAAGATGGTGCCCCTCCCACTCAACCATTAGCGTTAGTCTTAATGCAAGTTTCATCGGATTTTTTTTTTTTTAAAGATTAAACATGGAACAGAAATATAGTTTTAAACAGTACGGCAAACTGTTTTCAGTGCAAAATTTAATTACGTGGGTGCATTTCGCCACTCATCCAAGTAGCGTCTTTAGTTGAGTCACTGCCTTATATCTGTCTGAAAGGGGCACGAACTACACTGAAACACAAACTGGTTGTCTACTGTACGGAAGTATCTGGGGGTGTTTGTTTCGGTGCAGTTAGCTCCTCCCTCTACATCCCTGTCAGAGGAACTGCAGAAGCTACTTGGAAGAGACCTGGATGAGACCTGGATGAGACTTGGAAGAGACCTGGAAGAGACCTGAATGAGACCTGGAAGAGACCTGAATGAGACCTGAATGAGACCTGAATGAGACCTGAATGAGACCTGAATGAGACCTGAATGAGACCTGGAAGAGACCTGGAAGAGACCTGGATGAGACCTGGATGAGACCTGGAAGAGACTTGGAAGAGACCTGGATGAGGGGTGGAATGTATTCGCTCTTAAAACATTTGTCCAGTTGACAGATTTCTTTCGACTGAGGGTTTGCACACATATTTTCACTGCTCCTGTCTCCATTATAGGTCAGTTACATTGCACATTTGTATAGACTGATAATCTTTAAGTTCTTATCTTATGAATGGAGCCCACAACCCACCAAAATGTAAGATATATGATATTTCAATCAACCAAATTACTGCGACCTGAAAACTCAATGGGAGAAATATCCTGAGGGCGGTAAAGTACTTGGATAAAAGTAAGATTTAGGATATCCTCTGACCATCACAGTTAAGATGTTAGTACTCGCAGCTACTAATACTGCTGTACTTTGTTATTAAGGTTGGAAAATGCAAAGAATTATAACGTATTAATGATTAAAAATTTTTACTTTGGAGTAAATTGTCCAAACGTAACCATTAGCAAAACTGTTTAAGCCTATGTTTTTGTTTCAATCGACAGTAATTCAGTGGATAGTATATTTTATTAAATAAAGTGTTTTACCGGTCAAGTAGCTGTTTGTGGACAAAAGTGGGAAAATGTATTGAAAATCATAGGGCAGAGTTCCAAAACATATTGATGACAATACATTAGGGAGAAAAGTTGGTGCAGTTTAGAACATAAACAAACATAATTCTGACCTTTTCAAACAAAATTCAATATAATAAAGGAGTTTTTAAAGATTTATATTTGTCAAAGAATAATTGTTGCGTTTTGGTCCAGTGTACAACATGATTGCTATGGTAACTATATTGTACAACATGATTGCTATGGTAAAATAATTTAAAACCAGGAAGTAAAATGTGTTCCTAAAATATAGCTAAACTGGACTAGCATATATAGCATGAACATGTTTTTCAGCTACATCTTTAAGTGCCTCTGACAGGTTGAGCTACTCATTGAACTAAAATTAAGTGAAGATAAATGTTTTGAATTTTGCTAAAAAATATTTAAAATGTTATCACAGAATAGCAAATTGTTTAGGTTTATAATTTCACTTCCTGTTTGTAATTGATGACCTAATGTAATATTTTTTTTCATTTGACAAATAAAATGTATGAGGGTGACTTTATTTTGTTGCATTAATGTTTAGAGATTTTAAAAAAAATTGTTTCTTTGTGTAAATCACGCATAAACTTTGATTGGAATTAGTGTCCCTAGCGTGATGTCACTTCCTGTCATTTTCTACAGATTTTTCAAGGTTTTCTCCACAAATACCAGGTCGATTGGTGCAAAACTAATAGGGTATAACCACCAAATAAAGTCAAAATTAGAAAATCGTAAAAACCTGTCATAGGCATAATATCTTAACAGCGTTTTAGTAAAATTAGTAATCTAACCTGTCATAGGCACTTCAATGTCTTTGGTCCTTGTAGAAGTAGAAATGTCTGCAATAAACAAGAAAAACCCTGTAAATATTTCTCTAAAAATCAATAGATACAATTCACAAAACCACATCATTAAAAACCTCTTTGTGATTTGAACCTCGCCAGAATCTCAAAATCGACCGCGGCTGACGACCTTGAAAAGTGAGTCGTAAGCCCCTCCCTCTGCGCCGGCCCATCAGCACCTTGTTCCCGGGCTGCCTGGCGCTCCGTCCTCATTCTGGGTAATTTCCGTCACTCTCGCCGTTGAGAGCGCTGTCGGTGGTGTGAATGGCTGCCACCTTTCTCTCTCTCCTCGTGTCCTCACTTTCTCATCTATTTTTCTACTCTTCACACTTTCTGGTTTTTGCCGTCCGCAGATGTGTTCAAGTCTCGTGCAAGGATGTTGTTTTAACCACAGTTTAAATGGGGTAAAAAACATTCTGACCTTGTAGTGGGCGACACGCAAATCTGATTATAGACTATATAATAAAAGACTACTGAATTTCATACATGAGGAAACTCCTTATAGGGTTCCATTCAAAAAGATGTGTACGCACAGAGATTATATAACTCAGACATAGGCAAATGTTTTTAGTCTTGCTTTAAAAGTGGAAATATTATGTAAAATTTACTCTAATGAGCTTTTAACATTTTTTCAATAATCATAAAAACACGTAAAAAAATCAGCTGCTTGCTACGGTGAAAGGCTAAGATGAAGAGGTTTATCAGTTGTATGAACCGCTTTTTTCTTATTAAGCTGTTTTGAATCACTATTGGAGTTTACAACTGTCAAACTGTAGTGACTAAGAAGGAGGTTAAATCCCTCAGAGCGGTGCACAGCGTTGCCGAGTCCTTTACCATGCAACATTAGCGATATGAGTTGGTTGGAGAAGTGGTGTTCGGGAGAAAAGCTACAGGTTCAGATTGAGAGACACATTTGACTGTATTTCCACCTCAGGGCAGCCACGACTGGATGTTACCAACCCTGAATGTGGGGAGGGAATCGATGATTGTAAAGATTTGAGTTTCTGAGATAACGCTGTAAAGAAAATATATCCATTCATGCTCTGCCTATAAGATAATATATTCCTTTATTGTCCCACATGGGGAAATTTCATTGGTGCAACGCAGGTAAATACAGAGGTAGATACAGAAGAACAGATCACTTATAGGAAGTCTGAAAAACACTTTCAGTATGGTATGTGTAGTATAATAGATGTAGTATAAAACACTATGGTATGTGTAGTATAATAGATGTAGTATAAAACACTATGGTATGTGTAGTATAATAGATGACATAAAAACGTAGAATTGATTGGTGACAATGGCAACAATCGGCTACACTGATCCGTTTAAGGCTTTTGTCTTTAGTGCAGGCGCAGGAGGATTGAGCGGGATCGGTCCGATGTTCATTAAGTGTTAAATCTAAGCACAGGTAAATGTATCTACAAACCTGGATAAACAATAAAGACCACAGAAAAACCCTTTTGAGCCAATGGACCACCATGTCAGAACATGACCTTGAAAAAACTCTGTAAGGTCAGTGATATATTAAACAAATGCGATAGAGGAAAGCAAAATCCTTCATAAATCTATTTCAATATTTTAACCCAAAACATGCACACCAGGTAAATTCTCTAATAATATAGTCTTGACTAAGCTGAGCTCCAGATCTAGAGCTGTCTCCCACTGTGGCAGTGAAGGACGGGTCAAATGCAAATACATTTGCCTTAACCATAGTAAACGTTTTGTTTTAGTAGAATCAGAATAAACCATTTTTCCCAGGTCAGTGAACAACCTTCACAAATGAGGGATGGGAAAATATATATATATAATGAATCTGTAATTAATCTGTGGCATTAAAGTAGCAGTAATAGTCCAGTAACAGTACCCATATTTTAATATACAAACGACACATATTATGCAAAACTGCCTTTTTTGGCGCTTTTAACCATTCACTTTGTCGCCACATAAAAAAAGTTGTATTTAGCTTCTTGCACAATAGTTTGAATGAAGCTAAATTCAACAGATGTGTGACGTCACAGGAGGAGCTTCAAGACCTTCAAGTCCAAACATCATTTCCAGACTCGTTCTGAGCATTTCTGCCTCATCACATTCATCACCAGCTTTGTACTTGCATGTGAGGTACAGGGGGAAGCTTTGTTTATCTCCCCTGTGTAATTCCTCCTGCAGCCAGTAGATGGAGCTCTATTTTCATTCTTGACATGGGAAATGCCTGATATAATGTGCACGTTCAGTAGATACGTTGTTGCGTACCTCATTCCCAGCTCCGCCCTGTCACACCTGCCTCACATGGACAGTTACATTATCATAAAGGACAATAACTACACAAATATGCATGATACGTGTACAGAAAATGCATTTCTGCTCCATATTTAGATTTACTTTGTACCGTGCTGACTTTAAATGGTACGACTTGCTCCCTCAGAAACGATCAATAAACGGCCGCAGGCGTTGTATCCATCAACCAATAACTATGCAAATAAAAATCAATGTGCAGAGAACATGAAAATCATTTTCCAGCCAATTACAGTCGGGACGGGCCCAGAGGCATGACAAGGTGACTGCGGCGAGCGTGGACAACATTCACGTGTCATTGGACTTGATGATGAAAATGTGTCATATTTCCGAGAAACTGTTAACGATGAGCATGAAAAGAGCATGTTTGATTCATTCATTCTGTGCATAACATTTGAAGTGACATAACGGCTGCTCCTCCCACCGGCAAAGTCATTTCAGGTCCAGTTTGTCGCGTTTTGCTACAGTCTCAACCATGTCGGGGCTTTTCAAGATGCCTTCAAGATCAGCCGAGAAATAATATCAACAAAGTCCATAGAATTGTGGACTCGTTCTCTTCTAACAGTTTGGACGTTTTATTTGTTACTTTTTGACATTGTGACTTGTCGAGAGCTAAAGCGCTGGTAACAAGTAGCCAGATAGCAGCCTTAAGTCGCCTCAAACATGATGCATAAAGGGAATTAACCTTAATGTGGTTGATTTTAGTCATAATAATAATAATGCATCTAACTTTTTGGACTCTCAAAGATGTTTATTATAACTTGTGTTCTAATCTAAAAGGGACATGTTATGCAAAATTAACTTGAATAAGCTAAATGTGTTACACCGGTGTTTCCTCATCATAAGTTTACAAGTTCTGTTTACACCTTCCCACTGCACCTGTTCCCGCCCATATCACTTAATCACTTAATATGTCATATCTCTGACATATTAAGTGACACATTACTGAAATATGATACAAAAAACATGAAAATGAAAATCCACTGTTTTGAACAGGAAGTCAATGGACCTGTTTCTGTCACTATTATAAGCCGTTTTAGATCAACATTGCTTTTTAGAATGAAGAAAATGTAAAATTATTATCTACTTTTGTTATGTTATATTAGTTCAATCCCAAGTACATGAAAAAAGCTTTATACGTCTCTTCAAAATTAAATTAAAAATTAAAATATGAGCTTTTGGGTTTAGTTACATGATGACCTAAAACTATTCCAAAATCACCAAAAGGCTGTGAACACTGTGATTTTCTGATACTTCCTATGTTGGTATGCAGGTCAAAAGCATTATAAACTGAACATGGAATTAATTAATAATTAAAAATAAGATATTCCTTTATTGTCCATAGATATGTAACATTTGTGTTACTTTTATTTGAGTATGAGTAAACTAAAGGTGGGTTCACACTTCAATACCTCATTTAAATTGTGACTAAACCTGTATTGAAATATGGACACAGTCAGGACTAAAACTGAAGTAAATCAGGTCTACATCCAAAGAAACTGAGCTTAAACTGAGATCAAACAAGTACAAGTGCCAATGCATTCTAATATTGACTAAAGTTCGCAAATATTAGTCATAAAACAAATCATAAAATACATCATCAAGGCAGCAAAGTCCAAGCTCTACTGTGTTGATCCTTTTTGAGGGCTTTAGTTTCCCGTCCCGACATCCTCCTCCTCCAGAACGCACTCCGCAGCGACCTTCTTATTCCATCAGTTTAACGTTTGTACAAATGACACAGTTCGCCGCTCTGAAGAGGCAGTGGAGAGACTCTGGACGGCGGCGAAACCCCTCAATAATCATGCGGCAGAAGCCAGAGCGCTGAGAAGAGAACACGCCGCCGACAGAAATAAACAGCACGCAAACGGAATCGACCTGTTTCCACGGCAACAGGAGGAAATATGGCCACCAAGGTCCGTCGAATGCAAATGCGCCGGGAAGGCTCAGCTGCTCAAACGGTTTCTCAAATAGACTTGCCCGGCGACAGAACTGCTCTTATTCTTGGTAAAACGGTGAGCAGTGCAATATATCACCATATTTTCCCTGACAAATATATACTGTATTTTCCAGACTTTATTTATGGCCGGGGTGTGATACTTATACTTATATACTTATACTCCGGAGCGACTTATATGTGATATTATCTGTTATTTTCACACTTTCACACGTGTTTTTTTCTTCTCTATTAAGCATTTTTTGGCTGGTGCGACTTATAGTCCGGAAAATACGGTAGTGACATGTGGCTGCTTTTTTTTTTTTTTTTTTCACAGTCAAATCCAACACTATCATGCGCATTTCTTAAAGTTTCTCAAAGTATAAAAGTCTGAAGAACGTGTCTGCTCGCTCCATATCTCTGCACATATAGTCAACAAAAACCAGATGGACAGTATTCGCTGCCATCTCAACACTTTCTGTACCAAGTGTTGGCACGGCGACGGGTAAAGTGGCATTTCGATATTCTGCTCCCGCGACATGGAATAATTTACAAGTAAAATCGAATGTTGTACTTTTTTGTGATTGTCTTTTTTTTGTTTTTTTGAGTATATTTTATGTTTTTAATGTGTATATTGAGTATCGACGTCTAAAAACAAAACAGAGAACATGTACGTAACATGTACAAATGGATGTTAAGTATTTCAATTGGCTGCTGGCTCAGTTTGTGTCATCCATTTCTTCGTTATGGCCTTCTTTTCTGCAGCCAGACGACCAAAAGTATCCATTTATTGTTTCCTTGGTAGGAGTTTTGAGACCCAAATACACTGTTCCATGTTAATACTTAAAACGGTTTGTAGCACTTTGTTCATCTCAGTCGAATATTTCTGAGGCCATTCCCAAAATACATGATGATGATTGACCGCTGTGCTTGTCTAAATGTGTCTTGAAGTTATGACTGATCCGTGCGGCTGTCTTGGTCATGACTCTCTTGAATAAAAGAGAATGTGTTTTCCAGTTTATGCAAAGCGGATTTAAAGGTGGCTGCCCCGTGAGCGCACCATCCCGAGCACAGTGTTCCTCCTCTTCTCGCTTGTTTCATTTGGGACTGTGAATCAAAGTGCCTCTCTAAGGGATGAAGTCGCCCTCTACGCAGAGTTAAACACAGGCAAACACAAAAGTCGTGTGTCTCAGTTTAATTGAACAGGGCTACAAAGCGTGTGCTCCCGTTTATGGCACATAGAGCTAATCTTCTCATTGAACATATTTCATGTTTTGAAGAACTTTTTCCCGATACGGTTCCAGAGCTGTTGGTGATAGCCCACGGCACAGTTTGAATGTAGAACGTGACGGGGGAATATTGCGTCTAGAGCCAAGAGTTCTGTAACGCTCTGGTGTTATGTGAGCGCGATATGGCAGATGGAGGATAATGCACAGGCCGTTGAAGGCTTTTGAGACGGTTCATGCCTGCCCCACAGGTATCTGACCTTAAAATAATCCCTATATTTGGAAAACAAGCTTTAAATCCCTAATTCCAGCAGGTAAAACTGCCTTAGAGCTCCCCCTGCTGACAGCAAAAAACAGGAACCATGAAAAAGCATTTCAGCAACGGGATCAGCATCATCCTGCCATGGTTTACGGTAGGGCGGGTCCAATATGGATTTTAATTTTCATTTTTTTGCTGATGCCAATATCCCATATTTGGCTTATTTGTGTGACTGATAACAGGTACTTGCAGATACCAATATTTAGACTTCAATATCCACCGCAAGGCCCACAAATATATTTTTCTAGGATATGAAATAATGTGTGGCATGATTGTGTAAACAAGTTGCTCTTCTGTTTTCCTTTTCACTATAAATATATATATTTTGGGCTGTATCTGTAAAATTGTCAATATCGACCGATAATGACACTGGAACCGATATCATACAGCAAAAAACCTGTGCAGCAGAATTTGCTTTGCAATCCATCATGAAACAATCCCAGGAAAATTGCACCAATGAAGCAAAATTCACGTATGTTTCTGATGAGGGATCATTACAACGTGTGCAATGTAAATTTAAAGCTCATAAAAGTGAAATTTGCTTGCATGACATGTTCTTTTTAGAAATAAACACTTGAACAACTTGCAATTATAGTAAGTATTTTTTTTTTCTGGAGGGACAACTACTCCTGGGATGTTGCACACCCTCCTTCCTTCTTATGGTGACATGCTGTACCTGCGCTGCATCAAATTGAGAAATGGACATACGATGAAGACTAAAATAGCCTATCAGCCTTATCCTTCGAGGGGCTCCAGAGATGTCCCGGCCCTGGGTCTCCATCTCCCCTCAGCATTAATCACTGCACACATTTTCTTAAAGCAGAGATTGCGGGTCAAGGCTGGGGAATGGGGGTGAAGCTGAGCTCAAAGGGCAAACATGAAGACGGTGGGGATGGAGCTGTGCAGGTGGGAGAAATATTGTCCCCCGGAGACGTTTGGTGTAGTATGAGAACACGGCTCATAAAGAGTGATTCCTTTTTAATCAGAGGTGGGAGCAGGCCCAGGCTTGTGACAGGGATGGAACTGACCAAAGTGTTAGAAGTGAGTCGTAGCACTGCAAGAGCAACTTTATATGATATATGTTCTTGTGAATGAGTGATGATCGTTTTAAGGCTGTGTTCACATTTGTCCTGTTTTGGTTCAATTATGGCTTAGTCCCAATTTTGTCTTCTAAACACAGAAGAAAGTGTTGATACATGGGCTTGTCAATATGCTGTGATGCATCTTGTAGTCACTCAGTTATGGCAAAGGATACATGTTAGCATTTGATTTCTGGTTCTTAAAGGGTTTGAAATATATTTAAGATTAAGATTAAGATAATCCTTTATTGTCCACACATGGGGAAATTTCATTGTTGCAACGCAGGTAGATACAGAGGTAGATATAGAAGAAAAGAACAGATAATTTATAAGTTTGAAAAACACTTTCAACAGAAGATCTCTTATAAACAAAAAACTCCTATAGACAAAACCTCCCATTTCCCAACAAGGGATGGAGGGGAAAAATAATGAAGATAAAATAAATAAACATTGTTATTCAAATATCTTAGAGCAGGGGTGTCAAACTCCTTTTGGGCTGTGGGCCGAATTTCGACGCTCAGGCTTTGTCTCAGGACATAACGTACAAAATGAAAAAAATACAAGAAATAAATAGATTTATATAGCCTAGTTATAGTTATATGTGGACACTGTTGCACAAATCTGCAGCAGGTGAAAGAGTCCATATTTATGCATCAGCAGCAGGAACATGGACTTGATGTGATATGATTTCAGATATGAAATGTTGATATCACAGACGTGTTGCTGTTGCGCAAACTCAATAAGGGCTCACTATTTTTATAGTTTGAGCTGATCTAGGTTAAAATTGTGTTATTCACAGTCACATTTGTGTGGACACAGCCAGAACTCATAGATGCTTCACTAACCCTCCTGATCTGTCCAGGTTTGCAGAGGATGTTTTCCTCACAGAGCATCATCACAGAAGTTTGTTTCCTTGTTGTTAGCTCCACATTAGCACCACTTTTATCACAGCTCTAACGTCCACAAAACTGTCCTCTCTTTCTTCCACGTGTTACCCAAACCACACGTCTCTTTCCTCACTTAGACCTCTGCTCAAGTCTGTAAAGTGCACGATGAGCGTTGGCACTTTTCAGCCCTCGGCACTTGCACCAGCAGCACTGAGCAGCAGAAGGGAGGGGCGGCTGCTGCAAAGGACAGTGGGACGTGTTGTTCTAGTGATAAAAATGCTATAAATGTCAATCGAAAATTAATAAATATAAATTATACATGTTTTTTGGGGAGGATTAAATTGTCTGGGGGGCAAGATGCGGTTCGCGGGCTGCATGTTTACCACATTACAAATTACTGTGCAATTCATGTGCAATTCATGTGCAATTACTGTCGTGATCACATGCAATGGTATTTATTTATTTATTTTTATCTTTATTATTTTTCCCCTCCATCCCTTGTTGGGAAATGGGAGGTTTTGTCTATAGGAGTTTTTGTTTATAGGAGATCTTCTACTGAGAGTGTTTTTCAAACTTCCTATAAGTGATCTGTTCTTTTCCTCTGTATCTACCTGCGTTGCATCAATGAAATTTCCCCATGTGTGGACAATAAAGGATTATCTTATCTTATCTTATTAAGCAACAGTGCCTCCAGGACATGGGTGTCAAAGTGTTAATGAATAATAATATTGAAGGGATCTATAAAATAATTTTTGCCCCAAAACAGTCAATTATAGCTGAACTTTGTGTCGATCATACATATGTGTTGTTAGCATCCATTTATAAAATATACTAAAGCTTAGTAGCAAGTAAAAAACTAAAATCCTGCATATGCATAGTGGCATTGTTTTGACAGGTTTGCAAATCAAATACCCCAGCTTTAAAGAACAATCCTTATGCATTATTAATATGCATTCGTTGTATTGTTGTTATCCTGTAAACATGCTCTTGAGTACCTCTGCTTTGGCATCTCATGTTTTAGAAATAGTTTTACAAAACGCACACACACTTCGTATCAGTCAGGCATTTCACACATCAGGAAATGAGTTAGAGCTCCATCTACTGGCAGCAGCGGGAATTACAAAGTGGAGATAAAACCAACTTTGCTTTCCCTCGACATGCGAATGCAGTTGTATTGAACGTGATTTGACGGCAAAAATGCCCAGAGAGAGTCTGTAGAGGATTTATGGGCTGTAAACGGAACAGAAGGTCTCTGCCTATGACATCACAAAAATGGGACGGAACGTGGTGTTTTTGATGCTCAGAGAGAGACAGGGGACTTACTAAACAAGAATAAGATAAGATAAGATAATCCTTTATTGTCCCACATGGGGAAATTTCATTGGTGCAACGCAGGTAGATACAGAAGAAAAGAACAGATCGCTTATAGGAAGTCTGAAAAACACTTTCAGTAGAAGATCTCCTGTAAACAAAAACTCCCATAGACAAATAAATAAATAAATAAATACCATTGCATGTGATCACGACTAATTACACATGAACATGTGTCACGACAGCACATAGATTGCACATGAATTTCACAGTAATTGCACATGAATCACAACAGTAATTGTACATATGACGGAATTGCACATCAGTATTAGGTTAGGTCAGTATTGCGTATTCAGGACTAACAGTGTTTGTTATAAAGTCTGACAGGAGCAGGAAGAAAAGACCTGTGAAACCTTTCCTTCACACAGCGAGGGTGGATCAGTCTCTCACTGAAGCTGCTCTTCAGAGCGGACAGAGTGTCCTGCAGGGGGCGACACTCATGGTCAAGCATAGATGTGAATCTAGCCAGGACCCTCCTGTCCCCCACCTCCTGCACCGAGTCCAGAGCACAGCCCAGGACGGAGCTGGACTTCTTGATGACTCTGTCCAGCCTCTTCCTCTCCCTCTCTGTGATGCTGCTGCTCCAGCAGGCCACACCGTACAGGAGCTGATGCCACCACAGAGTCGTAGAAGGTCTTCAGGAGTGGCCCTGTCACTCCAAAAGAGTCTCCTCAGGAGGTAGAGCGGACTCTGGCTCTTCCTGTACAGTGCGTCTGTGTTATGAGTCCAGTCCAGTTTGTGGTTCAGATGAACACCCAGGTACTTGTATGAGTCCACTCTCTCAATGTCCTGTCCCTGGATGTTCACTGGTGAGGGGGCAGTGGGGTGGCGTCTGTGGAAGTCCACCACCATCTCCTTGGTCTTCCCCGCGTTGATGAGGAGGTGGTTCCGCTGACACCAGTCCACAAAGTCCTGCGCCAGTCCTCTGTACGCCGCGTCATCGTCGTCCGTGATGAGTCCGATGATGGCAGAGTCGTCAGAGAACTTCTGCAGGACACAGCTGTCCGTGTCATGTCTGAAGTCTGCAGTGTAAAGGGTGAAGAGAAAGGGCGCTAAGGAATGAAGCTAAATACAACTCCAGGTATGTTTTTGATGAGGGAACAATGTCACAGCGTCGTTAAAAAAGTCAATTATAGTCAATTATGTGTTCTTTTGAGTTTTCATTATAGAAGAATTATCTCAGCATCATTCAAGTCTCCAAAAATACCCAAGGAAAAATACTATTGTAGTATATTCTTGCTGACTATTCTAAAACAAAAAGATAACGGCGTATTGATGAGTAAACACTGACAAACCACAGTAAGAGTCTACAGTAGAGTAAAATACATCCATTAAGTCTTTAAGAAGCAATAAGTGGAGTATAAAAAGCCGGGCTGGCTCCAACCCTCAGGCGAAACACATCATGCATGCTCAGAGCCACACGCGACGCGGCCCGGGTCATATTTCATGTGTTTAATGAATAAGTGCGTCCACTGCTGACAATCCCCTTGGTGCAGGGAGAGAATAATAAGGCCAATGTAATGACCGTCCTTCTTTCATCAGTGTTAACACATCACACTCCGCTATATCTCGTCTTGGGCTGTGAAGGAAGGGGAGTAAAGCCAATCGCAACGAGCAACATACAAGACTCCTGGGAGGTTACAGCACAATGGAGCCATTATACCGAAATAGGCTCGCACATTCGCGGGGCAAAAGGCGCACATCATTTCCGCTCAATTCATAGCGGAGATGCCCCCCAACGAAACCACCATTTAACACAGACGTATGCATATAGGGCTGAAACACACATTTATTTGGATCATGGGCTCTTTGGTATGCAAGCGTTTTCAAAGGGCATAGTGAACGACACGACGAACCCAGGGTGCTTTACAGCCAGCCGCTACCTTTATTTAAATGAGGTTGTCACACCCTTCGGAATGGATTGATTAAAGACGTCTCCATTATTCAACGCTTTTTGCACGTTCACAAAATGCCCCTGTGAGATTGTAATGACATCACAGGGCGTTATGGCTTTCATATTGCATCACCGCCTACCCTGCTCCAACACGGACAATTTGTGGTATTTTAGAATGCAGCTTAGTGATGAATAATTTATACAAATGCTTTACCAGCTCTTCTTTTACAAGGATACATGGATGTGAGAACGTGTGTACAAAACGGAGGTGACAGAAGCTGCAGTGTGACAGAAAGTATAAGAGAAAATGCAAATGGAAGATTTTGGTGTGTTTTTTTGTCCTCCTTGGGGTAGGGTGTAGGAGCAGCAGCAAAATAAAATTGTGATAATTTCAGTAACAAGGGATGGGGAAGATTATGTTGGTGGTTTAGATGCAGGAACTCCATTGTTTGTGATGCTCCTTGAAGGAATTAAAAAAAACAATCAAGCCATGATGGTAGAACTTGAATAATCCAATGAATGAGATGTGAATGTTGAACTTAATTATTATTTCTGTGGCATAAGACTTCCATATTAATCTTTTGTCTTAAACTCTGTTCAGCTAACGCCAATCAGACCTCTGTTCTGAATAATCCATCCATTGTCTTATCCGAGGCCAGGTCGCAGAGGCTAATGTCATAGGCCCTACTCTTCCCTGGGTTCTCTTCCCGGTAGGACTTGCCCGGATCACTTCTCCAGTGAGGCATACAGGAGCCAGTGGAACAGATGCCCGAGCCGCCCCTTGACTTGTCCTCTTGAATCCAAGGTTCGACTATCGGTCAGATTCTCCTCTTCAGTACCGTGGAGTAGAACTTATCGAGGAAGCTGAGAAGTGTGATCCCTCTATTCTCAAACAGAAGGAACCCCAATCCAAAGCCACTGTCCCAGATCACAAAGCAATTATTTGTGTGGGACAATGTGTGTGAATGAACATTCTGTACTTGAAAGACAAGCTGTAAACATGCCGTATTGTAGCCATGAGCCCAGGACACATATGCCCAACAGCCCTGCCATGGTATTCCAGTGATCTCCCATCCAAATACTAACCAGGCCCATCCCTAGTTAGGTTCCAAGGTCTGATAAGATCAGATATTGACAAGTTGATATGGCCATTATACCAATGTAGCAGAGGCCAAGACAGTCCCACAACATCCAGAGATTAAAGATACTCTGCATGGATCTCATGCACCCTGGAGCTGTGCTACCAAGAAGCTTGCCAACCACCTCAGTGACATCAGCTTGGGTGATGCTTCCTCGTTGAAAGATTGTGGGAATGAGGAGTTCCTCTCAGAATCTATTAGCAGTCCAACACTTGAAATGATGCCACAATTATAAAAAAAAATACTATTGTAAGAAATATACATCACCATTGTATGTTTATGTTGACAGAAGACTAGGCCATTATTTTGATTCTAACCTCCATGGATCAATGAGCGAGGCATCAGTTGAATGTTGTATTATTATATGAACCAATCCTACTGTATAGAAAATACATCCTCTTCTACTCTATGTCCTCTCTACACACGCTGGCCAAAACCAAATGGGCCAAATTATAGTTATATTCACAGCTCACTATGTTATACCAGAAACCCATGTATAACATGCATTTATGCTGACATGATGAGCTATATAAAAGTCGTGATCTGTTGGGAGTAATGAGGCTTGTAGGGGAGCTGCAGATCGCAGGGTTCATTACTAAATAACTTCATCATATGCGACACGTTCTCTTCCAGGAAACGGACCACATGTTGGACCACACATGTTCATATATTCACACCTCAAGTACGCGAGTACAAAATAAGAAATCACGTCTTTGACATTATCTTGCCTCTGTAAACCTTGAGTCTTTGCAAATAAACCTCAAGTGTTACATTTGCGCTTTCACTGCTGCTCCCTAAGGACCTTAATGGAGTTGTCAAGCATTCTAGGACACGAGGAAATGAGGAAGACGATATATATATATTTAATGAAGATAATGTACTATAGATACAGGCACGCAACGTATTGGGGGACAGGCATGCAGCATGAACTACCAATTGCGGAAAATGTTTTTATAATGTTTAGTGCCATTAAAGCCTTCCAAAAGAATCCACTAACAGTAAAATTAGCTTCCAATTCCAATCCATTATTTTCTTCAAAAGTAATGTGTAGTTTAAGTACATACATAGGAAGAGGCTCTTGAGTCATTCCACAAGCGTAAACACTTTGTTACTGAATCATCCACTCTTTCAGAATCATTCCGGTTCAATATTTACCTCTGTCTTCTCCAAAACAGAATTTTCAGAATGTCTCATTGTCTGAGTATTTGGCTTTTTGAGGACGGCAGTCTGAGAAAGTGGGTTGGTCCGTCTGTAACTCGGAGGACACGCTGACATCAAGGAGACTGTGGCTGTATATTCACTGTGTAATTATTTGGGTTGGGATGGCTGCATTTCATTTTGGCATGAATAAAAGATAACTGTGTGTTTTGCTTGAGAGGCAGAAGAGGAGGAGGAGAGGCAAAAGCTCAAGGACATGGGTTTTAAACAGAGCAAAAGAGTGGGGACGAGAGACATTTCAGCTTAGACCGGGACACTTTTTACTATCAGAACAAAGGCAAGCAATTCTTTATGTTCAAAGTGGCCATTATTATTTCATCTATTCCCTCTTTCTCGCCCCCACAGTGGGTTTGAGAGCGTCCTTGTCTGTTAGGATCATCATGTCCTTGTCCTCTCCGTTACTGAGAGTTCTCACTTTGGTCTCTCCATTAAATACAAATTAAAAGGTGCATGCACTATGTAACTTTTCTCCTGCTCGTCTCCATGGAGGTGTTAATTGCTTTGCTTGGAATGTTCCTACACTGTAAATAGAGGTTATGCACAGGTCATATTATTTCTACTAATGCCCCTCAACATTTCCGCTGCAAACTCACGGGCATCACAACTGACGCAATGTGTTTCTTTGCTTATTTTGCCTCAGTTTTGTTTGTGAAGCTACTGTTTCGCTCATATGGAACTTTTTCATTTTGCTAAAATTGAAACGGGAAATGGTTTCTCTGTTGTTGCCCGTGCGTGAATATGTGAACTTCAGGGGAGAATCTGGTGCAACGTTTGGACTTAATAATTCACGAGTTTAAAAGACTACAAATATACTACCGGTTAAATGTAAATAATTGATCACTAAATTTGAAGAAGACAAAACTTTTGCTATTTGGAAAATGTTAAACTGATATACCAGTGGGATTGGATATTGATGTGTGTTTTGGGGTATAGTTCTAGATGAAAAGATTTCCTGAGAAACTCACATAAGCTATTTACGTTTAAAAGTTGCTAAATGTGTCGGTGTCATGAAGAGATGTAGTAATTTACTCAGTCAAAATGCGTTATTATTTATATCATTTATAATAATGTATATATATATATATATATATATATATATATATATATATATATATATTGTCATACTTAAAGGGCCCACATCATGCAAAATCGACTTTTCATAGCTTTTAACCTTCTTACAGTGCTATTGGTGCCTCTTAAAGTGTTTTTCAGATTGATTCCCACAGTCTTTAGCTAGAGAACAGTCTCTATCCTTCTCCTCGGATGAGCAGACAAGACGGGGCCTTCTCACCAGGATGAGTCAGTCTGGTGAGTGCCGCAGCACGCTTCTCTGTTCATTCCCATCCTCCAGGAAGCACTCTGTACCTGTAACACGCCTCCACAGACCTGACCTGTAACTCGCCCTGGTGGCGTTGTCTGCTGGTCTTCACGGAGGTACGTATGTTTTAATGACATACTTCTGAAAATTCCAGAAAAAAATGGAAAATGGAAAAAAACTGGGGAGAAAATGATTGAAAAAAGGGCACTTTGGAAAATTGTGTCCAGAAAAACACTCACAAATAAATACGATTATAGCTTTATAGGATGTTTTCCCCACCCCGTCAGTTTGAGGCTTGACAATGTTTTGGCAGATTCGTGCAACATCCCACAGCGAACAACGATGCGGTTTGGTCCAACAAACAAAAAAAAGCTGTATTACTCCCGTTCTCGAAACACGGTATAGTTTTCACAGTGGATTACATTACAGCTCCTTTAGCAGCGGCGAATTCCCATCTCAGCTCCCTCATGGCTCAGAATCTGCTCCGCTTCTCCCCAAAGCTCGGAGGTGCATTGTTCTTGGAGACTGGATTCAGACCAGAGATTTAGGACTTGGAGGATTAGAGCCGGCAGCGCTTTCCCTGGCGGCTGGTCCCCCTTTTGTGGAGCAAACCCAAAAATATAGGTCCCAAAACCACCAGAGGATAACGCAAAGACAATCCATCATACGTGTGCAGGTAAAGCCCACTCGCGGTCAGTTACATTTACGTGTCATTTCCATAGCCGGGGTCCAATAATGAAAAGGATATCTCTACTTTACTATTCTTTATGCATCACCAGGGTTTAGGAGAACACATTTTCACAAAGATATGATAGCAAGGACGTGACTTATGAATCTGTGCTAGGACGTGGCTGAGATAAAGATGGGAAAAGAATGGTAATCTAGGCCTTAACAATGTGAATGAATCTGGGAAAAGAATGGTAATCTAGACCTTAACAATGTGAATGAATCTGGGAAAAGAATGGTAATTTAGGCTTTAAACAATGTGAATGAATCTGGGAAAAGAATGGTAATCTAGGCCTTAAACAATGCGAATTAATCTGGGAAAAGAATAGTAATCTAGGCCTTAAACAATGTGAATGAATCTGGGAAAAGAATGGTAATTTAGGCTTTAAACAATGTGAATGAATCTGGGAAAAGAATGGTAATCTAGGCCTTAAACAATGTGAATTAATCTGGGAAAAGAATAGTAATCTAGGCCTTAAACAATGTGAATGAATCTGGGAAAAGAATGGTAATTTAGGCTTTCAATGTGAATGAAAGTAAATCAAGGACCATACTGTTGTTGGGTCATGGCGCTAATAATTGCGAAAAATCAAATTGAAAATTGTGATGTTTCTTCTCACAATAACATTAGTTTGATATTGTGACATGCCTAGTCCCTGTTTGCCAACGGTAGGATATTCAATTGAAGTAGCTTAACGTAAAAATAAGCAGATTTACACTGTCATTGTATTCTTAAGGAGCATTTTGTGGCATCAAAATGTCCATAAACCACATTACAATTTTTCTCCAAAAGCACGTCCCATTTGCTTGTAAATGCAGTATATAAAATGCTTGATTAACTCTGCTGGAGTTCATAAATAGCGAGTCTTTATTCGTCATAAAACATCAAGGTCCAACCCTAACCTTGTCAGACACATATCACTTACTGTCGAAATGTGTTTGGCTGCGGCTTAGTCCCGGGTAAGTAGCTCTTCATGTAGCAGTCAAGGAACACACTTTTTCATCTGTAATTATAGCGCCTGATTAGGGAGGAGCAATATTGACAAAAATGTATACCTTAATGTATTGTTTTTGCATTCGCTCTATAACAATATTCAAATGATATTCACAGGATGCGTCGGGAAAGTGCCCAAATCTGCTTACGAATGTCCCCGTTGTAAGATACTTAATCGGAATTAGATTTACATTTGACCAATTATCGATACTGAAACAAAAGACATAAATGGAAAGAAAAGTGAACTTTCTTGAATAATTTTAGAATGTTTTTTGATCGAACAGAACTGTTATAATAATCCGGCTCGTACCAGATTGATGTGTGTATCTCTCTGACTTGAGTTCTACACACCCAGTTGGGAAAAGGCGCAACGTCCTGACAGATCCTTGAATCTGATTGGTCATTGGACAGTGGAACAAGCTGAGAAATCAAGCTTT
The DNA here is from genome assembly GCF_026437365.1 of Eucyclogobius newberryi. Lineage (NCBI taxonomy): Eukaryota > Metazoa > Chordata > Actinopteri > Gobiiformes > Gobiidae > Eucyclogobius > Eucyclogobius newberryi. Next base: position 25,534,489 of record NW_027315834.1, read on the forward strand.
TGTTAAATCCATTCGGCGAAAAGCACAAACGTCTTCCCTGTCCACAAATACAAAAAGCTAAAAAACACAAACCATAGGACATGACCATAGAGCAGTAAACAATACAAATACCATTTCCAAACTAAGTCCGAATATGATTTTTTCGCAATGTCAGTCCAGTCCTTGTGTGTGTTGTCCATTTTTTTGTAATGGCCTTTTTTATGGCTCCACAGATATATTTTTATTGTGTCCATGGCAGGAGTTTTGAGGTCCAAATACATTTCTGAAATTGAGTGGGATGATGATGTGATAAAAGATCTGTAGCACTTCTCAGTTTGATAAGCAACAGGACAGTTCCAGAACACATGATAATGTTCATCCTCCTGGCAACCACTGTTTCTCTTTTCTGTTTCTCTTGTGAAGAGTGAGCACTTTGACATGGTGTTATAACAGTTCAGTGTCGTTGCTTTGTTTCATTTCTTGGTTGAAATTACTCCTTATTTGTAAATACCTGTAAAAGTCCAGTTTCTCCAAGCCAAAGGATCAAATCATTTTAACTACTTTGTTCAGGTTATTATGTTTTGATAGATTTTTTCCAGTTCGTTAGCATTTCGTTAGTATTTTCCATTACCTTCGAATGACCCGTTTGTCATCTGCCAGTAAAGCCTGTACAGGAAACCCTGGCACAACATTACTCTCAATATTTTTCCATTGAGCTTCGTTTTCTGGGTCACACCAGCACAACAACACTTTGATTTGAGCTGAAATAAAGTAATTTTTCAGACAAGGCAAACCCCAACCTCATTTTCCTTTTGATAGTTGTAGAGTTTTGAATCAGATAAAAGGTTTCTTGCCTGGCCATACAAATCTTGAGAGCGTAAAATAGCCCATTGGGGGTGCAAATTTGGAGAGTATAGAATAAATGTAGTAAGTAAGTAAGTACATTTTATTTGTATAGCGCCTTTCACAGACACAAAACACAGAGTAAGCCGACGAAAACAAGGAAGAGGACGGTGGCGGTGGACCCCAGCGCTCATAATTTCAGCGGCGCGCAGGCTCCAGGAAAACAGCCGCCACATCCCGCGCAGGCTCCAGGACCGGTGCAGCCGCAAAGGCCCGTGCAGCCTCCGGGAAAGCAGCCGCGCTGACCCGGGCAGGCGGCGAAGACGGCGATGGCGAACAGCCGCATACATCGAGGAGCGGGATCAGGCGTAAGCACCGAGCATGTCTTCCAATGTCCAGGCTCGTGTGCTCCGAACACAAGGCTCGTCTGCACTTCACCTGCACGCCAGACCTTGTGCCTCTTCTCCTCTGCTTCCTCCTCTTCCCCGGGCCTCGGGACAGCAGCAAAACGTCAGGTGAGTTGGGTGGACAAACAAGGGGTGGCGGAAAGGCTTGTTTGTACTGTCCCATGTGTCGAAAAGCGACTCGATCGACGCTGTGATGAGGAAAAGTGCGCGTCACAAATGATCGTCACAAATAAGCGGCATGTGTTTTTGATGAATAATAACAATATATATATTGCAATCCATCAGAAATGAGAAAAAACATGTCCTTAAATTGAGATTGAGATTCCATTATTGTATAAAAAGTCAAAGAATTTTAGACCTTTGCATCACACTATATTTCCTCATCTATGTTATATTTAAAATGTATTATTTCATATGTCTTAGGACCCCTTGAAAAAACAGCACACATTTTGAAAAAAATCAAGATAAGGTTTATCTTTCATCCATGCTGCATAGAGTATCTTGTCATTTCTTAAAAAACAGCCGAGTCCCCAAGGACCTTTTGCGTTAACAACTGTCATAACGTTGTTGATACAAATTGTTGCAAAAATTTGTGTGAATGGAAAACTGGCCTTGCAACATTTGCCGACATCAACCCGAAGACAACTCTCCTGAGAAACCGCTCTTTTTTTATTTTTTTCTATTTTTCTGCATTTTCAAAAGGAATCTGCAGGGGGTTATATATTTTTTCTACTTTTTCCGTTATCTATAGAAGTGTGTGAAAATGTACTTTGTTCAGAAAGACTACTCTCTTTGGGTGCATAGATGTCATGCAAACACCTGGCCATGTGAAGTAGCTAAAATACCGGACGTAAACGCTGATTGAGCTGAATCTCGGGCAAAAACATTTGGAGCATGCTGGCAGGTAAATATGTTTTTGATGAGTACTTCAGCCCCACAGTGGATTCAGCGTGTCACATATGCTTACACAGGCAGGAAAGGAGACGGGACCGCACACTGGGAGGCCTACACAAACATGCAACAAACTCAAGCGGAGGTGGCAGACAGCGCACGCCGGGAAACCTGGGCCCCATCTGCAAGAGACACTTTCTCCCAAGCACAAATTCACAATTGCACCTTAAAAGACAAAACCAGTCATGTGCTATGTAGAGATTTACCAGCATCTTCCCGCATGTCGAGCCAAGGGGGAAAGCGTAAACACGGTGACTCGAAGCAGCGGGATGGTGAGTAATGCGCCATGTTTTTCAGAGTTTGGAAATGTGGATGTGGCTAAGCTCGAGGCCTGGCGATTTGTCTCTTACTGTCAGTGTTTTATAAATATTTGAGATTTGATGGAAAAGATGGTGGACAGGTAGGAAAAGGTGGACGTACGCGGTTGGTGCCTCAGGGTACAGGCTATTGTCTATTTAAAAGAAAAACTTTGGATTAAATGTATAAAGTTTAAGTCGAAAAAAGTTCTCAATAGAATATGTATGCATGAAAAATTTAAATAAAATAAACAAATAATAAGTAAATGTTGGTCTCTTACAATATGCACAGGATTGATGACTAGAAAACCCTGGAAAAAGACAGCAAACTTGAAAAGCCCTAACACCACAAAACAGCACGGAGACACCTGGATATGAGGCCACACGGGCTCGTCTCGCTCAGGTATTTTCTATTTCTAACTACAAACTATTATTTTCAGAAAGCGCTTAGTTCAGTCGCTGCAAATTGACAGATCAATCTTCATAACTGGCTGCAGCGCAAAAACAAAAAAAACAGATGTATTGCGGCTCTCTATAGGGCAACTGCTGAAACAAGGTCAGGCAATTAGCTTCCATCCTGAATAATTGGGCCTGATTTTGAACACAAGTTTGGGTCAGAACAGTCAAAGTCAACAGTCTATTATCAAAAAAAGAGGCTTACATTTGATCTCAAAGTTTAAATTAAGCCAAATTCATTACACGTAACAATTAGTCTTTCCGTTATTTGATCTCAATGTGTCAAAGCGGTGACCTAGTTGTCATGTTGCCGCTATTGAGGCATCGTAGAATGTGCTGAAGTTTGGATATTCGTGTGGGAAAATCGAGGAAGGCTAAAAGAAGCTTAAATGTGTCCCTGGGCAAACTGTCCTAAATATCCACATCCTCCAGACTCCATGCAGCTCGGCCTAATCCGCACCACTGGCAGCGACGCACTTTTTTACAGGTTGAATGCTTAAATTAATGCATTTTGGAGAATTATTATTGTGCCCAATGTTGCCAAGATACGTACAGTGCAGCGCCTTGTGGAATATCAAGTGATGTTCAGGAACAAAGCAAAGTCAAATTCAACGCGGTGAAGATTTTCTAAAGAATGTAAGTCCTTTGCGACAGTGTGACATCCACAGTGCGCACTGCTTTGAGAAACTCAAATGCACACTTTATGCATTCAGACAATAACGTATTATGAAGGTCGCGGGATGTTTAAAAGCCCTCAAAAATAACTTGTATAACTTGTATAACTCTGCTTTTCCAGGTTAGAACGGACAGAGAAAACATCATGAATGCTTATGAACTATGAATTCCACATCATCGTACAGTATATTTGACTTTCTTCAAATTTCAGACCGTTAAAGACATGCTTTTGTTGTGGAATAGATTGTACAGAAAGGGACCTGAACCTTCAAGTCACTGTGATTGTTTTATCCATTCAATTAAAGTCTGACTGTTCTATTGTAGGAGGAGTGCCCTTGGTAAAGCCATTTCAGGTTTATGATTTCCTTTGATATATTAGCACACTTCCCTGGTTAACATAACTACATTTCTTGTCATTAAAAGGGCCTGCGCCAGACCTGTCCTTCTCATAGTTCAGGGAAATGCATTTTACTCCATGCAGTGTATAATAAAGGCAGCTTTTTTAGTTGGGTTTGCATAGTGACTGTTACTCTGGGTGGATGTTGTACTTGGTGTCGGGAATGTCGACCATAAAAGTTGGACTATAAGCTGCTACTTTTGTCACACGCTTTGAACCCTGCGGCCTATATCATGATGCAGCTAATGTATTGATTTTAATGGGTTATGTTTGTTAAGCTTCAAAATGCCAGAACTGTCAACTCCCACGCATTCGAGTGAGACTCACATTATGACCTTCCTCACGCTCTCACGCACTGATGGCCTTTTCTCAAGTTAAAAAATATGTTTCAAAAGGAATGTCAAATCGGTATTCTTTTTGAAAAAATGCCCTTCCCGATCGCGTCAAGCGCTGTCACTGTCGTCAGGAAATTTGAACGCGTCCAACAGGCCAGCGTAGATCTACCTGCAGACATGAAACTAGGTCACAACAATCACAAGTGGAGTTTCAGCGCGCGAGTTATCAGCTGTCCCCGTCACTCAACTTGGTATTTTTCAGCGGAACAGCTTCACTGCTGCCGCTGCTGTCGCTGTCCCGCTGAAAAAGACCAAGTTGAGTGGTGCGGCCAGGTATAAGTCGTCATTTAAAACAGAGTGGACACAGTCTTACCCTTGTATCATCGCAGAGAAAGTAGAGAAACATAGCTTTCGATGCACAGTTTGCAATCGGAACGTCAGTTACATCGACAGCAAAGGCCATAAAGATTTTGAAAAACAAATCTCTTCGAACGTATCAGTAACGAATAATATCAGTCAGTGGTTCAACTCAAACTCAAAGAAGCCTAGGGGTCCATCCATTTATGATGTACGCATGGAGGGGATCTCACTCAAAGTCTGTCTTAATTTAGTAAAAGCCTCCTTGATAAGTTGACAGCTCTGAAATACTTATAAATGCATATTCACTGAGAAATGAGTCTAATGAAGAACTAATTTAGAATACATATGAAAGATACATATGAAAGATACATATGAAGCTTTGACATACGATTTGGCGGTCTACATTTTATAACCCGCCCCGCAACGAAATGAGACCCGCGGTTTCAAAAGTCGCACACTACTGTGTACCAGCTTATTGTGTAACCTGCAGCTTATATGTGTAAAAAATATATATATATTTGTAAATTCTGTTGGTGCAGCTTCTGTTCAAGAGCACTCTATAGTGCGACTTTTACTTCATATTCTGTTTTGTTTTAGTGTGTCCTTGTGCCCATTGTTTGTCCAACAGTGTGCCATGGTCAGTGAGCATTCTAATGCCAACTGGAGTCCATGATTTTCTAAATAACCTCCCAGGTAGTTACAGAAGTCAATCACATTCTATTATTACAACAACGCATGGACATCACCATAGTAACAGGGGGGAAAAGAGCTTCAAGTAAACCTAAGAAAACTGATCCCTTGTTCACTAATTCACAATAAAGGCTAATCTAATGATGTGATAGCAACGGTTTCAAATGTGGTCAACTGGACAATACGTTTGATCAAAACATTTCAACTGCCATACAGACGTTATTTTCAATCTAAATGACTTTTATACCATGGGCCACTCCTGGACAAATGGCGGATTACACTCCCTGATTGATAGAGCCTTGTGTTTGATAAGGGATTTTATTTATTCTTTCAATGACTCGTTATAGTTACATATAGTTATATTCAGCTATACTTTTTTATTCATTGTATGCAATAAGAGACATTGTTGGTTGTGAACCACATGGTAACAAGGGCCTGTTAACATCAGAGAAACCTTCCTCACTGAAAGGTTCAAAATTGGGTTCAGGGACTTTATTCCATCCCTAAGAATATTTACAGTTATGTTCCCCAGAGGAAGAGCTGGTACATGATCACGACACATTTATACAGGATTTATACTCAATTTGTACTTGTACCACATATTCCTCGCAGTCGCAGGCAAACTCCACTCAAGAAAGTGTTTTTTTAATTTTCACAACTCGTAAGTGACAATAACCACGGAAGCAATCAGCGCCGAACCAGTCACCAATTAACAGTTCATTAAACACGAAGAAAGTTAATTTGGGAATTTGAAACACGGCGAGCTTCAAAAGTGTTATTCTTTCCAAGCTCCTATTCTTATTCGACACAACTGCACTGCTTTTTTCCTGAATCTCCATTTTGCACAGCAACCAGACCCTGGCCTCGAGGCGGAAGCGAGTGGCCAGTTGGGTTGATGGCCCGTAATCACTGCGTTGGCGAGGGCAGAAGGAGGGGGCCATTAGGACGACCAGCTGGGTAGAGAAGTCTTTGTGTTGAACCTGTTTAAAGCCATTTGGATTATTCAGCATGTGCCCTCTGCCATTTGGCCTCTTCGTTTGGAGCCAAGTGAGCCGGCCCCGGAGCTGAGCGAGCCCTGTCCAATGTGGCCCTTTTTGAAGCGTTCATTTTTGTCCGAGAAGCTCTTCGGCAGCGTTTTCTCCAGACCGACGGTTGTTCTGTCACTTTCAGAAAGCAGTATAATAGTAAGAATGTGACTGACAGCCGCAGAAGCAGAGAAACGGCCTTGCATAACACTGCTCCACCGTGCGGGCATGTTAACATCTATGTAAGCCATTAAAGGAGACATATTATGCAGAATCTACCCACTCAAACTTGTATTTCGATTGATTCTTGCATGTTTCAGTATTTCTAAGTTGTCCTGTCCTGAGTGATACATGTAAGGTTCTAAAACGTCACGGTGAAAGGTTATTATGAAGAGGCGGGGCTTAAAAGTTCTGCAGTTTTGAACTCGGAAGTCAACGGTTTCTATTATTAAGCCGTTTTAGAACACTATTCAAATTGCAACAAACATGTAAAATGATGATACTTGCATTATAGTTCAATACAAAATACCAGAAAAAAATCAAATGCATAATGTCAGCTTTACAACTCAACTTACAAGGGTTAAAATAGCAATTCGTACCAAAGAATAATAGAATAAAATGTAAATACACATGAGGTATGGCATCAAAGCTATCCATCTTTCTCCATTCGCTCCACTATAGGTGTAAGTATTGCAAAAAAAATATTGTAACTACTGTATTTTCCGGACTATAAGTTGCCCCGGAGTATAATCATACCAGCCAACAAATAATATCACATATAAGTCGCTCTGGAGTATAAGTATAAATATAAGTCTCACCCCGGCCAAAACTATGAAAAAAGGTGCGACTTATAGTCCGGAAAATACGGTACGTCTATGGGGATCATCTGCAGACAAGCAGGTTCCAGACTCTCCGTTAGAAATGTTATACAGTGCTACACAGTATTGTATATAACAATCAACTGCATTGGCCAAAGATGAAGAAGACATATCAGGCATACCTAAGAGTATATCAGAGCGGTAACTGCACAGAACAAGAGAACAAACAATACCCATAGGATCGACTAAACACTGAAAGAGTGAATAAAAGGGAAAAATAAAGCGTAAGCATTGCGATCCCAGACAGCTTATAATAGTAAAAAAAAAAGCTCAACTGAGGCTCTTTCCAGGTCTGGGTCTCGTCTGCTTTATTCTTTGTGAATGCCTTTGTTCTTTTGTGCTTATTTTCCCCGCATCACTAACCGCTCTGTATAAAACCTCCGATAAGGCCCGACACATGCTCGTCTGTACCGCTTTCATCTGGATCTTATGAACACACGTGCTACGCTCATTCGGAGCACACTTCTTTATTGCACCAGCCTGATTTGGCCTTTTAACTTTGTTGTAAGCTGCTCCTTTCAACACGCTCGGTGCTGCCATGAATTTATAACCGGGACTTAATGAAACTTGGCTACTAAATTCAGTCCTGGGTGTGTGTTTCTAAGCGCCCACAAACTGAGCCTATCAAATATAAATGCATTAAGTTGGAACTACAATTTTGTTCGATTTTTCCAACGTTGCCAACTACAGCCTCCTTCTGAAAGTTTGAACTTGCAGTGTTGTTGTTGTTGTTGTGTTGCTTTTAATGACGAATGGCAGCCAATTGAAAAGGTGCATTTACCGCCACCTACTGTAGTTGTACGTCTTCAAAGTATGTGTTTTACGCTATACTGTATTTAAAAAATGCTATAAAACAGGAGAGAAAGGGAGAGAAAGAGTTGTTGTCTTCTGTAGCTGCACGTCTTAGGTAGCTGTACGTCTTCTGTAGTTGTACGTCTTCTGTAGTTGTACGTCTTCTGTAGCTGTACGTCTTCTGTAGTTGTACGTCTTCTGTAGTTGTACGTCTTCTGTAGCTGTACGTCTTCTGTAGTCGTACGTCTTCTGTTGTCGTACTTCTTCTGTAGCTGTACTTCTTCTGTAGCTGTACTTCTTCTGTAGTCGTACGTCTTCTGTAGTCGTACGTCTTCTGTAGCTGTACTTCTTCTGTAGTTGTACTTCTTCTGTAGTTGTACTTCTTCTGTAGCTGTACGTCTTCTGTAGCTGTACTTCTTCGGTAGTTGTACGTCTTCTGTATCTGTACTTCTTTGGTAGTTGTACGTCTTCTGTAGTTGTACTTCTTCTGTAGCTGTACTTCTTCTGTAGTTGTACTTCTTCTGTAGTTGTACTTCTTCTGTAGTTGTACGTCTTCTGTAGTTGTACGTCTTCTGTAGCTGTACTTCTTCTGTATCTGTACTTCTTTGGTAGTTGTACGTCTTCTGTAGTTGTACTTCTTCTGTAGCTGTACTTCTTCTGTAGTTGTACTTCTTCTGTAGTTGTACTTCTTCTGTAGTTGTACGTCTTCTGTAGTTGTACGTCTTCTGTAGCTGTACTTCTTCTGTAGCTGTACTTCTTCTGTAGTTGTACGTCTTCTGTAGTTGTACGTCTTCTGTAGTTGTACTTCTTCTGTAGTTGTACTTCTTCTGTAGTTGTACGTCTTCAAAGTATGAGTTTTACGCTATACTGTTAAAAAAAAAGAAAAAAAGGAGGAGGGAGAGCGAAAAAGAGTCTGATTGATCATTCAGAGACAACACTCTTGCTAATATACCACATTTTTCCCACAGAGAAGCCCTCTTGCAAACTCATTACGCGCATACGCATTTATGAGCTGTATTTACGGACACAAAATGGTAAAACAATAAACTCCCGGGTGATAAAAACACTCAATAAAGCTGCAGACCTCATTATGGGACCAAAATGTGCTCAAAAGAGGAAAGTGAAGTATATTAGCTCATTTTTTACACCTTCTCCCCGACATCAGATTTGTGAAATGCCGGTTTGATGTGCTATTTCTGTATTCCGAGTGTATAGGTCTCCTGCCGCACGGCGTCAAAAAAGCCCCGGGGCGGGTTATTTGCACTTCGCGTCAAGTCCGAGATGAACAGTGTGATTCGGTTTAGCCGCATTATCAAAATCGCTCAATCACTAGCAAGAATTGCCGTCGAAATACGCAGAGATTCGAAAAACGTGGCGCGGTTGTGTTAGTGGCGATCGGATCTGCCATCAGCGCGCCCATCTCCCCGTTCGCTAAATATTTCAGGAACAATAAACACGAGAGTGATGTATGAGTGCCAAGGCGCTCAGAGGAAGAAATGGAAAAGAAAATGGAATGGAATGGCAAAGCAGATGCTAGCTGTGGTGTTTTTACCGCCGCACAGGAAAAGAATCTTGCAGGAAAAACCACACTTTTAATAAAGATTGACTTTTGGCATTTGACATTAGGGCAACATCTCAATTCATATGCTGCAGGGAGAATTTCATCACTCAGTTTAGAGAAATCTTCAACTTACAATTTACACAAACGCAATTGGTCATAATCTAAAACACGTACTTGTATGCAGAGGATGCGATTGTATTTTGATGCTAGGGCGCCTGTGGATTTGAACTCTATGCAACAAAACTGTTAAAATGATTAACGAATTCAAGTAAAACAAAATGTATGCTGTTCTCCAAAAGGCAGTTGTCTTCTTTAGAAATGAAAAGTGTTTACCTCTTAAATGTAGAAAACAGTTGATCCAGGTTCAGCTCTAAGGTTAAGATAAGATAAGATAAGATAATCCTTTATTGTCCCACATGGGGAAATTCCATGTTCAGCTCCAAGGTTAAGATCTAAGGTGCAGCTCTAAGGTTCAGCTCTAAGGTTCAGCTCTAAGGTTCAGCTCTAAGGTTCAGCTCCAAGGTTAAGATCTAAGGTGCAGCTCTAAGGTTCAGCTCTAAGGTTCAGCTCTAAGGTTCAGCTCCAAGGTTCAGCTCTAAGGTGCAGCTCTAAGGTTCAGCTCTAAGGTTCAGCTCCAAGGTTAAGATCTAAGGTTCAGCTCTAAGGTTAAGATAAGATAAGATAAGATAATCCTTTATTGTCCCACATGGGGAAATTCCATGTTCAGCTCCAAGGTTAAGATCTAAGGTGCAGCTCTAAGGTTCAGCTCTAAGGTTCAGCTCTAAGGTTCAGCTCTAAGGTTCAGCTCTAAGGTTCAGCTCCAAGGTTAAGATCTAAGGTGCAGCTCTAAGGTTCAGCTCTAAGGTTCAGCTCTAAGGTTCAGCTCCAAGGTTCAGCTCTAAGGTGCAGCTCTAAGGTTCAGCTCTAAGGTTCAGCTCCAAGGTTAAGATCTAAGGTGCAGCTCTAAGGTTCAGCTCCAAGGTTCAGCTCTAAGGTGCAGCTCTAAGGTTAAGATCTAAGGTGCAGCTCTAAGGTGCAGCTCTAAGGTGCAGCTCTAAGGTTCAGCTCTAAGGTTCAGCTCCAAGGTTAAGATCTAAGGTGCAGCTCTAAGGTTAAGATCTAAGGTTAAGATCTAAGGTGCAGCTCTAAGGTTCAGCTCTAAGGTTCAGCTCTAAGGTTCAGCTCTAACGTCCAGCTCTGAGGTGCATTACAGGAGAAGGACACAGAACTCACTACTGTCATTTATACTCTTAAATGTGCAAGAAGAGAACAGCTCTGCATTTTGTTGGTTTATGAAGCTCTTGTTGGTGAGTTTGCTGAACTTCATGTTTTCACTCTTATGTCACAGTCGCACAGAGTCAACACTGAGTCAGGAAAAAGGCCTTCAGCGACTTTGCTCCCTCCTGTGGAACAAAACACAGACTATTTAAATAAACATTATTTTATGCCTTTTAAATATTTTAAAGCACTGGTTAAGGACCACCCTCAGTGCTCTTGCCTTGCATGACTTTATCCCATAGTGAAAGTGCCATTTTATGTATTTGTTCTGTGTTTTATTGGCATTTTGTTTGGCTATCCTGTTTGTTTGTTTGTTTGTTTGTTTGTTTGTTTGTTTGTTTGTTTACTGTGTATTTGGTTTTTAACAGGGCACTCACGAAAAAGGGAGTTGATATAAATAAATGATAAATAAAAGAACAAATCAAATAAAAAATATACCGTATTTTCCACACTATAAGGGGCACTTAAAAACCTTTCATTTCCTCAAAAATCGACAGTGCGCCTTATATATGGATTCATTCTGGTTGTACTTACTGACCTGAAAGCGATTTTGTGTGGTACACGTTTTGTTTGGCTTAATGCACTTTATACTCCAGTGCACCTTATAGTGAAGAAAATACGGTAATCTAGGCTTTGACAATTTCCTGAAAGTCGTCCCTCTTTCATGTAACGTAGTGTCCGCGCCAATAAAACAGGCCAAATGCCAGATTTATATTTCCCTATTAGCAAAGTTAGAAAGCAAAGTTACATTTGTACAACATAACAGTGACTATTATAACACTTTAAAACACATATACAGTCAATTTGAACTTGTAAAAGTATTCTGACGTTAACAACAGTTCTACGAGATGTATCAACTTCAGTGAATCTTAAAAAGAAGCTCTATAATACTCTCACCTCATTTTCTTCTGTACAGTCAGCGCCTTGATGCAGTTTCTGGTTTGATTCCATTGGACGTGCCGGTGGATCAAACATGCATTTAACCTTGTATTGAGCGTGCAGCAGGTTCTTCCTCTGCGGCGGGCTCTTCCTCTGCCCCGGTCCTGCAGCTGTTCCCTGGGCTCGGGCAGGAGACAGGAAGCAGATTGATACCAAAACACCAGGATGAAACGTGGAGCGTCCATGTCATTGATACGTGATTATATGCTCCATCGCAAACGGATAAAACTGAAGGGTGATTTAACGCAACATTAGCTATTCATACACTCATTTGGTTTGTTGCATGAAATTACTTCTTAGATCGCACCCTTTCCCTAAAAGAAATATACAAACATATTGACAGCATGACAAGCATTTTCAGTTCTTCAATCACAAACTAACGATTTGACTTACAACGCAGCTTTGCCCTATTTAAAGTACAAACTTGGTTCTGGCCGAGCAATATCAGGCATTTATCCACTTTCCTGCACACGGTGTTTTCTCTGTCTCAATGTTTTCCTTTTCCAACGTCGTATCCAACCAGTGGTTTCACTCAGTCACTGCATCCACAGAAACAGACACCGATACAGACACAGCACCTCCAGTCTCTCGCTCTAAAACCTGCAAATCAATTAGAATTAGAAAGTACAGGGTAATAATGGACTCAGACTTGTACTTACAAAGCCACATCAAATCAATAACATCAGCAGCTTTTTATCATTGCCAAATCAAAAATATAGTGTCTAAAACAGACTTGGAAAGACTTATCCACGCGTTTGTCTCCAGTAGATTAGACTACTGTAACGGCCTGCTCACTGGCCTCTCCAAACCAGCTGTAAAACAGCTGCAGTACATCCAGAACGCTGCTGCTCGGGTCCTGACTAGAACCAGGAAGTACCATCAGAACAGTTCTGTTTAACTGTGCATAGGACTAACAGGATTCTGTGAAGCTCTTTGGAATACTTTATGTGCACATTGTGCTCTACAATTAAAGGGACTATACCTGATTTTCACAGTTTTGAAATGTGAAAAAATAGAACTAGTTCATTTACCAGATTATTTCCCAAGTAATAAAGTGAAATATGTTTGGCCACGGATCAATATTGTGAAAGTATCTATTCGGGAGAAAATGAGACCACAGCCCTTTATGGAGCATTTTATTCTCTAGTCAGCAGGAAGTGCACCGTTAGCATGCTAACGTTACTCGCTCTGGGCTCAGAGAGTCGTGAAAAGTGCTTATAAACTCATCATAGTGAATATTTAGGCTGCTGCATTTGGTAAGTGAGTAATTAAGTGGAGCTGTAAAGAGTTTAAAATGAAATAGTTCTGTTTTTGCCATTTCAAAACAATAAAACTCCAGTACAGCCCCTTTAAACCATCCAGTTTTACCTTTGTGATTCATTGGCGTTTAACTAAGCAAGCATCCAGTGAGCCATCACACATCAAAACACTGAACATTTGGCTCAAAGATCAAGGCCACAAATGAATTAAAAGGCCAAAAATGAATGGTTCCCCGGACACACAATATTCCTTTTGTTGGATTAATATTTGATGTGGTTTAAAACGAACAGAAGTCAAATAACATAACGAGCCATTCACTTTACGGCGTGCACGGGGCTGTGCAGAGCTGTAAATTGGACCGTGGCAGCACAAGAACAGAAATGACTACTTTCTCGCAGTTCGGTTCGGTAGTAGATTTGCGTGAACATTCTCGCTCGTTGCATATTTAATAAACAGATTTATTTGGAACGTATGTAGGGCACAGAATGAACCAAGTGTCAAGGACGAGGCTCAAATAAGCGGGGACGTTCATGAAATAGAAAGACATTACCTTCACAGTTAATCGGAAATTTGACATATGGAATGTTCATGAGTCCAATCACTGGCATACAATAGTGTTAAGAGTTGGATTTACTTAGAAAACATCCATTTATTCGTCATTTCTCACAAAGAAATCAAGAAGTTTTTGTGTGTATTGGCATTCTGACTCGTAATGCGTTTGCACCTAATGCTCTTTTGCCCTCTCTCCGGGTCTTACGACAGTTATAATTGCAGTTATTACCCACAAACTTACATTTTCTGACTCTGCCCGTCCGTGACCCGCCACCTCACGGGACGCCATCTTGTTGAATTTGCGTCCATCAAACGGTGTATTGTAGGCGCGACGAACAAACGACAGTGGAAAACAAAAGAAACACTCATTCTACTCCAAGTCTGGCGGCCAATTATGCGCCTCGCTCGAAAACGGCAGTCGCATAAAAGCGTGAAAAGCCCCCACGGCGCGGTATTGTAAGCCCGTTTCATAGCGTTTGGAGCCCTCCCCCGTGAGCGCCTGAAACAAACACCTGACGAGACCAGAGAACCCACAGAGATCCTCTTTTTTACCCCTCTGTTCCCGCTTCATTACAGCGTGCGGGGGGGGGGGGGAAACAATGCCCGCGCGCTCGCCAACTTCATCAACTGCCATCTTTCCCTCTCCTCCTCCGCCACGTGCAGCGCCACTCCGATTACCCACGGTGCACTGCGGCCGCTCGCCTCTGATGATCGGTCGCGGCAGAGATCTCGAAGCTGCTTTTTCATCTGTCGAGTTTCTGGAGGGAAATAGGCCAGACGTCTCGGTTTGTGCTTGTGTTTTTCCGGGATTGTGTGTACGTGTGTGCGGTATGTGTGACTTTGTGGGGGGTCTGTACACACACGCGGGGGCCGTTTGTGTTTGTGTGTTGACCAAAAATCTGCTTGGTTCCTGTGAGGTAAGTTTGTCATTAGATCAAGGGAATGGAAAAAAAGTTTGGTTTAATCCAATTTAGACTCGGGGAATTGAATAAAGTCGATGTGATATCCCCACTAAACATGGGAGTGCGTGAGCGCAGCCAGATTTTTGAAGTGAAAGTGTAGACGCTAGGGCGGAGTAATGAAGAAGACAAATTTTAAAATGCAGTGATGATTATAGTATATATTATAGTGATGATTGCTTTGTGTCGCTTTTTTGAGAAACTGACCAACTGTTCTTGGGTTCCAGCGTCTGTTTCGAGGTGATATTTTTTTACATTTGATATTTTTTGCAGTCAAAATATATAGCTTAAGTTCAGGTCGTCCAGTCCAATGCTTTGTTGGCCTATGATAAAGTAGAATGTGTCACAATGGCAGCTCCTTGACATGGGTTTCAGAGTGATGGGAAGGAGGGTGAAAAAAAGGTAATACAAATTTGAAATGTTATAGATTTTGAGCTGTCAAAGGTTAAAATCAGAACAGTCAAAGACAAGGTGCGTGTTTGTTGTTGTTCACAGAGTGAGACCTCCTCTCACTGTGCGTTCCATCAGTCTTTGTCGCACATGTGACCTCAGCTCGGACGTGAACAGACCCGTATTTACGCATTTCTCCATCAATTTTACAAATTTTCAAATATTTCTAATCAAAAGGACGTCATTCAGGCTTCGGAGGAATAACGAGGACTTTTTTCTGTTTTTTGAAGTATTTTTTAAACGTGAAATTAATATTGAAAGCCATTTTGAATTGTCTTTACAAATAAATACATACAAATAAATTAAAAAGGGATGGAAAAAAGAGTTTGATATGATGGCTTTTGAACTGAAAAAAATAAAAGAAATAAATGAAATGTGAAAACAGAGCGTCTGAAGCGGTGACACTGATCATGAGACGCGCCAAATCTACAATGTGAATCTCCGCTGCGCACACAAAGGCATCTGATGGATTTATGTGGAAACGAGATCGACGTTTCTTGCGGCAGATATTCCTCATGTACAGTCACGGACGGATGCAACTATCACATTGAAATTCTTGATTCTCCCACAAATCAGTTTCACCGACAGCCCAACGCAGCATGACAAATAAAACAGCTTTTGTAATGGCCCGTAGTGCGTGCATGATAAAGGCGTGCGATAGGCGGAGGAGATGGGTGGGCCCCGTCGCATTTTCACATAGCTTTTTTCCCCCACAAACGCGGCGGGAAAATGAAGGGTATTCAGCAGGAAACTTATTCCTCCACGGACCCAAATGTTTCCTTCAACTATTTGCTTTAAAGAGTGAATCTCAATGATGTGAGGGAATTAGAAGTCCCACAAGAAACAAACATGCTCGAAATTGAAATGCCGTATGAGGTTTGCTTTGACGACGGTTAGAAAAAAGTGTGTTGAGAGAGATGACAAGGTAAATAGAGCTCACAACTTCAACAAAAATAATGTCAAGGATGTTTTGCCATGTTTCTGCATTGTTAAAATATCAAAATATGTGGTAAGATTGAGTCATTACAGTCCAAGCTAATAAAGGACTTATCATTTCACACGACCTCGGCCACATCGTCTGGTAACAAAATAGCTTTATAAGTCTTTATTCTGTTCATTTATGACTCATAAAATGCGTTAACAAGAGTTATTATCAATAAATAATAATCAATAAGTTTATTTAGCTGTGACAGTGCACGTAAAACACTGACCAACAGGAAAGATGCTTGTGCCTGGTTATAGCAATGTTGCACACAAAAGTACATCCATCTTTGACCAGTCATATTATTATCATACGATTAGTTTAGGTTATTCATCCTCAAAAGAAATAGAATTCAATGAATTCACAAAAGACATTTTTCAGTGCACTGAAAAAAGAATGGGTTGTGAAGGTTTTATCATATAGACAGAAAATGAAGAACATTAATAGTGACTTAATCATATTCAAGTTATGTTTGTGTTCTGAAACTTTCGATATTTATTTATTTTGTATTTGATGGATTTTGTATTTTATTTATTGCATCTATAGTATTTATTGTATGTATTGTATTTATTTTATGTAATTCTATGTGTTGTATTTATTTCATGTATCTATTGTATTATCTTTTTATTTATTTATCTTATTTATCTTATTTATTTCATTTATCTTATTTATTTCATTTATTTCATGTATTGTGTTGTAATTATTGTATTTATTTATTTTATCTATTTTATTTTTAAAATGTTATATATCTCTTATATATTTCATATCTCGCAGCATTTTCCTTTCAAAGTGGTCAGAAGCTTCTCTTGCACACTCCTTTCAGTCCTTAATGTTCTGCTTGCTTTGGCTCGGTCTTCTCTGCTCCTGATTGGCTGCTGCAGTGGTCTTAGTACATTACATAAGCTGTACAGAGCGGGCCTTTTGTCAGGGCCACAAATGTTTGTCCTGACCCGGCCTCTCTTCTGCACAGGGACACACACGGCCCCTCCTCCGGACACACACGGCCCCTCCTCCGGACACACACGGCCCCTCCTCCGGACACACACGGCCCCTCCTCCGGACACACACGGCCCCTCCTCCGGACACACACGGCCCCTCCTCCAGACACACACGTCCCCTCCGGACACACACGGCCCCTCCTCCGGACACACACGGCCCCTCCTCCGGACACACACGGCCCCTCCTCCGGACACACACGGCCCCTCCTCCAGACACACACGGCCCCTCCGGACACACACGGCCCCTCCTCCGGACACACACGGCCCCTCCTCCGGACACACACGGCCCCTCCTCCACACACGGCCCCTCCTCCGGACACACACGGCCCCTCCTCCAGACACACACGGCCCCTCCGGACACACACGGCCCCTCCTCCGGACACACACGGCCCCTCCTCCGGACACACACGGCCCCTCCTCCGGACACACACGGCCCCTCCTCCGGACACACACGGCCCCTCCTCCACACACGGCCCCTCCTCCAGACACACACGGCCCCTCCTCGGCGCTCGGGAAAGTGTTCCAGCTGCACAGAAGGACACCTCTGGACACCTCTGGACACCTCTGGACACCTCTGCTCTACACTTCAGGGTTTATCCTGTTTTAATTGTTTTACAGAGTCGTAACTTGACCATAAATATTTAAGTGTGAAGTAGAGGTGTACTGTAGTCCAGGGGTGCTGTGAGCTATACTTTAAATTAAAACAGCAGAGAACTACAAATGCCTCTAGGACACGGAGGGACGTGGGCGGAGACAACTCGGACTAGACATTTAAACAGTTCCACTGTGGGAAGTCAAATGGATTTGGTTTGCTCTGTAGTTAAATGACTTTAGCTTATGATGCAGACAAAATACATCTATAAATGTGGATTAAGGCATGAGTTTGGTAAAGACAGTGTTGTTCTCATCCAGAGACTCTTCCAGAACGACTCATTCTAAACGCTGATGCTTCAAACATTAGCTCCAGTTCTTTTTCAATGGGAAACTTAGCGTCAAACATCACAAACTATGAAAAACCAGGTGTGTTTTGATGAACACGTGTAACACCAAAGCCTCGTGAGAAAAGAAGCTCACGTGTATCGTTCACCATCACCGCCGAATTAGCACACATGCTAACAACCACATTTAGTTTACTTTACTGTAAGTATTTGAGCAATATATCCATATAAATGACAGTAAACATTACAGTATACATCAGAGAGAATACTGTGGTGCTTATTCCACCAATACCAGGCATTATTATTACAGATGTTCTAATACAGTAATAAATCCTAATTCATTCCATCCACAGGTTCCAGAAAGATAACGAATTAGAACGGTTACCATAGCAACTTAACCACATAAAATAAATAACAATGTGTTACTTATTAAAAAGCCAAATATATACAATAATGTCTTCTGAATGGTGAAAAGTCTTCAAAATGTTAACTTAACCTTGAAGCTGAAACCCAAATACTTTGAAGTTTTCTACGAAAATAACACTAATTATTCTGTAAACAACACATTTATAGTTTTATTTTTCTGCCTCATTAAGAAAGAAAAGATACACTGTGGATAAAAACAAGTACTTTTTACCAAATAAAGATAAGCCCACTTAATTTGTCCTTATTTCATCTTTTTTTCTGAGACAGCTTTGACTAAAAAGAGTAAAACTTGGCTCGTTTTATTTTCTTCTTATTTCAACACCATCAACGGCCATTACAGATACAGAAAGAGTTCAAACGATGCAGGTGATCCAGCACACGGCGCCCCGGATAAACCCGGCGTCCCGGATAAACCCAGCGTGGCGGTCCGAAGAACACGTGATTTACAGCAGAACGCGGCGAAGGCAAGAGTCTGGAAACGAAGACGAGGAGAATAGATGGCGCCTGTTGGACGTGACGGCGCCGAAAGAAGAGGAAGAAAGGGAAGAAACTCTGGCACCGGATGACAGAAGAGAGAAGCCGACAGCTACGACTTCACCGCCGCGTGGAAATCTGATTTGGGACGCGCCGGGAGGGTTTAATACCAAAGTAGGCTGTGACATTAAGTTGCATCTTCTGTACCGTATTTTATATGAGGCGCACTGTCAATGAATGGTCTATTTTCTATCATTTTTCATATATAAAGCGTACCAGACTATAAGGCGCATGAAACAAAACAAAACAATTCACGTATTTTCCAGACTATAAGTCGCACCAGCCAAAAAATTCACAATAGAGAAGAAAAAAACATAAATAAGTCGCATTTTGGGGGAAATTTATTTGATAAAATCCAAGACCAAGAACAGACATTTAATCTTGAAATGCAGTTTAAAATAAAAACAGATTGTAGAACATGGTGAATAGGTGTACGTATGCTAACGCTAACACCTTCAGCTACATGAGGCACAGACAGAACTGTGGTAAGTGTCTGGTATGTTAACGTAACATATTAACAGTTATTCAGATAACTATAGCATAAAGAACATGCTAACACGTTTACCAAAGCATCATTTTACCCCAAATCACTAAATCCATTGAATTCTTCTTCTTCTGTGTCACTTCTAAACAACTCCACAAACTCCAGAGGCAGAGGAAATGCTGATTCTTCTCCTACAGCGGTTGCCGGTGTGAAGATAACGAATAATATCACATATAAGTCACTCTGGACTATAAGTCGCACCCAGGCCAAAACTATGTAAAAACTTATAGTCCGGAAAATACGGCAGATGAGTCAGTCAGTTGAACTTTATTAATGCAGTATGCGCAGCGGAAAGTGGCCAGCTTTTCTTTGTAATATTTTGGCCTTATAGTCCGGAAAATACGGTAAGTCTGAAACGCCGTGGAACGTAAATAATGCAATGTGTTTTATTTTTTTAATAGTTGGATTCTGTTCAAAGTGCACATTTTAAACATCCAGGAGCTTTAACATTTGAAATGAGGCTAAACCAAGTCAACAATCTGATGTGTTTCATGTTTGTAGCGTCTGAACTACAGGGTTTGCAGGTTCTGTACGGAATAAGACGGTGTATTTCTTCGTTTGCTAAGGAACTGAATAAAAGTCTTTGCAATTTGCTGATTGACAGGTAAAATAGTCAATCGTGCTTAATGGTCATAATTTGTCAATTTAAACGTTCTAATAGCTGCGTTAATCAGCCATTTTACTCCATGACTCTTGTAACTCAAAGTGAAAATGTGAAACTGTTATAAAATGAAAATATGATTTTATATTATATTTCTTTTAGAATCCTGACTTGCAGTAGTTGCTTTTAAGGATCAGCTCAAAACCTTTTTATTCTGTCAGGCCTTTTAATTACAGTTGTTTTAGAGATTGATTTGACTATAAATTGTTGTCCGTGCATTGCCCACTGTAAGTTTTTTAAAATTATTTTATTCTGTGTTTTTGTGAAGCACTTTGTGACTTCTGACTGTGAAAGGTGCTATACAAATAAAAATGTACTTACTTACATTATGGACAAAGATATGTTCATATTTTAAATAAAGTCTGCCATTATTAATCGACTAATAACAAATCGAGTCCTAATCCCACTCTGACAATTTACCTCTCACCTCTATTTCACACTAAACTGTCATAAAAAGTGATCCCAGTCATTTCATACTCTAAAACACATACAAAACAACCTTTTTATAACAAAGACAAGGCCATTGTTAAATCAAAATGTTAATGGCCCGTTCAAACCGCAAACGCCCATTCGCGCGTTATGGCGAAGTTGGACGCAAGTACGCATGAAGAAAAACGCAAATACGCCGTGTTCTCGACGCAGCGGAGCAGAGACGAAATATAGTGAGCAGACGCGCGTTTGCCGCGTGCGCATGTGCAGTGGAGGTGTTGTCAGTCTGGCTTCTTTAATGGCGGATCAAAGTTGAGAAAGTGCCTTTTGCGTATTTGCTCTTCAAAGCCCAAAAACGGAGACGCTCGGCGGCGTGTCTGGATCCACCAGTGATCAAGTTGAATCAATACCATCATTTGCTTCAAGACTGGATAAACATCGCTCTCAGCTGTAGTTTCGTTTGTCCGGGTCCTGTTTGATGACTTGTTTCCCGCATTGGTGCGCGGACATGTACCAGGACAACAACAACTACAGACGCCTGTCCATCTGTCCATCAGGTCAGTACAGAAATATTCTTGTCTGAGCGCAATAATAAAGTGTACGTGGTGTGCGTGTGCTGTGCGTGTGCTGTGTGTGTGCTGTGTATCTGCTTGTGGTTGTGTATAAAATCAATGAAAAGTACATAGATAGTAAAAATTAAACATAGTTTTCATAGCATTAATATGTTGTTTCTACAGGACAATCACCAGCAGCTTCAGGTCCACAACAGAGGACTGGACGTCCACAACAGAGGACTTCCACAACAGAGGACTGGACGTCCACAACACAGAAGTGTTTTTGATAAAGGGATTTTCATATTTATAGCAAAGACCACATGCTCACTCAAGATTGAGTCCAAATGTCATGTTGTTTACACAGAATGAGATAAAGTTAAATGAATAAAACAGTGAGAAGCTTCTCTTAAGTTCTGTTCTCTTTACCTCTGCACCTACTTGTGCGTTGTAACACTGAAATTTCCCCTCTGTGTGGACTAATAAAGGATTATCTCATCTTGTCCTTGTTTGTTTTTGTTTATGATCTTGAATTGTGGTAAATTAAATAAGTACATCTTTAAATAGCCACTGAATTTCACACAGACTCCCCAGTATTATATATATGAACAAGATGCATGTAACAGGACACACATTTATAATATAAAATAATTTATTTTGTGGAAAAATAGAACAGTAAATAACATATATATATATATATATATATATCGTCTGCCATTGTTGTGGTGCCGGTTCTTCTCGGGTGAAATGTGTACGTACATCACTGGAGCGTCATCTCTGATTGGCTGCTGCACCGCCGCGCCGCAGAAAAGCTCAAAATTCTGAACTTATTTGCAGCGAACCGTTTTGATGCATTGATGCTTATACGCCCGTCAAAGCGTCTCGAGCGGAAAACGCAAAAGCGCGCCCGCCTCGCCGCGCTCCTCGGCGAATCGCGCCGCAAATAAGCGGAAGCCGCGCCGCAAAAACGCAGGAGGTGCTCGACGCGCGTTTACATAGACTTTGAATGTAAACTGGACGCTTTTGCCGCACCGGTCTGAACGGGCCATTAAGTCTTCTCTTTCTAGAAGCCTTCAGTGACCATGTCCCAACCTTTATTTGGTTGATAATGTATGAAAAAGTCTCAATGTACGACAAAAATCAGCTTTTTTTACTTGTCGACTAAACAATTGTCAATAACAGCCGTATTTTAGGGCATAATTTGATCACTTTTCCCAAATTATATGAGTTGAAATAACATAAAGTGCACTTCTCGACATAAGAAAAGTATAATTATAACATCAGCAGCAATCATTGTTAGACATCCTCTTTGCACACTTCACACAAACCTTCATTTATTCTTTCCTTTAGTCAGTTCAGAGCCTGTTTCTATAAAGTGTGCTTTGTTTTTATTTCGATTACCTCCAGATTAGTCCCACAGACAGAACACTTTGACTTGCACACACGTTTCTAACCTTCATCACACGTCGATTCTTTTTTTAAACCGCCCGCAAAGTGAGAAGTCGTCATTTCCCATCGCGTTCGGATTAGTTCCGTGCTGGAGGTGATGACAGATCGCTCCGAGTGAGATCTGCAGCGTGTTCATTAGCGGCTCCGTTTTCACCTCCCCGACGGCAAACGACACCTGTGTGCGCGAATGTGACCTAACACGTACAGCGCGGCCACGAGGGAAACACCCGCCTCGCTCGTCGCCGTGTCACTCCTGCTCACCACCGCTTCACTTCCTTTTATAAACGACGGTCCGTGCGGTCGTCTCGCGATTGAAACGGCGTGAAAACAACGATGGCGCTTGTAGTCAATGTAGTCGGTGCCAGTGATGACTTACTGTACGTACTCGCTGCGTTTACATGAAGAACGAAACAGATAACTGGTCTAATCCAATTTAAAACCTTTTTTTTTTAGAATGCATGTAGACCCGGGAAGTGTGGCAAGGCAAGTTTATTTGCAGAGCATATTTCATACGCGAGGCAATTCAAAGTGCTTCACACGACAGGGGAAAAATGCATTCAAATCACAAAGAAAAAAGTGTGATTGAGGTGTGTTGATTTCACTCTCTAAGATCCCTGTGATGCATGAGAAGTGTGAGGAGTAGTGTTCCTGCTCCGTGTGAGCAGCAGCAGAGCCATTCAACTGCAGCAGGTACTAACAGAAATGGAAATGTTGTTTGTTGTCTCTGCTGATCTAAGATTAATGAGTAAACGTCCAAACTAAACGTCTATTTGTGCTAAAATGTCTGAAAATCAAATACTCCGTGTCAATGAGCTTGCCACAGCTTATCTGTGTGGCAAGTGTGGCTTATATGTATAATCATTGTTTTATATTAGCATTTATACTGAAGAAAAGTATATAACACAAAACATTTTGTTTTTGAGCTGAACTCAAATGTTCAAATGTTGTTCATAAATTTGTCAAAATCTTTTACTGAACAATTCTTAGTAATGTTAGTAATCCTACTCCTCTCAGAGGGGTGACGTCAAGTTGTTGATGAGATGGCATGAGTATTGCACAGGTGTGCCTTAGGCTGGCCACAATAAAAGACCACTCTTAAGTGTTCAGTTTTGCTTTACTGGAAGTGTCTGGAGGGGTCTGGAAGTGTCTGGATGGGTCTGGAAGTGTCTGGATGGGTCTGGAAGTGTCTGGATGGGTCTGGAGGGGTCTGGATGGGTCTGGAGGGGTCTGGAAGTGTCTGGATGGGTCTGGAGGGGTCTGGAAGTGTCTGGAGGGGTCTGGAGGGGTCTGGAAGTGTCTGGATGGGTCTGGAAGTGTCTGGAGGGGTCTGGATGGGTCTGAAAGTGTCTGGAGGGGTCTGGAGGGGTCTGGAAGTGTCTGGATGGGTCTGGAGGGGTCTGGAAGTGTCTGGAGGGGTCTGGAGGGGTCTGGAAGTGTCTGGATGGGTCTGGATGGGTCTGGAGGGGTCTGGAAGTGTCTGGAGGGGTCTGGAGGGGTCTGGAAGTGTCTGGATGGGTCTGGAGGGGTCTGGAGGGGTCTGGAAGTGTCTGGATGGGTCCGGAAGTGTCTGGAGGGGTCTGGATGGGTCTGGAGGTGTTTGCAAGGATCTGTACACAACTCATGCCCAGAACACTGACCAGACATGTCAATATTCATGCCCTCTCCTCATTATCTTGACACGCCCCTGTGAGGTGGGATGGATCATTAATATTAATAGTTATTGCTCAAGACAAATTTGTGAGATAAACCTTTTGTTTGTGTATTAAGAAAAACTTCCACATTTTTGTAGAAGCAAAATCAAACGTTTTTCCTGGAATGTACCATATTTTAGCATTAAACCTTTCCATCTTGCATTCATTCAATTACAGGTGTTTTCTAGCTAAATAAAATCACATTGAAAAAAAATGTATTCTAACTGTGAACGGGTTTGCCTCTCCACAGATGTGACCTGTAACTGGGCCGTGGAAGTCTCCATAAACTCTTGAGATGACTTTTTCTTTGTTTACTCTCTTTTATCCACCATCTGATAAAAGGAAACGATAATAGGAACCCCCTAATGTTCAGTCAAGACGGGAAAAAACTGTAATTGAAAAATAGTAACTCAACCACATTCTCACCTCCAGCTCAGTTTGAAAATACTTTGACTCGAGAAGTGACTGATTCCACGTGAACACAAACTTTGGTAAACAAAAGCTGCAGGATCGCACACTTTTACGTTCCAAAAAACGCTCCTTCTACTTAATAGAGTTTGTTATCCAACTGCTGAGGTAAACTGCACTGTAAGTAGAGGCGGGAGCATTCATCCGCGCCCCCCGCGTGAGGCATAATGCGATACGGTTTCCATGTTTTTGCAGCAATCAAATTTGTGAGTGGAAATGGCATCAGACATGCAGAGGCCTGTGGCGAGGCTCGCCTCCAGACAAAAGCACCGCTGGGTCCCACCAAACACCCGGCGCTCCTGGCGACAGCGGCGACTTTAGAGGAAAACTGACAAAATAAATCAGGCGCTGAAAGTGAAGGGGGGGTAAAGGGAAGGGGGGAGCGCCGTGGCATCGGACAGAGCAGGAAATGAGATGATGCAGAACGGAATGATTCACATTTGATTCAGTGAGATGAGTCACTCCACTGGGGCTCTGTACACAAGCGGCAAATAAGCCACCGCGCGGTACAGTACATCCGGCTGATGTTGTCTACGCATTACAGTATCGACCCCGCATGGTAACGAAGGAAGATCAACCGCACGATTTGATCATGAAGAGTGTGTGGAACAGGAAATAGAACGACGGGATGAATATTATGGCGACAAAAACAGCATTAGTGGCTTTGAAGTAAACAATTCTGGGTGTCGCGATATTAAAATGTCCAACTCACATTGGTTAATAAGGAAAATAATGGTTTGAAAGATCTGAGCGGCCTGAGAGTCCGACCTGCAGAGCAATACTAAAAAATCTTCTTATTTTAATTTATGTGATTATTTTCATTATTGAAAGCACGTTTTTTTTATTATAGTTTGGATTGTTTTTCTGTTTAGAGTGGGGGTCGTAAGAGAAAATGTTGAACAACCACATTTAATTAAGTAAAAAAGACAAAAAAAACATACAATATTTTCTGTTCTATATTTTTTCCTCTATCGTCAGATTGCCGTTAGATGTTTTTACACGCTTCTGACACATCAGTAGAAAATAAAATACATTAAATCATCTATTTGGTCTGGAATCTTCGAATACGTCTCAATCAACCATATGTACCGTATTTTCCAGAGTATATTTTGCATCAGCAAAAAAATGCTAAGTAGAGAAGAAGAAAAAAACATATATAAGTCGCACTGGTGTATAAGTCGCATTTTTTGGTGGACATTTATTTGACAAAATCCAGGACCAAGAACAGACATTTCAACTCGAAATGCAGTTTAAAATAATAACAGATTAGAGAACATGGTGAATAGGTGTACGTATGCTAACGCTAACACCTTCAGCTACATGAGGCACAGACAGAACTGTGGTAAGTGTCTGGTATGTTAACGTGACATATGAACAGTTATTCAGATAACTATAGCATAAAGAACATGCTAACAAGTTTACCAAAGCATCAGTTTTACCCCAAATCACTAAATCCATTGAATTCTTCTTCCTCTGTGTCACTTCTAAACAACTCCACAAACTCCAGAGGAAGTGCAGATTCTTCTTCTGCGTCGCTTAGAGCCTAGAGCGCCCTCTTGTGGTTGTCAGGGTGAAAATATTATATATATATATATATATATATATATATATATATATATATATATATATATATATATATATATATATTTTCACCCTGACAACCCATGAATGTGTTAAAAATATCACATATGAGTCGCACCCCAGCCAAACTATGAAAAAAGGTGCCACTTATAGTCCGGAAAATATGGTACTACATACAAGTACGAGTATCATGTTCTAGTGTTAGTTTTAGTATCAATTTTATAGTATAGTATATGGTATAAACACTATTCCAAACTTCGCCCTGTTTGATTGCACCATCGAAGTTACAGAAGAGTCTTGTCAGATCTTCTTCAATAAGACAAAGAATAAGTGCTGGTTTTTCTGACACAATCAGCCCAGGCAGCCTGTGATCACGACCTGGAGCTCTGGAGAAATGGAGGTGGGCGTAAGAAAGGCTCCCATCTGAAATCTCCAAAGTGAGAGCCGTCTTTTGTTCTGTTTGAGTGAGAATCGACTATTCCCCTCAGACGGCACCTGTCCCCCGACGAACACGTGTTAGACCGGCTCGTGCGGTCGGAGAGCTGCCGGTCCCAACGCAATTCCTCTTTTCATTCGCACCCGAGCCTGTACTTGTTCACATTTACATGCCCGCAAAATACATCAAACCCAGCACTGACTCTACACGTTATTAACAAACATAGATGTAGGGTTAGGGTTGATTGTAGATAATGTTATAAAAGTAGTCATCGGGGATAATGTTTTTTAAAAATCTGTTTAGACGATCGACATTAGACGTTAGATTTTTACAATTGAATGGTGTATTCAATATTTTTGGATTAGCGATATAACAAAAAAGCAACAATGCAACAGTAAAAATGATCATGGTTTTCTTCTTCTTTTATGTTGATTAATCTTTTTTCTTTTATTCCAATCCAACAAATAAAAAAAAAAAAACTTTAAATTCATCTTCTTTTATGTTGATTAATCACAATTTTCTATTTTATTCCATTCCAACAAATAATAAAATGGCTTTAATTTGTTTGTTGTGAGTGAGTATTTTAATCATTACTACTTACAAAAAAAAAATGTTTTGCAAAGTGTGATATTCAAGGTTTTGACTGTGTAGATATGTCAATAGGCAATATTTTCAACCAAAATGGATTTCTTCTTCCGAGTGAATGAATAATATTTAGAAAAAAACAAACATTTCCCAAATGGATTGGTTGCAACTCAACAATTCAGACATGAAAATATCCACGGCATCAGAATCCTAAACCGAGAACTCATATCATCCCCTATAAAATGTATTATTCACTGCAACAATGTACATATGTATTGATCATTTTGTGTTTGGAAGTGTACTTTCTACAGTAACTGCATTCACTGGCGACAACAGCCTGCACTCCAAATGAAGCAGAGTGAAAGTCTCCACACGACAGGCCTGTGCATCAGAGCGTGGACGTTCTCTTCTGATCCTGCCAAACGATGTCATCACGCCGTCAGCACCGGCCGGACTGCGCCCGTTGCCGCGCATTATGGTTTATTGTCGTGAGACTGCCAACGATTGCATTACCTCAATACCTTTTTTCAGCTAAAAACATCAAGTGGAGGATGTGATTCATGAAAGAGCTCCAGCAGGTCTGGCCTCCTCGCTCCAGGAGACTGCGCCGGTGCAGAGAGCTGACGGGGCTCACGGTAATCGCCTGGGAGACGCAGCACAACACCACTCACATGTGCCACTTTCATTTTGTTTGTCCTTTTTTAACATAAACTAACAGAACAGAAACAAGACAAATACTTTACATTGACCGGCACAGTCATAACAATTGGTCCAAAGTCTATTCATTCTATTTTTTTCTCATTTTCAAATGTCTAATGTATAATTTTGCTCCAGTGCTCCAGTGCAGAGTGTTGGTGCAGTTTGTTCTTCCCTGCTTCCAAAAGTATCCATGTATTGTGTCCATGGCAGGAGCTTTGAGGCCCAAATACATCGTTCTGAAGTGGAACACGATCGACAGGCCTTTATTCTAGGAAAAGCAATACCCTTTAAAACATCCCCTAATGTTTCAAATGTCTCAAAATTTGATGTCTCTCATTGTGACTCGACTCAGCGGAGGAACACGAGCACGATGAGATCAGTGCTACGCTAATCTCGTTGCCATTTAGACCCAAATTGATTTCCATAGGAAGGACCCCTGGCCTCCGGAATCGGGCTCATCGTTCAGAGCCTGTGGCCTAATTCAATAGTGACTAAAGGCCAGCCTGGTGTTCATATGGGAGCTAATTAGCTTAGTGTCTCGCTATGCTAAGTAGCAGCCTATACAAATCAATCCAGTCCCAGTGACCTGCTCTACAGGGGCGCCCGTCTTAATTACTTACAGTGATCACAGAACCACTCATTCATGTGTTTAAAGAGTGCACAATTTTGTACTTTGACTTTTAACAGGTCTATTCTGTCCTGGAGCAGTCGAAAGTTAAAGTGACATTTTAAGCAACGCAGATAAACCCTAAACAAACTGTTTCTATGATGGATTTGCCAATTAGTAGGTCTCTATATAGTGAAAACTGTGATGCCGCTCTCAGTGTCTGAACCTGTTTCTCCCACATGTTTGTTGATAACCAGGCAAAAGGCAGTTCCTCTCGTAAATCTGAAATGTAAAATGAAATGATACAATTATCAAAATAATGATTGATAAAATGTGCTTTGAGCGCCATCGAGGGCACAGCTGAAACCATCGGACACTAATGGCTCCTGTGTCCACTCAGTGTTTGGAAAAGGATTTTATAATCTCCAGTATACAGAGATTAAAGACACTGGAGGTGGGTGGTCTGACAGCGAGACCACAGGAGCAACGACACAAACACAGGGGCTGAAGCTGAGAGGTCGGGCGCTCTCCCTGTCCGGAGCTCTACTGTAAATATGTGCTGCTTGGTGGGTATCAGTGTAAAAGGCAGCTAGCAGCTGGTGCTTAGCGCGCTCCTGCTGGCCCAAACCCCCAGCACTGGGAGAGCTGATGAAGACAGATGGAAACAGAGCCACAAACTGAGCCCCGAGCCCAGGATTAGAGCCAGAGTCCAGAGGAGGTCCCACCACGGAGCGGCACGCAGCCAGATCTGACGCCGCCGCATGAACTTTTCAACTGGACGGGATGCTATGGAAACCTACACCGACAAATGGTGAAATCAGAACATGGTCATAGGTGAGACGATTACCAAACTGTCCTGGGGAAACACTGCAGATATGAACAAACACATGACGTATACACAGTATTACTGCGCAGCATCCAGGAAGCTGATCCCCTCCAGCATCCACAGTTCACTCGGAGGACACCGTTTGTACTCGAGGTTACTCAGCAAACTCCTGAGACGGAGACTACATGAAAATGGGCTTTCAAAATGATACATTCAGCAAACCACATTTGAGTTCACATCTGCATCTCAGCTCAACCCTCTGAGTCGCGTTTCAATCTTTGTCAATCTGACATTTCCCATTCTTGGCTCTCAGAATCCCGTTTGCCTTCAGGTGTTTAGTGACGATAATAAAAGTCGAATAGGGAACTTTCCGGTCGACAAAAAAGAACTTCTGCTTCTCGAGACTACACGACACAACAGTTCCGGATCGCCTCTGACAAATACGATAATTAATAATAACAATCTGCTCGGATACGCGCCCAAAATAACTCCGCGGACAAAGCGGAGGAGCAGTTTTCCGGCGATTTGATCCGTTATTGTGCCACGCTTCGTCCGCCTCTCATACACAGGGTCAAACCTCCGGGAGCAGATGAGAAAATAGTCACAATTTGGCCACATACAAACTGATGACATGACCGGAGAAATCAATAGGAATTCATTGTGAGGACCCCCAGAGCCGGAGCACCAGAATAAAGGAACTGTTCTGTGTGTTGTTGTTGTTGCCGCGGCGGCTGCTGTAATGGTGCCGTATCAAGCCACGAGTTCAGTGCATTACAGGCCTCTCCTGTGGTTTACCCCCGACGGTTAGCCTGCTTCATCACATAATGGGAGCCCAAGCGGTGACAGTTTTGTCTTCCGGAACCCAGTTATTTTCAGGATGTGTGAGAAAAGAAACAACAAAATGGAAAGTTTAGAGAAAGCAAAGGGAATACGCTCAATGCAGCGTTGAAACAATGACATGATCTTTCACGTTGTAATGCAGGTGTAGCTCATGATGTACCGTATTTTCCGGATTATACGTTTTTTTTTATATAGTTTTGATCGGGGTGTGACTTATATGTGATGTTATTTGTTATTTTCACATTGGCAACCGCATTTCACATGTTGATTATTTTCACCCTGACAACCACAAGAGGGCGCTCTAGGCTCTAAGTGACGCAGAAGAAGAATCTGCACTTCCTCTACCTCTGGAGTTTGTGGAGTTGTTTAGAAGTGACACAGAGGAAGAAGAATTCAATGGATTTAGTGATTTGGGGTAATACTGATGCTTTGGTAAACTTGTTAGCATGTTCTTTATGCTATAGTTATCTGAATAACTGTTCATATGTTACGTTAACATACCAGACACTTACCACAGTTCTGTCTGTGCCTCATGTAGCTGAAGGTGTTAGCGTTAGCATACGTACACCTATTCACCATGTTCTCTAATCTGTTATTATTAGGCCCGAGCCCCAGCAGGGCGGAGGGCCTATTGCTCCCGCAACGCTGCCGAAGGCAGCGTTGCAACTGTCTGACCAAACATGCGGGCGCAGCCCGCATGTTTGGTACCCCGTCGCCCCTTGCAAGTACAGTGAACTAGCCCATGCCGAAGGCATGGATCATGCATACTTACTCCTGCTATGACAGAAATAGTCAACAATTAGTGAATGGGCGTAGCCCATTCACTAATTGTTGACAACAGCAGCGCGAAGCGCTGCATTCCTCCAAAAACCCTCCTGGCATCGTCCCGTACGCGAGAATCTATGCCGCAGGCATGGGCCATGCTTGTATCTGCTCAAATCAATGGAAGTCTATGGGGAGTGGGCGGGGCATCCCGACGGAATAGGGAGTGACGAGCGCGTAAGCGCTCGTAATGATGATTCCACCCCATGGCGGCATCGGGAAGGCTTAGAGCTTTCAAACTATGTATAATTTGTTGTTATAGTGGAAACGGCTATATTGTTTTTGCTAAAAATATTATTATTATTATTTTTCTTGTTCTTCTGCTTTTTGATCTCTAATTTGACCCCCTGAACATTTGCCCAAAATTCAGAATCGGCGAAAAATTTTGTTTTTTCTGGGCCATTTTTTTTTTCGTATTCGGGACACGCATTCCTCTCGTGAGGACAAAAAAAAAAAATCATTGTGGCCACGCCCCCAGACTTACCCTATGGCCGCCATCTTCCTTTGAAAATGAAAACACGCTGTGTTAGCCATTTTGTTCACGTCAAACTTTGACGAACTTCTCCTAGGGCGTTTTTTCCACCGACTTCAAAATTGGCGGACGTCCTCTGGACAAGTGGGGCATCTAAAGTTATCCAATTTTTTGAGATACCTTTTACGGTCTGTGTGCGGCGCAGCCGCAAACGTTTCCCAGAATTCTGACTATTTGGCCTTCAGAGTGGCCTATAAACAATAGAGTTTTTCCAAATGACATGATATTTTGAACAAAATTCTAATTTGCCATCCTGATCATAAAAGTATGAGAGCCAAAGTCATATTTTGTACGGCGTAACCGTAGCATTGACAGAAATATCCCATGTTATCCTTATGGGAAAATCGTAGAATCGCTCAAATCACCACATTTTTACGCTTCACACTTTAACAAACTCCTCCTAGGGCGATTGCCCGATCAAGCTCATATTTGGAGAATATCATCTACACAAACGGGGCATCAAAAGTTAGTCATATTTTGATTTTAAGTGGTACGGTCTCTGTGCCGTGGAGCTGCAAATATACTGTCACAAATGGGAAAAACGCCAAATCCTTGAAATGTTCACATTTACGCTTCACACTTTAACAAACTCCTCCTAGTGCGTTTGGCCCACCGATCTCAAAATCGGTGTGCCTCCTCTAGACAAGTGGGGCATCTAAAGTTTTTCAAATTTTATGGATAACATTTACGGTCTCTGTGCAGCTGAGCCGCAAACTTTTCGCAGAATTTGGACTATTTGGCCTTCAGAGGCCTATAAACAAGAGTTTTTCCAAATGACATGACATTTTGCACACAATTCTCATTTGCCATCCCCAAATTAAAAGTATGGGAGCCAAAGTCATATTTGGTAAAGCGTAGCCGTAGCGATGACAGAAACATCTCATGTTATCCCTATGGGGAAACCGCAAAATCTCTAAAATGACCACATTTTTACACTTCACACTTTAACAAACTCCTCCTAGGGCGATTACCCGATCAAGTTCATATTTGGGGAGAATCATCTACACAAACGGGGCATCAAAAGTTATCCATATTTTGATTTTAAGTACTAGGGTCTCTGTGCGGTAGAGCCGCAAATATATGTCACAAATGGGAAAAACGCCAAATCCTTGAAATGTTCACATTTATGCTTCATACTTTAATGAACTCCTCTGTGGGCAATAGCTCGATCAAGCTCATATTTGGGGAAAATAATCTACACAAGCGGAGCATCAAAAGTTATCCATATTTTTATTCCAAGTGTCACGGTCTCTGTGCGCTGGAGCTGCACATTCGACCGATATTTGTGTTCATTAGCACTGGTTAAGCACAGCATTGAACATGTACAATGTGTCACTGTCTTAGTTCTTAGACAATTGCGTTAGCGCCATCTCTGTAAAATGCAGAGAGCAGAGTCGGAAGGCCGGCGGCCCGCGAGGGCCGTTGGATGCCGCTTGCGGCTTTAATTTTAAATTGCATTTCAAGATGAAAAGTCTGTTCTTGGTCTTGGATTTTATCAAATACATTTCCCCCAAAAATGCGACTTATACTCCAGTGCGACTTATACATGTTTTTTCTTCTCTGTTTTTACAGTTTTTGGCTGGTGCGACTTATACCCCATGAAATACGGTGTTTGTGTGTTTATTTCTCAGTGGAACATATATACATAACTGTTTTTGAGGACAAATAGCTTCTCTGAAATGACAGTATGCCATTCCGTATTTAAGTAAAACGGGAATTCTGCCATTTACTAAGTAGGTTAAGTTAAAAGTCCTACATTATATACAATCCAGGCTATTTCAAGTACTTGGGGACGCATTAACATTGTGATATTTGTGCTTCCACTGAGGATTGAACACAATTTACAACATTTTGCAACAACAGGGGAAAAGGGAAAAGAATCATCCATTTGAAACTTCTTCTGTTCCAACCCACACCCGATCTATTTCTTTAACCTATTATTGGTATTGACAGACAACAAAGTACTTTCCCTACTAGCGCCAGTGCGATTGCAACTCGCCCGTGCAGAGCTTTACTTTACCATTTAACTGAACGCGGCCTGAACTTAGCACAGCGTCTCCATAAATGTCACAATGTTGCAGCAGTCTCCAAAGCACACAACCTCAGCAGCCCTTTTCTGATCCGCTCACGGCCGCGCCCTGCTCAGTATTCACGGCATCAGGAAGGCCTCACCTCCGCTCCGTTCTGCTCAGGCTACAGTCTCCCTCTGAGGACGGCGAGTCAGGAAAAATACATTTCACTCAGTCCACCGGCGCCATTTAAAAACGAGCTAAGTGTTTGAGGCTGTCAGGTGCAAATCCCCGCCTCGCAGTGCAGGGCAGGTGCAGCCGCAGAGCTAACGCATGGAGTACAACTTTTATCGGGCAATTTCGCAGCGCAGCACACATTTAGGGCAATAGCACGCAACACGGAAGCAAAGATGCTAACTATGAAATGTTTTGTCCAAAGTATAGACTCCCGACACCCTTTTTTGTTTGCTGATACTCACCATGGTTTTCAAAGGATAAAAATAGTCAGGAATGTTTATTTTTCTAGTTCCAATCCGCTGAATGTCAATCCCTCTCTCATTCCTGTTTCACACAACTCAGCCCTGTACATTAAAAAGTACGCATGACAAATATTATGCATTATTTGTTTGTTGTTAGCCTTGAAATATGCTCTTTCGTACCATTACTTTGACATCTCATGATTTCTAACACCAGGAAGTGACCTTTGGCTCCACCTACTGGCTGCAGATAGAATGTCATAGGAGAGACACACAAATGCTAGCTTTCCTCCCCCGTGCTAATGTAGCCACGCAGTTGTAATGATCGTGATTTGAGGCAGAAATGCACAGAAAAAGTCTAATGATGATTTATGGACTTAAAAATATCAAATAAAAGATCTCGAGGCCATGTCATAGGTAGATTATGACATCACACATCAGGAAAATTCAGAACGGAGTGTTTTTGATGCTCGGAGGGAGAGGAGTCATGAAAATAGCGTGGCCTATGTAACTCTATGGGAGATTTACTGTTGTTACTGTAAATAAAGATCCAAAATAGAAACTTTGAACCTTATCATTATTTCTTGGAGATTTTCAACAAATATATACATTGTGTGGCTTAAAGGCCTTTCAACTGAGCACAATCGTGTCATTGGAGTTGAATAATGGCACAATTTTCGAAAGCTATTATGAACTATTATGTTGAACTTTGTTAATCTTAATGGACCAAGTAAGGGAGATATGAACTATAAAACAGGTCAATAATTATGCAATCCGACAGTTAAAACATCTTTTTTGCATTAGCTTTAAATAATTGCCTTCACTTCTGCAACATCATCTTCAAACTAACCCTGTTCATAGTGTTGACTCCCTCCACTCTCTCGGCCTTCACGTCATCTATTTATCTTACTACATTCCGCATCTCTCCGTTCTTCTGAGGTTTGTCTTTGAAACTCGCCTGGAGGTGGAGGTTCTTCTGTCCCCACAGATCTGTCCTGCTTCTCGTCTCCCCTGGGACACCTCTGCAGCGGCTGTGTGAACGCTCAAATCCGCCGCGGGCAACTTTAAATTAATACCTGGAGCCGAGTGTCCCCTGATAATTGTGCATCATCACCTCTGAATGTTACAAATGCAGGCTGTTTAGTGCTTTTAGAATAGGGCTAAACTCTGGGCAAGAAATAACGAATGCACTTGGAAAATGCTGCTTTTACAGTAAACAAACTATTTTTATACTAATTACATTTGGAAATGGCTCTGTGTTTTCTCTGCAGAGGTGTGGAAAAAACACACGCGATGAAAAGTCTTAGGTGTTTGTTTCCGTTGTACGATAAGAGTGGGTGAGTTTATTATTTTATTATTTAGTTTATTATTTTTTCAGATCCCATTAAAAATGAGAGTATGGCACAAACATTGACCTTTTTTTGTTTTTCAAAACTGAAAAATTACACAAAAATACTGTTTTATTTATTGAACTTGAACCAGGCTATAATAAAATGGTACAGTTTTTGTGTATTTTTTGAAAATCTTTACGAAAACCGTTAAAAACATACATTTCCCACCATCGCTGTCATGCTCTGAACATAACATGACTGAGCTTGAAGAGAGTTACACGGCCGGGCAACACCACTGCTGAAGGAGAAAAGATGAAAATATATTTCAGAAAGGACCAGACAGTGTTGTGTGTCTGAGGTGTGAATCTGTGGAATAGTCTTCCGTTAACACTCCACACACAATCATTTTAAAGCTCAAATGGAAATGGCTGTGGTCTGAACAAACTTTGGCATTTTGATTTTCTATTGAGACGTAACCGCACGTATGAGCTGAACATGAATGAGTGTAAAATGTGCATTATTTGAAAACTGTGTGTTATATGTGATTATATGGAATAAGAGTGTTTTATGTTGACCCTTTTATGAGCTCACAGACTGAAATGAGCCTACTATATATATACAGTCCAGTGTCTTTACATTCATGTTGTATACTAAAATACATATTTTACACTTTCAGAAAAGCTTCTAAAAATCATTACCTCTAGTTGTATCTGTTGATTATAAGTGCATTGGTAATAGAGCCCTACCTCCTGTACATAGTCTTGGATTTATACTTTTTTACTTGTAGATGTACAGCTGTGTATACTTTTGTTGCTTTTTTGCAATTTCTTTGGTATTTGCAATTTTAACGATTTACAGTTTTTATTTTATTTGACAGGGACAATGCAATGATAGATAGTTACAAAACAAAGCTTGTAGCCGATGTGATGCATATGTTTATAGCCAGTGCTGATTTTCAACTCCCGTCACTGGTTGGGGATTTCTACACCCCGCCCCTTCACGGATATAAACATTACCATATTGTCCGTACTATAAGTCGCACTATAAGTCGCACCTTTTTTCATAGTTTTGGCCGGGGTGCGCCTCATACTTATATTTATACTTATATACTTATACTCCGGAGCGACTTA
This sequence comes from Eucyclogobius newberryi, assembly GCF_026437365.1. Taxonomy (NCBI): domain Eukaryota; kingdom Metazoa; phylum Chordata; class Actinopteri; order Gobiiformes; family Gobiidae; genus Eucyclogobius; species Eucyclogobius newberryi. The sequence continues at coordinate 25,571,117 of NW_027315834.1, forward strand.
TATGTGATTTTATTTGTTATTTTCACACTTGCAACCGCATTTCATACTCCAGTGCAACTTATATGTTTTTTTCTTCTCTATTATGGAATTTTTTGGCTTGTGCAACTTATACTCCGGAAAATACGGTATTAACATTTATTTTGCCCCTTTTTCTATGTTTGTTATCATGTTGTAATTTGTGGGCAATCAGTATCAATAATCTTTTTTAAGTATCCAAAAAAATGAATGGCTAAGTATTTCTATCAAAATGATACTCGAGTAGAAGCAAAAAGTATCGCGACATAATCTCATTAAAAGTGTGATTTATTGAATGTTCCTCCTATTAAATGTTGCAAAGGCACAAATAGAAAGGGGCTGGAGGAGTTGGAGAAGCAGAACTGGTGTTGTACAGTACAGTGCTCAAATCTCTTGTGACTTTTAGAGTAATGTCTTCCCCCGGAAACGGCCCTCCTCGCGCCCTAAAAAGCGGGGCCCGCAACTCCGCCGAGGGTTTTGATCCACAACTCGCGCTAAACAATGAATCTACCATCATCGCAGGGGCCATGTGTGCGCTCTGCTGCGAAGGGACGCCACAATTAGCAGCATATTCATTTCTGATATAATTGCTGTCAGATTATGCGACAACAATAGTGATGAATGCCACACAGGAGCCTTCGCAATTAGACCGGCGTGGACCAGCACAATTTAAAACACATTCACGCGGCGCATCTGGTCAAGCGGCGCAAAGACAATGGTGGAGATCATTTTACAGTCGCATGATTACGCTGCAGCGCGCTCGCTCCCCAGTGAGGGCCGGTCTTTTGCTCAACATGCCCTTTTATCATGTAGTTCCTAAAGCACGTGTATAGAGGCCAAGGGTACGTGTACGCCTCTGGAACGCGACAGTCCCACGTCAAAGTCCCCCGAGGGTCCAGGAGTAATCTAAATTTGCCATTCATTAATAAAAAAGTGTTTAAATGTGCGACGAGGCTAATCAAATATGTGGTAACTAAAGTCCATGAGGTGATTGTTTTCACTCAGCTTTGGTGGGATGTTTAAATAGATTACAAGGATTTTAGCCAGATTTTAAGTCCAATTTGCCTCCATGAGTTTGAGAGGGCGTGGCCGAGTAAGCAATCACTCGTCGCGACACTCTACTCCTCATGTCTTTGGGTTCAATGTGATTCTTTCATTTTGTCTGGTTTAGTTTCATTTTGTTTTTATTTTATTGTTTTATGAATTACTGTTTTTATTAGGCCCGAGCGCCACAAGCTGGCGAGAGGCCTATCAATCTCGTAAGGCCGTGCAAAGCACGGCTGCGAAAGTGCGCACATAGTGCGCACGAAATCGAGCGCAAAGCGCTCGCCCACTTCCAAACACTCACTAACGCACTCCTTCACTCATGCACGCCCCGTGCATACTAATTAGTAGTAGGAAAATGGAACATTACCGTTGTAAATGGGCGAAGCCCGTGCAAAAGTACGCACTAAACAAGCACTTTACATTGAGATGACGGGTCGTCATCCCCATATAAAGCACTCATTTGCGCTAAGTAGCTCACGAATACGTTCCCCATCTCTTGCATGTTCCGTGCATATAAGCATGTAATGCAAAAATTGAACATTATTACTGTATAGAGGGCCAAAAACACAAAGTGGGCGGAGCCCACTCAAAATTAACGAAAGTACCCGTCAGTGACCAGGGACCCACACCATGAGTCGAAAATGTATAGTTTATGATATTTGAAAAATGGGAAACATTGTTTTCGCATCGGAATATTATTCTTTCTTCTTTCTTCTTTCTTCTTCTTTCTTCTCGGGACCAACCCCCCTATTTTTCACCCTGTGAACATTGACGAAAAGTCACAAAAATTTGCACACCTCTAAAAATCGTGCCTCTCTACATTCTGGCTATTTCCCTTTTCTAAAATAAAAAAAATTGGCGCGTCAGCGCCCCCAAATGTACCAAAAATGCATTGAGAGATGGGAAATGACCCAAAAAAAATCTGATCGTAGAATCATGAAATTTGGCGCAGAGGTAGATGGTGACAAGAGAAGTAAAAAATATTATTACGGCAACGCCGTCCGCCCAACCAAATGTCGGCCATATTGCTTCAAAAATGGCTGAACATGACTTCGGAGTTTTTCCAAACGTCGTACTTTTACAAACTCCTCCCAGGGCGTTGGCCCTAAAAAGCTGAAATTTGGTGAAAATGCTACTGAGGAGTGGGACATCAAAAGTTATCCAAATTACATTGATACCTCTCACGGTCTCTGTGCGGCGAAGCCGCAAACTGTAGCTAGAATTTCAGAAATCTCCCAAATTTAACATTTCTGCCGTTTGCGCAGATAAAGTCCGAATTGCGTCAAATTAGAATCAGTTGTTAAACTCTTTGCCCTAAACCTACTTGAAGTGAAATAAATTAATTTGGAGCCACAGCGCCCCCTACAGATTTTATATGGAGGTTAAATATTTAGTTTTGCGAAATTATATGAAATTTGACACACAACTCAATTTTAGAATCCCCATCAAAAAAGTCAATGAGACCCATGTCATAATTGTTATGGCGTTGCCGTAACGATGACCGAAACCTTCCACGTTATTCCAATGGGGAAATCGCCAGAACATGTTTAACTTTAGACTTTCACAAACTCCTCTTAGGGCGTCAGCCCTATTAACCTGAAATTTGGTGAGACTCATCTTCAGGGGTGGACCATCAAAAGTTATCCACATTTTTATTCAAAGAGTCACGGTGTCTGTGCGGCAAAGCCGCACATTTTGCCAAGAATTCAAAATAAAATTGCTTTTTGATGGTAAAACAAAGGGGAGAAGATGTGACAGCGTCACAGATTCAGCAGTAGGCGTAATAAAAGGACAATTGGGGCGCGTTAGCGCCCCCTCCTCTTGCGGCGTGGCAGCGGCGGCGTGGCGAGGGCCGATCATTGCCGCTTGCGGCTATATTTTTGTATTATTATTATTTAAATGTTCTTGTTTTTATTTTTTATTATTATTTATATTATTTCTTCATTTTTTAATTTAAATTATTTATTTATTTATTTGTTCATTTCAGGAACAGTGCATATAGCCGACATTACGTGCAAATATGCCAGAATTAGGCTTTAGAAGAGGGCTATTTTTCATCTGTAGTCCCTGGACAGATGTTAAAAGTCATCCTACACAAAATACACAAAGTAAAAGTACAGTTGTTTTAAGGTAAAATCCATCACTCTAAAATCCTACATTGCACCCAAAGACCCACACGCAACAAACAAATCAACAACAAAACACACTCAAGAGACAAATGGCCATAATCCAGCAGGGGGCAGCGGCGGGTTAATGCTGACAGCTTTGCTTGTCGATGAACAGTTTCTGTGACTTCTATTTATGGCATCGCAGCTTCAAAACCTCCAATGTTATCAAACTAATATCACGAGTAGTTCTTACGCTTTACAACCAGGCAACCGGAGCAGCCGGACAGCACCCGGGGCTGTTGCCAAGTGACCAATCTTAGTTTTCCCAAAGTGGGACAAATGAAGTCATGCTCATCTTAAACAGCAGAAATAGCATAGATAACACCAACAATTTATCAGCACTGCTACAATGACCGTGATATACCAGCGACGACACCTTTAAAAGCAGGATTTACTCCACATGGATTTCATCTTTTTGTGTATTTTTTGCTGTAAAGAGGAGCTCACCTTGTATTCTCATGTTGTTGTTGTTGTTGTGGTGTTACTTTTAATGGCGGTTGGCAGCCAACGGAAAAGGTGAATTTACTGCCACCTAATGTAGTACTTCTTATTTGTACGTCTTCTGTAGCCGTACGTCTTCTGTAGCCGTACTTCTTCTGTAGTCGTATGTCTTCTGTAGTCGTACGTCTTCTGTAGCCGTACGTCTTCTGTAGCTGTACGTCTTCTGTAGTTGTACGTCTTCTGTAGCCGTACGTCTTCTGTAGTCGTACGTCTTCTGTAGTTGTACGTCTTCTGTAGCCGTACGTCTTCTGTAGTCGTACGTCTTCTGTAGCTGTACGTCTTCTGTAGTCGTTCGTACGTCTTCTGTAGTTGTACGTCTTCTGTAGTTGTACGTCTTCTGTAGTTGTACGTCTTCTGTAGTTGTACGTCTTCTGTAGTCGTTCGTACGTCTTCTGTAGTTGTACGTCTTCTGTAGTTGTACGTCTTCTGTAGCCGTACTTCTTCTGTAGTCGTATGTCTTCTGTAGTCGTACGTCTTCTGTAGTTGTACGTCTGCTGTAGCTGTACTTCTTCTGTAGCTGTACGTCTTCTGTAGTCGTACGTCTTCTGTAGTTGTACGTCTTCTGTAGCCGTACGTCTTCTGTAGTCGTACGTCTTCTGTAGTTGTACGTCTTCTGTAGTCGTACGTCTTCTGTAGTTGTACGTCTTCTGTAGCCGTACGTCTTCTGTAGTCGTACGTCTTCTGTAGTTGTACGTCTTCTGTAGTCGTACGTCTTCTGTAGTTGTACGTCTTCTGTAGCCGTACGTCTTCTGTAGTCGTACGTCTTCTGTAGTCGTACGTCTTCTGTAGTCGTACGTCTTCTGTAGCTGTACGTCTTCTGTAGTCGTTCGTACGTCTTCTGTAGTTGTACGTCTTCTGTAGTTGTACGTCTTCTGTAGTTGTACGTCTTCTGTAGTCGTTCGTACGTCTTCTGTAGTTGTACGTCTTCTGTAGTTGTACGTCTTCTGTAGTTGTACGTCTTCTGTAGTTGTACGTCGTCTTCTCTTCAAAGTATGTGTTTTACGCTATTACAAGGACATCTCTCAACCCTTCTTCTTTCTTCTTCTTCTCTGGTGTTCATGGCAGTCGGTATCAATACAGTGATACATTACCGCCACCTACTGTAGTTGTACGTCTTCAAAGTATGTGTTTTACGCTATACCGTTTAAAAAAAAAAAAAAAAAGAGAGAAAGAAAGAAACCCCATTGAATCCTGTTGTACTTTTGCCTCTACTTAAATCAGATCTTTCCTGGAATCAGACATTTTGTGATGTTTTGTTATATAACTGATTAGCCCTTTTAATTCAATGTTATTTTTGGGATTGTCAATGTAAAAAATATAATAAAAGTATTTCCAGAACCGAAGGGCGTGCGGCCTAACACTACTTATCCAGAGAGCCGTGACATTTAAGAAAGGAGCCGATAACGAATGAGCTCATTACTGCGCGTCGCGTCCGAATCCAAGAACCAAACCTCTCGCACAAACACGAGGAGAGCTTGATGAATACATGTATAATCTTAAATATGAATGGGAAAATATGGACCAGAACGTGTCCTCCTCAGGCAGTAACAATATGTGCTCACAAAGTTATCAAGTGGATGTTTGACTTGCGCAAGAAGATTAAAGAGAGGAACGGTGGGAAAGAAAGAAAGAAAGACAATGCAATTAGCCTGAAGTGGAGAAGAATAAATGTATATGCAAAGGCTTGTTTTTCACTTAAATACTCACCTGGGTGCAGAGTGTGGGAGAGGCGGCTGTGGCCAATGGGGTATGGATAAGGTTAGAGCAAAATTAAAAAACACAAATAATAAAGCTTAAACATAGCCAGAAGTTTTGAAGTACCAGTAAGTTTAGCTGTAGCTACTGCGAATATGGAAAAAGACCAAGTGGGCCACATACTTTCACTCACCCAGGAAGCAGCTTGTACCTTCTATTACTGCTTCTTCTTCTTTGGTTTTATGGTGGTTGGTATCTAAGTGTTACATTACCGCCACCTACTGTAGTTGTTGCTGTTGTGTTCCTTTTCATTTAAAAAAAAAAAAGAGGGAGAGAGAGAAAGAGTGAAATGGAGAGCAGAAGCTTATACCACTGAACAAACTTACAATCTTTTCCAGAAACAAAGTGCCTATGACTTTTACGATTTTCTTATTTTGACTTGACATTATTTGGTGTATTTGTACCTGTTGTACTCATACATTATAGTTTTACACCAATCAAGCAGGTATTTGTGGAGAAAATGTTGAAAAATATGCAGAAAATGACAGGAAGTGACATCACACCAGGGAACTCATTCCAGTTTATGCAGTATTTACACAAATAAACATATTTTTTTGACTCTCTAAACATGAATTCAACAAAATAAAGTTGCTCTTCTATATTTTTATTTGTTAAATAAAAAAAATTCTGACATTCAATGCGTTTTTCCCCAATGTTTGCTGGGAAATTCTCTAGTGTGATGTCATCGATTACAGGAAGTGAAATTATAAACCTACCAAAATTCAAATTATATCTATCTTGGCACTTTAACCAGTCCGCTACTTATAAATGCTGAGGAGTGCTCTTGGTCTTACAAAAAAACAGCAAACGAGCTCAAACTCTGGCCAAAAATGCACACTTAAAAGCCTTTAATTTTCTCAAAAATCGACAGTATGCCTTATATATTGCTTAATTCTGGTTGTGCTCACTAACCTCAAAGCGATTTTTGTGTGGTGCACGTTTTGTTTGGCTTAATGCGCCTTATAGTCCTTATAGTCCCGTGCGCCTATATGAAAAATGATCAAAAACAGACCATTCATTGACAGTTCGCCTTATAGTGCAAAAAATACAGTACTGCAAGAACCTTTTTGTCCAACACGGTCGCACAGCGGTCCTGTCCAGCATCTCCACATCTGCCCGTCCGGTCGCTCAGCCCGATGCACGGCCGCACAGAGATTTCTCCGGGGCTCTGGAATCACGTCCCTTCTGTATTTGAGGTCGAGTGATTCCCGTCTTAAAAAGTCAGACAGACTTTTAGTTCGTCTTTGTTCGTCTTCACTTCTCGACTGTGGAGTGTGTGGATGTTGTAGTGTTTTTGTGCTCGCCTGTGCTTTTCGGTCCTTTGCAGCTGAACAGAGATGTGTACGTCAGAACCTGTTTATAATTATAAAAAAGTGAACATTTGGCTAAAAAAAATAAAATTTTGTGGAATTAAAGTATGTTTGCACGTACGGACACGGCCATTGACATTCGCTCGTTTTCTTATTTAAGAAAAGCACGAGCCCTTGAGTAGAGACTTCACGGCTGCCGGATCTGGGTGAGGGTTACTAAGGGTTACCATGAGGATAATAGCTTGCTTTATTTGTAACCGGTGCTTCTGCGCACGCTCGCTATGAAATGCATCACTTCTTATTTCTCCGACACTTTCTTAATCGAGACGCGACTCGACATTTGTCATTAAACCCGAATTTACATATGAACTGCATAAATAACAAACTTAACACGCTCGCTAGAATGACATGACATAACGTTGCAATGAAATGGCAGTAAATGTCATGAAATAAACAGATCGACCTTTTAAAAGAAGCGCAACAGACGGTTTTTCACATTGCATAACCTTCTGTAAGATGAGTTTAACATTTAAAGTTTTGTTATAATAGTGTCAAAAGTGACCTCGTCTGGGAATATACATGCGTTCACACATTCGGGAACTTTTACAGTATCAACCGAGTTCGCCATTTTGAAAGGGGCCCAACAACACGTCTACTACATACACTATCTGAGCTATATGAGGCCAAAATGCCCAAAACCTGCTTTATCTGTCAGGACATCGCTCTGTTGTCGGACCAAGGAATGATAGCTTAGTAGTGTGCCTTAGTTTGCCGTTATCGTCTAAAGAATCAAAGTATTCGTAGCTCATTGTGTCGTAGAAAAGGAATCAGTTGTGGTGGTTGCTAGTGTATCGCGTGCCCCTTTCAAAATGGCCGCTATGGGGAAGTCCCGGATGTACGACGTCACTTCGAACGCATGTCTTCTTATTCTTCACTCGACAATGAAAGAAAATCCACAGTGGTATAACATTGGGTAGTTTTATTGAAATTGTAAATGTGTTAGGTGTCATTATGCGTTTTTCTACACTCACAAAACCATAAAAGTTTGAACATTATAATAATGATTTGCTGCTTCAACATTACATTCAAAGCTGTAAATTGTTATAGCTACATTTTTGTTAAAAACACCATATTTACATTAATTGCAATACACATTTTTATATTTGGCATACTTACATGAATCTCATAATTTACAAGTTGTCAAGTACTGATTAATGTGAACGTTGAATCTCCCAAAAATTCACAAGAAATGAAAAAAGTAGCTCACCCATACAAAAAAAAAAGATACAAACGATACGAGCTAGTTTTGCCCCTTCGGAAAAAGTCGTGGCAAATCTCAACGTTGCGTTAAAACGTTCTGTATTCTACAAAACGCCGATGGCGTTTGCCTGTGGCAGAGTTTGACTTCCGCCGTGTTGTCGTCGTGGTTCCCGCGGGGGCAGCTCCTGACACTGGAGTCTGCCCACGTCCAGCGCTTTTAATTAAAACACAAATTAAACTTTTACTGTACAAATATTTGACAGTGATTAGTTTGAAAATATTATTCCAGCGTGCAATTGACTGATAAAGAAAAGAAAAAAAAAAGGCTGACATCGCAACTTCATTCTAAATACCTTTTTTAATGGGCTCTGTGGCACAGCAGCAGTTGGCTAGCTCGGTGTTAGCGTTAGCATTACTTCCTGCGCAATTCTTAGATAAATAAAAAAGTGTCAAAACATCCCGATTTCAAGTTTGTGACCGGCTTTACAAAATTTCTGAAAGACAAAATAAAGTAAAATTGGCGAAAACAACCAGATAAATAACTTTTATTTACATTTAGGTCTGTTTTTTGGATGAGACATTGAAGTAAAAAGAAATAATCTAGCTCCTAAAATTGTCACGATTATTTTTTTTTTGTACAATTACGATTATACTGTGACCTGAATAATCCCGATTATTGATTAACCGTTTAATTGTGACATCCCTCCAGACAAAAACTATACTGTGTTTATAAAAGGAGGTGTCTGTGGGTCAATGCTAAAGCTAATGCTAACGCTAACTTTGAGGCATAATGAATATAAAAACAAAACAAATGATAAAATAACTAACTGAAGTCATCTCTAAATAAAACACATCAGGTAGTGTTGAAATTTAAACTGTAATCAATTGTTTCTTTACACGTTACGTTTAAATAAAAGTTAGCATTAGCTGTAAGAGACTGTTAGCGTTCCAACTGCCGCGGCGCACAGAGCCCATTCATCATTTAACAGTTCTGTTCTTAATACGACGAGTAGCAGTTTTGACAATTTTGTGCTTGTTCTAAGTACGCTAGGCTTGATCAGCGGCTCATAACGTTTGATGACATTTTTAAAACCTATAAAATACAATCTCAATCTCAAACTGAAAAAAATAAATAACGTGAATTTCTCTTTACAGCACATTGTACGCGATCCTTTGGCACAATACTTGGTTACTCTACTACCCCTAAAATGTGTTGTCACGTATGTCATGCACAGAGGGAACTTCCAAAACAGTGATCACAACAGCAATGGTAAAAATGACGTGCACGTGCAGCCTTTTGTGACTGGCCAGGGCGTGTTGCGACGGCTTTTAATTATAGGAAAATATGCGACTGTTTAAAAAAGAGAAAGGGCAGTGTAAGTGGTAAGGCAGCGATTCGCTTGAGAGTTTTTTTGTTTGTTTTTTTAACACGTAGACCTGAACAATGAGCCTTTTTTAACCTACAACTGTCAATATTACCGTTTCCAATTGTTTTCCCGAGATCCAATTCGTCAAATCCAATTTCATTTTGTTATTTTTGACCATTACTCATGTGGATATGAATACAGAAGCACAATCCTATCTACGACACTTGACTGAAATGCATACTCGAGGCCTCTAGCACCTTTTTTGCCATACAATATACAATGTACAGTTATTATTTTGAAAAAAAAAAAAAAAAAAAAAGAATAAACCTAACGTGCAATACTCAAGGATAAAAGACTCTGTTTGCAATACTTAAGGCAAAACAATTTCCATATATACCAATATACATACAGATTATTACAACGTCCTCAAAACTGCTCTGAGTAAATGTATTGAAATCACTGTAAAATGATGTTCTATAGCTAAAAGTGCAGAGGCAATAAAATACGACGCCTTCTACAAAAAAGGTTTGATTTATTAGAACACGTTTCGCCTCTGAATCGGTAACTCGTCCGTTATTGACAAGTAGGAATGCCAAATTAAAAAGGGTGCCCGGTAAAAAAAGTGCAAATAATGCCAGTGTATTTCCAGCCCCGGAGGTAAAATCTTAAAACCAGCAGCAGCAGCAGCAGCACCTATAGTTGAGACACTTTCCTGGGCAGGGGTCGCGGTCGGGGGACGCGCGGGTCCGAGGCGTCCAGCTTCATGCTCCCGGTGCGCAGCTGGTGCGGTTTGGGGGGCAGCGCCGGAGCGTCCGTCTGGGGCGGAATGGAGAGACTGTGGGGCAGCGGCACGGGCCGGCGCGGGTTGTCCCTGACGAAGACGCTGTAGGGCGGCGGCGTCTTGTTCTCCCGCCGTATGGGTTCGTCCGAGCCGCTGGAGATGGAGGTGGGCAGGGTGGCGGGCGGGCCGAGCGGCAGGTGGAACGGAGGGTGGTCGGAGGCTGGGAGCTCGGTGCCGGACGCCTCCGAGACGCTGCAGCGGCTGAGGGACGAGATGCCGCTGCTGTAGCTGCCGGACAGCACCGGCGAGCTGGAGACCAGGCCCGACGACTGGCACTCGGTGGGCGACGGCGTGAACGGGGGCACCGTGTTCTGGAGGGAGAAAGGAAGAGATGAATAAGGAAGGAATAGTTTAGTAGGGAGTAGTACAGCACTAACAAAAGGGACGTGGTGTACAATTTTAGTGTTGTGACATTCCTGTGTAATTGTATTTGACGACTTTCTGAATGATAAAGTAATGTAAATGTGACGTACACAGCCAGATAATAACAAATCTAAAAACAACATTATATTAAAGCAAGATGGGGAACCTGACCTGAAGTATTAGTCTAACTAATACTTAATAACACTCACCAACACTTAAAGTGCCCCCTACAGGTCCGGCGTCTCATTGAACTAAAATGCAGTTAAGATAAATATATTTAGAATTTTGCTAAATATTGTAAAAATGTCATCACAGAATAGCACATTTTTTCGGTTTGTAATTTCACTTCCTGTTTGTAATTGATAACATCACACTAGGAAATTACCGGCAAACACTGGGAAAAAAATAATCTAATGTAAAAAAAAAATTTACTTGACAAATAAAAATATATGAGGGAACCTTGATTTTGTTGAATTAATGTTTAGAGAGTCAAAAGTTGTGTAAATTCTGCATAAACTTCGACTGGAATGAGACTGGTGAGATGTCACTTATTTTCTACAGATTTTTCGACTTTTCTCCACAAATACCTGCTCGATTGGTGTAAAACTAAAATGTATACGTACAACAGGTATAAATACACAAAACAAAGTCAAAATTAGAAAATTGTAAAAACCTGTCAAATGCACAAGCACAAGTTTATATTCACATGCATTCATATTTTGGCTTGTGCACAGCTTTTTTTCAAGCGCAGCCAATCAGGGCCTTGCTTCTCGGCTCTTACCTCCGAGTTGATGAGAAATAAAATACTTAATTATTAACTGCATTTTGCTCTCATTTTGTCACAAAAAGTGCTGATTTTACAAGATTTTGTTTGGGTGAAAACATTTACTAATTTATCAAAAAATTACAACAACAAAAAACTCTTTAGGAGTATAGATTGAATTGAAATGACTTATTTAAGCTAAATTATTGTCACGATTATAATTTTAGTTCTTACAATTATTTTTTTCTCCTACTGACGTTTTTTTCTTTTTTTTTTTTAAAAAGCAAAATTTAGATTTTTTTTAGATTATTATTCGTGCTTTGTCGTAAAATGTGAAATTTAAAATGGATTGTATTTGAATGTTCATCGATATTGAATAACCTTAATACAAATTCTCCCCATGTCGCATTTTCTAAAGACCAAACCAAATGACTGTAACATCTTAAATCAGGTTAAAAAACAAAACACGGAATAAAACCAACTCTAACTAAAGCCAGTGCTTTTCTGAGTCCGACCGTGTTTCTGAGCGTTTTTTTAAGCACACCTGAGCACAGATTGCCTCGACTCTCTGTGGTTTTGTGAACGCCTCATACCAAAGAAACGGGGACACTGAACAGATTGGGAGGGCCAGGTTTTTCCCCTCCATCAGCTGGCCCTGTGCGCCGGGATGAAAACGCACAATATGCCACACTTCCCTCTTCAAAATCCGATTACTCATCAACAGTTTTTCTAAGCTATTACGGCCCGGTACCATTATTTCAGCTACATTTTAATTGGATCTACTGAAGTATACGATTGCCCGGTAAGGCCGAATTAGTCACGCTACAGCCGACTTTTTAAAGACTTTTATGTGCAACTCTGGAAAAATGATTCTTATTATACACATGGAACAGCCTGGATTTGACTTTCTATTTTGAGCGGACTGTAATTATCCCGGCGTGTAGTTATTTCCATTTTTTACGACATTGATTTCTTCACGAGATGTTGTTCCTGACACGGGCTGCATTTTTTATTTAAAGCTTCATGTTGTTCTCTCAAGATTTTATTAAACATGACAAAGACGTTTGAAGAAAGGTCGAGGAGGCTGAGAACTGTATGCACAGCGCTGCGGCACATGTGCAACACATTTAACCCCTGCACCAGCGCCGAGCATGCTGCAGTTTGACCCTATTCAGATAGTTGAACCGCTATAGCAATGCTGCATTCATATGTCGGACTGGTCACTGGTTTCATCTCCCTGAGTTCAGATGTGCATGATTGACAGTTTCATGAGCCTGACGTAAGTAAACACATCTGATTGCACGGTTCTGTTTGAGTTTGGCTTCTGTTTGAGTTTGGCTTTGAGCGGTGACCAGAGATGTGTGTATTCTGGAGCTGTAACTAAGGCTAATTTCAGTAGTCGACTTGTCAGCGATTATTTCTATTATCTTGACACCGACAAACAGAACTGAAAGGTCTTTCGTATGTGTTTTTGGGTCTGTATTTTCCAGAAAACAATCACGATTTCTCACATTCTCTTGGTGTGAAAGGTTTGATGGCCACTGGTTTAGCGCTTCAATGTCACATTTTAGTTGTATTGTACTGTTTACACATGTTTACGTTCGTTCTTAAACTCCTTTGTGTGTGCGATGGTCAAATACTGCCCTCTAGTGGACGTTATTGGTTTAGGTTTTGTTTCTGCCACATGTGCTCAGTCAAGTACAGTCGGCAAAAACATCTGGTTTTCCTATATATAAAACTTATGCTAAAGTCTGAGCTATGAATCAGTACTTGTTAAAAATGTTAGCTGTTGCTAGCTGCTGTGCATGTAGCCGTGTTCTATTTTAAGCTAGGCTATGTGTCCAGACTTTTATTTTATTGGCTCTTACACGTAAAGGTACGTTTATACGGTCAACGTTGTAATTCCTTAATGTAATAAGGTACAAGTTATGTACAAACTATTTATTTTCAATGTACCTGCATGTACATTTGTGAGCAGTTCATCAATACACACTTCTATGTGTTTTGTTAGTTTTAAATAACAAAAAAACAGAAATCAAAAAGGAAAGATGTTAACAAATAGGCAAGTTGTGGAGAGAAATTTCTAAAAAGGCCAGTAAGGACAAGTCTTCTCTACATGGTCGTTGGACTCTCTTTTTTGTATGTTCAGGGGTCGGCCCTATGTTCCTCAGCCCTATGTTCCTCAGTCCTATGTTCCTCAGTCCTATGTTCCTCGGCCCTATGTTCCTCGGCACTATGTTCCTCGGCCCTATGTTCCTCGGCCCTATGTTCCTCGGCCCTATGTTCCTCGGCCCTATGTTCCTCGGCCCTATGTTCCTCGGCCCTATGTTCCTCAGCCCTATGTTCCTCAGTACTATGTTCCTCAGCCCTATGTTCCTCAGCCCTATGTTCCTCAGCCCTATGTTCCTCAGCCCTATGTTCCTCAGCCCTATGTTCCTCAGTCCTATGTTCCTCAGTACTATGTTCCTCAGCACTATGTTCCTCAGCCCTATGTTCCTCAGTACTATGTTCCTCAGTACTATGTTCCTCAGCACTATGTTCCTCAGCCCTATGTTCCTCAGCCCTATGTTCCTCAGCCCTATGTTCCTCAGCCCTATGTTCCTCAGTCCTATGTTCCTCAGTACTATGTTCCTCAGCACTATGTTCCTCAGCCCTATGTTCCTCAGCCCTATGTTCCTCAGCCCTATGTTCCTCAGCCCTATGTTCCTCAGTACTATGTTCCTCAGCCCTATGTTCCTCAGCACTATGTTCCTCAGTACTATGTTCCTCAGTACTATGTTCCTCAGCCCTATGTTCCTCAGTACTATGTTCCTCAGTCCTATGTTCCTCAGTACTATGTTCCTCAGTACTATGTTCCTCTGTACCTATGTTCCCCGAGACCTGGGTTTGGGTTATATGCTGCTATATTTTATGCTGTAAAACCACATTTCTGCACAATTATTGGGGATGTGGAACCTAAACCAGTAACATATGTTAGTATTAGCAGAGTTCCCCCATTCAACGAACTGCAAGAACATAGGTACTGGGGAACATGGGTACCGGGGAACATGGGTACCGGGGAACATGGGTACCGGGGAACATGGGTACCGGGGAACATGGGTATGCACCCGTATGTTCGCTATCTGTCCAGCCCAGATAGAAACATCCTAGTGAGGACAGAATATGCATACTTTTTTATACTTTTCTTGACAAATAATATTTTCCAGCACCATGAACCTTTACAGGAGAACATATTTTTCATCCTTCCCACTGCCCTCGCGCGCTTCCCCTGCCCTCGCGCGCTTCCCCTGCCCTCGCGCGCTTCCCCTGCCCTCGCGCGCTTCCCCTGCCCTCGCGCGCTTCCCCTGCCCTCGCGCGCTTCCCCTGCACTCGCGCGCTTCCCCTGCCCTCGCGCGCTTCCCCTGCCCTCGCGCGCTTCCCCTGCCCTCGCGCGCTTCCCCTGCCCTCGCGCGCTTCCCCTGCCCTCGCGCGCTTCCCCTGCCCTCCCGCGCTTCCCCTGCCCTCCCGCGCTTCCCCTGCCCTCCCGCGCTTCCCCTGCCCTCGCGCGCTTCCCCTGCCCTCGCGCGCTTCCCCTGCCCTCGCGCGCTTCCCCTGCCCTCGCGCGCTTCCCCTGCCCTCGCACGCTTCCCCTGCCCTCCCACGCTTCCCCTGCCCTCCCACGCTTCCCCTGCCCTCGCACGCTTCCCCTGCCCTCCCACGCTTCCCCTGCCCTCCCACGCTTCCCCTGCCCTCGCACGCTTCCCCTGCCCTCCCACGCTGCTTCCACTGCCCTCCCACGCTTCCCCTGCCCTCCCACGCTTCCACTGCCCTCCCGAGCTCATGTGTGTTGGCTGATGCTGATAAGCGAGGCCGCTGGAGGTCCAGAGCAGGTCTGCCCCCGACTGTGCTGTGATGGGCGGCTCTGTATCTCGCTCCAGGACTCCTCCATTACCACAAAACACACAGACGCGCACACACCTCGTCCACACACACACACACACACACACACACACACACACACACACACACGTTTGATTGACAGGGCCTGCTGGGCGCCGAGCTGTCATTCACACTTTCTCTCTCTCCGTTTCTCCCTTCACACTTGACACAAGCAGAGACCACACACATGCAGTCGCGTGGTCCGGGTTACACGTCTCTGTAAGTCTGGAGCTGAGCCAGGTGCGTTTGTGGCAGGAAAGTGATAGCGGTCGTTTTATAGTTGAGGATAATAATTTTGCTTTTTACGTTAAAAACATTATAGTTTGTTTTGTGCTTAGGCTTGGTTTACTCCTTAAGGATTATTCCACGTTAACGATGACTGTACATTATAGAAATTGTTTGATGCACTGATATTTTTTGATTTTTTTTTGTTCAAACAATAGCTCAACAATAGACCTAAATGTAAATAACTTTTTTTTCAATCTGTTTTTGTAACATTTAAAATGAATTTGTCTGTCAGAAAGTTACCTTATAAACATTACTAACATTTTGACCTTTTCCTGAATTGTTTTAGAATGGTCTCGATCTACATCAGAACTAATACAAAAACACATTAAAATATAACCGCAAGCGGCAATGATCGGCCCTCGCTACGCCGCCGCCGCGCCGCAAAAGGAGGGGGCGCTAACGCGCCCCAATTGTCCTTTTATTACGCCTACTGCTGAATCTGTGACGCTGTCACATCTTCTCCCCTTTGTTTTACCATCAAAAAGCAATTTTATTTTGAATTCTTGGCAAAATGTGCGGCTTTGCCGCACAGACACCGTGACTCTTTGAATAAAAATGTGGATAACTTTTGATGGTCCACCCCTGAAGATGAGTCTCACCAAATTTCAGGTTAATAGGGCTGACGCCCTAAGAGGAGTTTGTGAAAGTCTAAAGTGTAAACATGTTCTGGCGATTTCCCCATTGGAATAACATGGAAGGTTTCGGTCATCGTTACGGCAACGCCATAACAATTATGACATGGGTCTCATTGACTTTTTTGATGGGGATTCTAAAATTGAGTTGTGTGTCAAATTTCATATCATTTCGCAAAACTAAATATTTAACCTCCATATAAAATCTGTAGGGGGCGCTGTGGCTACAAATTAATTTATTTCACTTCAAGTAGGTTTAGGGCAAAGAGTTTAACAACTGATTCTAATTTGACGCAATTCGGACTTTATCTGCGCAAACGGCAGAAATGTAAAATTTGGGAGATTTCTGAAATTCTTGCTACAGTTTGCGGCTTCGCCGCACAGAGACCGTGACAGGTATCAATGTAATTTGGATAACTTTTGATGTCCCACTCCTCAGTAGCATTTTCACCAAATTTCAGCTTTTTAGGGCCAACGCCCTGGGAGGAGTTCGTAAAAGTACGACGTTTGGAAAAACTCCGAAGTCATGTTTAGCCATTTTTGAAGCAATATGGCCGACATTTGGTTGGGCGGACGGCGTTGCCGTGTTAATATTTTTTACTTCTCTTGTCACCATCTACCTCTGCGCCAAATTTCATGATTCTACGATCAGATTTTTTTTGAGTCATTTCCCATCTCTCAATGCATTTTTGGTACATTTGGGGGCGCTGACGGGCCAATTTTTTTTATTTTAGAAAAGGGAAATAGCCAGAATGTAGAGAGGCACGATTTTTAGAGGTGTGCAAATTTTTGTGACTTTTCGTCAATGTTCACTGGGTGAAAAATAGGGGGGTTGGTCCCGAGAAGAAGAAGAAGAATAATATTCCGATGCGAAAACAATGTTTCCCATTTTTCAAATATCATAAACTATACATTTTCGGAAAGCGCTCGCGCTTTCCTACCTCATGGTGTGGGTCCCTGGTCACTGACGGGTACTTTCGTTAATTTTGAGTGGGCTCCGCCCACTTTTTTTTGGCCACGTTTTTGGCCCTCTATACAGTAATAATGTTCAATTTTTGCATTACATGCTTATATGCACGGAACATGCAAGAGATGGGGAACGTATTCGTGAGGTACTTAGCGAAAATGAGTGCTTTATATGGGGATGACAACAGCTATGCGGTCGTCATCTCAATGTAAAGTGCTCGTTTAGTGCGCACTTTTGCACGGGCTTCGCCCGTTTACAACGGTAATGTTCCATTTTCCTACTACTAATTAATATGCACGGGGCGTGCATGAGTGAAGGAGTGCGTTAGTGAGTGTTTGGAAGTGGGCGAGCGCTTCGCGCTCGATTTCGTGCGCACAATGTGCGCACTTTCGCAGCCGTGCTTCGCACGGCCTTACGAGACTAATGGGCCTCTTGCCAGCTTGTGGCGCTCGGGCCTAATAAACTATTATTTTGTGTTTAGAGCATTTAGTAGTATATATATATATATATATATATATATATATATATATATATATATATATATATATATATATATATATATATATATATATATATATATATATAATATATATAAATATATTTTCATATATGAACATGTATTGCACAGATGACAGTTGTAACACATTTTCACTCTTATACATGAACATGTATTGCACAGATGACAGTTGCAAGTCTCAGCAGACGTGGTAAAAGTGGACAAGGTGACATATCGCCCCAGTAGCACGTGCACATTAAGTAAAATCGGGAATTAGCCCGGGGCCGTCCCACTGCGGGGCCCTTTTCGCGGGACAGTCGGGGCATAAAATGACCGAATCAGCAGCGGCAGCAGCAGTGGAGCAGTTAGCGGCTTGACTGAACAGTAATGCAGAGCTCTCCAGCCTCCAGTCGGCGCGGAGCGGGATAAAGACCCCGGAGCGAAGAGCTAACACGTTATTAGCCGCTCAGGATAAAGACCCAGGGCTGTCACTAAGCAAGGTCAGCCCGTCTCAGAACAAGAAAGAGAACTTGGAAAAGTGGCAAGTAGACTCTTTCGCTGCTTTTAAACCAGTGTGCCCGTGTGTGAGCAGAATTACACAGTAGGTTTTAATAGTAGAATGGATATTAGCCATCGATTATGAGGAATCAAGAGCAAACTGTCAGGCAAAGAAAAACATTTAAAGCCCCAGGACACAACCATTTAGTCAAACAAGCTGAGCAAAATTAAAGCTTGTCCTTTTTTAATTTTGGATGAAATTATTGCACTGTAAATTGTACCAAAAAAAAAAAAAAAAAAATGACTCGTACTCGTTGTTCCTTGTGCTATAATATTCCACATTTCTATTTCCATGCCTGCCACCTCCAGAAAGTTACATACTGTTGCTTCGGTTAACAACATGAATAGCAAGTAACTGAACTAATGTGCTTTATTAATTCATATTTACAAATATGCAGCTTCTCATAATGGTTTTTCCATGTCGTTTATGAGTTTAATCTGACAGTAAATACAAGGCGTACTCAAGTCTACTGAACATCACTGTCAATCTGTGTTTTTCAGAGCCTAAAGCATTGTATATCGACGTTACCACAAGTTAAGCCGTGATATATCGTGACAGACTTCTGGATGAATACGTGTATCAACACAGAGATGCAAATCTTTTAGTCAAGATGAAGTTATTAGAAATTACCGAGCTCTACACTTCTGAACCTGCAGACTGGTGCATCTGAAGAGCTGGAAATGTGACTTCATCATAGGACAGTTGTATTCTGATATAGAGGAAAGTGAGATTCTAATGCATTTTGTTATTCTACGTGATCAAAACATAATTTTAGTCAACTTTTAACACCGGTTTTAAAGGATATCCATGAATCAGGACGCGTATCGTGAGGTACTAGGCAACACATAGCCCTAGTGGGTTGTTTTACACGTTCTATTGTAAAACATATGCTTTATTTATTTTTATACCAATCTAAAGCTGCGTGCAAAGAGTTTTTCTTTCAAATATATAATACAGGAAAATAGCTATTTTTTTCTTGCCATCCTGCGATTGCTCTGTTTAATTTGTCTGACCAGCCATTCCCAACATGTTTTGGCAGACTACTTATCAAAACTGTGTGGGTCTGGGGATCGACCGCTGAATTTAAATTTCTAGGGCGGAGTTTAGAGAGCAGAGACAGAACCAATCACATAAAACCAGAAGTGACGCTTAACCGGATATTACGTAGCCCATGTCAACAAGGCGTGTTCCGCGTTATCCGTCCCCGAACGCAGAAAATGTCTCCTGAATCGCGATGACGCCCTTCGCACAACCGCATCTAACACACGTTCATCACGGCGAGTAGAGCGGACTTTCCTGATTGTTCAAACCGAAGCTAGAGCAGAAGTAAACACTCGGTCACGAGCCGGGTCACGAGCCGGGTCACAAGCCGGGTCACGAGCATGGTCCACCATCTTGAATGTTTTGGAACGGGGGTGACGCGTTAAAACCTCCGCCTGGGATTGGATCGGACGATTATGGTCCGACCACTTCATTGGCTCTGACTCGGGTTCCTGACCCTTCTGCATTTGAACAGAATGTGGGAGGGGCTGGCGGGTCAGGCAACTGTTTAATCACATCGGATTTTGGGATTCACATTTCACTTCAATCAATCACGTCGAAGGCCCAGAAGTGAGATAAAAATCAGATTTCGTGAACATAGCCAGTGTGAAAAAAAAACTGACCTTTTGTGGAGATCTTGAGTTGGTGATCGGGGACTGTGACCTCGTGGTTTTAGCGGAAACTGTTGACACAAACATGAGACAAGTTCAAATGTTAGAGTCAGTGCATCATAAAGAGAGTAATTTACAGCAGAAGAAAGTCCACGCGAAAGCAAAGTTCATCAAAAAAGCATCAAAAGTGATCCAAGACCGCTGGAAACCAAATGTATAAATCATCTCTTCAGTGTTGCACCTGTTAGTGAGGGAGTTGCATCAAACAGAAAGTTAAAAAAGAAGACTCAAAACAATAAAGATTTCAGGTCTGTTAGAAGAAAAAGGTGCAATGATGGGTAAGAGTGTGAGAAGAGAACACCTCTGGGAACGAGCATTAGCAACAGAGGTGTGCAATGAAATGATTTTAGTTATTGTGGAGATATAGATGTCGGAGTATATAGTGTACATCTGTCACAATCGACCGATCCTTTAATCCTTTTTTTGGGGTCAATATTTGCTGTGGGTATTTACTATGTGGACAATGATTTTCCTTTACAACGATAAAATTTGTAAGAGCTGTAACGCTTGAATAAAAACGTGTCTGACTCAATAGATACAAACTAACTACTAAAGTCTTTAATTCTGCTCTTTATTTATATCAGCTCATGTTTTGTTTTTTTTATGATTTATCTCAGTGGCATAAAGTAGTGTCAGTATTATAGTCTATATTTTCTTTGGAAAAATACCACACGCAAAATGTGTTTCAAAAGAGCTGCAAAAAAAACTGATAAAGGATACACAAGACCGTATCACACGTGAGCACTTCTTCCACCACTGATTTGTATATAATGATAAAATAATAATATTATAGCAATAACAAAAATGAGTAGATGACAGTATAATGCAACATTTTGGGAAGATTTTGTAGAAGAAATAGTCCGAAAGTTGAAAGAAGAGTTGGAATTTTTATGTGGGAGAAATGTATTCCTTTCTGGAGACGTGAACCCTAAGACATTGCGACTGTGTGTATCCCAGTCTGGCCATGCTTCGGCTGCAAAGAGGATGTTTTCCCTATTTTCTCCCACAAAGCCATCATATCATTTTATCAATACATATCAGAAAGAACTGGGACTGTGCTATTTGTCGCTATGAACAGAACAGGACAGGATTTGAACTGGGATTGACATATAAGCCCTCAAAGTCCAGGAGATCTTTGTGTTCTCTCTGTAAATAAAACCTTGGCATCGTTGCAGATTTGCGGCGCTACGAGACAAAACCCAAAGACCAGATTTGAAAAGGAGACGGAGGAAAAAGCTATAGTGTTAGGCAATAGATCTGCAGGCGTCAAAAGCAGTGGAAAAGGGTTAGTATCATCTTCTTTTCATCTGCCGTTACCTGTGTACGGCGGCCTAGGAGGGACAGGCGGGCACAGCTGTTTGCCCCAGGCCTCAGAGAAGTACGGACTTCCCTCTTTGACACTGTCTAGGCTCCAGCTACTCGGGGCGGGCCTCACTTATGGTGCACAAAACATCAACACGTCACCACATACACAAAACACAAACGACACGATGGGAGCAATAGTGGAAAGACGGGACTGTATGGAGAGAGTTAAAGAGTGGCCAAAAGAAAACGACTGATGTGGCTCTTGTTTGAACAGCGTTGCTATGGTGAGTCTGGAGTGATTCGACAGCGGTCTTTTATTCTGGGCTTATTATAAATCTGTGAACATGCTTTGTACCACAGACATTGTCTGACTTCATCGCCACCACAGACATTGTTAATTCGGCCCTCAGAGGCGACTGTTGTTGTGATTTTGGGCCTTACAAAAATAAATTGATTTGATTTGATTTGTAAAATCATAACGGAGGCGACTGAGGCAGTGAAGTTAAAGTTTAGAATCAGAAAAGGTTTATTGCCGTTGTCAGGGAACAATATTCACAGGCCAGGAACTTGCTTTGGTGATTCGGTGCAACATAAAGCAATGAACAATAAGTATTATGATTAACTGCCATCGGAGTGAAATAAAAATAATACTAATAATAAAGGGTTAGGGTTAGGGACAAATAAACGCACATGTGCTATCCGCTTAACCACATAGCGGCATGAAAAATACTATTTTCTCACCTCAAAATTGTATTTGAGTTTAATAAACAGAATAATATGTGATAAAGTAGGTAATATATCTGTAGATTAAAAAAAAAAAATCTGTAAGTATTTGTTCAGTAAATCCTAAGAACCAGGATCTTGCGTTAATTAAAAAACAAATAAAAGTGTCCATCATGATCTAATTTTAAGTAAACAAAAAAACACCATTAAACGTCTTTAAACCAGGCTCTGCTGTCACTCCCACGTGTTTTGCATTTGCCAAAATCAACTTGATTTTTCATATTTTATGCCACTCTGAGGTTAATCCCAGTTTCTCCTTTGAAATCCCATTATGTTCCACTCCACTACTGAACAACAGGGTTAGCAGGTTTTTACACATAATAAGACCTCATGGGGTTTTTGTTGCGGGCGAAGAAAGTAATATTAACATAATAGCGCAGCTTTTCTTATTTGCTATCTGTGACCGGACAAATAGACATTTCCAATTAATTGCGGCACAAACCAAATGTTTCTACAACAATGGTACTGTTTAAAAGCTTGTTAAAGTCTTGAAGTCTTAAAAAACAGAACTAAATTGTTTTTAACAGTTTGCAGCTCCAGTTTGAAGATATTTTATAGAGTTTATACGCACTTTTTTACAACGTTCCTAGCATGCTAACAACAACTGTCATTTTTCTCAACAATATGGAGCTTCTGAGGAGGTGTTGTTTTACCATCACAAGCTCGTTTATGTTCAAACACATTCATGACACAGTGAGAAAGAGAGCGCGCCGAAGGTAAAACCGAACAAAGCCCTGATGGCGTTTATGTGGGAGGATTTCTAACCAACTGTAACGTTTTATAGTATCATTTCTGGTCTAAAAGGGGTTAGCATTGAGAATACCTGTCTTTTAAACATTCATATGCCGGTTTAAAGATATTTTATAGAGTTTATACGCACTTTTCAAAACGTTCGCAGGATGCTAACAACAACTAGCATGCTAACAGCTGCTTTTACAAGATATCTGTACTGGAAACTCATTTTTCTCAACAATATGGAGCTTCCGAGGAGGTGTTGTTTTACCATCACGAGCTTCTATCTTCTATTATTTTTGGATTTTAAAGGCGTTAGCATTGAGAATACCTGCCTTTTAAACATTCATATGCCGGTTTAAAGATGTTTTATAGCGTTTATATGCACTTTTCACAACTTTCCCAGGATACTAACAGCTCGGTTATGTTCAAACACCTCTAGCATTTCTGCTTTAAAAGCCGTTAGCATTGAGAATAACTGCCTTTTAAACATTTATATGCCGGTGTAGGAACCAAAACTGCATGTAAGTAATCAGGAACAGCCGGATTTTAACGCTTTTTCAAATCAAACTGAAATAACGTATCTTTGCTTCTAAAATGGTCACTATCATACATGTTTTAGGCTATACGTTGATATTGTGACCTGAATACGGACATCCTAAGGAAAACGCAACGAAGCAGACGGGCTGAACGTAAATTCCGAGAGAAGAGAGGGACAAACAGGAAGTCGGTTCCCGCCGTAGTCATGGGTAACGTGAGGTCCCTTCAAAATAAAATGACGGAAATAGCGAGCCTCATGCGGTCCCAGAGGATTTATAGGGACAGCAGCGTCTTGATTTTCACAGAGACCTGGTTAACAGCAGAAATGCCAGACTCTATTGTAGGTTTGGACAATTTTCATCTGCTGCGGGCGGACAGAACGAGAGAATCCGGGAAGAAAAGAGGTGGAGGTCTGGCGGTGTATGTGAACACGAGCTGGTCCAAACCCGAACACTGCACAGTGAAGGAGCAGCTATGTAACAGGGATATTGAACTATTGGCTATTGGCATGAGGCCATATTATCTGCCCCGGGAGTTCTCACATGTGATTTTGATCGCAGTCTATGTGGCCCCGTCTGCCAATGCTGAAAATGCTTGTGAAGCACTGCTCTCCTGCACTTGTAGGCTGCAAACACAGCATCCACAGGCGCTCTTCCTCATCTCTGGTGACTTTAACCACGCTTCTCCCTCTTCTGTTCTACCAACATACACCCAGTATGTTACCTGCCCCACCAGAGAGAATAGAACATTGGACTTGTTTTTTGCCAACACCAAGGAGGCTTATTCTTCTTCCCCCCTCCCTCCCCTGGGCAGCTCGGACCACAACCTTGTACATCTGAGGCCTGTGTATGAACCCATCGTGCGCAGGCAGCCTGTGGTGTCCCGTGAGGTGAGGATGTGGTCTGCTGAGAGCGAGGAGGCTCTGAGGGACTGCTTCAGCACCACTGTCTGGACTGAGCTTTATGACCCACCCACATGGAGAGGACATCAACACCATCACAGAGTGCATCACGGACTACATCAACTTCTGTTTTGAGAACATTGTTCCCTCCCGGACGGTGCGGTGTTTTCCAAACAACAAGCCATGGATTAACCGTGAACTGAAGGCTTTGCTGAAGGAGAAGAAGAGAGCCTTCAGGTCAGGGAACAAGGAGGAGCTGAGGACTGTGCAGAAGGAGCTGAAGGAGCAGAAGGAGCTGAGGAGGAAGATCAGGCAGGCTGAGGCCGGCTACAAGAGGAGGATGGAGGAGCAGCTGCAGCAAAAGAACATTCAGGGAGTGTGGAGGAGCCTGAAAACCATCTCGGGCTTCAAAATCCCCCCTGCCCAGACAGAGGGGGATCTACAGTGGGTGATTGATTTAAATGCTCACTTCTTGAGGTTTGATCGGTCACCCGCCCCTCCCCCTGCACAGCTGCATGCTCCCTCTTCCACAGCTGGACAATGCCCTGCATCTGTTCCTCTTCGCTTATCTGCCCCGGACCATCAGCTCCCCACTTCGCCTGGACTCACCCATCGCCCCAGCACACGGTCCCCCTGCCAACCACTGACTGTCACAGCAGCACAGGTGAGGAGTGAGCTGAAGAGGATTAAAGTGAGGAAGGCAGCAGGACCTGATGGCATCAGCCCCAGGCTCCTTAAGTCCTGCGCAGATGAACTGTGTGGAGTTATGGAGCATGTCTTCAACATGAGCCTGAAGCTGAGGGTGGTACCACAGGTCTGGAAGACCTCCTGTCTGGTACCTGTGCCTAAGACACCGCGCCCCAAAGACCTCAACAGCTTCAGGCCAGTGGCTCTCACGTCCCACCTGATGAAGACACTGGAGCGGCTAGTCCTGGACCACCTCCGCTCCACCGTGAGCTCAGCCATGGACCCGCTGCAGTTTGCATATCGGTCTGGCGTCGGAGTGGAGGACGCCGTCATCTCCCTGCTGCACCGCTCTCTCTCTCACCTGGAAAAGCCTGGCAGCTCTGTGAGGATTCTGTTCTTCGATCTTTCCAGCGCCTTCAACACCATCTAGCCGCTGCTCCTGAGGGACAAGCTGGAGACGGCTGGTGTGGAGTATGACCTGGCAGAGTGGATCCTGGACTACTTCACAGACCGACCCCAGTTTGTGAGAGCCCGGAACTGTGTGTCTGACACTCGGACCTGCAGTGTGGGGGCGCCCCAGGGCACTGTCCTCGCGCCCTTTCTCTTCACCCTTTACACTGCAGACTTCAGACATGACACGGACAGCTGTGTCCTGCAGAAGTTCTCTGACGACTCTGCCATCATCGGACTCATCACGGACGACGATGACGTGGAGTACAGAGGACTGGCGCAGGACTTTGTGGACTGGTGTCAGCGGAACCACCTCCTCATCAACGCGGGGAAGACCAAGGAGATGGTGGTGGATTTCCGCAGACGCCACCCCACTGCCCCCTCACCAGTGAACATCCAGGGACAGGACATTGAGAGAGTGGACTCATACAAGTACCTGGGTGTTCATCTGAACCACAAACTGGACTGGACTCATAACACAGACGCACTGTACAGGAAGAGCCAGAGTCGGCTCTACCTCCTGAGGAGACTCAGGTCTTTTGGAGTGACAGGGCCACTCCTGGAGACCTTCTACGACTCTGTGGTGGCATCGGCCCTCCTGTACGGTGTGGCCTGCTGGAGCAGCAGCATCACAGAGAGGGAGAGGAAGAGGCTGGACAGAGTCATCAAGAAGTCCAGCTCCGTCCTGGGCTGTGCTCTGGACTCGGTGCAGGAGGTGGGGGACAGGAGGGTCCTGGCTAGAGTCACATCTATGCTGGACCATGAGTGTCACCCCCTGCAGGACACTCTCTCCGCTCTGGAGAGCAGCTTCAGTGAGAGACTGATCCACCCTCGATGTGTGAAGGAAAGGTTCCGTAGGTCTTTCCTTCCTGCTGCTGTCGGACTTTATAACAAAAACTGTTAGTACTGAACACTCGCAATACTGACCTAACCTAATACTGATGTGCAATTCTGTCATATGTGCAATTACTGTGAAATTCATGTGCAATCTATGTGCCGTCGTGACACATATTCATGTGCAATTACTGTCGGGATCACATGCAATGGTATTTATTTATTTATTTATTTGTCTATGGGAGTTTTTATTTATTTATAGGAGATCTTCTACTGAAAGTGTTTTTCAGACTTCCTATAAGTGATCTGTTCTTCTGTATCTACCTCTGTATCTACCTGCGTTGCACCAATGAAATTTCTCCATGTGGGACAATAAAGGAATATCTTATCTTATCTTATCTTATCTTAATTACGATTATAAAAACCGAATGACCAGACCCCCCTCTCCGGATGAAAAGTTATGCAGCGCACCTTCAAATAAATGTCTCAAAGTTAAAAATACATTTCATTCTTTGCCAAACTGTTTGAGGGTAGACTGCCCTTTAAACCGGGAGACGGAGCCGTTTCTAAAAAATATTGCTGTGTATCTGAGCCAAAGGCAAGGACGAAGGCTTATTTCTTTCAGTTACTTTAGCGTCGGCGACGGAAACAATAAAGCGCTTCTATTCGGACTGTAAAAATAGAACGCCAATCTGTTAGCAAAGTTAACTAACAGGTTTTTATATATTTAGACTTCACGGCAAGATAATGTGACTAAATAACACGTTCGAACAGTCTCACTTTTGCATAATTTCATCACTTTCTACCGTCGTGACATTAATTTCGCGCACAGAGCCACCATATTGTCTCTGTTAATTTCTCTCGCGGCATTATTTAGCGATCACACTTTTATTTTAACAGATGAATACGGCGGGAAATTGTCACTTCCACACGCAACACTTTTATTCTGACGTGTCAGGTTTTTTTCTTCTCATCTTATTTATTCAAAGGTGAACCATGTTTTTTTTTTTAAGTGGCTAGTCTGCCATCTGTCGGCCTCTATGTTGATTTGACATTCATTTACCGTATTTCCTGGATTATGAATCGCACCTTTTTTCATGGTTTTGGCCCGGGTAACTGTTGTTTAAATAATCTTAAAGGTCCAGAAATTGATAATAATCCTATGAAGGTGTGCATTTGAACGCAACCACATGTAGATCTGACCTTTACATGGACAAAAACGACATAAAATCCTCGCTTTGGTTGTGAATCGGTGTAAAGGAAAAAGTCCTAAAAGTCTTGCCTGGGCGGGGCTTGGGACTGCTGCTCCGAGGCTCCAGAGTGTAGACACCTGACCTGCTGCCACACTCACGCCGCAGCCCTACATCAATATGTCCACACTCTACTCTTAACATAAGCCGTATTTTTTGTTGAGACTCGATCCGCCAAAAGTATACCGTATTGTGATATTAGGCTCTAAGCGACGCAGAAGAAGAATCTGCACTTCCTCTACCTCTGGAGTTTGTGGAGTTGTTTAGAAGTGACACAGAGGAAGAAGAATTCAATGGATTTAGTGATTTGGGGTAATACTGATGCTTTGGTAAACTTGTTAGCATGTTCTTTATGCTATAGTTATCTGAATAACTGTTCATATGTTACGTTAACATACCAGACACTTACCACAGTTCTGTCTGTGCCTCATGTAGCTGAAGGTGTTAGCGTTAGCATACGTACACCTATTCACCATGTTCTCTCATCTGTTATTATTTTAAATTGCATTTCTAGATGAAATGTCTTTTCTTGGTCTTGGATTTTATCAAATAAATTTCCCCCAAACATGCGACTTATACTCCAGTGCAACTTATATATGTTTTTTTCTTCTCTATTTTGTATTTTTTTTTTCGCTGTTGAGACTTATATTCCGGAAAATATGATAAATGTTACACCAAAAAAGCAATTGACCGCCACAATTTGAAAGAGGAATTTGCACCGCGCAGGAACATTAGGCTTTTAAACGCTCATGTTGTATATACATATTAGATTTAAATCACTTCTATTCTACACATTTTATCTTACACGCTGTTATATTTTAGCACATTCTATACTTTTTAACCAATATCATTATTACTACACATTGTTTTATGTTGCATTGCGTTTGAATCATTCACAGACAACGGCAATAAAACCGATTCTGATTTGATTTTGTCGCGATTGATCTGTTGTTTCTCAATTCCGGCAGTCGGACTTTGCGCCGCCGTAACCGTTGCACCTGATGCCCTTCCCGCAAATACATCACCGCCCATATACTTTACTGAACACCAACTGATATGCGGAATATGCAGAGAAAATTATACAATGTGTTACCTTTGTCCGGCGCCGAGAGGTTTGGGTCACTTCTCGGTAAAGTGGTGTCTCCTATTTGATGAGGAGGCGCTCTCTGTGAACACAAGAACTTAATTAATCACCCGATGTATGCAGTATTTGAATATTATTTTTGTACTGGTTTTGCAATGAACTTCAACAGACTGTTATTTTGAATCGATCGATGTGT
Organism: Eucyclogobius newberryi; assembly: GCF_026437365.1. Lineage (NCBI taxonomy): Eukaryota > Metazoa > Chordata > Actinopteri > Gobiiformes > Gobiidae > Eucyclogobius > Eucyclogobius newberryi. Next base: position 25,599,841 of record NW_027315834.1, read on the forward strand.
ACTTTTGCTCTTTTAGCGATCACTTCAGTAAAAACAAAAAAGTACACGTTGGTATATATATATATATATATATATTGTGGGCTGTTGTAATATATCAAACAAATAATGACAAAAGAGATGGAACAACACAGACCATGATCCTTTGCTCCGTTTCAGTGGAGACGACATGCGTCTCACTGCGATCGTAAATAAGACAATGAGTGAATAAGTACTTGAATTAAGTATTATTTATCTCAATTTGAGGATTTTTTGACTGACTTATAATACGAGTTTCCAGTGAAACAAATATAAACTGTCGCTCAAGCGTTTTATCACTTGAAATGAGCAGGAAAAAAAGCTACTGCACTTGAAAAAAGGGAAAAAAACTGCTAATTTCACAGGCAAATTTTATTTTAAGAAATTCGAAATATAATCAAGATAAATTTGACCTAATTCAAGCACTTATTTGCAACTTATCTTTATTATTTATTCCAGTGTATTAAGCACTTTTACATCTTAATTCTTTGACAATATTAATGTAACCAAAGGCTCGTCAATTATCATTTCTACAATTCTATCAGACAATTTGGCAATAAATATCATACCGTGACGTGAATATTGTGGTAAGCGTTTGAAATATTGTTACATCCCTAGTTTTAAGCTAAATTAGTTTGACATTTTTCTATATATTTATCTTTGTCAATCTCCCCACGGGAAAAAAGAAAAGCATGAAATAACAAGTGAAAGAAAGCACAAAGACATAGTATAGAGTGATGTTGTTGTGAAGTGTAGGAAATGATTTCCTTCAGAAACAGGGGCTTTGTCACTGAAGATGGAGCGTGTGATAGAAGTACTGCCCTTCAGCCAGAGAAGCAACAACAATATCAGGTTATTGTGCTGTTGCCTCACCATGTGGAGAGAAAATCTGTCATGTCTTTGCCCATGTCGCTTCATATGATGCATTTCTGCTGTTATACATATTTTATCCCTGCAGTGGAAGTAATCACAGTCATAATCACGCTGTAACTGTGGCTACTGCCAGTGGTAATTTCTTTTGGGATTTGCACCTGCAGAATGGGAAAATATTGCCAAATAGTGCCATACGCTTTGGGTAAAAAATGGAAAATGGCCGTGCAATTTGTCAATAGCAGCACTACACGCCTGCAGCAATTAAAAAGGGCTATAATTACAGCCAATGACATCGTGTCTTTGCACAATTTACTTGTGTCCAAAAACACGGCAGAGGGAGCAGTCTAAGTCTAGTAATGTTATACACTAAGTCTAGTAATGTTATACACTAAGTATAGTAATATTATATACTAAGTATAGTAATGTTATACACTAAGTATAGTAATGTTATACACTAAGTATAGTAATATTATACACAAAGTCTAGTAATGTTATACACTAAGTATAGTAATGTTATACACTAAGTATAGTAATATTATACACTAAGTATAGTAATGTTATACACTAAGTATAGTAATATTATACACTAAGTATAGTAATGTTATACACTAAGTATAGTAATGTTATACACTAAGTATAGTAATATTATACACAAAGTATAGTAAGATTATACACTAAGTATACTAATGTTATACACTAAGTATAGTAATATTATACACTAAGTATAGTAATGTTATACACTAAGTATAGTAATGTTATACACTAAGTATAGTAATATTATACACTAAGTATAGTAATGTTATACACTAAGTATAGTAATGTTATACACTAAGTATAGTAATGTTATACACTAAGTATAGTAATATTATACACAAAGTATAGTAATATTATACACTAAGTATAGTAATGTTATACACTAAGTATAGTAATGTTATACACTAAGTATAGTAATATTATACACAAAGTATAGTAATATTATACACTAAGTATACTAATGTTATACACTAAGTATAGTAATATTATACACTAAGTATAGTAATGTTATACACTAAGTATAGTAATATTATACACAAAGTATAGTAATATTATACACTAAGTATTACTATACACTAAGTATAGTAATGTTATACACTAAGTATAGTAATGTTATACACGAAGTATAGTAATATTATACACTAAGTATTACTATACACTAAGTATAGTAATGTTATACACTAAGTATAGTAATGTTATACACGAAGTATAGTAATGTTATACACTAAGTATAGTAATGTTATACATTAAGTATAGTAATATTATACAGATTTGATGCAGTGAACCAGCTCATAATATGAAGAAATTATGCATAGTAAATGTTTGATTCTATTTATCTTGTTTTTATTATTAATCATCGTTTGATGTTGCACCAAATCGCCGAAGCAAGTTCCTATGCTTGTGACTTTTGTTGATTGGCAATGATATATATGATATATATATACTGGTCATGGTTTATTGCTGTGCTTTAGTGTAAAATAGGATCAAATTATAGGGTAAAATACTGCAAACTCAAAATTCAACACTAATGAAAAGGAAAATTAAAAACACATTGCAATTTTCAACACCAAACGACAGCAGTGGGTATTTCTTACATATAACAACACTCATTAAATTATTTTCAAATGATTGTATCCAATTTGGTCTCATTTATGCATTGGCAATTGTTCAAAACAGTATATATATTTTTTTCAATACTACTTTTAGAATCGACCAGTATCTGGACATAGCTTTAGTTGGCACCGTGGGTCCGCCGCCCTGTCTTTGCCCACCTGTGCAGGCTCCAGCGGGTTGGGGAAGATGGCGCTGACCGGCCGCTCTCGTGGAGACAGACAGGCGTTTTCCCTGGAATGCTTGTGCTTCTCCGCCATCTGAGGAGAACCTGAAACGACAAGAGCCAAGACATAGTACCACCTACGCGCTCGACAGGCCCCTTCCAATACACCCGGGACCTGAAAAAGCAGCAGCAAGGTGTTGAGACCATTACCCACAAATACAGGCAATCAGGAAAGGCCAATCTCTCCTGCTGCCCGCCGGCCTCTCTCTCTCTTTCAGCCTCACCGAGTCCACGGCGTGATAAATGGCTCCTGCGCGCTCCCACTCGCTCGTACGCTCGCACCTGCCTCGCCCCTTCTAGTGCGCCGGGTAGTTTCCGACAGAGGGAGGCGTGAGAAGAGGCGTACGCAAAGTTCACGGAGCAATAATAATAATAATAGAAGCCGCTGTGACTCGTGTGCGTTTGTAATTGACGACCTGATGAATGAGCCGGACAGAACGAGCAGAAAGAGCAGCGTTTTTTTTGAAAGGTTTAGTTAATTATCAGGGTTAAAGATGGAAGATACGGCACAAAAAGAGATAATATGGTAACACTGGACTAAATTTACATATCTCCAAAAAAACAATTGCATTATTATTGTATCGTAATGCTTTAAAATGCTTTAGTAAACTATAAGGTTTTAATGTGTAAGCTACTTGTTTTAAAGCACTTAAGACAATAACTAGCATTTGCAGATGACTCAGCTTCATAATCATGTGCAATACTGTCATAATCATGTGCAATACTGTGACATAATGTCAATAATCCTGGTGCAATATTCTGTCCATATAACAGCTGTAATTAAGAGTATTATTGTTATTTTTATTAAAAGTATAAGAAGTTTTGTTTTGAGTCTTTCTACATAAGTATTTTTATAAGTTATGTTTTTTCTATTATTATATTATATGCAACACTGGGATTTCCTAATGCCTTATAAATGTTAATAAACCATGAGTAATATGTTCATAAGCATGAATAAGCTGCTTCTTAAACTGTTTTCAGTGACTGATAAACATTAGCAAATGCCTTAAATGTGCAAATAAATAAGAAACAAATAACTAGTGCATACTTTAAATAGTTTACAAAGGGAGCTTATTTTAAAGTGTTGTCTTGGAGAACAGTGCACAACTAATTTTTTTTTCAGGGTAAGGCCTTAGTTATTTTATTACTTGGTTTACGGATCTGCCGCACTTAGATGATTGATTTCTACAATATAAATAAAATACATTATTATATATTTTTTTTTATAAAGTACAGCCGACAACGCAAATAGCATTAAATTAAATGTAAAAAGAAGTATTAAGTCAAAAGATAAGAGCGCGTGAAGCAATTTCTCGCCAAACTCCTGCGGAAGTCTGACGTAGCGGGTTTGTCCCTGCGCGGTCCCGGGGAGAGCGCGCACCCGTCTCTGTCTGCTGCGCTCCTTAATATCTCAAGTACACATTTTAAACCCGTTTACATTTTTCTTCAGCGCGTTTTGCCGTGACTGGGTGGGTGGGGGAGGGTGCACACTTAAGCGTCCGTTATGTCTGTCTAAAACACGCTAAATCTACAGTTTACAGTTTCTACTCACCTGTGCGTCGCGTGCATACCCGGAAGAAAACATCTTTTGAAATTGAAATCATGTTTATATTTCCTGTGCAATATTTTTCTTTTAAAAATCTGTAAACCAAGTAATAAAATAACTGGGGCCTAATCATTCAAACAGTAATTACAAAGTGATATTCCTGCGCTTTAGTGGTTAATTTAATGGTCCCTTCACGTTTATGATGTATCGTAACTTGTACGTGTCCATCTCGAGTAGTACATCTGAATATCCCCGTCTTTGTAGTGTTTGTTTTTTAACATCTGAATGATCCAGAGCAGAGTCTGTAGCGTCTCCGCAGTTAAGCCTCAAATCGTCGCGTCTTATTAAGCCACTTTTTCTCCTCTTCTGACACACAAACCTTCACTTAATCCATCCATTAACAGATGCGACAGTGAAGAACAGATGCGTGCAGCTCACTTCATCCGTCGGCGTTCATCTCGTCTGTGCGGACTAAAAATAGACACATGAAGGTATGTCTTTACGCTTGTGATATATTTATGACCCTTGCGCTTTGTTGAAGCCTCGGCTCATTAGCGAGTGAAGAGGTGCTCGGACCATAAGCTCGGATACTCATCAGGAGCTCTTATTAAGATAAACCCAGAGCACAACCACGTCACCCGCCATGAAGGAAAGACCTGGTATGTATTTCCATAAATGTCTTAATGTGTTACGGTTTTATGATAAGAGTTAGAAACGTGTTTGCAGATAAAAGGTGCGTTATGGAGACGTGGATGATCTTATATCCATCCACCAGAAGCCATTATTGTCTTATTATAATCGTAAGTTGTAGATGATTTTTTTTATTTTACCATTATTATTAGTATTATCTTGTTACGCTAGATGTTTTTATTTTATTTTATCTTTATTTTCCCCCTCCATTCCTTATTAGGAAATAAGAGGTTTTGTCTATAGGAGTTTTTATTTATAAGAGTTTTTGTTTATAAGAGTTTTTGTTTATAAGAGTTCTTCTATTAAACTTCCTGTAAGTTATCTGTCCTTTTCCTCTGTATCTACCTGCGTTGCAACAATGAAATTTCCCCATGTGTGGACAATAAAGGAATATCTTATCTTATTTTTGCTTCGATACGATACCAAGTACTACCATACCAAGTATCGCAATATCAATCCCATAATGCATTGAAACGCCTCTGCTACAAATGGTTTTACCTTGGAATACACTGTAGAAGTTATGACCTCCCCATCGTGAACTGATCCGCAACATAAATATACTAGATATACAAGAGATTTTTGATATCTTTGCATGAATGCAAATACTTTGATACCTCAGTCAGTATCGATATATATCAATATTTGGTATGGATCGTGAGTAAATTGTGATAAGAGGGAGTAGCAATGAGTTCTAAAAATAAATTACAGGTAGGTTACTTTTTTTGATTATTGAGATCATAGTTTCTGGATTTTCTTTGGATACGTCTTGAAATGTAAATGCCACGTGATCTATATGTAAATCTGTCTGAGATCTATAATCTGAGAGTATGACCTCATCGTACCCAGAGTCATAATATACTTTCTTTGGCAGCAAGATGGATTCTCACAAACTCTTGAGAATCCATCTTAAGCTCCTGTTGATCGGTTTGCAGTCCGCACCAGTGGTAAACGGGGCCAATCACAAGGCATTTAGGGCCAACAGGCGGGACCAGAGCCAATCACAGAGCAGCATTGTGGTTCGGGAGGAAGTCAAAAGAAAACGGTTTGTATGGACTGTTTTTTCAGAACGATTACGGTGCTTTTCTGAACACTGGATTCAACACTAGAGTTTTCTGCTTATTCCGCTGTTGTGATCAATCAGCGTGAAGTATTTTTTTTTTTTTAACCAACGCTTTCAGCCAGAGAGTTTCCAGATTGATTAATGTGAAGAACTCAATTCAGAGAGAGACACATCAGTCTGACGTGAGCCAGTTTCATATAAAACACCTGCAAACCTTAATCCCAAGTTCAACCTGGTTCATTAGCCGTGTTTAAGGGCTGCAAAGCTTACTTATCACTAGTAGTATGGCATAAGTTACAGGTCAGATCTATGGAGAGGTGACCCTTGCTCACAGTGTTGTTCAAGGTATTTCAAAAATAAATAAAAGCACCTGTAATTGAATTAGTGTTGTCACAATGCTAACACAATGCTAATATTTCAAACGTTATTGATACCACTATGATGATAAAAAAAACTTTGAATTCTTTAAATTTTAATATTGAAATGTGATAATCTAATTTTTATTCAAGTTTAATAATTTTTAATTGATTAGAATCTAATTTCTGATATTTTAGGCAACTCTAAATTTAATCTAAACAAGATAGATAACTTTAGTGTTAAACAGGCAAAGCAATAACATCTCCATGGAGATAGTGGATTCATTATTCATGGTTTAAATATGTTTTTTTATGCAATAAAGTAACATCTGTTTTAACCCAGTAGAGACATATTGTAAAAGCAGCTCTTAGGGTCAAAATTAGATCATTGTGTGCTGTCTGCATGTAATTATATAGCGTTGTATTTGCCGTGAAGCAAGAAGTGCGCCGTTTGAAATGGTTCTAAACTGCACAACTTCTGTTTTTCACATTTTAAGACGGTATGTTTTATCACGACCTAAATACTGCATCCTTTGCGGGTTTTCTCATTTTGTATTCTCAGGAACGTTTGCAGCTTGTTTTGCTGCATCTCCTCTGCCCTCTCTGCCCCGCGCCTCCCTCGCTGTCATCTGCCCTCACTGACCTCCACCGACAACAAACAGCGGGCGTCGTGCCAATCAAAAGGTCAAAGGCCGCATTCCGCAAACTGCGAGCGTCCACACTGATATTCCTCGGTTATACTCGCCTGGCCACTCCGGATTTAAACGCCGGCTAAAAGAGGACGAAACCGCGGCGAGTTGTAAAATGGAGTGGTGCGTTTACCTCTGGCGCTGGACGGGGCGGAGCTGGTCACGTTCGGCGAGGCAGAGTGGTTGGAGCTGAGGCTCGAGGTAGATGGACTCGGCTGTTGAGAGAAGAACGAAAGCAAAAGAGCAAGTTTATTTGCAGAGCACAATCTGTACAAGGCAATTCCAAGTGCTTCACACAACAGGAAAACAAATGCATTCAAATCACAAAAAACATGACAGAAATCACAAAACAGTTTAAGACACGAAAGAGAAGAGTATTGGTGCTAGGCCATGGAGAGATTTGTACACAAGCAGAGCTGCTTTAAAGTCTCTGAGCCACAGGAGCCAGTGCAGAGACCTGAGAACAGGATTAATGTGATCATACTTCCTGGTTCTAGTCAGGACCCGAGCAGCAGCGTTCTGGATGTACTGCAGCTGTTTTACAGCTCGTTTGGAGAGGCCAATGAGCAGGCCGTTACAGTAGTCTAATCTACTGGAGACAAACGCATGGATAAATCTCTCCAAATCTGGTTTAGACACTATACTTTTGATTTTGACAATGTTTTTTAGATGGTAAAAAGCTGCTGATGTTATTGATTTGACGTGGCTATTAAAGTTCAAGTCTGAGTCCATTATTACCCCCAGATTTCTAACTTGATTTGTAGGTTTTAGAGCGAGACTCTGGAGGTGACTGCTAACACTTTCTCTTTGTTTCTGAGGGACAAAGATGATGATTTCAGTCTTGTCCGAGTTCAGCTGGAGAGTACAGATTTCACTCAAAGAAACACGATGGTGTTTGTGTGCACAGCATTTTTTTGTATTCTTCCACAATGCGCAGCAGGGCTCCAATTAAAAAACCTACAAATGGATCCTCCGAGGGAAAACGTGCCAAAGGACCCGCCTCGTCTGATGTTTATGTTGTAACAGACTGAGTCACGTCCCGACAACGCTGTTTTATTTATGTATTAACTGTGTTTTTCTTGCTATTATAATGAATGCAGGGCTGCCAGGTGCAACAAGCAGACTTCATGCCAGGAGTAAAAAATAAAAATAAAAATCCATAAATAGCCGAGAGTGCCGGCGAAATTAAGTGAGCTCCATGTGATGTACGAATCTGCAGAGAGTAAGTGTGACTCTTTGATTGTGAGTTATTGGTACAAACTTGAAAAAGAGGACGGCAGGTCATAAAACATGCTCAGATGATGAGAAAGACCAGCGTTGTAAAGAAGCTCTCAAAAGTGTACTGTTCAAAAACACTGTTGTATCACAGATTCATTTAAGTCGATGTACCCACTCACCAGAGGGTTAGCTGTTTGATTTCACTACTAGCACAGGCAAGACGCTGCACACATCTCGCAAATGTGTGAATGTGTGCCGTGTTTCAGCGGCGTAGATATTAAAGACTATGTGTGAAAAGTACTCAGATTAACCATAGAACAGACTGACTACTTAAAGGGCACATATCATGCTTGGTTTGTATGGTTACTGTCCTTTAAACATGACATTCACTACCGTATTTTCCGGACTATAAGTTGCACCTTTTTTCATGGTTTGGTCAGGGTGCGACTTATACTCCAGAGCGACTTATATGTGTTATATTATATAATTTTGTTTGTTATTTTCCCACTGGCAACCGCAAGAGGGCGCTCTAGGCTCTCAGAAAAAGAATCAGCCCTTCCTCTACCTCCTCTACCTACGAGTTGGCAGAGTTGTTTAGTAGTGACAGAGAAGAAGAAGAAACATTCAACGAAACATCACAATTCATTCTTAATAATCATCACAATAACAGATCTAAAAATGTGTCTATAGTCAAATATTTAAGTATCTCAGGTGCTCACTTTACATTCTGTGATTTTTCGCGTTTGTTTTTTCTTTGTGAGTGAGACTAGTGTGTCGGTGTAGTCCCTCATTCGTCCAGGAGTGTTCCATTGTTGAAAAAGATTCAGTTGTAAACAAAACTGAATCTTTTTCTACAATGAGACTAGTGTGGTTACTTCAAAATAAGACTCCAAATAATCGACTGTTGAAATAAATAAATAAATAATAAATAAACGTTTAAAAAATAATAATGAATAAATAAAATTAATTAATTAATTTAGTAAATAAAGTAAAATAAAATGAAGACTAATCAGCACCTGCATGTTGAAAACTTCGTCTGAACTTTCAGATTGGCCTGTGATGTTGCTGACTTCGTTGGAGGCCTGAGACGACAGGGAGGACGAGGAGTAGCGGTTCACAGCCGGGTAACTGAGAGGACTGCGGAAAAAACATGTAAAAAGAGGAATCAAATTAGAAAAATTATCAAACTTAACATTGATTAAGATTGTATTTTTGTTCGCTATCATGAATATTACTCACCAAAGCAATTGTGTTTTAGCAGCAGCAGCAGCAGCAGCAGCAGCAGCAGCAGCAGCAGCAGCAGCAGCAGCAGCAGCAGCGAAGCAGATGGGAGAGTAAATAGATAATTAAAAACACAAATTCAGATAAGAAGCAGATAAAAGGCATTACACAAGACGAGCGAGAATGGAGAGAACGTTCACCGGCCTCAATATTTCATCAAAGGCACGTAACCCGCTTTTGTGTCACCAGACAATTCCAAAAAGAGAAAATCAGAGAGTAGTGAAATGTCAGCGGTAGATTGAGAGTACCCGATGTCGCCTTGTATCGCGCCCCCTGGGACCAGACTGCGCAGGAACAAAAAAAGGCCACGCGAGGTCACGTCGCAAACAGGAACCAAACAAGGCTGCGCAAGGTCGAAAAACAGAAGCGCACGCCGCCATTCACGCCCAGATGAGTAAAGACCAGAGAAGGAGAAAGAAAGAGACTAGAGAGTACTGTATTATTGGTGCATTCGCGTGGTCCTCAGGTGTGTGTCTTTTGAAGGAAGAAAAACCCCCAGAATGTCCAGGAAGTGACGCAAATCCATGGATAAGTTAGTAATTTTAAACTGTAACTTTATCAACAAACACTGCTTGTCCAAAAAAAAAAGAAAGAAAAAAGGCACCACTTGGATTCAACTAAGTAAATGCAGTAGGCCCTCTGCTCCTGCTGGAGAACTGCAGCAGGTGAGGATCTTTCAGCCGCAACACGGTATTTAAACCAAGCTGAAGCAGTGAGCGGCTTTCTGAAACAACTAAGTGGAAAGACGAATCCCATGGTTGTGGAACAGATGTAAGTGTGTTTGAGAAGGGTCAGATCATTGGCATCGAGCAGAGAAAAAGTCTGAAAGAGAAGCAGAGGCTAATGTACTACAGATCTGAACCTCAGAGAGAGTGTTTGGAGCTGGAGAAGACTTTGTGCTCGCTCACGTCAGCAATACAAGATCAACTGTGAATGTGCAACACTGGATGGAAATTAATCTATTAATATTGTAGAAGCTTAATGAAATATGTGCTATAATCAAAGCTAAAAGCGGTCCCACCAAATATTCGAGCGGTGTGACCCTTTTTCTCTGTGGTAACTTTTTTTCCAGAATGACCGATTCTTCTACTATTACTTTACCAATTAGCGGCATTTTCCTGGCGTCAATTAAAATGTTCTATTTTAGTACTTGTCGATACATCAGCCCAAACAGTACATTGGGGTCAGCCCCATGTTCCCCGAGACCTGGGTTGGGGTTTGGGTTATGCTGCTATATTTATACTGTAAAACCATACATTTATGCACAACTATTATGCCTATGCTAGTATATGCGTAGTTCCCCCGTTCATAGAAAAGGGGGAACATAGGTACTGGGGAATTAGTACCAGGGAATATGGGAACTGGGGACCATAGGTATCGGGGAATATAGCTACCGGGGAATATGGGTACTGGGGAATATAGGTACCAGGGAATATAGGTACCGGGGAATATAGGTACCGGGGAATATGGGTACTGGGGAATATGGGTACTGGGGAATATAGGTACCGGGGATTATGGGTACTGGGGAATATGGGTACTGGGGAATATAGGTACCGGGGATTATGGGTACTGGGGAATATAGGTACCGGGGAATATGGGTACCGGGGAACATGGGTTCTGTGGAACATGGGTACTGGGGAACATGGGTACCGGGGAACATAGTTACGCACGCCACTACATTCATGTTTGTGTGTCGAGTGGATTGTTCCCTCTGCGTCCTAACACTGCATTAAAACACAATCACAACAGAGAAAGGGCCGACCTGCGCCTGGCGACGCCTCGGCCTGCGTCAGGGCTGATGATGGTGGGCACAGAGTTCCGGCAGGTCCGAGGGCTGCCGTTGGTGAAGTGTACGGGACTGGCACGTACGTAGGGCGGGAACTCCTGGGGTTTGAAGAAGGAAATGCACAAGATGAACTAGCAGTGACAAAATAAATACATAGATATATTCATAAAAAAATAAAACATAAATTTGCATTTTTCACCTCCCTTTTTTTTTTACTTTGAAGACGTACAACTACAGAAGACGTACAACTACAGAAGACGTACAACTACAGAAGACGTACAACTACAGAAGACGTACAACTACAGGAGACGTACAACTACAGAAGACGTACAACTACAGTAGGTGGCGGTAAATGCACCTTTTCTGTTGGCTAATGACTATTACATGAAACACAACATCAACAACAACAACAACAACATAAATTAGCACTTGGAGCATCAATATTCCCGAGACCTGATGACAAAATGTAGAGCAAATTCTTGTTTTGTAACATCCAGCGCAATAGTGATAGTCGTAACTTCCACAGTACAAAATATATCACAATACTGCATTCTGTGAGTGTGTTTAAAATCTTTAAATACATACAGTCTTCAGATGGATCTTGTCAAATGCAGAAAGTGTTGCTATAGACGCAAAATTAATGACTCGGAGAAAACAATATTATACTTTTTAATGCGCAATACACTAGCGTTAATAAACTCTCAATCACAGAGTGCCTCGTAAAGGTGTCAGCGCCGGAGCCTGGTGAATATGGATGAGGTGCGAGAGCGAGCGGGTGTGGAGCAGGTACCTGAATGCCCAGGCTGGACTTCATCAGGTGGAACTGGTCCACCAGCTTCTTGTGCAGAGGCCTCATATCCTGGGGAACGAACTTCTCATGCACAGCGAGGCCATACTCCAGAATATGAGCCTGAAGGAAGCACATTTAGAGTTGTTGTTATTCCCTTATTTCCTTTTGTAAACTATGTCAGAACATGTTTTTTTTGTTGTTGTTGCTGATGCTAAACTCTTTGCGCATTGATTATTCTCATCCATCACTTTTTAATTCCTTACTCCTACTTAAAGGTGCTGTACCTGATTTGTCTTTGGTCTTTAAAATTCCCCAAAAATAATGTATACCGTATTTTTTGGACTATAAATCACACCTTTTTTCATTGTTTTGGCCGGGATGCGACTTATACTTATATTTATACTTATATACTTATACTCCGGAGCGACTTGTATGTGATATTATTTGTTATTTTCACACTTGCAACCGCATTTCATACTCCAGTGCAACTTATGTTTTTTTCTTCTCTATTATGCATTTTTTGGCTGGTGCGACTTATAGTCCGGAAAATACGATATTTATGAGAAGAATTTCAACACATTTCGAGCGTCATAATTATTCACCGCAATGAATTTATGAGCCCTTTTGTCAACTTTCAGTGTTTTGCTGCCACAGTAATGCTAACGAGCGTGCTAACAGCAAGCTTCCTGGTTTGCAGAGGATGAAACGCTCCATAGTTTGATGCATACGGCACACAGCAGTCTAATTTTCACCCTTTTAAGATACATGTGGAGCAAAGCAAATTGTCTTTAGAATATAAAACACATGGGTACAGTCGATTTGTAAAATAGACATATTATTTTCCTTTGAAAGTATTATCTTTTCACTTTCTGGCACCTTCTTAAGACTTCCTTCTAAAAGAATAACTGTTTAAAACATCACTGCCCTCCTTTTAAAAATAACTCCATAGTCTCTGTAGAAAACCGTGGTAAAACCCGAATGATCTTTAGCTGTGGAGGCAGCAGCTTGATCATGTTATCGTAGCCGGTCTGAGGAGATAAATCTACAGGACTTGGCGCGCTCGTACAGTGAGATCCATCACGGTAATTAATCTCACGGTGTCTACATAGAGTGTTTCGTACGAGAATTATTGTTTAAGATGATACGCAAGCGATCAATAAACGCTGTATATTTTCTTTCCCACTCTCATTGTTCAAGTGTGATTTAACTTACTCGTGGAAGGTGAAAAGTATTAAGTGATGGGAAGAATACAGTCATCGTTTTGATTTGTCTTATTCTGCCCCGCCCATTTCCCCTCCGACAGGTCTTCTGATGTTGCTTACGATGAAACGGGGATTGTATTTATTTCAATAGATGACTAGAGAAAAATCTTGCAGCTAAAATATGACATAAAGTAGGCTAGTTTGTGGATAATGTCAACAATGCACTCTTTCTCCGTGTGGCTTGAAAATGGCTTTTTTTATCCGTGTATACCGTATTTTCTGGACTATAAGTCGCACCTTTTTTCATAGTTTTGGCCAGGGGTGCGACTTATACTTACATTTATACTTATATACTTACACCGGAGCGACTTGTATGTGATATTATTTGTCATTTTCACACTTGCAACTGCATTTCATACTCCAGTGCAACTTATATATGTTTTTTTTCTTCTTTATTTAGCCTTTTTTGCTGGTGCGACTTATACTCCGGAAAATACGGTAACTTGTCGAGCTCACATGATTGAACATGTACACATATGAGCTAAATGACCTTTATTTAAACATATAAATTGCTACTTATAGGCTTTGATTATTACAGATATTTTTTGTGACTTAATCTTGAAACATGCATTTATTTATCGATCACATTCTACTTGAGTAATATCTTCTTTTTTTGTTTTGTTGCAAATCACCTCATGTACAGACATAAATATTTAAATTGAGCATGGGGAAACAGTAAAAGAAGATATTATTACAAATAAAGCTGAATAGTGAAGGTGACATACAGTGGGTGGTAGGACCAAGACAAATGAAGGTAAGTAGAGGGGCTAATGTTGATCAGAGAGCTTGAGAAAAAGGAGGATTGCAGATACTGGTTCTGTCGGGGTAATTGGGAGCAGTGTGGTGTGCATGGTAACGACTGTATTTGTGGTAAATGAGGGCTTGTTAAAGCTGAGGTTTGGACTTGATAAAGGGTAAAGCATGACGGGTGATACACCACGCAGGGCATATTTGTTCTACCAATGTATTTATGTTTAATCCTGCAGCGATGTGTGTGTATATGTTTTATATGTTTTATATTATGTACGTGACCAAAGGATAGGATAAAAAAAAAAAAAAAAATATATATATATATATATATATATATATATATATATATATATATATATATATATATATAACAGGGTTTTGGGGTCTGCTGATCAGGCGTCTTTTTGAAGTTGCAGTGCACTTACTCCAGTTAAAAAAGAAAAAGATTCAGCCGACAAATATTTAATCTCTTGAACATTTGCGTTTGTTGCATCTTTCATTTCATACTTTTGGATAAAAAAATATTATTTGGATAAAAAACTAAACAATACATTCATTATTTAAAGATTTTGTCGAGTAGATTGTATCATTACATCATAGTCACTAGTTTTACTACTACTTCTTGCGCAGTATTAGTAATATGATGTCAAAGCAGTGTCGGAAAGTAACCAAGTAAAAGCAGAGTGGATACTTTTTATATTTGCTTCACTACATTTGAGAGCAGGATCAGTACATTTTTCAAAAGGACTGAAAAGTAAAAAGTACTTTCTGTATAGTTTGAGGGGTTATTTTTTAGTAGGTTTATGGTGACATCATTTTAAGTAAAAAAAAAAAAAATGCATTTAAAAAGTCTAGAAACATCATGAAATTGGTTGAATATATTCCCCTCTTTAAAAGCAAAAAAAAAGGAAATACTTTTACTTTTTACCCGAAACGTACGATGTAAAACATTTCAATGCATTTACTGAAATTGATTTGTATACGTGATACATTTACCTTTACTTTTGCTCCTGTACTTTATTTAAGTAACCAAATTAAGCACTTCTTCCACCACTGTGTCAAAGTAACAGTATTCACATTTTGGCACATTTTGGCTGTTCTACCCACCTTTGCCATGTCTTAAAAATGTCAGAAAAGTGATGTTTCAGCACAGACCTGTTCGAACATAAGCTCCCTCAGCCGTCCGATCTTGTCTCCGTCCTCCGGGTGATTCATAACGTAGTCCTTGACGAAAAAGGCCTGTACAGAGACATAACGCAGCGCTGTTATTCACGCACGGGGAGGCGGAGCTGCAGCGTTTCCTTGATCCCCACTGGGCCCCGTGCACCGGACATGGACCCCTGAGTCTTTGTCTAAATGTTTAGGAACGTCAATGAACAAACTGGCAACAAGACAATCATGTATTTTATTAAACTTTAATGTGACATACCGTAATTTCTGGACTATACTATACTTTTTCCATAGTTTGGCCGCATTTCACATGTTGATTATTTTCACGCTGGCAACCACAAGAGGGCGCTCTAGGCTCTAAGCGATGCAGAAGAAGAATCTGCACTTCCTCTACCTCTGGAGTTTGTGGAGTTGTTTAGAAGTGACACAGAGGAAGAAGAATTCAATGGATTTAGTGATTTGGGGTAAAACTGATGCTTTGGTAAACTTGTTAGTTATCTGAATAACTGTTAATATGTTACGTTAACATACCAGACACTTACCACAGTTCTGTCTGTGCCTCATGTAGCTGAAGGTGTTAGCGTTAGCATACGTACACCTATTCACCATGTTCTACATCTGTTATTTTAAATTTCATTTCAAGATGAAATGTCTGTTCTTGGTCTTGAATTTTATCAGACATTTCTCCCAAAAATGCCACTTATACACCAGTGTAACTTATATATGTTTTTTCTTCTTCTCTATTATGCATTTTTTGGCCGGAAAATCTGGTTTATCCTCAACTTATTACCGGTACATAATACTGACAAATCTTTACGCATCCTCATCTCCTCATCATGTTTTTTATTTTCTCATAAACGATTCAACTATATATATATGCATTGGAGATGTATTTAAAAGTATTTAAAAAATCAGATACTTAATTATGCTAAAACTAGATATGAACAAGTATCGATACTAAAAAAATACTTGAACAGTTTTAGAATGATTATGAACTTAATAAATAACTTAATAAACTTTAAATAACAAGTCACCACAGCTGATCCTGGAGTCCATATTTTGCAGTTGACGGACGCAAGTATTTCCACCGCCATCTGCAGCGTGAACGAAATGGAATATTGTGAAAAGTCTATTTTCGTTTTGAATGTCTAATATTTAAAACGTTGAACTAAAAAGGTGCATTTTTAATCATTCGAGTCACATTAACGTATGTAAATCAACATTGAGAATCGAGTATGTTCTTTCGTATCAAAATCAGGTTGGAAATGTTAGCATCGTGACAACACTAATATGTATTTAGATTCATTATTTGCATTCGTATCACAGAATATTTCTTCCACTTTTCTAATAAAATACTGTCCTAATTTGACATTTCCCTACATGAGCGCGAACAAGGCAAATACATTGTTTTTCCGTAAGAAACTAGGCCACACTTTTCAATTAACATCTCTTTTTTTTTTTTTTTTAACTGCACTTTCTGCTTTCGGATGATGAAATCTGTCATCAACAAAAACGCGGGATTGTCTTTAAAAGTCGTGTTTATTTGAAATCCTGAGACGGGCGTCGCTGTGAATTTCGAACGAGTCGCAATAGCATCTGCTTTGAAATCTTTAACAGAGGCGGCGCATTGAAGTGACAGAGGAGACGAGGTGAGATCCACACAGCGGCAGCGCGGCCCCTGTTCCCCGGGAAGAACCTGTCTATCTCCAAAGCGACAGAGACGAGTGACTGACAACTGCTGCGAAAACACACACGCCGTTTGAAATCTGCCTCCGTTTGAATTAGAAAAGACGTGAAATAAAATGCCAAGAAAGTGGAATTAAATCACATGTCGACCAGACAAAAAAATACGATAGAAAAATCACGTTAAAGGACAACGTTAGACCTTTCCTGAAACGTTTTGTAAAGGTATCGGATGAGTTAGTACTTTTGTGAGGGGAAAATTATGTGTTTTCAATCATCATTGTTAGCAATGATGTTAGCATCGTTAGCATGATAAAACGTGGATCCATAAAGAGGACGACACAGACCACAATCTTTTGCTTCCCTGGCAAAACAATGGTTAATCCCATGACAAATGAAATATTGTCCCCAATATATAGGGAAATAAATGTTTGAAAGTTTTTTTTACTTACACTTGAACCCAAAACAAGGATGCATAGAAATGTTTTAGATAGCGCTTGAAACAAAAGTGGGTTTTATATATATATATAACTCTAGGCTATTACAAAACACCTTTGTCCTAAATACAATAGACAAGAATCCTGCATTGAAACAATTTTTAACTCTTGATATGATAGTGTAAAGACAAAGTTTAGTGTCCAGGCTGGATTCATTTTTCACTGTCTCCCTCCGAGACAACTGCTGTTGTGATTTTGGGCGTTACAAATATAAATTGAATTGAATTGAATCACCGAATATTTCTTCTACTTTTCAAATAAAGTACTGGAATAAACTCTTAATTTGACATAAATATACATCATGTCCTTGTGTATTTGTTACAAACCTAAAAATTCCAATAATAACAAATAATAATGATAATTCTATTATGTTGATTTTTGTCAATTAAATTGAGTTTTTCACAACAGGCTGCAGCTCTGGCCCAAAACCCATATAACCCAATAAGGGCTCGTTAGAGAAAAAAACATTTCCACAATGCAACGTGGCTCCTTATAACAAGCACCGGAATAATCACTGTACCACAACACAATGGTTTTATTGTTCGATAAGGAGAGAGATACAATTCAACACAAACATAATTTCCCAGAGCGGTAAAGAGCTCGCGGTGGGATTTAATCAATTGCGATATGGAATCTATGCGGGAGGTAACAAGGTTGTAATTCAGAAAGATAAGGGTTATTTTTCATTTCTCCCGTAGCATATATCTTGGGGAAAAGCCAGCGAACGTAATCAATAGCCTTCTGTCGATCTGTCAACGATGGAAAATTCATGCGGCGCGGCGGAGTCGAGAGTTCGTGCCGGAGAGTTGAGAGTTGGTCCGGCGAATCATCGGGAAAGCCCCAATTAAGAGACGTACGCCGAGGGTCCCGCTCAAACTAAAGCGGTGAGTCTGAAGCGTGACAATCGCTCGCTCGTTTGTGACGGAGCAGACCGAAGCCGCACTCGTCGATCGCCGGGACGTTTTGCGGGAACGTCGAGAGATTCGGAAGGCGCTGTGTGTACGATTCTGAAGAGAAATGTTGACTTATTGATCGTGCGGATTATCGCGGTCATATATATCATTTCGTGGCTTTGAATTCCCTCGAAAACATGCAGGTTATGGAGAAGTAAATAGGAATAAACAAACAACAACTCAATACATTTGCAGACTAATTAATAGCGCAATGCAGAAAGAATAAATAATGTACCGTATATTCTGGATTATAAGCATAGTTTCATAGTTTTGGGTGCGACTTATACTCCGGAGCGATATTATTTGTTATTTTCACACTAAATTAAGTGAATTCAACTCATTTATAAAAACAGTTAATACTTTCTATATAATGTACATCAGTTTGCCGACATATTGGGTTGATATTTTTAGCATATCGGCTTTAAATCTCCAGTATTTTGCCAATATTTGGTTTGGGCTGACTAACTGACATACAGCGTTATTAATAACAATTCATTGCAACAATGGAATTTCCCAAAATGTGACTATAAAGCTTACTTATCAGTTAGTTACTTAGCAGTTAGTTACTTGCAATGACAGTATATGACGGAAATAAAGTTAATAGTCATTTCGAATACAATATTTATGGCCTAGTTTTGATAATTTTACATTCTATCAGCTGCTCTGAGGTCTAATTTATCGGTATCGACATCGGCCATGAAAATAATAAAAAGATAAATAAATAAAAATAAAATAAATAAATAAAAATAAAATAAATTAAAATAAATTAAAAATAAATTAAAAAAAGTCCTGATAGTTTGACTGAACCTGGAACTAAATCTGGATTACACCAGAACTAATCCAGTACCAGAACGTGACCAAACCAAGTCTATGTTTGGACAAAAAACTGGACTAAAACTAGGACCTAAAAAGGACAAGAGGTAACACAGCCTGAGTCATTGTCAGGTCCAGGATCCGTTCCAGGTTTCTTGGCTGCAAGTTTGAATGTGACCGACATTTCATCTTTTTATGGACCGACTGGAATATATTTTAAACTCTATTACACTCCATTTGACAGAGCTAAGAAAAGAACTAACATGTGTACACCTTTTTGATGCACATACAGTACACTAGGAGAGCCCCCGCCCCCGCACACAAACACACACACAGATATCACACAGTAGGATCCGACTCTCTCCCAGCGGAACACGACGGTTGCTATGCGACAGAGAGCAAGTCGCCGAGTCCAGTCGCTGCTCAGAGTACAACCACTTTCTCGGGCTCATTCTGAATCCTTTCTGTGAATTTCACTCGTCCTCGTTTGAATAGAGCGTCTTAAGTGTGATGTTGAGAATACTGTGCAGCAGCAGAGGTACTTCTACTACTACTATTACTACTACAGTGTATTTATAAAGTGCTTTTCCACCTTCAAGGCACACAGCTTTAACTAGAACATCTTTGGAATACGTGGTTATTGTTAACAATGTGAACACTGAATCAGATGTGGTTTAGCCTATTTGATTATAGCTTATCATCAACACACTGAATTATTTAATTACATGGACCTTACTATGTTACCGATACTTAAAAAATATATATATTTCTAGCCTGAATAACTGCAGTAGCATGAATTTGGAAGAGAGAGATCAGAAATTTAAAAGTTTTTATAACCATATCAACAATATCCACAACCAAATTATGAATACCTAATTTGTAATTTAACTGGTAATAATCCTTGCTTTGTTATTGGGAGTAACCAGCATATCTGCAGGACAAGGAAGAAAATAATGATTTAATTGCATGGACCTTACAGTGCTACAGATACTTTTTAAAACAATATTTCCTCGCCTGAAGTACTGCAGTAGCGTGACTTTGGGGCAGAGAGAGAGTAGAGACAATCAACAAACTGTTCTCGAGCCGGTAACGACTACATACGAGCCACACGTTAAACCACCACGCCACCAGCGACCATGCATGTTCACAGCTTTGTCACAGATGTTATTTTTCTTAGTTCAACATTGCAAATTGGCTTTTGGAGCGATGAAGTTCCGTGGGTTCCGGTTGAATGTGACTCGAATGAGACCCGAATGTGACCCGAATGTGACTCGAATGTGACTCGAATGTGACTCGAATGTGACTCGAATGTGACCCGAATGTGACCCGAATGTGACTCGAATGTGACTCGAATGTGACCCGAATGTGACTTGAATGTGACCCGAATGTGACTCGAATGTGACTCGAATGTGACTTGAATGTGACCCGAATGTGACCCGAATGTGACTCGAATGTGACCCGAATGTGACTCGAATGTGACTCGAATGTGACCAGAATGTGACCCGAATGTGACCCGAATGTGACCCGAATGTGACCCGAATGTGACCCGAATGTGACTCGAATGTGACCCGAATGTGACCCGATTGTGACCCGAATGTGACCAGAATGTGACCAGAATGTGACCCGAATGTGACCCGAATGCGACCCGAATGTGACCCGAATGCGACCCGAATGTGACCCGAATGTGACTCGAATGTGACTTGAATGCGACCCGAATGTGACTCGAATGCGACCCGAATGCGACCCGAATGAGACCCGAATGTGACTCGAATGCGACCCGAATGCGACCCGAATGCGACCCGAATGTGATTCGAATGTGACCCGAATGTGACTCGAATGTGACCCGAATGCGACCCGAATGTGACCCGAATGCGACCCGAATGTGACCTGAATGCGACCCAAATGTGACCCGAATGCGACCCGAATGTGACCCGAATGCGACCCGAATGTGACTCGAATGTGACTCGAATGCGACCCGAATGCGACCCGAATGAGACCCGAATGTGACTCGAATGCGACCCGAATGCGACCCGAATGCGACCCGAATGTGACTCGAATGTGACCCGAATGTGACTCGAATGTGACTCGAATGCGACCCGAATGTGACTCGAATGCGACCCGAATGCGACCCGAATGAGACCCGAATGTGACTCGAATGCGACCCGAATGCGACCCGAATGCGACCCGAATGTGACTCGAATGTGACCCGAATGTGACTCGAATGTGACCCGAATGAGACCCGAATGTGACCCGAATGCGACCCGAATGAGACCCGAATGTGACTCGAATGTGACCTGAATGTGACTTGAATGTGACCCGAATGTGACTCGAATGTGACTTGAATGTGACCCGAATGTGACTCGAATGTGACTTGAATGTGACCCGGATGTGATATCTCTGGAGTTTTCTCAGAGTCGTGCTGAAATGTAAAGATCCTGCAGCAAACAGTGAGTCACTGGCGAGTAATCGATGACGACATGCTAAAATCATTACTGGATTGCAGGAGTTTTCCATTGAATCTGATGTGAGTAATTGGATTTCCAACTAAATGGAAGACTAAAAGGAAAATGTGCAAAAAATTACAAACTAATGCGGCGAGATGAAAAGAGTCATTAGGTGTTACGTTAGCATACGTACACCTATTCACCATGTTCTCTAATCTGTTAATATTTTAACTTGCATTTCAAGATGAAATGTCTGTTCTTGGTCTTGGATTTTAACAAATACATTTCCCCTCAAAAATGCAACTTATACTCCAGTGCGACTTCTATATTTTTTTTCTTCTCTATTGTGCATTTTTTGGCTGATGCGACTAATACTCCAGTGCGACTTATAATCCGCAAAACACGGTATCTCCTTTCCTCACCCTCCTCTCGCTCGCACTTCTGACCCGAGCCCTCTTTATCCCTGCGTCCATCCATCGAACGCGCCCGCGTCCAGGCCATTTGTACATCGCACATCCATCCAATCCGTCACCTCCTCCCCGAGTCATCTGAACCCACTGAGTCACGCCCTCGCCCCATTCGTGCACCCATCCATCCATCTATCCATCCATCCATCCATCCGTCCGTCCGTCCGTCCCCTCTACAAATGGTGCTGCCTGTCCATACATCTCCCAGTCTAAAACCACCTTCATGGATCATTAGGAAATCCATACGTCATCTCTCGTCTCCAGCTCGGTCTCTAAAACCCTTCGACCCTGTCTTCCAGATCCCGGCGTTTCTATTGCCACGACAACAGAAAGTCTACCTTCATTTTTATACTAAAGGAAAAGGAAAGGGGAAAAAAATGCTGTAGAGTTCCTCCGCTTTGGTATGTTAAGTTTTAGGACATAAAAAAATAATCGATCGCACTGGGAATTGTCTTAGACCTCCATCTACTGGCCGCAGAGGGAATTACATAGAAGAGATCTGCAAACTTAGCTTGCCCTTGACATGCTAATGCTACGCACGGAGTAGCAACAGTACACCTATTCACCATGTTCACTAATCTGTTATTATTTTAAACTGCATTTCAAGATTAAATGTCTGTTCTGTCTGTTCCCCCAAAATGTGACTTATACTCCAGTGCGTTTTATATATTATTTTTTCTTCTCTATTATGCATTTTTTGGCTGGTGCAATTTATAATCCGGAAAATCCTGTATTATAGACTTTGGACACAGCTCTATCCAAACGCACCTCTTGGTATCTGGCCAGGCCCCCGTTGACGGCGGCGTCGATGACCCCGTTGAGGCACATGGTGAGCGGGTTGATGTTGGTCATTTGCCGGTTCTGACACTGCGTGATGAGTGTGCGCAGCTGCAGGTTCTTGTTCTCGATGACCTCGATGGCGTTCTCCAGCGGACTCACCTCCACCTGCAGAAACAAGGCTCGTGTTAGCGGTTCACGCGTCGCTCGTCACAAATGTTCATGTCAATGCTCCTGGATCTGTTTGAAATGTGAACTCTGAACAGCATCTCACAAAATCAGATGTTTTCAGCCCTCTTTAGAAGACATTTAGCATTTTACTAAAATAAATCCCACTATGGTATTTCCACAATCTGTAATTTTCTTGCAACCTGACCGCGGATATCAAATAGTCAATATCCATCCATCCATCCATTTTCTACCGCTTGTTCCCTTTCGGGGTCGCGGGTGACTGGAGCCTATCCCAGTGACTTCGGGCCTTAGGCGGCGTACACCCTGGACAGTGGCCAACTTGTCGCAGGGCAAATAGTCAATATAACCAATCCATTCATTATAATGTAGAAGAGGGTCATGTGTTACATTGTGCCAAATAAGAATAAAGTGGTTCAACAAAGGATGGTTATTTGGTTAATCGATAATCAGGATTATTCAGATCATAATATAAAAGGAAGAACCAAAAAAATAATAATAGTGACCATTTTAGAAGCAAAATTACATATATTTTGTTCAATCTATCGCCCAAAAATGGACCTATTTTTAATCTGGCTGTTTTTGTCACACTTAACTTTATTTTGTCTTTCAAGTTTAATTTTGTACATGTCAGACCACGGGAATGAGAGAAAATTATAGATTTCAATGTTGTTTGGTCACAGTTTCAATCATCGTGAATAATAGTTAAATTGTGATGTTTTTTCTCACAATAATTGTAACACTTACATTTTATGGTGCGACATTTCAAGGCCCAAAATTGTATAAATATCTACAAATGCTAACAATAGCTGCGGGCTAAACGCTACCGCCATGCTACAGAACAATATGCTTATTTTTTTTAGGCAAAGTCAGGTCAATAACCTCCATTAAAAAAAAAAAAAAAAAAATCTAATGATGTGTGTTTTATATAAATTATATAGAAAAAAAACTGGACTAAGAACTCTTTGAAAATATATAAATGTCTTCAAATAAAGCGCTTATTTGATTAAAACCACATATACTCAAATATTAAAAATGTCAAAAATCAACAATTAGATTTCCAGAGTCCGGCGTCATTACAGTCGACCAATGCGCTAACGTCAGTTACCAGTATCTGACCTTGCGTTATATATTTTTTTAACCTAAAAGAGAAGACGATGAGCGGGTCAAACGTACCACTTCCCTCTTTTCCACCTCAAACCAGCGCGAGATTCCCGGAAGACTTTGCACCAGCGTCAGCGTCGTCCGCTCCACCCACAAGCTCTGCAGGGACGCACAAAAACCATGTGAAAATGGACTTAAAGTGACGTATGACAGGTTATTACGATGCTCTAATTTTGACTTTATTTGGTATATTTATACCTGTTGTACATATACATAATAGTTTTACACCAATCAAGCAGGTATTTGAGGAGAAAACGTTGAAAAATCTGTATAAAAATGACAGGAAGTGACATCACACCAGGGTTATGCAAAATGTAGACAAAGAAACAACTTTTTTGCCCGTCTAAACATGAATTCAACAAAATAATGTTGCTCGAAGGAAGTTAAATAAAAAAAATTATAACCCTAAAAAAAACAAACAAAAAAAAAACGTATTTTCCGGACTATAAATCGCACCTTATTTCATAGTTTTGGCTGGGGTGCAACTTATACCTATATTTATTCTTGTATACTTATACTCCAGTGTGACTTATGTATGTTTTTTTCTTCTCTATTATGCATTTTTTTGGCTGGTGCAACTTATAGTCCGCAAAATTCAAAACATATTTATCTTAAAGGTTGAATGGACGATTTTTTGGGCCCAAATTTTAGTCTCATTTCCTCGTGGCGTGGACTGCCGATTAGTCCTGCCACGTATAAATCATAAAACACACCTACCGCTCACCTGCAGCCGCGTGTGGCTCTTCCCCCGAGAGCAGCACGGTTCCGCGTGTCTAAGCGCATTGATCTATCATAATATAGTTCCCTCAGTGTACGGGACAAAATGAAGACGGAGAAAGACTGTTCGAGTTGACTCATAACAGACGGAAATCTACGAGAGACGCGATGCGATCCGACGAAATAAACAAACGCACGTGTGTGTTGTATCAGTCGGGGGAGTACGCATGTGTACTTCCGCCTGCGTTCTCAAATCGCCGAAAAAAATCGGCCATTGCGCCTTTAACTGCATTTTAGTTCAATGAGTCGTCCGACCTGCAGGGGGCGCTTCAACAGGCGGAAAAACATTTAGATAAACAAATACGGGCCACTGTTTTTACTTGTATGTGCATTTACTATGACGCACAGGCTAAATATGTCGACTCCATCTTGTGCCAAACACCCACTTTGAGCTGTAGGTCAAATGTCACGCGTTACATCTCCAGTCATCATTCATGTTCTCGCACGAATACTTGTGTGAGCCAGCTTGTCAATACGCCAACAAAGCACAAGGTCAGGCTGACAGCTCATAAACTAACAAACCCGACGCGTTCTATCGCTCTTAACAAGGAGCTGTGCGTCGGCGCCCTCTGTGGACACGTGAGGCCGGTGTCGCGCGGTGTCTGAGCTTGAAATGACGAAGAACGAACGGATAAGAAATGTGTCGTGAGGTTGATCGATTTGTTGTTGTTACGGCTGATTATTGAAATGGTTTAAACCAATTACCGTATTTTCCAGACTATAAGTTGCACCTTTTTTCATAGTTTTGGCAGGGGTGCAACTTATACTTACATTTATACTTATATACTTATACTCCAGAGCAATTTGTATGTGATATTATTTATAAGTTATCAGTTTTTTTTATTATGATTTACTTCTGTACCTACTTTGTGTTGCAACATTAGAATTTCCCCATTGTGGGACAAATAAAGGCTTATCTCATTTTATTTGTTATTTTCACACTTGCAACCGCATTTCATGCTCCCGTGCAACTTATATATGTTTTTTATCTTCTTTATTAAGCATTTTTCAGCTGGTGCGACTTATACTCAGGAAAATATAGTATTGCTAACCTAAGAACGGCTGTCAATAACGATTATTTTAGCCGTAGTCTCGTCAGAAATTATTTTTTCGATTAGTTGACCGCTCAAACGGTTATTTCTATTTCCATTTGAGTCTTTGTAAATAAATTATCAAGAAAATAAAGGTTGAATCAGTGTGACTGAATTCAAGTAGAGAATATTTATGAATAGTGTGTTATTCATGATTTTTAAAACATTTTTGTAACATGATATAATGGTAATAATGCTTTTTGTTTTCGTTGTAAAAAGGTCTTTTCGTATGAATTGTTCAGTCCGTTCAGATAACAATTAATCAAAATACGATTATATTTTTATAGTCGACTAATCACAATTAAAGGTGGAATGGACGTTTTTTTTCAGCAAATTTTTATCATATTTCCTCGTGGCGTGGATAAATCATTTGTCCTGCCACGTATCAATCATAAAACGCACCTACCGCTCACCTGCAGCCGCGTCAGGCTCGTCCCCACGTTTCCGCGTGCCTAAGCGCATGGATCTATCATAATATAGTTCCCTCAGTGTACGGGGCAAAATGAAGACGGAGAAAGACAGTTCGAGCTGACACAGAAGTGGACAGAAATCTACGGGAGACGAGCGATGTGATGCGCTCCGTTGGGCTAATAAACAAACGCACGTGTGTGTTGTATCAGTCCGCACGGGGGAGTGCGCATGCGCACTTCCACCTGAGTTCTCAAATCGCCGAAAAATCGTCCATACCGCCTTTAACTGATTAATCGTTACAGCCCGACAAACAACCTTAAAAATATGACTTTTATGGAAAAAAGTCAGCGAAATGTGAGGAAAATTTTAAATATTGAGGCTGGATACGTACATTAAAGTGTTATGAACAAGCCTTACTCAGGTTTCACCTTGAGTTTACGAGAGAACGGGCGCACAACGGAAATCCTACATTATTTAAGCTTAATTGAAAGTTGGAGTCTTGCTCAAGGACACCCGAGCAGAGCGGAGGTGCAGGAGGTACAGGAGGTGCAGCAGGTGCCGGAGGTGCTGACACAGGCTATTGATCCCGAATCCAGCGCTCTACACAACCCAACTGCCCCTAATCGATTTGACGCTTTTTAAACCAGAGAAAAGCGCCCAAAAATCACTCTGAAACAATTAAACTTGAGCGACCGCCCCGTTATCTGAATTCTTTTATCGCGCGGTCAGCGGCGCAAAATGAGTCCGACTTCAGCACTAGTTACGCGTAATAACCCTCACGCAGCCGTTTCATTTTATTTAATCGTATTTTCTCTGGGAGCAGCACGGATACATAGTAATTTTTGCATTGTTTTGGAAGATTTTTGACATAAATATAATTAAAAGTTAAATAAACATATATATATATATATAACAAATATTTTACGGCAAGACAAAAAAGTACAGTTTGAGTGAGAACACACCACACGTCTGATCATTCTCTGATTTATGGAGTTATCTGATTATTGAAATGTCATGTAAACAGTTTTATCAGAGGCGAGTAATCGGATTTTTGTCTGATTGTTCGATTTTGCGTAGGTTTTGACGAGGCAAATTATGCAAAAATTGGATACAAATTAAAGAGAAAATGTTGAAGAGTGAAATACTTACTTTAAAATGTATTGTCCTTTGTCAAATTTACATCCAACAGTTTTTGACAATCAGATTTCCTTAGAGCATAGAAAAGCAAAAATCTGATGCAAATATTATGTTATCTGATTATTCTAGTTTTCTGGCCAAATGAACCCCATCTAAACATAAGGCTGTATTATCTATTACTAAATGTTTAAAATAAATGTTATGAAGGATTAAAGTTGTGTGGGAGTAAATGCATCAAAAGCAGAAATATAATTAGAATTTTGCAAAAAAATTATAAAAATGTTAAGTCAGAAAAAAATTCAGAAACGCATTTTTTTTAGTTTACAATTTCACTTCCTGTTTGTAATTGATGACATCACACTAGGAAATTACCCAGCAAACACTGGGCCAAAACTCATCTAATGCCACAATTTTAAAAATACATGAAAGTGACTTTATCTTGTTGAATTAATGTTTAGAGAATCAAAAGAATGTGTTTCTTTGTGTAAATTAAGCAATAACTTTGTGTTGAATGAGTGTGTCCCTAGTGTGATGTCACTTCCTGTCATTTTCTTCAGATTTTTCCACGTTTTCTCCACAAATACCTGCTCGATTGGTGTAAAACTAATATATTTGTGCAACAGGTGCAACACACTGAATAAAGTCAACATTGGAACATCGTAAAAACCTGTCATACGTCTAAATGAATAAGAACAAACAGTTGAAGAGGGGATAAAGGGCAGACAAGAGCCTCGTCGTACCTTGAACTCGTTCTCCTTGTCTTTGCTGCCCTTGTGGAACGGCCGGTCGTATCTGAACCTCCAGATGTGATTGAACTTGTAGAAGCTTTTGATGTTGTCGGGCACGCCGTCTCTCTGCAGCACGTCCTGGCTCTCCGGGATGGGGGTGACGGCGTAGATCTGCAGGTCTGTGCGCGCCGCGTCAAGGAAACCAGCTCCACGGCTTTAAGACCCTACGGGTAGTGTTTGTCTCTTGATCGAGAGTCTGGTGCAAACTACTTCATCTAATAGTGATGGGATCAACTGCGGAATCGAAATAACGTCTAAAGTATATGTTTAGCTGAGATGGAGGCTGACAAAATTGCCTTAATGTTTAAAATGTATCATTATTTAACCTGAAAACAATGTGTAATATTTAAAAAAATGACTCACTCTATTTCAACTTGGAGCGACTCAAATGAAGATAATACGTGTTAGAGAAACAATTCTGAACGTTGAAGATGATATTTGATTTTCCACCACCGCCAGCTCAAAACCCAGACTACCGTATTTTCCGGACTATAAATTGCATAGTTTTGGCCGGGGTGCGACTTATACTCCAGAGCGACTTGTATGTGATATTCGTTATTTTCACACTGGCAACCACAAGAGGGCGCTCTAGGCTCTAAGTGACGCAGAAGAAGAATCTGCACTTCCTCTACCTCTGGAGTTTGTGGAGTTGTTTAGAAGTGACACAGAGGAAGAAGAATTCAATGGATTTAGTGATTTGGGGTAAAACTGATGCTTTGGTAAACTTGTTAGCATGTTCTTTATGCTATAGTTATCTGAATAACTGTTAATATGTTACGTTAACATACCAGACACTTACCACAGTTCTGTCTGTGCCTCATGTAGCTGAAGGTGTTAGCGTTAGCATATGACTTATTGTCCGGAAAATGCAGTATTTGAGACCTAAATTAGAGTCAAACGTGGTTGAAAATGAGACCAAACCATGGATAGGGCTGTTCTACATAATTACTTGGCAAAAAAGATGAATAGATTTAAAAATAGTCAAACAGAAGAGAGCCACACGTGTATCCAGATGCAGGGCGCGTGGTAAGCGGACCATAGTTTGAGAAACGCTGCGTTAGAAGATAATGAAAGATGATGTATATAATGAGATCTTACAACATCATATTAGCTCCATCCGAGTAATTTGAAAATGAAATTGGCCCTCGTCATTAGCGCTGCAGCTGATGGTTATTTTAGACTCGTAAGCGGATCATTTTTTGATTATTTCCTTTGTAAATGGAGACTTTATAACTAAATAAAGGTTGAAATAGTAACTGAAGGTATTCATAAAGAGTTTACGGATAAAGCGCATTGAAAAATATGGCTCTGTATTTGTCTCTATTTGTACAGTACGAATAAAAATTAGCATCTGATATTAACATCAATAATCTTGCATATTTCCATTTCCATGCGTTCATTATTATGCACTGTCCCTATCAAGTAAAACAATACATACAAGGATTGATTTATTTAATTTTGACTTTTCAGTTTAACAATGCCTCTGTCTGTCTTTGTTATAAAAAGGGCTTTTGTCACGTGTTTGACGCTCTGTAAAGTCCAGTCCACTATTATAATGGTCATATTTGTATTTTTTATTTTTTTATTAGATGTAATTAGTCGATTAACCGTTGCATCATTTTTGTTTGAGTCGTTTTGTTCCTTATTCGGGTTAATGGATTTAAAATAAAATAAATAACAATGAATGGATTAAATAAAAATGAATGGGATGAATAAAAATGAATAGATAAAATAAAATGAATAGATAAAATAAAATGAATAAAATTAATTAATGAATAAAATGAATAATACATGAAATAAATTAAATAATGCGCCTGTAGAATGTTGTAATTCTTCAATGACCTAAAATAACAACAGAATGTCTACTTCCTACTAATATTGTTCACCATTAGAAGCAATTTCATCATAACGCAGAACTGTTTAGCGCAGGAATAAAAAAATAAAAAAAATAAAAAAACACTAATGTGTAAATCATATTTTCGCCCTGTATTTAAAAGCAGAGATTGTGGCGAAGGAGGATGCAGAGAAAGTGACTCAGAGCTTTCCCTGCGCCGTTCAAATCCATCACGAGATAAGGCCGCTTCGGGACAGACTGGGAAATATGCGGTGGAATCACTCTCGACAGCACATACTGATGGGTGGGCAATCTAAAAGGATTTATATTAATTAGCATTTGTGACAGAAATATAAAGCTGAGCGATAATTTATTCATGATCCTTGTCTGGTTGTAGGAGAAGAGAAAGGGGGGACGGCGGTGCAGGTGAGTGGACTAAACGCATGAATAAAGAGCTGCTTAACCAGGCTACCCTCACAGAGCTAATTTTAAACTCCTCTGCTTAGCGCGATGATTCAATTTAATAGTCTTTTCTTTAAGTTTTCCAAATGATCCTACCGCATTATCCGAGCTTAGAACAAACACAGAAGATCCATATATGAACTGTAATGCCAATAATACCACAGAATATCAAATACTTGCATTAACATATATGAAAGATAACTGTATTCTGAATACTTTTAATTGTAATTTGTATTGTATTATAGCGTAAAAACAATAAAATGGAGGATTACAGGTTTATGTTTGTTGCATTGTGCATTTGACATTTATTTATCACTGATTTGAGTGGAAAAATCACACACACTCATCACAAGAGCTGTGTTTTTATTATTATTATTATTATTATTTTATTTATTATTTTATTTATTCAAGTTTAATTAGAGTGATCCAGTATGTATTTCTCAGGCTTTAAAAGCGTATCTATATTCTGAAGACCACCAAATGAAAGAAAGTGTATTAGAATTCTGAATACGATTTTTTGCAACATTGCATTTAGTTTGTTCCCAACACTGGTAATTAATAAAAAAAACTGGAAAATGAAATTAGAAAAATCTATGGATCAAATGATTTGATGGACCCAATTTAAAATGTCCGTTATCACATACAAGCTATTAATAACTGAATAGCTTTTGCACTTGTGTTATTATCTGTATTCCAGGCCGTGCAGCACCGGTCTGGGCCTGCGGGGCGAGCCTGGGCGCCCGTCGTTAAGGATACACTGGGCGTCGGCCTGGTAGATGGTCTGGTCCGGCTGGTTCACGTGCTGCATGGCGATGGCGTGGGGAAACTCATTGAGCATCCGCTGCTGGAAAGCCTCCAGACGCTCGTAGTCGTGGCCTCTGCAAACAAACTCTTTATTCTGCAGAACAGGGAAAGAGAGGAGCGCAGAGTTAGACTGACATCTAGTGGACACAATGAGCAACTGCGCCTGAGGGAAAAAAGTCCAAGGACAAAGTCTGTTACATCATTTAATGGCATTAAGTAAGTGTTGTTGAATATCACCTCCAACTTAAGGAGTTTTAAAAGTTTGGACTGTGCAGTGTTACTGCTTTTGAAGAGGATTTAACTTTTACAATGTTAAAGGGCCTTTCTGACAAGAGAATCATGTCTTACCCTTAAAAAGAAGGGGAACTTCTTTCCGTAGAAACCAACTCTGAAAAACTCGGGCTCCAGCCGCTGTTGGTCCATGATCTTGTCATACAGTGAGGCCTCCATCATCTAAATATCACAGCAAAAAGAACAAGTCATGCAAAGTACTGTTGACAAGTCCGTCTTGCTCACAGCATTATACAGTCCAATATTATCTAAAACATTATTTACTTAGCGGGTAGCTAAAATTAATATAGTTAAAATACAGATTTGTGTTGTAAGACAGTGACTTCACAGAATGATCAGGTTCAACATTTGTTCATTTATCTTTAGGACACTTTATGGCAAAGTACAAATAATCAGATTATACCATCATCACATTCTATAATCTGAAAACCACCAATATTTGGGGGATTTAGACTAAAGGAATACCTCAACATATTTTTGGAACATCCCGATAATGATATTCAGATGTCAGTCTAACAGAGATGTCTTTACATTTATTTGGTTGAGGTTTAATTATCAGACAAATATGAAACGTCTGTAAAATCAATCACAAAAGGGCAGAAATATCACCACACATCCTCATTTTTCATTTTCAAACAGCTCTTCTTGTATAATCTTTCTTACTATAAAACAATATATTTAATATCAAACATTTACATATCTTCAAAACAACACTCGTACAGTTTCATAATATATGTAGCAGTAGTGACTCACTCTCATTTTGCTCAGATTCCTGTAGTCGTAAAAAGACTCGTACTGGTCCGCCAGCTCTCTGCAGAGGATGATGCCATTTTCCCAGCACTACGGAGAAGAATACGTACATGCACAAGGTTATACAGTATCCACACGTCAACATTACTGCACTACATTACTACAACACATCCGATATTCACGAATAAACCTGCAGTAACGTGTTTTGTGACGCTGCTTGCAGTACTGTATCGGTTCCACTGGATGGCACTGGTGAGTGGCCTGCGCTTGACGACAGTTACGCCCTTCGTCCTGCAGGTGGAGACTGACCGGCCTAATTCAATAAAACTTTCGCTGTGCATTTAATCCTCGAGCGTCAGAGCGGCGACTGGCACCGCCTCCCGAACGCTAATCGTTTTTTAATCGTTCAGATGTTGATGTTTTGGTGAATTTTTGAGGAGCTCCTTAATTCTGCTTTTTAAGAAGTAATTACAGCGCCGGTTCGGTAATCATGAGCGCGCTCTCGGAGGGAAAGTGTTTTAAACGGGAGCGCCGAGCCTGCCATTTGACTGGAAAATGACTGAGTTCATGTGTTTAAATGCATTAGAGACGGCGTCGATAATGTGCAGATGTTATTCATAATGTGTGCTATTCTAATGTTGTTTGTTTGTTGTAAAATGGAAACGTTGCTTGCTTCTTGGTCAAAACTCCTTTGTGAAAGAGGTTTTAATCTCAATGAGGTGAAACAAAATAGAAACATTTACTACAACGCATAGAACCTGTCATCTTGTTCATTGTGTATTCTGGATTTTTAAACCGCATAAAGCAATATAATATACATGTAATATATCTATATGTATGTGTATATCTGTGCTGATGGCTATATGAGCGTACATGCTGCAGGTGCGCTAATAAGCTAAAGCATTTTATTATTAATTTTTTTTTTTTTTTACATTAACTATATAGATTATTATTATTTTTTGTCCTTTCTGTATAATTTTGATGTTGCTATTGTCATTGTTTGTTTGTCTCACTAAAAAGGAAAAAAAAAATATATAAAAAAAAATATGCTTAAAGCTTTGGCATTGGTATTACTGCAGTATAAATTTAAGTAATATAAACAAGGCGTATAAATATGTCAAATACTCAAAGCCTTAGTTACCTAAAATGTAGTTTAATTCTGGGTTTCACTTTCCTGTCATTTTGAGGACGTATATATCATATTTAGCTCTGAATTGTTAACTGCTGCATTGTAAGCTAAAAATAACGCTAGTTATAAAGGAATATCTTATCTTATGTTATCGTCCAAATGCTAAACGACTATTTAGCAGATGGATCTTGAGCACTGCTAATGATCAGACTTTAAAAACACAAGGAGCTTCATGGATTTAACCGTAATATGGACATTTATAAACTCAAAAGTCTCAATCTCTGCCCGCTGTGTAAACGCGATCACTTGGCCGATGCTAACTCGAGCTACGTCAAACCGTGGCCTTCCGAAAAATTAAGTTGAATAGCCCTGACCTCTTCTAATAAATTCAAAGACATGTTTCTGTTGGATTGACATAATATCCCAAAGAATATCGCGATACTTGATCTTGTCAATATTGCCCGCCGTTAGCTTTGTGCTCTGAAGAAGACGACAGACTAAATAAGTTGGATTATAGAAAGAAAACACAACTAGTGGCTGTGTTTTTGAGATAAAGATAAAAATAGTAACATGGATTAAAGTTCACGAGTGGGTTTAGCCATCGATATGACGCCTTGAATGTCGCTCGCACCATTAGCGTCCCGCCTAGCGCTCTCCCAGACAGACGGGCAGGATATTGGGGAGATGATATGAATCCTACTTTAATTGCGGCTGCCAGCCATTTATCTGATTAAACCGGGGAGGTGTTGACGCCTCCAGCCACTGCCACGGTTCATGACAAGTAAGAATTAAATGTCTAATAGACAACGGCACATATTTTGTAGCTCGTCGCAGCGTACACCTCACCCCCCCTCCCCCACCCACCCGAATCGCCGAGAGGGGATTTCATTTCATGTAATAAATCACGTGTGTTGTGACTGTTGAGCTAATGTAATTTTTATGCCAATCAGATGTACTATTGAGTGTAATTTAACTTGCAGTCCTTGGATGTCACCATCATGTCCTTGAGCTCCTGTAAACTTAACGTCAGACAGAGTTTTACAGCAGCAGCAGCTTGTTTGTTTGTTGGTCTGATCATGTTTATCCTCTAAAGTCACACTTCGTCTAAATGGGGACTGGAAATAAAACA
The DNA here is from genome assembly GCF_026437365.1 of Eucyclogobius newberryi. Taxonomy (NCBI): domain Eukaryota; kingdom Metazoa; phylum Chordata; class Actinopteri; order Gobiiformes; family Gobiidae; genus Eucyclogobius; species Eucyclogobius newberryi. Next base: position 25,634,787 of record NW_027315834.1, read on the forward strand.
AAAAAATAAAAATTGTATGAAGAGAAAAAGAAAACCTGACCAATAGGATGTCAAGATTTTTCCGTGAATCGCTAAACGTGATTATCCAGGAACTAAAAATGTATAATTGTGGGAATTGTAGGCAGCAACAGTGAGTAATTTCAGCTGAATATAAACTCAAATAAATAAATGAATCTAAAAATGGCTTTTTACAGGCTGTTTAAGTGTCAATATTATTCTATTCAAGCAAATGAATGATTTCACTGTTTTTTCATCAAAGAGAACCAATGATCGTGAATAATAATAACAATGTGATGTTTAGTCTCACAATAATTGTAGCATTAACATTTTATATTGGGACCTGTGGGAAAAAAGAAAAAAAAAAAAGAAAAGAAAATTCCCCTAAACAATGTTTTTTTGATTGTATCTGCTTTCTTCATAAAACATAGTTTATTATCATTTCATTAAATCTTTATTACTGACTCCAGGTTAGTAGTAGTAGTAGTAACAGTAGTAGTAGTAATGTCATTATTTATTTACTTTAATACATTCTTTATAATTTCATACACATTTGTTGCATATATTCCAGTTGTCTATATTGTTTATATATTTTATATTGTTTCTATATTTATTTGTCTTTTTTTCGAACTCGAGAGGGTTTTATGTTAAAATACAATAAAAAGATAACAACAATTTATTTTTATTTTCTTTCTTCTTCTTTTTTTTGATGGAAAAGAACTGGAACTAAACAAACATTCCTACAGGGACAATAAAGTATCTAAACCTGGACCAGGCCAGGAGTAAACCAAACCAAGTCTAAATCAGGACTTAACGGAAAAGACTCAAGCCTGACAAGTGTGAACGCAGCTTAATTACTTCCGACATAGATCAAAATCTCCACACATATTGCTTGCAAATTGAATAGACAGTGTTTAACCTCATCCTTCTGTGATCATATAGTTTTGCCTGTTTGCGAAGTGAACGTCTAAGACAGTTTATTGCGATCATATATTCATTTAAGACGCTCCATAAAGAAAACAGGCACATTTATAGCGCGCTTTCACGAAAAAAAAAAAAAAAACGGGATCCAACCCGCAAATTGCACGTTATATGCGAGTTATTATCTTTTATACCGTCATAAACGCGGAGAAGGGGTGTAAAAAAACGTCCTGTCGGGTCACCTTTCCCCTGTCGAAGTTCTGGACGATGGTGAGATGCAGGAACTCTTTCCTCTGCCACTCGCTCTGCATGGGATAGTTCAGGAACTCTCTGAGCGGCCGGTCAGACCATTCCAACAGCTCGTCGTAAAGCAGCAACGTGTACGACGCCTCTGCAACAAGCAACGCAACAAAACTGGGATGTGAAACCAAGTCAAGGTGGATGAATATCTCATGGTTTGCTTTGGGAGAGAGAATATGGATTGGATTTGGGATTAGAAATGAGGGAATGTTCAAGTTTTTCCAAGTTTTTTCAAGTTTTTCCAAGTTTTTCCAAGTTTTTCCAAGTTTTTCCAAGTTTTTCCAAGTTTTTCCCAGTTTTTCAAGTTTTTCAAGTTATTCAAGTTTTTCAAGTTTTTCAAGTTATTCAAGTTTTTCAAGTTATTCAAGTTATTCAAGTTATTCAAGTTATTCAATTTTTTTCAGTTTTTCAATTTCAAGTGAAATCAGGCTCCAATATGCTAAATAAGATATAAGTTTATAAGTTTTCTGTTTTCTTTAATTATTATACTTCTGTGCCTGATCTGTGTTAAAACATTGGAATTTCCCCATTATGGGACAAATAAAGCTTATCTTATCGTATTTTTATATGACAAACACCATACATTCATCATTTTTTTCATGTTTCAAATGTATACCTCTAAATATGTTTTCCTATTCCCCTGCAGTGTCTCGTGAACAAGATTTTTAACCCAGATGAAGCTAAAGACTAAATGTCTGTCCAAGTCGGATTTAGAAATGAGTCGACAAATATCAAAATAATCCATTAGTTGCCATTAACGGATGCACTTTTGAACCAAAGATACAGTGAAGTACAGCATTATTCATTACTTTTATCCAATATAATGTATGACTTTCTTAAATTTGACATGTGGCATTGAAAGCAGAACTAAGAAACTCTGGTGATAGAGTGCCCCCAGCAGCTCACTTGTTAAAATGCATCATCTGAAAATAGAAAGATAATAGTTTTTTGTTCTTTCTTTTTCATAATAAGACAATAAAATCACAAGCAAAAACATTTCACGATGCCAAACATAAAAAAAGAGCCAGAGTTTCTCAGGAGAGTTGACCCAGTTCCACCCAGAGACAGCAGGGGGCGACGATGGGCACTTTAAAACCCCCAAAAATACATATTTAACCATCGCAGAGGCAAAGACCTTCAATATGTCAAAATGTGACTTAGTTCTGCTTCAACTAATAACTATTTTTTATTATTATTGTTCTAAAAGTGTTCAGAAAAGGTCAAAATTGTTCCTTTTACTACTTTTTACACCTTTTACTCATGCTAGCTGTTATGTTGACACATGCAGAGAGTATGTGATGGTTAAAGCATGTAAAGACTTAAGTATGGTTAATAGTAAATAGAGAAATAAAACTAATAGGAGATAAAAATAACGTACCTGTGTAATTCTGTGCTTTCAAGTGCAGCTCGTAGAGTTTGTGGATGTAGCGGATGTACATTTCCTCTTTGTTCAACTCGGTTTTGTAGAAATTCTGGAAAAGCAGCAACAGACAATTACTATTCCAATTTAGAGATAATATAACGACGACAGAAAGACAACGACAAATCCAATTAAACGCAGAGCGGGAGACGTCCAGTTGTGGAAATCAAACTTCACGTTTTGGCTGCTGTGGCGAGTTTCTCTGCTCGACCAGGTGCTTCTCCAGATGCTTTTGTTTACGTGGGAACAGAAGCAAAAACTCCTGCCACTGTCCTTCTGGAACAACTTTATGAATATGCTAATAACCATATGGGATTTAACACGCAAACACAATAGTTCTACTGTCAATTTGAAATGAGGGCGTCAAAATGTGTCCACAATGATCCAAATCTGCTTAATGGCCAAGTTTGTGGAACATGTTAGGGATCATCTCAAAATGGGTTGAAGCCGAAAAGACGTAATATTTTTCGTCTTTTTGTTGCTTTGAAGCTTCAATACATCGTTGTGGCAGTAATTGTTTTGAAATGAAAAATAAAAAACTCTCTCAGCAACGAGCATTAGGCCAACATTAGGCGGCGGGTGCGGCGCGGAGCACGGGGCCCGTGTGCGCGGTGCGTTGTGACCACGGCGCGCAGTGGCCCGTGCGAGGGAGAACCCGCCCCGCTCCCCGCGCTGGCCACGACGCGCCGTGGACCATGTGGATTGAGTAAACAAACATAAGCGACAGGTGACATTATTTGGAGAATTCATAACTTCTACTGATAAACATACCAAAGGATGTTCAGGGACTAAAGGTGAGCAGGGTCTATCAAGCTACTATCGTTTTATCAACGCGTTAACATTTTATGTGAAGCCAGTCATTCGTCTTTTGAGGGGGGGAGGGGGTCCAGAGAGATCCCTTAGATTGTGTGCTTTTCTCACCTTTTTAAAATATTTTTTCCATTAGATTCCCCCCAAAAAAAGATTAAACATAAACACAACAGAATAAGACCAAAGTGGAGAGAATAAATTACAAAAATAATACAGAAAAAGAAAAAAAATCACGGCATATTCAAATTAAAATAACTCTTTATAGTTAATGTGCTTTTTTTGTGCTTTTCTCACCTTTCTATTTTTGTGATTAGATTAATTTTTTTAAATTTTTCCAAAGATTAAACATATCACAAACACAACAGAACACAGCAGAACTAGACCAGGATGGAGATAATTCAAAGAAACAGCAAAGAAACAAAACCATGGCATATTTAAATTAAAATAACTATTTCTATTTAATTTTTAACAGGCTATTATTATTTTTTTAATATATTTTTGGTGCTTTTTTCATCCTTTTCTTTCATTAGAGGTTTTTTTTTTTCAAAGACTAAACTTAACACAATCACAACAGAACTAGACCAGAGTGGAGGAAATAAAATACAAATAAACATCAACTAAACAGCAAAAAACAAAATCATGGCACATTTAAATGAAAGTAACTTTCTATTTAATGTACTTTTATTTGTGTGTGTGTGCTTTTATCACCTTTTTCTCATAGCATATTTAAACTAAAATAGCGTTCGCAAAAAAGTCACACATTTTTTCATAGTTTTGGCCGGGGTGCGACTTATACTTATATTTATACTTATATACTTATACTGCGCAGCAACTTATATGTGATATTATTTTTTTATTTTCACATTTGCAACCACATTTCATACTCCAGTGCAACTTATGTATGTTTTTTTCTTCTCTATTATGCATTTTTTGGCTGGTGCAACTTATAGTCCGGAGAATACGGTAATGCTATAGGTCATTACTCACCAATAGACTCACGGTGCACCCGATCTTTTTGCCATCCACTTCCCCCAACTTCATACAGTCCCTGCAAGACATCACAGCATTCATCTTTGTTTCTCGCGCCACGGGGACGTTTCAATGACGCCCCGGTCTCAAAAAGCGGCTGAACATGGGCTCAAATGCCCGTGATCGTGCGGGAAACGGCGGTTGTACCTGTAGTCCAGCAGCCTCTCCATCAGCCGGGTGACCGTGGCGATCAGGGAAATTCCGCTCTCCCTCCAGGTTTCCCTCTCGATCTTCTTCAACAGGCTGAACGAACACAGACAAAACAAGACGAGAAAGATGTGAAGACTCTCTAAAAGCAACAAAAGATCTACCACCGAGAGAGAGAGAGGCAAAAGGAAAGCGATGGACCAAAGGAAAAGAAGGAAGCAAACGATAAGAGGTCAAAGCCAGTGTCACCATGCTTGACGTCCAGCCTGTGTTCACACAAATATACTAGAGTAGGCCAACAATTACAGGACTAATTCATCAATACATTAAGCAATTAAACTGGTATCATAATGAGAAGTTAAACAATGGGACAAACAGGATTAAATAGCCCAAAACCATCTAGATTTGATCATGTGCAGTCTGAACGAGAAGAAACCAGGACTCAACATTTATTTTATCTACTTATTAAATCTATCTTATTAAAAGAGATTTACTTTTGCTGCTTCTAAAATGGTCACAATTATTATGTTTTAGTTTTATTGTGACCCAGAGCAATTTGTAATCTGTAAAAAGGAGTAACCAGGACTAAACCAGATAAACTAGTCCAAGCAAAATAACATTTTACGGTAATTCTGTCAACTGAGAAAAGTTTCGCCGACGTTTCATCCAAGTACGGTGGCTTCTTCAGTTCACTAGCTTCTCTAACTCTATTGTTAGGCCATAGCAACCGAGTCAAAAGTAAGACAAGGAGTAACCAGGACTAAACAAAAACCTGATCATTCTGACAAACTAAACTAGTCTAAGTAAAAGAACATTTAATCATGTCAACTGGAAGAAGTTTCGCCGACGTTTCATCACTCATCAAAGTAGCTTCTTCAGTTTATTAGCTAGTCTAACTCTATTGTTAGGCCATAGCAACCGAGTAAAAGTGAGACAACTAAACTGGGACAAAACCAGGACTTAGAAGAATAATAGAGGATTTTTGGCGAGCAATCAGTTTAATTTACTCGTGGCGTGGACAGCCGAGTAGTTCTCCCACATGTCAATCATTCCCTGCGTTCTACCGCACACCTGCAGCCTCGTTCCCAGGATAGCAGCACGTTTCCCTGGCTGCACATGCGTGGTTGATATGCCGGTGTGTGTTTAGCGAATTCCTTCAGTGCACAGGACAAAATGACGACAGAGACTGTGTTCGAGCTCAGAAGAGACGGAAATTTGCGTGGACGAGATGTTGCGATCCGTTGCGCTATTAAACAAACGTGCACGTGTAGAAGCGAGGCTGGCGAGTGCTTCTGCACGAGGTTTGATGCCAGGCGGCCTCTTGAAAAGAACAGGAGGGTGGGAGGGTGAGTGTGGTGAGAGTGCGCATGCGCATTATTGAAAAGGGACCAACAGTTGTTTGAGTTCTCAACTCGGAGAAAAATCCTCTATTATTACTTTAACCCTGCCAGAACACGACAATGGCTGAACCGAAAAATACTGCGTTCAACTGGGGTTAATATTAAAGTACTGAAGCTGTTTTTCCCCACACTCTGTAATGGAATTGGCCTGTTATTAAAGCAGAATAGTCCTGAACACCACCCGAGACTGAGCCACGTACTGCAGAACAAACCGGACCGACAACTGGCCAAAAGCCTGTTATGAAGATGATCCTTGGTATTAGTCACACAGACGACACCGAGAGAACAGAGAGGAGGGTAAATCTTACCTAGGGTACGGACCAAACAGAGGAATTCTATCCAGGCGGGAAGCATAGGCGGAATAAATTAATACGATTAATACCGGCACACACAGACGAGGGGTTAGTGGGGTTAGTAAGGAGAAAGGAAAAGAAGAAACTAAAGTAAAAGTACATAAATTAGAATAAATCAGAAATACAAACTAAAATATTGCAAATTAAATATGTTAGCGTATGGTAGCACATATATTTAAATGTTTTTGAATAAACACTACACTCTATATCACTACAATCGAACACACATCTATGGAATTAAATAGATGAATATTCAAATAATGATGGGTACAAAGTGACTGCGTGTGCTCAAACGTGTGGTATTTGAAGTAATGTGTGCAGTGATGAACATAGATATGGAGAATATGCAAATCAGATGATAAACTTTGATATCTTTTTAGTTAAATGAGCAGCAAAACGTCACAGAAGCAAGAACACACGTCCACACACGGGACATAAACACACGGGACACAAACACATGCAAAGCACAAAACATACACAGGATGGAGAAGAGCGGTCAAAGGAAACGCCACGGAGGCCTTGTGATGACTTACCTTTACATTACATTATATTAGAATAAGTTATTTAGACGTTTTATTTGTTTAAGGCAAAACTGTGAGAGTCCAGGTCAGGAGTAACATGGACAGAACATGAACCAGAAATCTGATCAAACGGCCAAATCTGATGTGATTTCTTCCATATTGTTCGTTCACAAAAAAAAAACCCTACCGTAATCTAACAAAGATTACAGGCAAAATGTAAAAGACTGACAAGAATTATACTTTGACTTCCAAATATCATTGGGTCCATTTGCAAAAAATAAATAAATAATAATAATCAGATATTTTGGTGTGTTTACTGTACGCGCACGAGAGAAAGTGGATCGTCCAAAACACCAGTTCATATTCATTTTTAGAATAATTGTTGTATTTGGAAGACAAAGTACGATAAATTTTTAAACAACAGTTTAATCTTTAAAATGTTCTTTGGCACATGAATTTGCCTTCATTTTCCTCGTCAAAACCTGTACATGTGTAAATAATCGGAAATAAATCTGATTATTCACATCAGATGTAACACTTTTGTGACATTTCAATAATCTGATCCCTCCCAGAAATCAGATAATGATTTGGGTTTTTGGAAACATGGCCAGTGTTACTTAAAAAAAAAAAAGCAAAAAAAACAACATCATATTAAAATTATAGTTGTTCACCTGGTGTGACGGATGATGACATTTCTTGTGTGCATTTCTAGAGTGTAATTATTGGTTATCTGATTACTTTATCCTGCATACAGTGATCTGATTACTCTATCCTGCATACAGTCATCTGATTACTCAATCATGTATACAGTGATCTGATTACTCTATCCCATAAACAGTGTGATTGCCTGTCGCTCTGGTGTAACCACAGTGCCGTGACGTCGTGCCTGTTAGCGCCCCGTTAGCGCCCGTTAGCTCCCGTTAGCATCACACTCACATGCTGTTGAAGAGCTCTCTGTAGGTCTCGTCTCCTTTGCCTTCGGACATGAGGCTGTCCAGCTTGTCGATGAGCTTGGACTCCACCTGCAGGCCAGACGTTGTAACGCTCAGACAGCTGCCTTGTTCAGACAGTATTGACAAAGTCCGGGGCCCGGCAGCACATCACTCATGTCGGTCAATGGTTGCTTAGTAACGCCTGACTCACTGTCTCTGATCTGATGTGGCCCCACGAGGAGAATAAACTGACTACAGTATCTGTCATTCAAAGTACTGATACCTATTGCTATTATTACTACTATTGCTACCCTTAATACTTCTGCTGTTACTTCTACTGCTACCCTTTATACTTCTGCTGTTACTTCTACTGACACCCTTTATACTTCTGCTGTTACTTCTACTGAGACCCTTTATACTTCTGCTGTTACTTCTACTGCTACCCTTTATACTTCTGCTGTTACTTCTACTGATACTTCTACTGCTACCCTTTATACTTCTGCTGTTACTTCTACTGCTACCCTTTATACTTCTGCTGTTACTTCTACTGACACCCTTTATACTTCTGCTGTTACTTCTACTGCTACCCTTTATACTTCTGCTGTTACTTCTACTGATACCATTTATACTTCTGCTGTTACTTCTACTGACACCCTTTATACTTCTGCTGTTACTTCTACTGACACTCTTTATACTTCTGCTGTTACTTCTACTGCTACCCTTTATACTTCTGCTGTTACTTCTACTGACACTCTTTATACTTCTGCTGTTACTTCTACTGACACTCTTTATACTTCTGCTGTTACTTCTACTGCTACCCTTTATACTTCTGCTGTTACTTCTACTGACACCCTTTATACTTCTGCTGTTACTTCTACTGATACCATTTATACTTCTACTGATACTTCTACTGCTACCCTTTATACTTCTACTGATATCCTTCTTACTTCTGCTGTTACGACTAGTACCGGTACTTTTCCTAATTCTGCTATTACTATTAATTATATTTCTGCTGTTACTTTTACTACTACTGCTGCTATTTCTGCTATTACTGTTAGTTATACTACTGCTACTCCTGCTTTTACTACCTGTAATTCTGCTGTTACTTCTACTGATCCTACTGGTGCTGCTACTACTACTGCTGCTTATACTTCTGCTAATTCTACTATTACTACTACCTGTAATTCTGCTGTTACTTCTACTGTTACTACTACTTCTTATGCATCTGCTGCTACTACTGCTGCTGCTGCTACTACTACTACTACTGCTTGTACTTCTGCTGCTGCTACTACCATTTTGACAATCATAATACATTAAAATCCTGAGTTGGCACATAGTCTTATGCTGGATGCCCTTCCTAGAAAACGTGTTTACATGAATCTGGTCTTTGCTCAGTACAGACAGAGTAGGGTGGTGGTTGTTGGTGTTACAGTAAGAGCTACTTTACCACAAGTTCATACACACGTTGCACAGTCTGTCGTCATGGGAGCGAACCTGTTTGAAATTGCCGCTGCGCCTCTGCTCCCAGTCCATCATGTCGTGGAAGATGGGGATCATGACATTCCGCAGATCCGGCTGAGGAACCAGAGTCACCTCCAGGAACGGACCGATCATGGCCGGGATGAAGTTCAACTTGTGCTCGCCTGAAAGAGAAAACACCGGCCAAAATAAAACCAACATTTGTTTTTATTTTATTGGGCTGATGATTTTGCACACAAAAAAAGAATATGAAAATAATAAGCCTGGTTTTGAATAAGTTTTTTTTTTTTTAATTGAATATTGTTGATGAAAATTGTTGGATGAAAAAACAAAATAAAGGTCACACACTTCAAAGTAGAAAAAGCACACGGCACATCATTATATATTAAAAGTTTTTTTTTTTTTTAAATGATTGTTAATGAAACACAAAAAGACAGAGTAGGGAAAAATGTGCTCAAACTGTTCTGAAACTTCTAGTTTCCATGGAAACACATTTATCATCTATTTTAAGGCTTTTATGTGAAGGTCAAAATGGTTGTTTTTTGCTGCTAATCAGTCTAAGTCTAATCTGTGCCAATAAAGTTCCACTGCAACAAACTGTCAATTCTCCTAAAGAAAGAGCACTCTTGAAAATATACAAAACCTAAATATTCAAATAATAATCAAAACATTCTAAAATAAATAGGTGTAACGTGCAAACTGAAAGGGTTACAGGTCAGATCTGTGGAGGAGCAGCTGGCGACCTTCAAACGGGAGTCGGGATGAAAACAAATACACAAGGCCAAAAAAACGCTGGGTGATGTTTTATGCTCATCTTATTTACAGCAAAAACAAAACAAAAATGACGATGATGACAAAATGACAGAAAAGAAAAGGATGTTTTGGATTATTGGATTATTAAACGTGACGTCACTTAACACGATGCTATATAAATAAATAAAGAGGACAGAGAAGCTTTATGTTCAACAATTTCCATGGAATAAGAATAAAGAAAGACAATTTAGAAGGTGAGTTGATTTTAGGCCAACAGCCGTTTTGTTTATGGAAACATTAAAGCCTTTTTTCGTTTGTTTTTTTACTCTTGAAACAGGCCTGGATACAAACGTGTTGTCGTACTGATATATGAAAGAAAGAATAACGCGGGCGAGCTTGTCCTGCGCAAATTCAATTCAAACAGCTTGCAGCGGTACAAAGTTATTGCTCATTTACCTACTGCGTTACAAACATCCAAATTACTATTACTCACCGAGATTTTTTCACATCTTTCGGAACAGAATTTACAGTCACGGTAAAGCTAACAACTAGCATGCTAACTTCCTGTTTTGCAGAGATTAAAACGCTCTTTAATCAGGCACAGGCGACACAAAGCGGTCTCGCAATACATCTGTACTGAGGCGACACATGATTTTACTTTAGTGCATGGAAAAACGGTTTACAATCAGGTGACGGGTGCGCCTGAGACCCGGAAGTGACACCTACACGTGCGCAGTTTAAGAGCCGTCACTAGGCAACGGAGCCCGGCGCGGCCCTGCTGCTCCAATTGGCCGTTGTAAAAGTGGGCTGTCTTCCTGTTTGTAATTGATGACACCACACTAGGAAATTACCCAGCAAACACAGGGCTAAAACTCATCTAATATCACAATTTATTTCCTATGACGAATACAAATATATGAGAGCAACTTTATTACGTTGAATTCATGTTTAGAAAGTTAAAACATGTGTTTCTTTGAGTAAATTCTGCATAAACTTTGACTGGTATCATGTCACTTCCTGTCATTTTCTACAGATTTTTCAACATTTTCTCCACAAATACCTGCTAAATTGGTGTAACACTATAATGTATGTGTACAATAGGTACAAATACACCAAATAAAGTCAAAATTTTAAAATCATCATTTAAAATCATGCAGTTTAAGGCAGTACTAAACAAGCTCCCCTTCTTTTAGGGCGGTATAAATTCTAGCTTCAAAAACTTTGTCCCGACGACCTTTTTTTTCAACCATGGACCACAAAAAGTAAAGAAAATGTGTAGAAAGTGTAAGAGCGTGTACATAAACACACTAAACTAAAACAAAACCACTCACCTAGATTCTGCCACATGCTGAATATCTCACAGCCCATCATCACCCGCATGTCTCCGTACCTGTAAGAAAAGAATACAAAATATGCATTTCAGCTCCGGGCCAAACAGGAGGGAGGCAGGAGCAGGTTAAGGCCTCATTATAACACGGTGCGCGGGCCCACAGGGAGACGTCTGTGTTTGACACATTTCAGGTTTGACACGGAGCAAAAGAGCAATGTCATTTTCACATTCAAAAAACACACACGGATCCGGCGCGTTCGTGTGTGTGTTCGTTAACCTGGAAACAGTGCTTACTTTTCCAGTATCTTCTTCCGCTTGGAGGGAGAAAAGGACTCGAGCTGCAGACACGCCTGGTTGATAAATATTACCGACAGATAGAAATAGGAGTCCCACACCTGGAAACGACAGAGGAGAGGAGAATCCTGTCAAAGCGGTGCGGAAACCCCTCCATCAACCGTGAGGATTCGGAAATATTTGGGGGAAAAAGAAGGTGATTTGCCACTGGTTTTCATAACACGTCGTCATGTGACTGGTGAGGGGGAGGACGTGGTGTGTGGGCCTGCCTCAACTATGAACATAATACCAAAAGTAAAAAATATAATAAATACAACTGTGTTTAGAGTCTTTGGTAAGTCCTGGTTTAGTCCTGCTTTAGTCCTGCTTTAGTCCTGCTTTAGTCCTGCTTTAGTTCTGCTTTAGTTCTGCTTTAGTTCTGCTTTAGTTCTGCTTTAGTTCTGCTTTAGTCCTGGTATAATCCTGCTATAGTCCTGCTATAGTCCTGCTTTAGTCCTGGTATAATCCTGGTATAGTCCTGCTTTAGTCCTGCTATAGTCCTGCTATAGTCCTGCTTTAGTCCTGGTATAGTCCTGCTTTAGTCCTGGTATAGTCCTGGTATAGTCCTGCTTTAGTCCTGCTTTAGTCCTGCTTTAGTCCTGCTTTAGTCCTGCTTTAGTCCTGCTTTAGTCCTGCTTTAGTCCTGCTATAATCCTGCTATAATCCTGGTATAGTCCTGGTATAGTCCCGGTATAGTCCTGCTTTAGTCCTGCTTTAGTCCTGCTTTAGTCCTGCTTTAGTCCTGGTTTAGTACTGGTTTAGTCCTGGTATAAACCTGCTATAGTCCTGGTATAGTCCTGGTATAGTCCTGCTTTAGTCCTGGTATAGTCCTGGTTTAGTCCTGGTATAGTCCTGGTTTAGTCCTGCTTTAGTCCTGGTTTAGTCCTGGTTTAGTCCTGGTTTGGTCCTGGTATAGTCCTAGTTTAGACCTAGTTTAGCCCTGGTTTAGCCTTGCTTTAGTCCTGCTTTAGTCCTGCTTTATTCCTGCTTTAATTTTGTTGAATTTATGTTTAGAGATTTAAAAAACGTTTCTTTGTGTAAATTATGCATAAACTTTGTCTGGAAGTATGTAAACCTATACTTTATGTACAACATATAGAACTCCAGGGCTTTAGTTTGTGATGCATGCGCGCTTAGCAAAACAATTATCTAATCATTCACACATTAATATAAACACTCACACACTTACCTTATAGTCAAACTTATCATTTAAAAAGTTTTTCCTCAGAGCGTCAGAAAGATACAGGACTGTTGTGATGATGACACTGAAAAGGAAAGATAAATATTGAATTTGACTTTAATATTCTCTGGACTTTACAATGAAAACACCAGTTGAAACTCACTTGTTCGTGACCAACCGCATCACTGTCCAGTCTTTAGGGAACATTTCTGGTCGAATGAGGATCCTGAAAACTGTGAAAATCTGCAAAAGGAAATCCTGGACACAAACAAAGTAAAAGTGAAGTTAAAAGGCCATCTCTGTATCACTGTTTCACATCCTCCATTTATATTTATATGCAGCTCCATCTATAGAGGCGAACCATCTGCCCCGTATGACATTACATACAGTGTGTGTCTTTACATATTTTGGTATGCAAATACATTCATAAACATGCAGCGGTACAGCCATCTGAATAATGCAAAGGCAATACAACCTCTAAGGCTGTGCGTATCAAGAAAAGTGAATTGTGTAGTTTTTGGTGAAGTCCGTCAATAATAATCCAGAATAAAGTGAAGTTTACACCACACACATGCTGTTGTTTACAAGTTTAGTGATGATGTCATAACTTTTCTTCCAGGTCCTATTCAAGAAAATATTTTTCAACAGATTTTACCCTGTACTTATCAAGGTATTATTTTACCGTTAAAATCTGGCCTTGACAATGAAAACGTTTCAACTATATATTTTGAAAACCTCATAATGATAGATTTGTTCAACTTTATCTTATTTCATTAGATAGACTGAATAACTACAAAAACAAACAATATTATATCTAGTTTTTTCTAATTCAACCAAGAATATAGTTCAAATAAATAGCTAATTTAATCTGTAATAATAATCCATCTAATAATAATAATAATCTGTCTAATAATAATGTATAATAATATGTCTAATAACAATGTCTAATAATAATAATCTGTATAATAATAATGTCGAATAATGATAATCTGTCTAATAATAATGGTAAAAAATAATATGTCTAATAATAATGTCAAAAAATATGTCTAATAAAAATGTCAAAAAAATAATAATATTCTAGTCTAATAATAATCTGTGTAATCTGTACTAATAATCTGTCCATATAATAATAATAATAAGTGTAAATAAGAGTGTTATTATTGTTAAGAGTATAAAAGTTATGTAGATATGATCAAATTAGCCTTTATTTGTCCACACAATGGGGAAATTCCAAGGTTGCAACGCAAAGTAGGTACAGAAGTAAAAGAACAGATAACTTATAGAAAACACTATTAATAGAAAAGCTCTTATAAAAAAACCTATTGATGTTTATATTATTATACTTCTGAGCCTAATCTGCGTTGCAACAGTGGAATTTCCCAATTGTGGAACAAATAAATTGTGAAAAATGTTATCTTCATTTTCTGAACATAAAATCCAAAGCTTTTTTTTTTTTTTTTACAGACAATTAAAAAGACCCATCTTCCCAAACTAAACCCACACATCCCCAACCGGCACATTCTGTCAGTAAATTCTTTCACACGTGTCACAGAATGACACGGAGGCCCACGCGCAGACGTTGCTCGTACCCTCAGGTCGTCTTTGTTGCTGAAGGCCTGAAGCAGCTGCTGGTAATGCCTGTCGCTCATCTGTCGAAGCAGAGCCAACAAACACGCCACAAACTCTCCCTGAAACAGAAACAGAGCGCGATACAAACTCACCCAAAAACAAGTGCAGATAGACTTTTATGATTTTATATATTTGGTGGGATAACGACGCGTGCGGTAGAGATGTCAAGATTATTCGGTTAATTGATAAAAGTTGGTGTAATCCCTCATTCATCCAGCAGGGTTGCATTGTAGAAAAATTCTGCTATATTTTCCGGACTATAAGTCGCACCTGAGTATAAGTCGCATCAGTCAAAAAAATGCATAATAGAGAAGAAAAAGCATATATAAGTTGCACTGGAGTATGAAATGCGGTTGCAAGTGTTAAAATAACAAATAATATCACATATAAGTCGCTCCGCAGTATAAGTATATAAGTATAAATATAAGTATAAGTCGCACCCGGGCCAAAACTATGAAAAAAAAGTGTGTCTGGAAAATACAGTAATAATAATAATTAATAGTAATAAATAATTTTGATAAATGCCTATTCATTTAGACAAGTTTTGCGTTGCTAGGTAACGGTTAAGGAATTACCTCAAGCACAAGGAAGCACTGAAGGAAAGATTTATCACATTTACCGTATTTTCCAGACTATAAATTGCACCTTTTTTCATAGTTTTGGCCTTATACTTAAACTCCGGAGCGACTTATATGTGATATTTGTTGTTTTCACACTTGCAACCGCATTTCATACTCCAGTGCAACTTATATATGTTTTTTTTCTTCTTCTCTTCTGTATTTATCGACATGAATTACATTTACATTTAACTACATTTAAACTGAGCGCTGCTTGAGGCCACTGCGGACATACAACACTCAGAAGGAAGTAAAATTATAACAAAATTAAAAATCTACAAATACGTAGCAAGATTTATAATAACGTGTGTGAGTGAAATGATTGGCCTAACCCGTCGTATGCGCTTTAACAGAGTCAGGACTAAAACTTTGCTGCGCTCCGAGGCCTCGCTTAACCTCCCGCTCCCGTCCCTGCTTCATCATTAGCACAACTCACTTTCGATCGGACTATTAGTCGAGATGATTGTCCCGTTAATATCCACATCACCGTGCCCTCTTCTCCCCCGACGCCGCATTGTCCCATGAATCTTAATCATCGCCGTTAATAATGTCGGCGGGATTAAAGTCGGCGTGGCACCGGGTCGAGTTTGAATCCGTAATTACTCGAGCAGAGTTTGTCAAGTCCCCAAAACCGTGTAACGAGACGAGACAAGAGACGTGACTCACAGTGACGTCCTGGAACTGCAGTCTCATGGAGGGGCCGGCGGGCTGGGGCCGGTTGCTGATTTCCAGAATGGTCCGCATTAAGACCCCCAAAAGGCTCTCCACGATCAGCTGCACCTCCTCGGAGACGACCGGCTCCTGTGGGATGGACAGGAGACGGATGAGTGGAAGGTGATGAGAACGTTTGGTTTTTTGTTTTTTTTAATCAATTTTAATTATAATTTTAGGGAGGCTGAAAAAACAAAAGCACAATTGTATTTTTCCCCTTCCCCTCATGGGTCCCTCACGTCCAGACACATTTTTTCTCACAGATTAAGGCAAGTTTAAATGTTTTTTTTCTTTTTTTTTTTAATAAAAAAATTTAAAATTATAAATAAAATGACTATTAAAAATTACAATTATATAAACAGGAAAAGTCATAGCTATAGTCATAATAATCAGAAGATAAACATACATAAATTATCAGTTTCATCATCATCCTCGCCATTATTGTTATTAAAAGTAATATAATTTTCTCCCCAGACAAGACGGACAGATCTTGGACAAGCGTAATGAGAAGTAGCTTCAGACGGGCACATTGGTTGCCACGGCTGCCACTTCCCTTTAGAGTCATTGCCAGTCTGTGTGTGTGTGTGGGTGTGTGTGTGTGTATTATAATACCCTACTGGGCACCTTCACCCCAACTTCAACCCTCTGCCAACCGTTAGACGCAACCAGGAAGAGGCCAGCTGGCACCAAACACACACAAACGGGTTGGTTCGGAGTGACCGCCGCTTCAACGATGTCCCGCGCTAAATGGACGGGGCTCATTACCAGACTGTGCCCGTGCCAGTGTCCCGGTACCAGGACCAATTAAACACAAAACAAAGCAATGTGTTGGTGTGTATCAGCCGAGGGGACGCGACGAGACTAAAGCCAGTGAGGATCAGAATATGGTTTCAATTTGTGATGTGATTTATTGATGTACGAAATAAAATTAAAGATAAAGAAGTATTACATTCTCGCTCCCTCTTGCTCCTTCTTGCTCCCCCTTGCTCCCTTCCCCTCCCTCTTTTTCTGCTCCTTTATCTGTACTCTTACTTAATTCAAATTACTCCCACTTGCTCCCTCTAACTCCCTTCCCCTCCCTCTAGCTACCTCCTGCTACCTCCTGCTACCTCCTGCTACCTCCTGCTACCTCCCGCTACCTCCCGCTACCTCCCGCTACCTCCCGCTACCTCCCGCTACCTCCCGCTACCTCCCGCTACCTCACGCTACCTCACGCTACCTCACGCTACCTCACGCTACCTCACGCTACCTCACGCTACCTCACGCTACCTCCCGCTACCTCCCGCTACCTCCCGCTACCTCCCGCTACCTCCCGCTACCTCCCGCTACCTCCCGCTACCTCCCGCTACCTCACGCTACCTCACGCTACCTCACGCTACCTCACGCTACCTCACGCTACCTCCTGCTACCTCCTGCTACCTCCTGCTACCTCCTGCTACCTCCTGCTACCTCACGCTACCTCACGCTACCTCTCTCTCGCTCCCTCTTCCGCTCTCTGGCTCCCTCTTCCTCCCTCTCGCTCCCTCTTCCTCTCTGGCTCCCTCTTCCTCTCGCTCCCTCTTCCTCTCTCTCGCTCCCTCTTCCTCTCTGGCTCCCTCTTCCTCTCGCTCCCTCTTCCTCTTCCTCTCGCTCCCTCTTCCTCTCTCTCGCTCCCTCTTCCTCTCTCTCGCTCCCTCTTCCTCTCTCTCGCTCCCCCTCGTCCCACTGTCAAGGCGGTCTCTTCATAGCAGTTCTGACGTGTCCGCCGTCACTTACCGCAGTGCCAGTCTCTTCCTTCTTGATGAGAGACAACATGCTGGTGAGGATGCGCGCACACATGACCAGATCCCTCTGCTCCTGCATGTGAGCGTGCAGCAGTCGCAGGACCACCGGCAGCAGGATGCACCGGGACTCTGCAGCAAAAACAATGTCGCAGGCTTAGATTTAGCATTATATTTTACACGAACACAGCAGCTCAAAGAATACAATGAGTATGTCAAATGTATCAATATCAAAGCGCCCCCTACAGGCTGGACAACTCATTGAACTAAAATGCAATTAAGATAAATATATATAGAATTTGGCATAAAAGTATTAAAAATGTATCACAGAATAGTTGTATATTTATAATTTAACTTCCTGTTTCTAATTGATGACATCACTCACAAAAAAAATTCCCAGTTAACACTGGGCAAAAGCTCATCTAATGTCACACTTGCTTTTTATTTGACAAATAAAAAAATATGAGAGCGACTTTATTTAGTTGAACTGATTTTTAGAAAGTCAAAAAAGTTGTTTCTTTGGGTAAAACTTTGACTGGAATGAGTGTGATGTCACTTCCTGTCATTTCCCACAGATTTCTCAACGTTTTCTACACAAATACTTGCTCGATAGGTGTAAAACTATCATTTATAAGTACAACAGGTATAAATACACCAAATAAAGTCAGAATTAGAAAATCGTAAAAACCTGTCATGGACACTTTGAATTGAATTATATTATAATGGGAGGGTCAAAGGGGGAGTTGCTTGAGGACGTCCTAGGCCACTGTTTGACTGTCTTAGCCTTTGTAGAAGTCACTTTTGTACTTTTTTGTTTTTTCTTAGGCTCTGTAGATGTCCACAAAGTACAATGGTCATATCATAAGAGTACTGTATTTTCTGCACTATAAGGAGCACTGAATTATAAGGCGCACTTGTCAATGAATGGTCTATTTTCAACCCTTTTTCATATATAAAGACTATAAGAAAAGATAAGATAGGAAAAAAACAAAACGTGTACCACACAAAATCGCTTCGAGGTCAGTAAGCACAACCAAAATTAGAACATATATAAGGCGCTCTGAATTATAAGGCACACTGTTGTTTTTTGAGAGAATTAAAGGCTTTTAATTGTGCCTTATAGTGCGGGAAATACGGTACCTTATCACCACTAACACCGACTAGAAAACTCGGCCGCATCCACTCCTTAGATCTCATCATTTCAGACAATTCAGCGCTGGGATAAGAACACCCTGAGGTAGCGCACGACCCTGACAGTTCTACTCAAAGGCGTGCGTCCCGTTTGCCTTCACCTGGGTTGACGTAAAGCTGGGTCTCCACCGTTTTGGCGATGCACTGCAGTTTGATGGTCTCCAGGGGGGAGTCCGCTTGAATGGCGGTGGGCAAACTCGCCAGCGTCTCACGAACGAATCCCGCCACCTCCCGTACCGTGAAAATCTTCAATAACTCTCCATATACTGCAGGGAATGTCCGAAGGAAGACAGCCTGTAGGGGTGGGAAGAAAAGCAATCTTTACCGCAGAGTTCAATATGAGAACAAGAAACATCATCCGTCAATGGTAGAAAAAGCTTCAGTTGTAGTCATCTGGACTCAGTTAGAAAAAATAGACGTTTCGACACTCATCCAAGAGTCATTGTCAATAAAAGAATTTAGATCGAGAACTCCGATATTAATACTGTTCTGTGGTAAGACCCACCCATTGGGCGGAGCCTTCCTGAAGTAGAAAGAGTTGTTTGTTTCAACAGAAACTCCCCCCTTGTATCTACCGAGCTAGCCTATTCAGAATTTTAATGGGCTATTAGAATCCTCTTTGTCTTTATGAGACCCTGGCTCAACCACCCTGAGTACCTGATTAGCATCTAAATGTCCTGGGCCTGGTCCTCTAACTCTCCAGGGGTTCAGGATCCCATTGTAGATTCCAGGAAGATTAAACCTTAGCCCTCCATTTCTGTTTAAAGAAGATCTTTCTTTTTTAACAAAAATAGCTTCCTTGACTCCTCTTTCAAACCATCTTTTCTCCCTGCTTAAAACCTTCACATCACCGTCTTCAAACGAGTGATTAGAGGCTTCAAGATGGAGATACACGGCACTCTGTGGTCCTGAACTAGTATTTCTTCTGTGCTGATAGAGCCTCTTGTGTAGAGGCTGTTTTGTCTCACCTATGTACCGTTCTTTACAGCTTTCTTCACTGCATTGGATCGAATAAACTACATTGCTCTGTTTTTGAGTCGGCAACTTGTCCTTAGGGTGAACCAGTTTTTGTCTTAAAGTGTTACCTGGTTTAAAATAAACAGGGACTTTGTGTTGTCTAAAAATTCTCTGCAGTTTTTCCGACAGGCCAGACACATAAGGGATAGAAACACCCTTCCTTCTCTGTTCAGTTTCCCTTTTGTCCTGCTTCTTGGTTCTCTTCACTCTGTTGAGAGCCCAAGCGGGGTAACCACAGGCTGAGAGGGCATTTCGGACATGTTTTTCCTCTTTCTTCTTGCCCTCTGAGCTGGTGGGCACACCTTGAGCTCTGTGTTGTAAGGTTCTGATCACACCCAGCTTGTGCTGTAGTGGGTGGTTGGAGCCAAAGAGCAGATACGAATGAGGGATTACACCGACATCATCCGTCAATGTTAAAATAATTACTCTTTTAAGACAAAAATCTATATATTGATATTTTCTGCTGCTAAAGGCAATCTCGCAGCTTTACGTGATCTAACTGAGTGGTTTGGGACAAGACACTGCACAGCATTTGAGTGTGAAAATGCACGTAGTGGACTGGAATGGATTTAGTCTAATCCCAAATCATTTTGTATTTAAGGATTATATGGCGAAAAGACAAGAAAAGCAGAGGTCCATACGGCTGGAATATAAGGTGCACAATTATACTATAGTCGTGCCTATGACTGTTTTTTACAATGTTCTAATTTTGACTTAATTTGGTGTATTTATGCCTGTTGTAGATATATATTATAGTTTTACACCAATTGAGTAGGTATTTGTGGAGAAAACGTAAAAAAATCTGTTGAGAATGACAGGAAGTGACATCACACCAGGGACACTCTTTCCAGGCAAAGTTTATGCAGAATTTAGATAAAGAAACAACTTTTTTTACTCTTTAAACATTAGTTCAACAAAATAAAGTTGATCTTAAATGTTTTTATTTGTCACATAAAAAATAAAAGCGACATTAGATGAGTTTTGGCCCAGTGTTTGCTGGGTAATTTCCTAGTGTGATGTCATCGATTACAAAAAGTGCTATCAGCGATCATTTTTGTTAAAGGTTTTAGCCAAATTCAAAATATTTTTATATTAACTGCATTTTAGTTCAATGAATCGTACAAGCTGTAGGGGGCATTTTAAGTTGATTCAGTTGAGAGAGTGCATCCTCTTTAACTCCTTGAGGACACAAAGAGGAGTTGAAGAGGCAATCTTTCTTAAAAAAGAAAAAACGTCTTTAAATAGAAACGGTGGCTCAAGATTCAACCTTCCAGTTGTTTATAATGGAGTTTTCAATCCCTGGAGAGGTAGAAGCCCAGGGCGTATAGATGCTAATCAGTTACTCAGGGAGGAGAGAGTGAGCCGGGTACAATAGGAGGCTGATGGCCCATAAAAGGACTGATCGTGAACAAAGAGGGTTAGTTTCTGGTGAAACCAAATATACAGTTTATCAGGAGGTATCGCAGGTGGGCAGGGCCCACTTAGAGCAGGATAAATATCCAAGTTCCCGGTCTTCGCAGATTGAGAATGACTCGCGGATGAGTGTTGAAACGTTTAGTTTTTTCCTAAAAAAGTGTCCAGATGACTACAACTGAATCTTTTTCTACTTTCACCATTTAGTTACGAATTGTGTTTATGTTAGCAAGACTATCCCGGGATGCAAACACTTTTTTTTTTTTTATACACCATTGTATATTAAAATAGTAGATATATATGACCAAACGGCACTATGACCCCATTTCTCACGCACATACAGTATCTTGGCTGTAAAAGAAAAGACATGCTGTAGTGTGTAATTATACATTTCTCAGGCCTCTTTAGCTTGTTTGTTTTGCCGTTGTTGAAAATCAGTGAAGGCGGCCGCCCTGCTGTGCCAACCTCCCACAGCTGAGGGAACAAAAATGGTGACAGAAGGGAAAAAAACGAAAAAAAATCACAGACTGGCTAAAGAGCCTCGAGTGGCATTAAACTCAATTACAGGCATTTACACACCTTTCACAAGGGAATTAACACAAATACTTAAAATGCCTCTGACGGGTTGGATCACTCATTGAACTAAAATGCAGTTAAGATAAATGTTTGAATTTTGATAAAAACATATACATTTTATCACAGAATAGCACAATTTTTAGGTTTATAATTCCACTTCCGGTTAATTGTTCCTGAAATTGACGACATCACACTTGGAAAATACCCAGCAAAACGTATCTAATGTCACCATTTTTTTTTAAGTGCCTCTGACAACCTGTCAGCATATAACACAAGTTATGTACGGCACTACCTTTTCCATGTATCTGTTATTTATTCTGGCATACACTTATTTAACTATTTTCATGAATCACAACTTTATGGTGCACAAAAGGAGTTAAAGGACAGATATTATGGATTTATTTTTGTAATGTTATTGTCTTTTAACATGCCATTGAGTACTTTTACTTTAACTCATGTTTTAGAACTTTAAAAAAGGTCGACATAATCAGTCAGGCTTTTCCCCCGTTAGGAATTACGTTAGAGCTCCATCTAACTGACAGCCGAGGGAATTGCATAGGGGAGATAAACCAACCTAGCTTTCCAGACATGCTGACGCAGAGTCTGACAATGATTTATGGACAGAAGATCTCAGAATGTTGCCGATGACAAAAATTCTGAAACCCAAGTGTTTTCTGAGGCTCAGGCGGAGAGGACTTTTTGAACAGGGTTGATCGAAGAAGCATGAATGAAGCTCCAGGACAACTCTGGGTGTTTTTGATGAGGGAACAGTGTCACAAAAGCTTTAAAAAAAGTATATTTGGCATTTGACGTGCCTTTTAAGAGGAGGAAACAACTTGTATAGCATATTTTCCGGACTATAAGTTGCTATAGGTTTTTCATAGTTTGGCCGGGGTGCGACTTATACTCCGGAGCTCTAAGTGACGCAGAAGAAGAATCTGCACTTCCTCTACCTCTGGAGTTTGTGGAGTTGTTTAGAAGTGTCAGAGGAAGAATAATTCAATGGATTTAGTGATTTGGGGTAAAACTGATGCTTTGGTAAAGTTGTTAGCATGTTCTTTATGCTATAGTTATCTGAATAACTTAATATGTTACGTTAACATACCAGACACTTACCACAGTTCTGTCTGTGACTCATGTAGCTGAAGGTGTTAGCGTTAGCATACGTACACCTATTCACCATGTTCTCTCATCTGTTATTATTTTAAACTGCATTTCAAGATGAAATGTCTGTTCTTGGTCTTGGATTTTATCAAATAAATTTCCCAAAAAAATGCAACTTATATATGTTTTTTTTTCTTCTCTATTATGCAGTTTTTGGCTGGTGCGACTTATACTCCGGAGCGACTTATAATACAGAAAATACGGTGTATATATATTTTTTATAAATCCTCCAGCTAAGGTTGTAAGACCAAGCTCACAAATCTTATCAGCTTGTTTAAGTGTTACTGAGACACATACCATATTTTTCGGAGTATAAGTCGCACCAGCCAAAAAATGCATAATAGAGAAGAAAAAAATATAGAAGTCGCACTGGAGTATGAAATGCGGTTGCAAGAGTGGAAATAACAAATAATATCACATAATCACTCCGGAGTATAAGTATATAAGTATAAATATACAAAACTATGAAAAAAGGTGCAACATATAGTCCGGAAAATACGGTACTGAATTTCCTCATGGCGACTCGTAACTTAGCAGAGGCAAAGGGATCAAACAGACTCATTTGTCGGTATTATCATGTCCAAAAAACCTCGATACATCCCCCTCCCGACCACACCCACGCGCGCACCCACACACCCACACACACGCAAGTACCTGAGTCTGCGCGACCGGACTCGCGCCCTTGTTCTCCTGGGAGAGGAAGAAGCGGATGGACATGAAGAGCTCGTGGATGCAGACCCTGAACTCCTCCTCGTTCTGACCCCCCGTGGCCAGAGAGAAGAGCCGCCGCGACTGGATGATGTACTTGAAGATGTACTCGCTGGCCTAAAAGGGAGGAGAGCCGTCAGTGCGCGTTGTCATCAGCGACTCAAACTCTGATCACGACCACTTTGGAGTCGTTAAAATGACACGTTAGACAGTTGAATTTGATGTGATCAAATTTCTTCCTGATCGTGGTCTCTCTGATCCAATTTTGCAGTTTGAACGTCATTTAAATTGTCTTAGAGGTCCAGAAATGAGATGATAAGGAGAAGATTTTGATGTGTACATACTGTAACTGGTGAGTAGCTTGGCTTTAATTCCTTGTCATCGGTGAAAATAATTTGAGTTTAGATATTTTCTGTGTTTAAATGACGCATAAAAAGATGATCAGTGACGTACAGTAAGCACAATAAATATGAATATCCACTTTTTTAACTTATACTCAACACAGATAAGTTTTAAACACGACACTAGACATTTGCATTTAAATAATATACAATAATTACTTAAATGCCATTATTGTTCTTGACTGTTTCACAGCAATATTTTAGAGTAATGAAGCTAGCGTAGTTTCAGCCTGGAGCACCCAACTCCACCCAATCTACGTCCACTGCTACACAAGGGCTCACCCGCTTCCAGCTTCAATCAACGCGCCCGAGTAACCCCTCCCCCTGGCACCTCCTCTGCCCAATCAGGGCCCTGTCAGTGCCCAGTCTGCCCCAATTAAACCCTCATGCAGTTTAAGTCTGTGCTGCGACCCACCGCCTCCCCTCCTCCTCCTCTGCATCCCTCACCTCGTCCTCATCATCCTCTCTACCCTCTTCATCATATCTACCACTAGCTGTATACTCTATTATGCCACGCCCATAACCACCACACCTCCTGCCAAATAACCCACGTAATAAAGCTCAATAAAGTTTCTCCAGGGTGAACTAAAGTTGTTTTCAGGTCTAAAACAGTAAAATCACAGGAGAAGAATAATAATTTCCAAAAAAAGAAAGAAAAAAAGACAAGCATTGCAATAATAAAAAAAATTCAAGTAATTTCAATTTATTATTATACACCCCGAAACAGTGTGATGTGAAACGTTGGCTATGTGTCCGTTTATGTCACATAGATTTGATTTAAGCGTGTCACATATTAGAGGAAAGAACAAGGATTTCACTGTTGTTTTGTGTGTGAATGATCATTAAATCCATGCGCAACACGTTTGATATTGTGAAATCCTTATTTGAAAATAATTAGACAATGAATCAAAGCGTACGCTAAGCTTTTGATGAGTTTGAAAATGTGCAAATGAAAAGAAAACCTCTTTAAACGCCTCATACAAGAATAAGCTGCGTGTACATCTGTGGCGCTTCGCTCATTTATTATTAAGTGCACAACAAAGTATTATTTACAGTGTTGCCAAATGTATATGTTGAATGTTAGATGAGTACGCAGCACGCTCTGACAGCAGCATGGACGTGGACATGGAGATGGAGTAAACCAAAGCATCACGGGTGACTTATTAACAATGTATGACGTGGTAAAGAGGTAAAACTGAGGTATTAAAATGGCCCTAAAAGGTCGCCATTTCATCCAGGGTCCCAAACGTCTGATTTTAACTAAAATAACTGCTTCGAAACCTAATCCTCATCCTCATTTCATCCTGAATTTGAGATAATATACCGTCCAAAATAAACATTAGCTCCAAAGAAATGTGAGGAATAATCGAATTTTATCATTGAATGTCCCAAAAGTCCTGATTTTAATCAGATAAATGATTTATAAACCTAATCCAAATATGATAAATATGTTGTAAACATACATATATGTGTGTTATTTGCTAATAATAGTGAAAAATTAATAAATAGTTCCGTCCCCGGATGAATGAGTCCCACATGATAAAAGGGATGTAGAGCTGCAAATTCAAAGTGTTTGCTCATTAATTTAACATTTAATTTCACTATAAAAATATCAAAAACATTGTTGGAATTTGGGATTTTAACACCGCCATAGAACAAATCCACTTAATTTCACAGTTTTGTTGCTGTCGTTTCATTTTCAGGAGCACACATTTATGTTATACCACCCTCACACTTCAAACTCTAGCAATATATTACAAGTAAGAGCATGTTCAATATCTTTAATAACTACAAAGATAAATCCCCAACAAAATGCATAAATTCCTGTTCTGCATCTCTCAAAATGATAAATGAATCATATTTTCAGAATGTGCTTTTACCCGTTTAGACTTTTAGAGATACAAATGTTTGATGAATATTAAAGCAAACTAAAAATCAATGTTTGAATTCTCCATTTGCAAACGCGGAGGTCTCAAATCAATAAAGTTATGTCATGAAACGTACAGAAGAGAGAGAAAAATATTGAAATGACATTTTTACAACATTTGAACTGCGATGTTTACCAATAGATTTGTTCCTGCACAATTTTTATATTTTTGTGTAAAACGTAGTCGACGAAAAACACTTTTTAGAGGATTATCACAATTTTCATAGATTTTTTTCTGCATAGTGCTAAAAGCAGACACACAAATGGGAGCACAAAAGGTATTAATGACTACATAGTCAGCGT
Source organism: Eucyclogobius newberryi (assembly GCF_026437365.1). Lineage (NCBI taxonomy): Eukaryota > Metazoa > Chordata > Actinopteri > Gobiiformes > Gobiidae > Eucyclogobius > Eucyclogobius newberryi. Next base: position 25,661,109 of record NW_027315834.1, read on the forward strand.
GTGCGTGTGCGTGTGCGTGTGCGTGTGCGTGTGCATGCGGTTTGATGGCGCGTCTCACCTTGAGCACCTGCTGGATGTGATCCTGGTGCTCGGCGTCCACAATGCGGTCCACGTACCACTTCAGCACTTTGATCAGATCCCTGAGGACAAAAACACGCAGCCGTTTTACCATTCACCTCCAGCCGCCGGAGAGCCTCGCGGGGCGCCGGCGGGCTCCGCAGCGGCGCATGAGGCAACGCACATGAGGCAACGCAGGAGGTTAGATTGAAACGCACAAAACACGTAACTCTCCCATGACCCTTTAACCGCGCCTCTGACAGGTTTGAACACTGGACCAAGACGCAGTTAAGATCTATACAGGTTAAAAGTTGCTAAAAATGTTATCAGAGAATAGCACATTTTTTTAGGTTTAAAATTTCACTTCCTGTTTGTAATTGATGACATCACACGAGGAAATTACCCAGCAAACACTGGGCAAAAACTCCTCTAATGTCACAATTTTTTTTTTATTTGACAAATAAAAATATATGAGAGCGACTTTATTTTGTTGAATTGTTGAAAGTGTCCCTTGTGAGATGTCACTTCCTGTCATTTTCTACAGATTTTTCAACGTTTTCTCCACAAATACCTGCTCGATTTGTGTAAAACTATAATGTATATGTACAACAGGTATAAATACACCAAATAAAGTCAAAATTAAAAGTCTGATACATTGTAAAAACCTGTCAGAAGCACTTTAAATTGTACTTGAACATTATTTAACCTCTGCTCTCCAGACTCCTGGCCTGATGAGCGTGTATTCATCCAACATTAGATCAACAACAGTTCATTTAGGTTAAAGTGCATACGACACGTTCGACTAAACATTTCACTAGAATGGACTAAGCATGATTATATTTAAGATTGCACTAAAAATTTTGCCTATTTTCCCCCAGTTCGACTATTTCGGAGAGGTTTATAACGTTACTTCCTGGTCTGACATGAGCAGCGAATGTGACGCAGTTGGAGGTCATTCCACAACCGTTACCCAGCAACTATACTGTAAACGACGGCCAAAAGCCATATCAATTCAACAACAGATCTGATTTGAACGGATAATAACACCTTTATTTTAAATCAGTATTTAAACGTTAGAAAAGTGGGTCAATTTATGATTTTCTTCACAAAAAATGCAACTTGACCGACTTAACACCATGATAAATATTCACCACTGGGACAAGAGAGCCAAAATGTGCTCTTTGAAGTAAAGCAAGTGGTAACTACGCCTGTTTCCATTATTCAGCCTCTTTAAAGTGGAGGAGCTGCCGCGGCGTCACATTGTGTGTTTTATGTGTGTAAAATAACAGGATGATGCGTCCGGTCTGATCACAGATACAGAGAGTGTGAAGGAGAAGGCAACAGCAGCTCCTGAATATGTGAGTCTGCAACGGAGGGAGGGGAGGAAGGAGGGAGGGAAGGAAATGAAAGAAAGGGAGGGAGGGAAGAAAAGGAAAGAAAGGAAGGAAAGAAAGGGAGGGAGGGAAGAAGGGAACAAAAGAAAGGAAAGAAAGGGAGAAAGAAAGAAAGGGAGAGAGAGAAGGAGGTAAGAAAGGAGGGAAGGAGGTAAGAAAAGGAAGGAGGTAAGAAAGGGAGGGATGAAAGAAAGAAAGAAAGGAAAGAGAAAGAAAGAGAGGGAGGGAGGAAGGGAAGGAAATAAAGAAAGGGAGTGAGGAAGGGAAGGAAAGAAAGGGAGGGAAGGAAAGGGAGGGAGAGCAAGAAAGAAAGAAAGAAAGGGAGGGAAGGATGAAATAAAGAAAGAGAGGGAGGAAAGAGAGAGAGAGAAAGAAAGAAAGGGAGGGAGGAAGGGAAGGAAAGAAAGGGATGGAAGGATGAAAGAAAGAAAAATAAAGGAGATAAAGAGAGAAAGAAAGAACGGATGAAAGGGAGGGAAGGAAAGAAAGAAAGGGAGGGAAGGATGAAAGAAAGAAAGAGAAAGGAAAAAAGAAAGAGAAACAAAGAAAGAAAGGGAGGGAAGGAAAGAAAGGGAGGGAAGGAAAGAAAGGGAGGGAAGGATGAAAGAAAGAAAGAAAGGAAAGAAAGAAATGAAGGAAAGAAAGAAAGGAGGGCTGCTAAAGGAGACCGGAAAGGGTGTTATTCTCCACTCAAACCGCCAGGGGGCAGTGTAGCCATTGTGTTTGCACTACAGTCGGTACAATCAGCAGCAGAAAGTGAGCAGAGGGAACTTTTGAGTGCATTATTATCATTATTTCAACTTTAATAACAGTATAAGTATTCACACTGTTATGTTAAATGTCAAACTGCTTTTTCTCGACAAGCTGGGATTAAATTATAAGTCGTTTGTTCCCGTCTTTGTTTTCAAAATTCACAGGTTAAGAACGCAAACGCCTTTTGAATTGGAAATGTGATATTCTCAGTTTACAACAAACCAAATAAGAAATAATACAAATAAATAAACAATGTAAATACCTGTAAGACAAAGCTCCGGCGAAGTGGCTCTCGATGTACGTGTCCATGACTGGTTTAAAATGTTGGAATTTGCTGTCTTGGAGAAGGTTAATAATGTGAACCTAAGAAGAAGGAATAAATGTATTAAACATTGTCCTTTTCAAACAAGTACAACCAAAAAAAATACACAAAGCAAGGTCTAAAACACATCTATCTATCATTTATGACATTACGAGTATTTTTAGGGCTCAAAATTACCTTGAAAAACCTCTCCACAGATGCTGGGTTTATTGTATTTATTTTATTTATTTATTTTATTGTACTGTGTTTATTGTATTTATTTTATTTATTGTACTGTGTTTATTGTATTTATTTATATATTTTAATTTTATTTTACGTTCTTACGTTTTAATTTAATTTATTTAAAACATAAAACACAGAACAGAACCAGAGAGCAAAATTAGAAATAAAACATTGTGACATTATATATTTCTTTTTTGTAGTTTTTTTGTGCATTTTATGTGTATATTTTTGTTTGCTCTAAACCTTCAGTCAAGATGTCATGAAATGTACTTTTTACTTGTCAGTCCAGTTAACATAGTACAGTTACCCACTTTTAAACGTAATGAAGTAAAAGTGAAAAGTACACACTGTAAAATGTACTTCAAGTACAGATACAAACGGTACAAAACGGGTGATTTTAAAGCTCCATTTCACACATATTCTCATGGCATGTGCCGGTTGTATGAGGAGACATCACGGTTACCATGACGCTGGCTTTCTGACTCCACGGCGACCGCTGCTGATTGTACATCACCAATCTGACCGCAGGAGATAAAACGTCTAAAGGAGTCGGGTTAATTCGATCGATTTGAAGTGGCGGACAGAAGAGCTCTCCGGCCTGTGCGGACCTTTTCATCGCCCATAATGCCACACGGGGCGGGGTTTGAGGTGGTGTGCAGCCGGCCGAACAATCGATCTCTCCGCGGCCGGTCAGCGCAGCGCGGTGTGACCGGAGGGAGATTGGTTCACGGATCGCTGGAGCGTTACGGCGCCGGCCCAACTTTGTCTGAGCGGATTTTGTCGGGCAAAGTTCTGGACACGTCGAACGCAATGAAATGTGGAGCATGAATCCAAAAGAAATGACTCAAACCACAACTGTGATTAAAGCGCCCCCTACAGGCCGTACGACTCACTGAACTGAAACGCAGTTACGATAAATATATTTAGAATTAAATTTCCTTTCTTTCCTTCTTCCTTACCTTCGTTCCTTTATTTTTTTGTTCCTTTCCTTTCTTCCTTCCTTTCCTTTCTTTCCGTCTTCCTTCCTTTCCTTTTTTCTCTCTTTCTTTCCTTTCTTTCTTCCTCTCTTTCTTTCCTTTCTTCCTTTCATGTCCTTTCTTTCTTAATTTCACTTCCTGTTTTGTCATATTACCCATCAACCACTGGGCAAAAACTTAAAAGTAAATGAGAGCAGCTTTATTTTGTTGAATTAATGTTGAGAGAAAAGTAGTTTACTTTGCCTATCCACATGTAAGAAAAAATAAAAAATAAAAAATTGCACAAAATCTTCAAAATCAGCACAAATAAACTAAGTTGAAACAATGTGGCATTAATCAACCCTAAAGTCATGAAAGTTGTCAATTAAAAAACCTTCATGTCAAAAGATGAATATTTTCACATTTTGAATCCAATCCTGAATAATTAATGATACATTTAGACATTTGTACGTTTTCAGTTTCAATCTTTCTTCCAAAAACAGTCATGGCATTCTTAAAGCGCCCCCTACAGGTCGGACCACTCACTCAACTAAAACGAAGTTAAGAAATATGAACATTTTATCACAGAATAGCTCATTTTTTAGGTTTATAATTTCACTTCCTGTTTGAAATGGATGACATCACACCAGGAAATTACCCAGCAACCACTGGGCAACAACGTCTCTAAAATCACATACTTTTAATTTGACAGATAAAAATACACGAGAACAGCTTTATTTTGTTGAATTCATGTTTAGAGAGTCAAAAAAGTTGTTTCTTTGTGTAAATTCTGCATAAACTTTGACTGGAATGAGTGTGATGTCACTTCTTGTCATTTTCTACACATTTTTCAACGTTTTCTCCACAAATACCTGCTTGATTGGTGTAAAACTATAATTTATATGCTCAACAGGTATAAACACACCAAATAAAGTCAAAATTAGAAAACCGTTCAAACCTGTCATAGGCACTTTTTTTTGTGTTTTTCCATGTACACTCCTCTGCACAACTTCATTATTTTCCATCATTCTACTATCAGAAACTTAATTTATCCGAGCAAACTAATAAACACATATTGTTGAGGTAAATAATACAATTGGAAGTTATATTACACGAATAGTTTTGTATTTCTTTGATTGATTGATTGATTGATTTCTTTGATGATTGATGAAACCCTGCGCTCTTCTCTCAGATCAAATCAGGCATAAATTGGCCACTTCTCTTCAGTAAACCGCGCTCACCAGCGAATCGAAAACCTTCAGGCCGTATCTTTGGCTGCTTTCATCCAGAATCCCGAACAGCGTGTCCAGCGTGTCCTGAAGAAACTGAAAGAAAGACAAACACTATTCAACGCAGCGACCTTTCACGCCGTGCCGAGAAATCACATGAACCGAAACCAAAACGACGAGCGATGGATTCTCCGCCGTGGACCTACTTTGACAATCTCCGAGCCGTCGATCTCCTTGAGCTTGGAGAGGCTGTCGTTGATGCGTTCGGGGTGCGCTCGCCACTTCAGCAGGTCCAGCATGTCGCCTGGAGAGACACAGGGTCAGAAGTAAGAATGTAGAGCGCCGAAAATCAGGACAGCGCTCGTTTCGTCGACTAAAATGCAGTATTTGCGTCGCAGTTTTCGCCAATGTTGTCGTTCTGCTGACTAAAACGAAATAACAAGTAATCGTAAAGACTATGACTGAAACGACATGCATTTTTGGCGATTTCATCTATGACTAAAAGTAGATCTTTCTGTCAACTTAAGTGCTAAATAATAAATGAATAAAAGGCAAAAAAGAGAAACAAACTCCAAGGAACACGCCCGTAAATGTTTGGGAATTAATGTTATACAATTTATCATAGTTAAACTGAACATTAGATTTTCTGGTTGGCTAAAACTATGATGGATTTGGTGGACTCCATTGATCATCAACTAAAACCAAGACGGAAATAATTCTTGACTAAATCTAGTCTAAAAGTGAAAATGATTTAAGTAAAAAAACTCAAGCTAAATTCCTTTCTTCTTTTTCTTTTCTTCATAATATACATAAATACTGAATCGGGCATAACGTTAAAAATACAAGTGGTGGTAATATATTCACTGTAGCTCGATGAGGCGGCACATGCAGCGCCGACAACCTGCAACGTTGTTTTCTAACATACTTTCTATTGATTTTATAATTTTCTGAATTGTCCTGTTGCTCTTCTTTTCACTGGTCAGTTGCCAATTATGGATGCAACAATTCAGGGACAGGATATGAGATTGTAGTATAAGTAATACAAATATTATTATTATTAATAATTAATTAATTAATATTATTTACTGTGCCAGTGTGCAAAACCTCCATAGAGATGCATTACCCAAAACATGAATAAAAAATAAACAGAAGAGAAGTAGAACGACCTGATAAACTGCCGTGTCACTGCTGGTAAACACATGCATCACTTTATACAGTGTTTGCTCTTAAAAACGTCTTTTCAGAATACTTTAGGGCCTTAAATGATGATCCCGAGCTCTATTCATTCTGTTCAGCTCCATAGTTACTTGAAGGATAAATGGGCCAGAGGTGTCCAAAGCCCTCAGACAAAAATGTGGTTGACCCTTTTGTTCAAGAATCAAATCGAATAGAATACACTTTATTGTCCTCAAGAGACAACTTTTCTTGGGCACAGATCTACATGGTTGCTGAGGACAATGGCACAGTAGATAATCACTAAAAACACTCAACACCACCACTTACTAAAACAACCCAGAATACTATGTAACTCAGGAATACATCAGGAATAAATCAGGACCCAATCAGGACCCAATCAGGACCCAATCAGGACCCAATCAGGACCCAATCAGGACCAAGCCAGGACCAAGTCAGAACCAAACCAGGACAAAACCAGGACCAAATCAGAACCAAATCAGGACCAAACTGGGACCAAACCAGGACCAAAACTGGACCAAACCGGGACCAAACCAGGACCAAACGGGGACCAAACTAGGACCCAACCAGGAACAAATTAGGACCAAATTAGATTCAAATTAGGACCAAATTAGGACCAGAACAGGACCAACCAGGTTCGAACCAGGACCAAACTAGGACCAAACCAGGACCATCCTTAAATACCCACCTGTCTAGTAAAGGCGTCCGCTGCAGTGATATTGGACTAATGCATAAATATCTAAAAACATGTTTGGATATTGGTCACAATGAAGAGATAGTCTGTGTTTATCTGCCTCACAATCAGTGTATAATTAATGCATCACACGCAATAACATAAAGCAACAGGAAGTAGCACCACCGCGTCATCAGCACAGCCCCGAAACATCCAAACTTTTAACAGTGACAAGAGATTAAAATGTTATCTCCCGAGGCACAGTTCCCATGAATAAAACATAGATTAGATACATTTATAAGACTTTGCAGACACTGATTATTTAAAATGTGTTTTTTTATCTAAATACCTGTATAAAAACTAGCTTTGTACTGTTGCATATGGAAAACCACTACAGAGAGTTTATGGCGTATTATCTGCATATTCAGTAGTTACTTTGCATGCTGCACTCTTCACTTCGCTGCCAATTTAAAATAAACCCAACACATTTCTCAATATTAATTCACAATAGAACAAAAGGAAAATTACTCATTAAATTGCTCCCTTTGTAAACACACTGCCTTGGCAAAACGATGACAATGAACGCTATGAATCATCTGCACAGTTTACCGTTTTGAGTGAGTTTGGTGGAGCAGAGGAAGCTGGTGATCCAGAATGACTCCTTGGTCCCTTTCAAGGTCTGATTGTTGGACGGCAGGTTGGCCTTGGAGAAGGGCAGCTTCAGGTAACGCGAGCAGTCGGCCAGACTTGTGTTCTCCTCGCACTGGACGGGGGGGGGAATAAGACAAGATACATAGGTTAAATTGATAGCATCCGTGTGTAGTGTTTCCCGTAATAATACAATAAAACAAAAGTATGGGTCCGCATATACTGCAGTGTATCAATTAGTCGACTAAAAGGGCTGTGGCGTCGTTTATCTCTATGATCTAACAATGTACTTGGACAAAAATACCAATATCAACTATGAGTACAGCGAAGTACTATTTAACAATGTCTTTATGTCTAAAAAGGCAAATTAAATTCACAATTATATCTCAAAACTCCAGCTGACTCAGCCCTTTTTCCTTTCTGCCGTGATAAAAGCTTTATAATCCAAATAAAGTAATTATTCGACAAATAAAACTGTTGGTCCATCAACTACAGCCCTTGTATATTGTTGTCATATCTGGAATTAATCAAAATTAATTCCAGAAATATAACTTTATGTATTTAACCAGATAAGCAGATGAGAGACACAGGGCAGATCTGTGGAGAGGCGACCCCACTTGACATGTTTGAGTCATTAAAACAACTGTAATAATATTTTTTTTAAAAGCTAGCTCGATATGTTTATTTCTGTACTGACCGAATAACAAAACGGAATCCTGACGGCAGAGGATATAACAATTTTGAGAGAAAAATAAAAATGTTCTCGCCTTATTAATGAAGCTAACGCAGTTGTAATGATCATGATGGACGGCTGGACGGCAGTACCGGTAATGCTCAGAACTAGTGCAGCGATGATTTTTAAGGACTTTAAAACTGCACAGAAGATCTCGGGAGAAACCTCACGCAGAACGGAGAATTTTCTAACCAGGATTAATTAAACCAGCATGAGTGCGGCTAAATGCAACTCCAGGTATGTTTACAACGAGGGAACAATGTTAGAACATGGATAAAAGATCAACAAATACTCTACTTGGTGAAGATGCCTAGAAATAATCTATAGTGCTCTCAAAGAACCCACAAGACATAAATACTTTTTATCAAAAGGAATAAAAAAAAAAAAAAACGTTGGTACCAGTTTTTAGTATTAGTAATACCTCTAGGGCTGTAGCCATCGATTTTTTTAGTAATAAAGTTAGTAATAAAGTAATGTATCGATTATTTTCTTTGACTTATTTTTTGTACATAGTTATAGGACAGCATTGTGAGGCTTATACAGAGCAGAGGGCCACAAACAAGCTAAAAATTGCAAATTTGTCGAATGACCAAGTGAATCATTTGAAATGTTGTTTTGTGTTTCAATGCCTCCACACCTTTAACAAGACTTGGCAAATTTAATATTAGGTTGGTATAACACCAAACTGCTTGAATTTTTCCAATTTTGCAGTAAAAAGTACTACTTTTTGTTGTTTGGACCAACTTAGCAGGAAACCGGGGGGCCCAAAAAAATTGGTCTGAGGGCCGCATTTAGCCCCCAGGCCGTAGTTTGGACATGCCAAAACTAGGGATGTTGAGAAGCTGACAGATAGAAAAAGCAACATACACTTTTAGAATATCAAAGCAACTACCTCAGTCTTTTGACCACATTGACTGAGGATTCTGTTAACAACGTGGCATAACACTGATAAATCCTCCACAGACTCCCACACTAACGACTCTAATGACAGCTTTTGGGTCACTTTCTCTGAGCCGTGGCAGTGTCACCCGATGCCCCACTGTTTGGAGTCTTGTGTGTGTCTATTTTAAGTCAAAGGAGAATCTAGGCCAGTTTCATTGAGCTTTTCAACCACTTCCATCTGGCACTAGAGGCTTTTCGAGCCCGTGGTGGGAAACACGAGGGCGACAGGAACTGGTCCTTTACAACAGGTCAGGGGTCGACTTGGAATAAAGTAAGAGTACGCTAGAGTACTCAAATGACTGTTTTAGAATAACAAGGAACGTAGTGACGTGTTAGTTTTGTGCATACACGTAATCTAGTACTAGTTACTTTTTTCAAATCAGTGACTATTGAGACTCAAGCCTAAGAAAAATACACTTTCAGATGCACGTTTTAAAAATCTCCATCGATATGACTACTATTTTGTAGCTGAGGAGTAAATGCAGGGAAACAGCGATGTGGTGAGTTTCATTTAAATAAACGACAGAGCTAAAACAAGCGCGTTCTTTTGTTGTGCGTCGGTGCTCTTGCTAATCCACTAATGTTGTTTCAGTGATGTTTTTCATTGCATTGAGGACAGGCCTACACATGCTTATTGTATGGTATTGCATTGTGTGGATCAGTCAACATAAAAGAGAAATAAAGCTCGGTCAGAAGCATTTACTTTGCTTGTTTATTTGATATTTTAATTATTATGTTTTTATCTGTTCAGAAACGCAAAGGGATTGTCGGCAAACGGTATAGGCTGTACAATAATACAGCCCAGGCTTTTAGCTAGAGGGCCGTCTTCCCGTTTTTTGGACGGGGTATCTCGACATGTGGACGGACATTTTCGAGGGCAAGGACGGTGTAATTTTTATTAATACATTTTAGAAAAGGGTCATCATTAAATCGGGCCGGGAAGCGTTTGACGATAGTCCGCCGTGGTTCGCGCCATGACAGCTCACTGTTAACAAGTGAAAATGTGCATGCTGCGCGCTGATTGGTCGACAAAGTTTGTGTGCTTGGCTCTGATTGGCTGCCGAGCCGTGGTCTGGAAAATGCCGAAGCTCCACGTTTGCCGAACCTCCACGGCCAAATACCATGTAAAATACGGCGCGATACGCCGCTCCTAAGTGGCAGAGTGTGATCCGCACGGCCGAGAGGCGCAGGCGGTGTGAGAGTATGGGAAGTCAATATGATACTTCATATACTTTCATGTCTTTAAACCCACATTAGATTTAGATGAGGTTTTTCTTCTTGGTCTTCTCAAGTGCTCCAGAAATAAACTGTCTGATGATTTATTGATGCACTATTTTGGGAAACCATTTAAACTAAACAAAACAGGACAAATCAATGTGGTAATTATACTTTTATTCAGACTAAAAGACAGTTAAGGAAGTGTAAGACCGGCTGAATCTTTACCAAAAACAGGACACACCAAACCAGGACTATGCTAATGATCTAGATACTAGGACTTAAACACTATACCAAGACTGGACACTAGTGTTGTCAAAAGTATCAAATATCAGGTGCTATTCGATACTAAACTATTATCAAAACTAGATACTCATTTGCGCAAGTATCTATACAAAAAAATCAATTAAAAAAAATCATATAAACCAGACAAAATTTGACCTTTTCCTGAACTAGTTTGCAAGGGTAATAACGAAAGTACTATTAGTTTGTGTTGAAATTTACTTTAGTCTTTTTATTATCATTATAGTATCAAAATCAGCCCATTCCAGAACAAAAGTTTGAAATGTTAGTATCACATCAAAACATTGGGACAATACTAGGACTAAACCTGGATTAGAACACAAACGGAGTCTCAATCGGGACTAAACTAAGCTCAAACCAGGACCAGACCTGGACAAGCGTGAAAAATACTAAAATAACTAAAACGCTACCGTAAAAAGTCCAAATACTAGTCCAGCAGCGAACTGGGACGCCTTTGAGTTTTCACATCCGACTGAAATGTACTCAAAAACCTCCGTGAGGAATAAATAATAAAACTTTCGGTCACTGCTCGGCCTCTCGGCTCGTAAAAGACAGACCGTGCAGTAGTTTCCATTCGCCGCTCCATCTGAGGGTTACGCACAGGCCCCTCCCCCCGCGGCCATGCAAAATGTGCGCGCACTCTGCAATTATTATAAATGACACCCAAGAAAGGCTCCCGGGCGGCTTTTACGCAGGGATACAGCGCTGTTTTATGTGTTTGGGGCTTTAGATGTGTCCTACAAAGCTAAATGTGTGAAAATATGACTAAGACTGGTCATGGACGACGTGTGAAATACAAAGAATTTACATTGCGGCGTTTATCAACTTGATTTTATAAAGTTCAGACTGGTGTGGTAGAATATACAGGAGGTAAAGTTTGGGACATGAAAAGATAGAAAAAGAGATGGTTTTAAAAAGATCATCAGGTTGCGTTGATACTAAGAATTGAACTTGATTTTGAAACCAAGAATAAGGATTGATACTAATTTAAATACCTCAATAACAAGAAAAATCTATTTTTTTGGCAATAGAATGTAATTTTCCACACAAAAGGTTTTGATTTTTTGAAGTGATCAGATCATTCTAGGTCTTTGCAGATTCAAATTTACACATTTGCCCTATTTTGTCATTTTCAGCATTGATTACAGATTACAGAGGCAAAGCTGTATAGAGTGTCCTGGTAATAATATTCAGACCATATTTTTGGTCCCATTTTGGTCCCATTTTTGTCTTGTTTTGGCTCGTGTTAGTCTTGTTTTAGTCCTGTTTTAGTCTTGTTTTAGTATGCGTATTAGTTGAGGTTTTAAGAAAGTTTTTATCTTTTTAAATATATATTTTTAAAGGTACGTTTTTTTAAATCTTTTTTGATGTTGTGACAGATTCCAGGATATCGTCAATAAATCTAAATCCAAAGCCATTAAAGCCATTAAAGCCATTAAAGCCATTAAAGCCATGCTGCAACACACTCTCCACATCAGCTGATGCGCCCCACACCACAAACATCACATCACAGTGCACCTTTAAGCCTGAAAACCTGCATTTACATCAGCGGACATTGCTCGAGATGACTTACTCGGGGTGATGATGTGAGATGTTTTGCAGATGGACAAAAACAACAGCGTAATGATAATAATGATAATAATTACAGAACAACTGCACAACTTTCAGAACACGTGATTCACTTAATGACGCACTGGACCAGACTAAAGCCCTTAAAAACACACGTGATGCACAAACATCGCCGTGTTGTTGGAAACGATTTGAGAAAATCAGATACACGTTCTGTAGCTCGTTCTTGTCACTTTTCAAACATCGAGTTATTGCGCTTTGTCCGCTGCTGCCCCCGGTGGTCGGCGCCGTTTCTCTTGCTGCTCTTTTATTCCGTTTTGGTCAATTCTCTTACTGACCTTGAGCGCCCACTGGTGGTTACTTGACAGAACACTACACGGCTATGACATAAGAGACGGCCGAAGTATAAACGTGGTGACGGAATTCACATTTGGATCTGTTTACGTCCAAAGATGGAGAATACATGACCCTTGAGGAGGTTGTTTATGGTCACCTCCGACTTTAAAAAATGCCCCTGAACGTCGCTCCCTTCGCACATACGAGATAAACTGCGACGTGCTAAAACGAGGCGATCCCAACCTGAACGATTATTAAATTATTCAGACGTTTGTCACATGTGAAATCGGACAATATTCTCTCACTGAACATTAAACTGCAGACATGACACAGCTTTGTAGGACGTTGTTGGTACCGTAAGTCTGTTAACAAGGAGCATCCAAAAACTAAAGACGATAAAAAACTGTTCCATCCATGCAACGATTACGCAAATGGTCTAAAAATCTGGACATGAACTGGGTCTTTCACAGGGGAGTGCTTTTGGGTCATGTCTTTACCCGTCTCTTGTAAATTGAATATTTGGATGTTTCAGCCGGATGCACCGAACCGATTTGCTCCTTGGCTCATTACTTTTCGAACAAATACTGACACGAGCAGTATTTGCGGCGTTATCTGGCAAACAGCTTAAAAAAGCAAATGGATCTGATCGAATACTGGAGTTATTTCGAGTCTTAACCGTCAGTTGAATTATTAGTTTAGTTTAACAACCTTAAGGAATACATATGAACAAATAATAAGGACTGCACGAGATTGTAAATTGGTTGCTGTAGTCTTTGCTATATGGTTAAGTACTGCGACTACAATATTGTTAGAGTAGAGTCCCGTTTTGAATAGAGATCATCTTTTTGAAGTGAAGCAGGGCGGACCACCCTCTCACAGCCAATCAGCTCTCATCTTAAAGCAGCATACAGTGACTCACATGGCTTTTAAGTTCTTGTTTTACACATTTATGACAAATAAGTTTGGAAATGCAGCTTTAATTAAATTGAAATGCTCTTTGTCGAAAACCACACTGCAAAATTACAACTTCTTAAAACTAGAAAATTACACTTAGCAAAAATGTCCTTGAAATAAGTGAAATTATCTGCCGGTGTCTAAAAAACAAACAAAAAACACAAATAACATTATGAAGAAAGCTCGTCAGCGTCTTTTCTATTTATAAAAACTGAAGATTTGACTGTACTTTTATTGCACATCCAAAAGAGAGAAAAGCTTAAAACATGTAAAACCTCTCATCGCGCTAAAAGCTTCTTCCCACACGCCGTCACACGCTTGAGCAACGCACGTTAACCATTAGGATCAAGCGCTTTACTTGCTTTTATCATTATTTTTCTCATATTAACTTTTTTGCTTGTTTCCTTTCACCGTGTTAAATTTTTCATGGAATTTTTTGTCTTTTGTACGTCCATTATTTGTTTGCGTGGTTGTTTTTTGACGTCTTGTTGTGCGCTCTAAACTTTTTTGCACAATAATACTTTAAATACGCTAAATCTCACGTATTTAGCATTTATTTAGTACAAATGTCTTAAACCTAGACAAAAAAAATCAGACTTATCTTGTTTTAAGTGACTAAATCTCTGTTAGTCTTGATGAAATTTGCAGAGCGAGATTAAGTCAAGCCTTATTTTGGACTATTATTTTGCCTGTTCAAGGTCGCGGTGAAGTGAGTGATTTCTGCAGCGGAGCCAGGACCCTGAGCCGCCGCCGCCGCCGCCGCCGCTCTTGGGGTCTTACCTTGTGGATAATGAGCTCGTGGGTGCCATCTGGGAGCGTCCGGCCGTCCTCCTGCATCAGAGGCACAAACGAGTAGCCAAACAGCTTCTTCTCCCCCTTGTCTTTGGCTGTCAAACAATAAGGCAAAAATGTCTCAAAATGACTCAAAGCAGAGTCGCTATAAGCTTCAATAAGTTAGATAGGGTTTTATGTCATGTCATGTCATGCCATTCAATATTAGAATAAAAACAAATTTAAAATCCGGCTTATCTGTGTAATTTTTATGTTGCTATTGTCATTGTTTGTTTGTCTCACTGAAAAAAGCAAAAATTAATAAAATAAAGTATGAAAAAGTTACAACAAACGTTTTTTTACTTTTTATTTTTTTCGTCTTTTCTGCTTTTTTTTTGTCTTTTGTCTTTTCTGTATATTTTTTATGTTGCTATTGTCGTTGTTTGTTTGTCTCAAAAAAAAAAAAAAAAGCTTCAGAAAAATTTACAAAAATATCCATCTCAATATTTTCTAGATAAAAAATAATCAGATAAGATTTTCATCCATTCAAAATGCATTTAGCCGAGAGCACCGCCGGCCTACAACAGTAACTCACCTCTGAACACCTCTGTTCAGACTAAGGCGTGGTGCATGACATCAAGTAAGAGTATGGTCATGTTCTGTAGGACCAAAGAGGACAAATAGGAATTTCAACTAAAACTAGAGCTTTTACCCTCGTTTAGGACCGTTAGGATAGTGTTTCTTCATCACCATCATTCAATAATGTTTATTGTCCTGCAACTGAGCCTCGTGTGCTCAGAAAGTTCCTGTTTTTAACCTATCCCCTAGCCCCGCCCACATTCCTGTACTTCGGTGTGATCATGTGGAAAAAATAAGAATCTGAGTGATGACTGTAAAATTGGAAAAACAAGAACTATATCTGTATATCCTATTTTATTATTTAATTCAAACCAACCGCTTTCAAAATATATGTTTTTTTTCTTCCAATTTCATATTAGACAACATTATTAGTTTTAGGTGTCGAGTCATAAGCAAAAACTGGTCGGAGCAAAACAGCAATAATTAAAAGTAAGAAATAATGTAAATAACACTGTTTAATCGATGCCAAATGGTGAGTTATTTAAAACTGTACATTTAATTGAGCCCTAAATTGATTACGAACAATACCGTATTTTCCGGACTATAACTTGCACCTTTTTTCATAGTTTTGGCCGGGGTGCGACTTCTACTTATATTTTTGCTTATATACTTGTACTCCAGAGTGACTTATATGTGATATTATTTGTTATTTTCACACTTGCAACCGCATTTCATACTCCAGTGCATCTTATATATGTTATTTCTTCTCTATTATGCATTTTCTGGCTTGTGCGACTTATACTCCGGTGCGACTTATAGTCCCGAAAATACGGTAGTTAAATCTGTGGATGAAATAATGACTCGTTGTTTTCCTTTGCGCTCCAGATCGTCCCTCTACAATCAACGCCGCTTCCTGTAACACGAGCATAATTTGGCTGTTGAGATTTAAATCGATTTGAATTTAATCAGAGTTAAATGATTTCTCTGCAAATGCGGGCACAGCAGGAAGTGACCGTCGCCCCCTTGTGGAAGCAAATTTCCCACCGTTTTCTCGCGACCGCAGCGTTTCATTTAAGCATCGTTTGGCCCCCGGGAGCGAGAGCCACAAACGTACTCCAATAAAAACTTGTAGTGCATTTTTATTTCATCAAAACATAGAGCTAAACGTCTCACGGATGTCAGCGCTGAAGATAAAAGTGCAGAGCCTCAGGTGAGAAAGATTACAGGAGATTAAGTGGTGTGAAATGCACCCGTAACTTATCCCGTGAGAGCGTGAATATACTGCTGTTTTTCATTCAGAGTATTTTAGCTTTAAAATCCAGAGGTCTGGCAGTATTCAGTTATGTTATTTACACGAGTCGCTTCTGGAACAAAATCTCACTTATCAAGGTTAGATTTCTAGTATAAGAGGTTAGTTTTCTAGTATAAGAGGTTAGTTTTCCAGTTTGAATCTTAGTTTTCCAGTTTAAATGTTAGTTTTCCAGTTTAAATGATAGTTTTCTAGTTTGATAGGTTAGTTTTCCAGTTTAAATGTTAGTTTTCCAGTTTAAATGTTAGTTTTCCAGTTTAAATGTTAGTTTTCTAGTTTAAGAGGTTAGTTTTTTAGTTTAAGATGATAGTTTTCTAGTCTAAGAGGTTAGTTTTTTAGTTTAAGATGATAGTTTTCTAGTTTAAGAGGTTAGTTTTTTAGTTTAAGATGATAGTTTTCTAGTTTAAGAGGTCAGTTTTCTAGTTTAAGAGGTTAGTTTTCTAGTATGAGAGGTTAGTTTTCTAGTTTAAGAGGTTAGTTTTCTAGTTTAAGAGGTTAGCTTTCTAGTTTAAGAGGTTAGTTTTTTAGTTTAAGATGATAGTTTTCTAGTTTAAGAGGTCAGTTTTCTAGTTTAAGAGGTTAGTTTTCTAGTATGAGAGGTTAGTTTTCTAGTTTAAGAGGTTAGTTTTCTAGTTTAAGAGGTTAGCTTTCTAGTTTAAGAGGTTAGTTTTCTAGTATAAGAGGTCAGTTTTCCTGTTTAAGAGGTTAGTTTAAGAGTAGTAAGTTTAAGAGTACTGTTACTTGTTAAAATGTTAATGTTTTGTTAATCTTTCCACTTTGAGAAGGTTTTACAATGGTTTGAACATTTGTGTTATCTTTAATTACATTAGCTGGTCTAATAATTGGATAAAAAACACAATTTGTGCCAGATTTGATTTGTAGATTTGTCAGAATACATAAACTTTAATATCAAATTTATCTCTCCAAACACTCAAGTTTCTCCTATTGCATTACTTATTTAGTTAAACTTGAGTAACTATTTGGGTCACAGCGTTTTACCTTTTTATATCTCTATCTTTGGAATAACCCATTATTTTTTATCAGCTTTTTAAAAATAAATGATATACTCAATATTCAAATTTTGCATACCTTAATTTGTTTTAAATATTATCTAAATGTCGACGTACTGTCCACCTCTAAAGATTAATATTATCTTAGAGTAACAGCACTCTAATTTGTATAAATTCCAACAAAAATGCCTTTAGCAAAAATCCTCTCTAAACCTCTCAACTGAAATGAAAAATAAAACTGACTGGACTTCCTCCCAGGCCAATATATTCAAATGTGTCCCTAAGAATGGGTTTTCAGTTTTAATTGAAATTACAGAGTTTAGCCATTGCATTTTGAACAGACCCAAAGTCCCCGAGCGCTAATAGAACATGGAATATCGTACCCGCTGCTGGTACCACAGGCCTAAATTAGACCTTTAATGGGCAGCCCTCGGGTCGCGGCGCTAGCACTGGCAGCGCTAATAAGGCTAAAATATCTATTGCACACATTCAGCTCCACTGCACAGAGAATACACAAGAATATCAGCTCGTTATGAGAGTCTCTCAGCTTTTCCCTGAAGTCCTGAAAATATGGAGAGCAGGTAAAACTCGGGCTGTAATTCGAGTTTTATGTCATCAGCGGGTCAAAAGTTTTACAAAGTCTCGTAAAACAAAGGTTGTGAGCTATTTTATTCGTATGGAAAGTGACTTCATACAGAGGAGACACTCAAAGCACTTACCGACACGGGTTTTACACTTCAAAATCCTATTGTATTTGTGGGATGTATACGATCGGATGCAATTAACGAACTTTAGCGGCGATTGTGGATTATTTCTGCGCAACAGGATTTACAAATTGTTGATGGCAGAAGAAAACCACAGGATTTTGCCAGATTTACAAAGCGAGAAGTAGATTTTTGCAACTAAATTGACTCCAGATGCAAATTAATTAAGCTACATATGTTTTTATTGCATTGATTTTGGTTTTTACTTGGAGAAAGTTTTAATCCTGGTCTCGTAACAATTCAAGGATTTACAAATGGTGTAGGATGCTGCAAAACCACAGGATTTTGCCAGATTTACAAAGCAAGAAGTCGATTTCCGCAACTAATTTGACTAGTATTGAATCCAGATGCACATTAATTAATCTGCAAATCTGTTATTGCATCATATTGAGTTTTTTTTTTTTTCACTTGGAGAAAGTTTAGACGTTGTCTCGTAACGATTCAAGGATTTACAAATGATGGAGCAGAAGAAAACCACAGAATTTGGCCAGATTTACAAAGCGAGAAGTAGATTTTTGCAACTAAATTGACTCCAGATGCATATTAATGAAAATGCAAATGTGTTATTGCATTGATTGTGTTTTTACTTGGAGAAAGTTTTAATCCTGGTCTCGTAACGATTCAAATATTTACAAATGGTATAGGATGATGCAAAACCACACGATTTTTCCAGATTTACAAAGTGAGAAGTAGATTTCCGCAACTAAATTGACTAGTATTGAATCCAGATGCACATTAATTAAGCTACATATGTTTTTATTGCATTGATTTTGTTTTTTTAACTTGGGAGACATTTTTAATCCTGGTCTCGTAACGATTGAAAATCTCTATTGAGGTTGCGTGTTTAGTATTAACCAGGCGAGAGAGCGTAAATTGGATGCGAAACAATCCCAAGTGCTTTTCAAAACCGCTGTTTGCACAATTGACGGCCTTGAAACGTTGAGTGCGGAAAAATGAATTCCCAAACTGAAATTAAACATTGAGAGGAGTGAATTAGCCTCCGTCATGTAAAAACAGCTTCACGTTAGTTAAAGCACTTTCGTTTTTCACCATTTCATTCAGATCACACTGCATCGGTAAACGTTATCGGTCCAGCACTTAATAATTATGTGTATTTCTCAAAAACATCTCCAGGGCCACTTTTTGATAGTTAGATAGATAGATAGTTTTAGATAGATAGTTTTAGAAGGTAGAAAGTCGGTCAAAGGTCCAGATATTGCAAATTTAGGGCACAATTAATGCAATATATGCTCCCTTTGCCAGGTAAGAGTCCTAATATTTAAACTGATTTGTTTTTTAAGATGTATTTTTTTTTTATCATCATTTAACAAAATAAAGGTGTTAACAGGTATTATTATTCGTCAAATCACAACTATTATGTAATGTATATTGATTTAAGCTGTTGTTTACGATATAGTTGCTAGGTAACTGTTGTGAAATGACCTCTACCTACGTCACATCTGCTGCTCAGGTCCAAGAAGAGACATTATAAACTTAAACTGGAGGAAAATATGCACTTTTTGTTTGTGAAATCCTAAATACAATCATGACCTCTACGTTTTAGTGAAATGTGTATTCCAATTTATCATGTGAATCAAAATGGACAGTAAGCGAGCGAGCGACTGGCGACGGTCAGAAGCCGCAGATTGGCGACCTTCCCGCCCTAAGAATTGTGGGCGAAGCGACTGGCACTTACTGGAGCAGTGTCGGAACTCGAAGCGGACGTGGGAGCCCCTGAACATGTCCACGGGGATGGGCAGCTTGACCTGCTCGGCCCAGCGCGGACTGTTGTTGTGGTACAGCACCAGCGAGTGGTACTCGTCGGCCCCCGGCTCTCCGGCCCCGGCAGCCACCTGGCTCTGGAACGGGGAAGAGACGCGACGTGAGCGGAACGCAGGTGAGAGTGAAAAAGACGGGAAGAGGAAACGAGGGAGGCGAGTCCAGCACACATGCAGTTAATGAATGTGACGGGAATGTATTAAAACCGCCGGGGCCTTTCATGCAAGCGCCGCTAATACCAATAAAGAAAGAGTGGCATGGGTTTTCTTTTGTGTGTTTACATGTGTTACTAGGGAGCATGCCATGTGGCTGACAGCGGCGGCGGCACGAGGGTTATATTTGGAGCTATTTTCTGTCCAAGGCCGGGGCAGTGTGCAGGGAAACCACAGGGCGAAACTGTCACAGGGCTGCACCCGAAATACACAAGAGAGTAAGAGGTGCTCGGTGCTCAGCAGAGGTTTCAGTTTTAACAAATGAACAAAAAGAGACACAGGGCAGAAAATATATAACACATTGCAGTCCTGGTTTTAGTCCGGTTCAGACTCGATACAGACTTGTTTTTTGTCCCGTCTCGGTTTAGTCCTTGCCTGACCAGCTAGTTCCTATTACTGTATTTTCCACACTAGAAGTCTCATAGTTTGGCCAGGGTGCGACTGTGTGATATTATTAACACATTATTATATCATGTTGTTTGTTATTTTCATACTGACAACCACAAGAGGGCGCTCTAGGCTCTAAGCGACGCAGAAGAAGAAGAATCTGCACTTCCTCTGGAGTTTGTGGAGTTGTTTAGAAGTGACACAGAGGAGGAAGAATTCAATGGATTTAGTGATTTGGGGTAAAACTGATGCTTTGGTAAACTTGTTAGCATGTTCTTTATGCTATAGTTATCTGAATAACTGTTAATATGTTACGTTAACATACCAGACACTTACCACAGTTCTGTCTGTGCCTCATGTAGCTGAAGGTGTTAGCGTTAGCATACGTACACCTATTCACCATGTTCTCTGTTATTATTTTAAACTGCATTTCAAGATGAAATGTCTGTTCTTGGTCTTGGATTTTATCAAACAAATTTCACCCAAAAATGCGACTTATACTCCAGTGCAACTTATATATGTTTTTTTTCTTATTAAGCATATTTTGGCTGGAGCGACTTATACTCCGGAGCGATTTATAGTCCAAAAATTACGGTATATTATTTTTACATGCAGAAGGGTCTGGAATCAGAACATAAAGGTATTATAAACAATTAAAACATCTAACTTGGGACGGTCCAACCACAGCCACTAATTTGCATCACACGTCGCTCAAGTGCAGAGATATTATTCAGAACAAAATGTATATGTTACTTTATCTCAGATACAGATACACCTATGTTTGTTAAGACATGAACAAACCGTGCGTTTCTCTGATTGGTTAAACCCCCTGTCAATCATGGTCATTTGAAATCAAGGGCGGCAGGACAATGATCCAGACCAGAATGTCTTTGTAAAGTATTGTCACAGCGTGTGGTCTTGGCCGGTCAGGCAAGTCTAGTCCAGGTTTCATTTCGGGTTTAGTCCCAGTTTTGTCGCAATGTTGATGTGGTTTGTGGGGCGCATCTTATTCACTTTTAAACAACAACAACAAATGCTAAAGTGAACAAACAACAAAGGATGAAGTTTCTTGTTGACAAAGCAAAATGAAAAGCAGAATATAGAAAGAATGCTAGAGCTACAATACGTTGATTCTTGTAAAAGCTTTATACGTTTACCTTGAGTATCTGCCCATCGATGTCCAGGGCGTAGACTGTGATTTCCACATTCCTGGCCACGCTCTTGCCTCCCTTCTCGAACTCACCCCTCTCCAGACTGATGTAAAGGTCGTTCCTCATCTCTCCTGCACCGCGAGGAGTCCAGAAGGTCGGCAGATGTCACGCGGATAAGAAAGCATAATTAATGGTCTTTCCCTGGCTTCAGTTTGTTGAGTAATTCATCGTGACATATTGACAGACAGAGAAGTGGTTTTAAATGCAGTGGAAGTCAATGTTTTGACCTGTACAAATGAAGACGGTAATTACATGATCACTTTACATGTAAGTGCAGGGCAAAACATGATGGAGTCGGTTTATTTTACTGTGCACTGCAAAAACTGTATTACGCAGATTAAAGGTGCGATTCTGGTGCAGATACTGCCACCTGCAGGTCTCTGTGGAGATGGTATTGCTCAGCCAATGTTCCACAGTGTGACATTTAGCTTTTATTTTATGACAGATCGAACCACTCATTGAACTAAAACGCATTTAAGATAAATGTATTTAGAATTTTGCTAAAAAACTTGTTTATCACTAAAAAGCTAATTTTTAAGGTTTATAATGTCACTTCCTGTTTGCAGTTGATGACATCACAGTATGAAATTACCCAGCAAACACTGGGCATGAACTCATCTAATATCACAATTTTTGAAAATATATGAGAGCGACTTAATTCTGTTGAATTAACGTTTAGAGAGTCAAAAAAGTTGTTTCTTTCTGTAAATTCTGCATAAACTTAGTCCCTAGTGTGATGTCACTTCCTGTCATTTTCTACAGATTTTTCAAAGTTTTCTCCATGAATTCGCACAATTCTCCAACGTTTCGCACGATTGAAGTAAAACTATAATTCACGTTTACAACAGGTACAATTACTCCAAATAAGGTCAACATTAGAAAATGGTAAAAACATGTCATACATTTTTATTAGTTCCTGAAAAACCTTAAAAAACATATATTCTACTTTGAGTTTGCCTTTCCACAGATCAGTAACTTGACCTTGTAGTGCCACTTGCTTGTCTCCATGGAGATAGATATATGTAGCACCACACTGTGGACCATCGGCACCGTTAAAGAACTCCAATGAGAGCTCTAGCTACCAAAGCTGACTAACGCTTTTGACCGAGCTGATTGGACAAGAGAACACACAGACTCCGGTGAAGACAAGACCGCAAAAAATATATATAAATAGAAAAACAATAGAAAACAATAATTCCTCAAACACTGTCTAGTGATAAACCTTCGTATTTCCAATGATGATAACTTTATATGTTGAGCCGACAAAGCTTGGCAAAACAAAGCTAGCGCATGTTAGCATCAGCTGTTTCCTGTTTATTGACGCGCAACACTCGCATCAAGACACAAAAAACATTACATTTCCAGTGAATAATGTATCCAACATCAGCCAAACACAATGCATTACATAAATCGATGTTAAACACAGTGCAGAGGTGCAAGAAACTGAAATGAATTTAGATAAAGCTGACGATAAACAGGAAATAGTGTGTTTACTGCTTTAGCTACAGTAGCATCAGTACCTGGGATCGATGACCTATTACTGCTGGGTTTGTAAAATAATTAAGTTGTTTGATACATTGTACAAACATGTATGTACAGCAAATATATATACTTCACGTACATTCGACCTCGGAAGGATTTAAACTATTCACATCATTTGAGGAAGCTCGAGTCCAACGACAAACAATAAAGCAATTTGATTTATTGCCGTTGAACGCAAACAGTGTGTCTTTATTTCTCCCTGAAGAGGAAGTAAAAATAGTGCAATGCATTGTGGGTACAGAGACAAGGATGTGGTGGTTTCCGGAGCAACCAGGGCTGTGGCCAGACACTATTGTACAATCCTAGGTTCCTCTCCAGCTCAGAGCGCACATGACTGAAGCCTGGCCTGTCGTATCTCGAGGGGCACCAGTCAACATTGATTTTCATTCCCCTTTGAAACGTGTCTCCATGGAAACGCGGGCTTTGTATATGTTGTTACTGTCCAGAAGGTTTAGACATAAGTATTATTGCTGTGCACAGATTGTGAGGAGGAAAACAGAATGGGAGGATGTGCGGGGTTCAGACTGTACGATAGGAAATAAAAGGAAGTGGGGGTTGAATAGCTGGTGCTGGAAAAGAAACAACAATGTAGTAAATGGCTATACTATTGTACAGTAGGATATTGCTAGTATACTGCATTTCTGTATGTTCATTTTATTGTGTAATTAATAATTCTGGGACGGTACAATATGGATTTTCTGAGCCGATAACCAATATTAGGCTTGCTGTGGTGGCTGAACCAATATTTGAAATAGTGATATTTAGATTTTAAAATCCACAACAATGTCTAGAAATCAATCTTAAAATCCCCAGCACATAACATATAAATAATTGTTTCCATGGATTTTGTTTCTTGGCTATAATATTCCACAGTATGCCATAAAATGTATCTCAATATCTAAGTATGATTTTAGCTTTCTATTTCCCTGGAATCATTCAGGTGATGTGCCTCCTACAGAAAGTTACATATTGTTGCTTTAAGGTGAAGCAACGATCACACATTCACTTTTCACTTGTGTAAAAACAAGTAACAAAATGTATTTATCTGGGATGTAAAATAATTAAGTGCATTAATTTCTCTTCCATTTTGAAATATCCATGTTGAACAATACGATACTGGGACCGATGTATCACCCATAATTCTGCTATATGTTTGTGGGACTGATTCCAAGCATAACTGTTAAACCTATTGCCTAGTTTAAAATAAAAAAAAATACATATAATTACAGTCTTTATGAACAAAATGAATAACAATGTATACATAAACAAAACGTAATCCATGAATTTAGCTCTTAATTAACTGATTTTATAGTGACATTGTGTATTTGTAGGATGTTATAAGTTATAATTTGAAGAGCAAAGAACAACAATGAGAGTGTAGCTCCTCTTGTTGTTAAGGAAGAGAGAAAATGTCGGGACTCATATTCACGGAGAAATGAGTCTAATGAGGAAGTGAATCTAGACGAAACGGAGAGACACGTGCGGACAGCGGACGTACGATTCTGCAGTTTAGAATCTGCTGCAATGTGATGAGACTTTCTTGGCCAGACCTGACTCCTGCGTGGGGTGGACCATATGTTTGTGTAAATATCTCATGTGACAACGTAACACTCACTGTCAAGCTTCAAAATGCTGAGTGTTTTCCAATCAATCCAAGTCATATTCACTGAGAAATAAGTCTAATTAGACCCGCAACAACGAAAACAGCGAAAAGTATGGAACTATTGTATTTTACGTCATCTGTTCATGTATTAGTTATGAAAGACAGCGATTTCTAGGTTTTCCTGGACAATTACTTACAGAAATGTGGACTCACAATGGTTTTAATAGTTTTTTTTTAATTTTATCTCCACATTTACTACTTTTTTTTGTGACACTCAAATTGCAATTTTGTTCTTCCTTTGTAAGAGAAAGGCAAAGTTAAATTTCTAGCCAGGAAATTCAAATGTTTTCATATTTATTTTGTTATACAGACAAGCATTTAGATCTGGTTTGCTATAGTTTACGTAATTTTGCCTCCAGTCACCTCCATATTCCATAATTTGGAACATTCTGATAATAGAGCATTTTGAAGGGTCTATTAATAAGTGTTTGCATTATTCTAAAACCCCAAAAGTACCAATTGTTCTCAGTTGAAAGGACTTTAAACCACCAAAGTATAATTTTCTATGTGTTTTTTAATAAGCTCATGAATAAAGCCCCTTGCCCTCCATTTGAAATTATTTTAGAACCTTATGAACAAAGTCTACTGTGCATAGCGACTAAAACGAGCAAAGAATGTAGAAGGGTTAGGAGGAAAAACAGGGAGGAGAGCTGGAGATGTTTAGCCCAAGGGCAGAGCTCCGCAGACGGGCCGGGCGAGAGGGTTTTATGGGCAAGACGCAGACAAAGAGCGAGACACGGAACATAAATCTGTCTTAGTTAGGAGCCGGGGGAGCGGCAGCGGCAGCGGCAGGGGGAGCCGGACTCACCGCTTCCTCTTCATCCACTCGACCACACAGAAAACCTCAGTGACCATGAGACAAGAGGCGCTCCTGTTCTGCGCATCGCTCGGACGTACAGCTCGAGCCGAGACCTGCGTTTTTATACCCACCCGCGCACTATATATGTAAATACAAGCAGACGAGAGGCAATTCAAGCCGTCTGGAACGTCTTGCATTTAAATGGGAGGTGTATTAAGTGTTTCCATAGCGACCACATCTTGCCCTAAGGGGAACGGTGTCGTTTAGTGAGGAAGGTGTCTGAGGAGAGCGTACGTGTAACCGAGATCACGTCGTATTTGTTCAAAAACGTACATAAGTCGAGTTCAAATATTGCTCAAGAGCGGTGTTAATGTTCATAGTCATTGTCATTTTGGGTTTTAAATAATTAATTGTCGTCTTTGGGTTAACTCGTTTTTATTTTTTTTATTTTTTTTAATATAATAGGTCAAATTCAGCTTTTCTTCACACAAAAAAAAAAAGAATAAAAAACAAATAAATATTGCCAGGAAAACGTTATACTGTACAAAAGACAAAAGATACAGATTTGAATCAGGGATGGCCTCATATCAAGTTTTAGTCTGTGAAGTAATAGTACGATTTTACACTGCTCAGTTATGCTACTAACAAATCAAACTTTATGAATGATGAATGTATTGATATTGTGACATAAAAAGCCAGATAAAAAGAAGCACTTTGTGGAAGCTTGAAAAAGAGACGAGGCTAGTAATACACACAGACTTATGAATGTGTGGTGGACATATAAAGCCTGTCAAAAACGAGCAAATAGAGCACTCTTTCACCGTGGCATAGTTTCTGGCAAAATTAAAAGATTTATTTCCATCCAGTGTTGCATTATTTTTCCATCAGATCTTGTATTGCTGATGTGAGGGAGTGACCACTGCAAAAAGAGAGTGACCACTGCACATAGAGAGTGACCACTGCACACAGAGAGTGACCACTGCACACAGAGAGTGACCACTGCACACAGAGAGTGACCACTGCACAAAGAGAGTGACCACTGCACAAAGAGAGTGACCACTGCACAAAGCCTTCCCCAGCTCGACCCAAACACGCTCACTGCAGGTCAGATCTGTAAACATCGGGACATGTCCACGGGATTTGTCTTTCCACATGGTTGAAATTCTGTGTTGCAATGTATCCAGTCTGAGGCTCGAACCTACTGTATTTGCTTGAATTTAATCCAGGTATCGACTTATTTATTTAATTTAATTAATTTAATTAATTTAATTAATTTAATTAATTTAATTAATTTTATTTATTTTATTTATTTTATTTATTTTATTTATTTTATTTATTTTATTTTATTTATTTTATTTATTTTATTTATTTTATTTATTTTATTTATTTTATTTATTTTATTATAAATGGATGTTATTTTTTTTAGTTCTTGTGATTGTATTGTGACAGTTACTGATTAACCAAATAGTTTTGGCATTCCTACTTGGAATAATGTAAAAATATACATTTGACCAATATAAACTACCGTAATCTAACCTACAATCGGAGAAATTTGGATTTATTGTTTGGGAGGCAAACCCGACAATAGATCTACTGAAAAAAATACAACACGTCAAATTCAGCCCGAATGTATATTTGGGAAATTCATTCAGTTTTTTATTTAATATTAACTTGCTTTTTCTTCTAATGAAACAGAAGACAGCCCTTTTTTAAGTTAATATCAGGCAGAATTGAGCATAACCAATGCATTTCTCTTATCTGTTATCTACATCAATTCAGAATAAAAGCTGTTGCATTGTATGACACATAATAACTGTGTTTGTGAAGGAATTAAAACACCATCGTGTCAAGCCGCTTTTAGATCTTGACCCATATTGTGAAACAACTGCTTATGAAGAAAACATCAGTGAAGAAAAACCTTGACGAACTTGTTTACTTTCTGAAAGCCTTGATTGTGAAATATGTATGAATGTAGGGCCATGGATAAACAGAGGAGAGAGTATTCGACTTTCTCAGGGTCGGTTACTGTAAATAATCCTTTACAGTAACATATTATTGCCTTTGCCGTGACGTCCCTTTGTTGTTTTATCACTTTAAATTACTGTCTAAATTATATTTTTCTTCCTCTAAAATTCAACTCAACAGTCCACACAAAAAGTACATAGTTTTTTAATTAAGTTGCTTCTCGTTTCTTTGTATTTTTAACACAAAAAAAAGAACACTGAAATGTCCTGCTGTGTAACACTTTTCATTAAAAAGCAGTTAATGTATTATGTAATATGTAAAGCATTAAATTGTATATATTATTTAATAAAAGTACATTACTTTAAATCTAGAAGAATATATATATATATATATATATATATATATATATATATATATATATATATATATATATAAAATACTGTAATGAAAAGTGTGTCCAGCGATGTGACATGGACAATCACATATTTCAAGAGGCAGTTATGCAAAAAACCAGAAGGAGCTCATGTGTCATTTATGCTCCAGGACAAACTCTGGAGAAAAGGCTTAAAGCTCCAAGCCAAACAGATAATTATCATATTTTTATTTCTGTAAAGTTCTTTAGATGCCCCGCAGTGTGACTACTTTAGATCTAAAAAAAGAAAAATCCAATTGTAATTATAATTGAAGCTACGTGCAGCGATAAAGGCCCTCCCCCTTCCCCCTTGGGACCGCGGGTACCACATTTATACTACTTCAGGGCTCAGATTGAGGATTTTCACTTGTATAGCGGTGCTGCTAAACAATCCGTAAATTTTTCGAAATTAGTACAGTAATTTCATAATTGCATAGCAAAACAGGAAAGTGACTAACAATCAATATTTTCCATTGATATAACACGATTATTTATTTAAAATGTATTTGTAAACATTCTATTTAAAAAAAAAACTCAACAAATTAACTTTTAAACACTTTTTCAACATGTTTTCTTTAAATAAAACAGAAAACTTGCAAATAAAATTAATTGTTGAACAAATTAATCAACACAAAGTCAGATTAAGACTAACCCTTATTTACAACTTTCTTCCATATCATCATCAATCAGATGACTATTTGCATGAGTCTCATTTACATATTAATTGTCATTACACTCGGAAAAAAATATGTATTAAGCTTCTGATGGAAAAATAAAGGTTGCTGTGGTGTTTCCATCATGGTGTATTTTATGCGTTATTCAAATTGTACCGCTCTATTTGACGTTCCATTCCATTTTTCGTTTTGCTATTTGATGACGGTCCCTAAGTACTCTCGTCTCGGCTCCGGCTGCACATTCGGATCATCGATTAACGAGTGATCAGTACTTTTAGGCGCTTTGGTGATACAATTGAACACGCATTTTTGTATCGCAAAAGCTGCGATACAAACACACTTTTTTATGACGAATGCATCGCATTTGAGAGAAATTGCGTCGCATTTTGCGATGCGATACTGCTTATTCTAAACCCTGTACTTCATTCAATATTTTCACAACCGCACGGTTCGAGATAGAGTTATGTTCCCACTGGCTTTTATGTTCAGTGTGATGTGGAGAATAAGTGTGCAACAATCTCAACTGTTTATGTCAAATGGGTGTCATCCCTCATACATCCAGCAGGGTTCCATTGTAGAAAAATACTGCTGTAGCATCTGGACATGGGAAACATTTCGACTCTCATCCAAGAGTCATTCTCAATCTGCGACTCGAGTCTGGGAACTCAGGTTTTATATCCTGCTCTGTGTAAGCCCTGCCCACTGGGCGGAACCTCCTCCTGAAGCAGGAGACGCCCAGGGCATTCTGGTGCTAATCAGGTACTCAGTGAGGAGGGAGTCGAAGTCAGGGTACAATAGGTCCTTCAGCTCGGGCCTAAATCCTTTAATTTGAGACAATATAATTTTTGATCTGTGTTTTTCTTTAATAAAAAATATATAACAAATAATAAAAAATAATATGAGACAGTTACATGATTATTTAACTAACACTAATGACATTTAAGGCAATAGTTTATTATAGATATTTTGACTAGGCAAAATTTGTGCAGGTGCTAAAAAGACACACCCCAGGACAGAAAAAAACCTGTTACTGTACACTCAAACTTCCACTACTCTTTTTCACTTTTCCCGTGTAGCGTGTATCTTACCTGGCATGATGACGTCGGAGAAGCCCAGTTTCCTGGTGATGGACACGCCGCGGGTAAAAAGCACCATGTATTCACGTCTCAGCTGCTCGATGTCGCCGTGAAGTAACTGCAGAGCCACGGCCAGACCTGCCAACCGATAACACCATTTCATACAAGCAGTGAACAAGAGCAGCGCTGTCTGAACGAGTATGTGTCGAGAGGACACAAAGGACACGCAATAAAACATTATATCACTCCGATAATCCTGGAGAAAACGGCCTTGAGATGTAGCAACGGAAAGTGTCCAGTCACCTGTCAATATTTATAAGAGTACACTACATTACACTTAAAGTTATAGTAGTAGTAACTGTAGGGTATGGGGCAATAAACAATAATAAGTTACATGTACAATAGATTTTTACCTACAGTGCTTTTTTAATGTTGTTTGTTCTAGGTAAACTTGTCTTTTTATAGATCACAAACGAGACCCTACAAATGAGACCCAGGGACTTGACAAATATAGACGACTTTATCCTTTTTATCTCGATGTAAAATCGGAGCCTAACCTTTATACACAAATCCATGTTATTAAGAGAAAATCCTATGCGAAAGCTGCCGGTCCAAATCAATACCGCTACGGCAACGCTGCAAATGTCACTCCAGCTAAATGAATTCCCACGCTTATGTGTTAAAAAAAAAAGTGCACTTCTTCCAAGCGTCTGCCGGGGCCCGCGACGGCGACTGGCAGGCCGTTAAGGCCGCGCAGTCGGGACGGAAACCAGGGGGAATGACGGTGATTATGACGAAATTAAGGCAAAACTGCGTCGCATTAAGATTGACGCGACGACGCGACTTATTCAGGAACATTTTAACTTCACGACAGGATGAAAAATGAAAGGATAAACAGGATAAATAGTGGAGTAGTCGTGTTTATTGTGAAGGATTGAGTGATCGTTCAACAAGACACCGTTATCTGAAGTGGAGCATTGAAAGACGTGGTGTTTCCCATTATTTCCACTGGACAACAGCAGTAGTTTCCAGGTAAAACATGACAATTTGTTGATACAATTGACAAATACGGATTATGCCTCAGCAGACGACACGAGGCAGGAAAAGAACATGCCGTCTTCAAAACTGACGCAGGGAAAGTGGTTTGGGTGAGGGATTGAGTGGGAATTTAACAAGTGCCAAATTGTGACGGCCCAACTGTCAGAGCGGCTCAGAAATATCAGCTCTTGGTTGTGAATTCTAGTATCCAATTCCAACCTATAACTATGAAAATACTAAAAACGTTTGTATTTTATATTGTTCATACTAAATCTGGGTTGGGATTTGTCGCAAGCCGGGTTCGCGGGCCAGATTCGGCCCTTCAGACGATCAGATCCGGCCCCATCTGTACATTTTCTCTGACTGGTTTGGTCCTGGTTTAGACCCGGGTTAAATCTGGTTCAATCCTGGTTTATCCCTAATTTAAATCTGGAAAGATTAGTGTTCAGGCCCGGTCTGTACTAGTCTAGTCCTGGTTTAATTCTGATTCAGTACTGGATTGAAAATATTGCAGAAAAATGTATCTACTACAGCAGGTAATTATAATTATGGTTACAGATCAAGTGTTGGTGATATTTTGCATTCTTTTGTGGGTTGAATAACCTTGATTCATCGTATTACATAGAATCATACGTGTGTCTTGTTGTTTCTATGTGAATTATCACTTTATTACACTTTCAGTCTTCACCATAACATAAAACGCAGGTAGCCAAATTGTCAAAGATGTAAATGAAATACAGTTACAAACTTATGAGTACTAAGTGAGAATATCCATGTTAATGATCCGTTTTCTTCAAGTCCAGCCACCTGTTCCGTTGTTGATCTGACGATGATTCATAATTATCACATCATTTCCATGTAATTGTACAAAGACGCATCATGAGCGGTAAAAAGCTACTGCAGAGCCACAATTACAGAACGCCGTTTCATTACTATTCATCCCGGTGCTGCGCTGACGCCGACAGAAACAGAGTCGACCTTCAGCGCCCCGCCCCGCCCAGCTGCCTCTTCACAACTCTCCAAGAGCAAAACAAAAACTCGACGCCGGCACACTGGAGCAGGTTTTTCTCGGGCTGCCTACGCTCGCGTGGAGGTGGGGAACGCTTTACCTGCCTGAACTTACAGCAAACCGCAGTGATGAGAAGAGAGTACAAAACAAACATGTTTTCATCGGCCGTGCATCGTTTCTTAGCAATCGTTTCACCTTCAGAGGGATGTTGGTAACGGAAGCGTGAAACATACAGTATTTTCCGGACTATAAGTCTCATTTTTGGGGGAAATGATCAAATCCAAGACCAAGAACAGCCATTTAATCTTGAAATGCAGTTTAAAATAATAACAGATGAGAGAACATGGTGAATAGGTGTACGTATGCTAACGCTAACACCTTCAGCTACATGAGGCACACACAGAACTGTGGTAAGTGTCTGGTATGTTAACGTAACATATGAACAGTTATTCAGATAACTATAGCATAAAGAACATGCTAACAAGTTTACCAAAGCATCAGTATTACCCCAAATCACTAAATCCATTGAATTCTTCTTCCTCTGTGTCACTTCTAAACAACTCCACAAACTCCAGAGGTAGAGGAAGTGCAGACACTTCTTCTGCGTCGCTTAGAGCCTAGAGCGCCCTCTTGTGGTTGTCGGTGTGAAAATATCACATATAAGTCGCTCTGGAGTATAAGTCGCACCCCGACCAAAACTATGAAAAAAGGTGCAACTTATAGTCCGGAAAATATGGTACTTATGCATTTTGGTCAGGGTCATTTAGGTCATTTAGAGTCATCCAACTCATCCATGACATACAGTATTATTTATTTCTGCTTTGCCTTTTTACACATGCAAAATTGGATGACAGATGTTGCATGACCTGTGTCGGGAATAGCTGTCGAAACTCTGGGATTTTGAACGGCTTTTCTATGGCTTTTTACAGATTTGTAATTGGCAAAGATCTTTGTCAAAGTAAGCACTAAAAGCTCAAAATGTATAATGTCTAGTGCACCAGAATCACTATGCTCACAGAAAGTTTCAGACACTTAAAAGCCGTATCCCAGTTGTTAGAAGACTTCTTATAGTCCATTATGTTTGACCTGTATGCTAATCACAATGCTAATGGCTGTTCGGATATTTGAGCAGTTTATTCAGATTTCCATAGGAGTTTACATGTGTTCATTTTAGGTACCAATAGTTACATTATGTGACTTGCAGAGGTGGGCTGTAGGGGTGGGCAAAAAATGTGGATCACAATTTACTTGGAGCCAAATTATGCATAGGATTTTCTTGCGATTCAGGCAAACAACTCTTCAGGGCTAAATCGGGTCTTAAGGAGGAATACCCCCTTGCTACAGTTTAATACTCAAAGAGGAGTACAATTTTGAATAAAATGTAGTCTAAATGAAGTAAAGACAAGAACTAAAGAGGTGTCCGCGTACCACAGTTTTAGTGCAATTGGTAAAATTGTCACTCATTCAGAGGAGGATGCAGTGTGAAAAATTGTCTTTGTTTGAGCATAAAGCTGCTTTCAAGAGAAATACATGTGTCAATGTTACCAAAAGCATATTGTCACAGGAATAGGATTTAATTGGACTTTTATCGCTGTATTGCCCAGTCGTGGATAGTGTCATAACTTAAGACATTCTTGGTTGTCCTGCAATTATTTTAGCGAAAGATAAATCTAGGGAGGGGCAGACAAGACTGGGTCCGTTGTTAAAGATACAAAAGCTCCACACATAAGGTGGAGGCGTTGCCGAGAGAGTCATGGTAAAAGATACATACGCTCAGCACAGACGTGTGCAGAGGCAGATAGCGCGCTGACGTCTAGGGACGGTCAAACATGGGAAAGAATCAATCTAAAAGCTATGTGTCCGTTTGGAGACGCTTAAATATGGCAAGTGTCTGGAGTGTCTGCCAGTGTGGGCCAATAGATTTTCCATCCGGTGGATCATTAAGCACGGACAAACTGTATGATTCATATCAGCAAAACTGTTAATTTTAAAGAATAGAAATGAAGGTTTTGTGATTTCTGTCATGTATTTGTGATTTTTTTTTTTTGCTGTTATTTGAAGCACTTTGCATTGCCTTGTGCACGAATTGTGCTCTACAAATAAACTTGCCTTGCCTATTGCAAATGTTTATTGCAATGCGTTTTAAAATATCAGTGTTAAGTACAAGTTGAAAAAGGAGTAGATGACAAAAGATTGTTCTTTCTTTCTACTCCTTTTCAGAATTTCTTTTAGCTGTGCATGTGACTGAGATGATCTTCTTTGCATTCTTTGTCTTAAACTGTTTTGAGATTTCTTCCATGTCTGTGATTTTAATTTTTTTTAAAAATTCAAAATAAAAGGAAAACTTGCCGGTGTTATTAATCGTGAGTAATCATATTTAAAAAGTGTGATTAATCTCATGATAACTGATTGACAGCACTAAAAGAAAGGCTCGCTCACAAATTAGTCCAAACATTTGGGGATATTTCGATGCATCCTTACACTGAATAAGCTGTAGCTAATTAGGTTACGTGCGCACAAAATGACCACTCACACTACCTCTTTGCCTGACTATTAGCCACAGTGTGCAGCGCTCTTTGTATCTTAAAGGCTGTAGCGCATTCATCTCCTCACTGCTAATTGGCCGCTAATAGGAGACTCCTGGCAGTCGACCAAGTGTGTAGGAGTAGCATGGAGAAGCTAACGGAACACACACACTTCTGCAACCACGGGGCCCGCAGATAAACATGTACACAATGGCACATAGCGAAGCGCCACTGCGCACGCTCGTTTTAATTACCCTCCTGACAAGGACTGTAATAAATAGCCCGACTTTAATTACACACGGCGGTCCATAACTTTAGCGCGGACGTTTTAACGGGGGACGAACTTGAGAGGGGGGCGCCGACCTGCAGCAGAGGAAATACTCGCCCGCGACCCGAGCGTTCGCAAACAGAGCACAGGGAGTAGCTTGTGCGCGGCGGTTTCAGATGAGGAAAAGGTGTGGAGTGGAACAGCGGCGGGCAGTGTATCGAAATGTAAATACCGTATTTTCCGGACTATAAGTTGCACCTTTTTTCATAGCTTTGGCCGGGGTGCGACTTATACTTATATTTATACTTGTACTCCAGAGTGACTTATACGTGATATTATTTGTTATTTTCACACTTGCCACTGCATTTCATACTCCAGTGCAACTTATATATGTTTTTTTCTTCTCTATCAAGTATTTTTTGGCTGGTGTGACTTATAGTCCAGAAAATACGGTAATGTCGGGAATGTTGTTTACTATTGAGTATATCGTTCACGGTTAAAAAATGACAGTTGAAGAACCGATTGAAAATGAAGATGTCGGGATATTTCTGCACTTTTGTGATTCATTTTACACATATGTCGCATTTTCCTAATATTTATACAAATTAAAACATATTTTGACACATTGCTGTTGGTTTGACGATCATTGTATATATACGTTCATTTTGCCCACTTAGCACAAGAAGAAGATTTGTAAAGGTTATTTTTTCATATCTATACGGTTGGCTTACGAAACGGTAATTTCACAGGTTTGAAGTTCAAATAATTGTAGGATCTCACAGTTTTTCAGTCCTATGTCTTCTTAGTCCACGCTAAAGTCCACTCTTTTTACATATACAATATAACGGATCATTGTTTCTCTGTCATGGTTCAACACCAGAGAGAGCGATTGAAAGGTTCCGTTCTGAAGAATGTTCCAAATCATAAACCCAGTGGAACTCTCTTTATTAAGATCAATATCAAGTGTTAAGTGGTTGTAATGTCATTTTGGATTATTCATGGGCTTTCTTGAACTCAGAGACAGAGAGAGAGAGAGGGAGAGGGAGAAACAGAGAGGGAGAGAGGGAGAGACATAGAGACACAGAGAGAGAGAGAGAGAGAGAGAGAGAGAGAGAGAGAGAGAGAGAGAGACAGAGAGAGACAGAGAGAGTAGAATTGGAGTGAATCAAGCACTGTTCTGGATCAATGTTTTCAGTCCACAGCTCCACTATCACTCACATTTAAGCGTTAAGTGATAAACTGCACCTCTGGCCAACATCAGAGTCACATATATGATATATCTACCGTATTTTCTGGACTATAAGCTGCTTTTTGCATAGTTTGGCTGGGGTGCGACTTATACTGTGGAGCAACTTATGTGTGATATTATTCGTTATTTTCACACTGACAGCCACAAGAGGGCGCTCTAGGCTCTAAGCGATGCAGAAGAAGAATCTGCACTTCCTCTTCCTCTGGAGTTTGTGGAGTTGTTTAGAAGTGACATAGAGGAAGAAGAATTCAATGGATTTAGTGATTTGGGGTAATACTGATGCTTTGGTAAACTTGTTAGCATGTTCTTTATGCTTTAGTTATCTGAATAACTGCTCATATGTTACGTTAACATACCAGACACTTACCACAGTTCTGTCTGTGCGTCATGTAGCTGAAGGTGTTAGCGTTAGCATACGTACACCTATTCACCATGTTCTCTCATGTGTTATTATTTTAAATTGCATTTCAAGACGACATTCCCTCAAAAATGCTATTTATAATCCGGAAAATACGGTACACACAATTATTTATACACGTGGTAGTAATTCTGTCTACAAAAAGAACACAAGGTAAACAGGAACCTGCGAAACATCCACGGACAATTACAGTGTGTTTTAGGTTCACGATTCATCTGTCAAGAAATGCAAAATACTGAATATGAATATGAAAATGAAATGAAAAATTCAAAGCATTTTCCACATTTACTTCTAATCCTAGACCTGTAAAAAATAACAACGCAACACATTTTTTTCCTTTAGAATCATTTAAAAAAAAAAAAAACATTTTGAGGGATCTCGCAGCAAATTGCCAAATACGTCTTAAATAAATAACAACTTGCTTTAATAAATCCTTCATATTTTGGTTTTCAGCTTTTCCTTTCCAGTAATAAAGCAGTAAATCAGCTTCCTCCCTGAGCGCTGTCATTCGTCTATCGATTTAATGTCATTATTTTAATTTTCACCTGTGTATTTTACGCAGATAGACTTCCTGATTCCACCGGCTTGGATAAATTACAATAAAACCAGCCGAAGGTCTCAAAAACGCGTCCTCGTCCGTCACGCCGCTCCTTTGACGCCGACCTGTTGCTACGGGAGACCGCTGATGCCGTTGTTCTGTTTGGTGTTAATGAAGGCTGCTATTTTCGAATGCATTTTTAACAGCTTCCACTTCCTGCATCTGATGATTTCTTTGAAACGGTCGCCTTCATAAACAGGGGTGTGAATTATAATATGTTTATTAAGGTTCAACACATCTTCAGTACAGAAAAATAAAATAATAACTTGTACATTGAGGGTATTAAAAGAAAATATTGATATTTTTAGTATCCCAGCAACAATAATCGGAACGTATTTTTCAGATAAATGTGACAAGACGGTCAAATAACCCACAAAAATGTGGCAAACTCACCCTTTTATAAAAGATTACAGCATAATTGAATGTATTTTTCTTTATATTCTGCCCTTTTGTGCCAGTTTGAGATGAGCTTTTTACTCTAAACATTTTACCCATCATCATAATTGATCATTATGTTGAATCAAACGTCACATTATCATCCGTGTTAATAAACTAGACACTCACCGGTGTTGGAGCCCGATAGGTTGTATCTGGAATTGGCTTTTTTAATGATGTTTTCGTGGATCTGGTGCCACTCGCTCTCCGTGTTGCACCTGAATCACAAATAAATGAAGAGAAACAGAAAATGAATCAATATAATAGATCTTCCTCTTAATCCCGAAAGCTTTACTCTCTGCACTTAATCTAAATGAATATTGATTAGCTGTAGTGTTTTTTTTTTTTTTTTTTTTAAGAGAAGATAGTGATTAAACTCATGAAATCACATGTGTAGGTAATTAAGGCTGAGATTAAGGTGTACTTTATTAATCGCTATTTATTCTCTGCATTTGACCCATCGTTCATGGTCATTGGGGGAGGAGGGAGCGGCTCGTTTCAATCCAACTTTATTTGTATAGCACATTTTACCAACACAAAGTCTCCAAAGTGCTGAGTACAAAACAAGCAGACGTAAAATATGTAAAAAAAATAAAATTGAATACATAAAAACAAAAAAAACGTAGAAACCAAATAAAAATGAATTAAAAACAACAAAGAATATATAACATTTAATAAAAACGGATTAAAAAAAACATATATATATAAATAATCGCATAAATATTAATTAAAA
Source organism: Eucyclogobius newberryi (assembly GCF_026437365.1). Classification (NCBI taxonomy): domain Eukaryota; kingdom Metazoa; phylum Chordata; class Actinopteri; order Gobiiformes; family Gobiidae; genus Eucyclogobius; species Eucyclogobius newberryi. The sequence continues at coordinate 25,699,035 of NW_027315834.1, forward strand.
ACAACATAATATATATATATATATATATATATATATAAAATCAAATAAAAATGAATTAAAAACAACATAAAATATATATAAAAAGCAATAAAAACGAATTAAAAACATAAAATATATAAAATAAAATAACAAACTAATTTAAAACAATTTAAAAATATAAAATCAAATAAAAATGAATTAAAAACAACATAAAATATAGCCGCAAGTGGCAATGATCGGCCCTCGCCACGCCACCGCCGCCACGCCGCAAGAGGAGGGGGCGCTAACGCGCCCCAATTGTCCTTTTATTACGCCTACTGCTGAATCTGTGACGCTGTCACATCTTCTCCCCTTTGTTTTACCATCAAAAAGCTATTTTATTTTGAATTCTTGGCAAAATGTGCAGCTTTGCCGCACATACACCGTGACTCTTTGAATGAAAATGTGGATAACTTTTGATGGTCCTGAAGATGAGTCTCACCAAATTTCAGGTTAATAGGGCTGACGCCCTGGGAGGAGTTTGTGAAAGTCTAAAGTGTAAACATGTTCTGGCGATTTCCCCATTGGAATAACATGAAAGGTTTCGGTCATCGTTACGGCAACGCCATAACAATTATGACATGGGTCTCATTGACTTTTTTGATGGGGATGCTAAAATTGAGTTGTGTGTCAAATTTCATATCATTTCGCAAAACTAAACATTTAACCTCCATATAAAATCTGTAGGGGGCGCTGTGGCGCCAAATGAATTTATTTCACTTCAAGTAGGTTTAGGGCAAAGAGTTTAACAACTGATTCTAATTTGACGCAATTCGGACTTTATCTGCGCAAACGGCAGAAATTTTAAATATGGGAGATTTCTGAAATTCTAGCTACAGTTTGCGGCTTCGCCGCACCGAGACCGTGAGAGGTATCAATGTAATTTGGATAACTTTTGATGTCCCACTCCTCAGTAGCATTTTCACCAAATTTCAGCTTTTTAGGGCCAACGCCCTGGGAGGAGTTCGTAAAAGTACGACGTTTGGAAAAACTCCGAAGTCATGTTTAGCCATTTTTGAAGCAATATGGCCGACATTTGGTTGGGCGGACGGCGTTGCCGTAATAATATTTTTTACTTCTCTTGTCACCATCTACCTCTGCGCCAAATTTCATGATTCTACGATCAGATTTTTTTTGGGTCATTTCCCATCTCTCAATGCATTTTTGGTACATTTGGGGGCGCTGACGCGCCAATTTTTTTTATTTTAGAAAAGGGAAATAGCCAGAATGTAGAGAGGCACGATTTTTAGAGGTGTGCAAATTTTTGTGACTTTTCGTCAATGTTCACTGGGTGAAAAATAGGGGGGTTGGTCCCGAGGAGAAGGAGAAGGAGAAGAAGGAGGAGAAGGAGGAGAAGGAGAAGAAGGAGAAGAAGGAGAAGAAGGAGAAGAAGAAGAAGGAGAAGAAGAAGAAGAGAGAAGAAGAAGAAGAAGAAGAAGAAGAAGAAGAAGAAGAAGAAGAAGAAGAAGAAGAAGAAGAAGAAGAAGAAGAAGAAGAAGAAGAAGAAGAAGAAGAAGAAGAAGAAGAAGAAGAAGAGAAGGAGAAGGAGAAGGAGAAGGAGAAGGAGAAGGAGAAGGAGAAGGAGAAGGAGAAGGAGAAGGAGAAGGAGAAGGAGGAGAAGAAGAGAAGAAGAAGAAGAAGAAGAAGAAGAAGAAGAAGAAGAAGAAGAAGAAGAAGAAGAAGAAGAAGAAGAAGAAGAAGAAGAAGAAGAAGAAGAAGAAGAAGAAGAAGAAGAAGAAGAAGAAGAAGAAGAAGAAGAAGAAGAAGAAGAAGAAGAAGAAGAAGAAGAAGAAGAAGAAGAAGAAGAAGAAGAAGAAGAAGAAGAAGAAGAAGAAGAAGAAGAAGAAGAAGAAGAAGAAGAAGAAGAAGAAGAAGAAGAAGAAGAAGAAGAAGAAGAAGAAGAAGAAGAAGAAGAAGAAGAAGAAGAAAGAATAATATTCCGATGCGAAAACAATGTTTCCCATTTTTCAAATATCATAAACTATACATTTTCGGAAAGCGCTCGCGCTTTCCTACCTCATGGTGTGGGTCCCTGGTCACTGACGGGTACTTTCGTTAATTTTGAGTGGGCTCCGCCCACTTTGTGTTTTTGGCCCTCTATACAGTAATAATGTTCAATTTTTGCATTACATGCTTATATGCACGGAACATGCAAGAGATGGGGAACGTATTCGTGAGCTACTTAGCGCAAATGAGTGCTTTATATGGGGATGACGACCGCTTCGCGGTCGTCATCTCAATGTAAAGTGCTCGTTTAGTGCGCACTTTTGCACGGGCTTCGCCCGTTTACAACGGTAATGTTCCATTTTCCTACTACTAATTAGTATGCACGGGGCGTGCATGAGTGAAGGAGTGCGTTAGTGAGTGTTTGGAAGTGGGCGAGCGCTTCGCGCTCGATTTCGTGCGCACTAGGTGCGCACTTTCGCAGCCGTGCTTCGCACGGCCTTACGAGATTAATAGGCCTCTCGCCAGCTTGTGGCGCTCGGGCCTAATTATATAAAATCAATAAAATAAAAACTAATTAAAAACAACATAAAATATATAAAATAATAAAAGACCACACAATTCTCATGCCGAGTTAAATGTTAGTGAGTTAAATTGTGTTTTTAAACAAGACTTAAAAGCATTAACTGATGCTTTATCACTTCTTATTGCGTTGAGCCAAACATATAGTAGTGACACGCTACTTGCAGTAAAAACCCGGCCCCGCCCGCGTCCCATTTCGACACCTCCAGATCCGCAGCCGAATGCTAATCCGGGAGTTTCTTTGGCGTAAAGGGCACTGGCCGCTCCGATCCGGCTGTAATTTAGGTCACTCCACTGTGTCAGCACTAGTTTGTCGGGGCCCCGGGGCAGAGCAGCGTGTGAGAGAGAGCGTGGACTGGAACAGAGGCTATACGCTATACAGAGAACGCGTAGAGAAAGTATAACTCAATGTGTTTACTGTTCACTTGATGTTCTATTGTTTTAAGTCATTGCTGGGCATTTACACGTTAAACAAAAACTGATATAAAGTTCTTATCTGTCAGCACTTCATCTTGTGCTGACAGAGAAGAACTTTATATCAGTTTGTCACTGTAGTATTAAATAATTGTTCATTGGCATTGGAGAGGACTTCATGCAGCAGTACGAGTTGTATCTTTTAAAAATCCTTGATAAAATACTTTAAAAACAGCAATAGAGTTACATAAACTTCAGAGAAACAGATACTAGAATGTCACATTAATTTGAATGTAAAAAGTATGAGCAGAGGCATGTTGGTACTTGAGGAGAAAATGAAATATTACTCAAGTAAAAGTATCACACGAATAAACTACGTCAATAAAAGTTCGTAAATGCCAGATGAAAAATGTACTTTAAAGTCCCTATGACAGGTTTTTATGATTTTCTAATTTTGACTTTATTTGGTGTATTTATACCTGCTGTACTTATAAATTATAGTTTTACACCAATCGAGCAGGTATTTGTGGAGAAAACTTTAAAAAGAATCTGTGGCAAAGGACAGGAAGTGACATCACACTAGGGACACTCATTCCAGTCAAAGTTTACGCATAATCTACAAAAAGAAACTCTCTAAACATTAATTCAACAAAATAAAGTCGCTTTCATTATATTTGTCAAATTTTAAAATGGTGAAAATAGATGAGTTTTGGCCCAGTGTTTGCTGGGTAATTTCCTAGTGTGATGTCATCGATTACAAACAGGAAGTGAAATTATAAACCTAAAAAATGTGCTATTCTGGAATAACATTTTTATAATTTTTAGCTAAATTCAAAATATATTTATCTTAACAGCATTTTTTAGATCAATGAGTCACCAGACCTGTAGTGGGCATTTTAATAAGCTGCTTTAATAGTATTTTTGAGATCTATAAAAGCAGGGGTGGCAAACCCGTGGCTCGCGCTGTGGGTTTATATGTATATATATAGATCTATAGATCTATAGATATATCTGTTCTGCGCACGCTGTAGAATAAACACCAGATTTATTTAGTCTCAAAGTAGTGTTGATCTGAAGTTCTATCGTTTCTCACTCACTCGCGCGGCAGGAGCGGCGCAGCGCGGAGCAGACAGCTGTGGGGCACACACTACGTCACGGGTGGGCGGGGCACACACACGCTCTGAGACTACGTCACGGGTTGGGCGGGGGAGCCAGATCGCTCTTTGCAAGGGTGGGGTCGAATATCAAACCAAGCTGTTTGCATTTCCGGGTTGGTGAGGGGGTCCAAGGTCTGGGTGATATTTCTTAACTATTCTGTTATGGGTGTTGCACAACACTTATTATTATCAATTATACACTAGATAACGAAGGATAGACTACGAAAACGTGAAAAAAAGCATGTTATGGCACCTTTAAAGTATCAAAAGTCGTAACCCGAATTTTTCAAAAGCGCGCAATTGTATTCAACAGAAACTGAATCAATTCTATTTGTATGTTTTTTGTTTGCTCAAAGTCGGGACGTCAAATTAATCTCCTTAAACAGCAAAGAAAAGTACTTTTTAGTTTTTAAAAATGTTGTGGAGTACAGATACCGGCTCTCAGAAGTAAAAAGTATCCACTGTAACATGTATCAAAGTAAAGACCAAAAAGCTAAAAATCTGGCTAGTCTTTTATTATTTTATTTTGTTTTTAATTTGTTTTTATTGGTTTGTCCGTTTATTTGCTTTTGTATGTATTTATTTTTTAACATATTTTACTTATGCTTGTTTTGTACTCTGTGCATCACTTTAGAGACTTTGTGATGGTAAAATGTGCTATACAAATACAGTTGGATTGGATTGGAAAAATCTTACTCACGTACAGTACTTTTACTTGTGCACTTTGCTACTTTCCACTACTGAGTACGCGTCTAGCGCTACAGAGTTGTACAAAGTTTGGCCTATAATTAGCAGACATTTTTACCACCATTCATTAAAATTAAGTTAAAATATGGCTCGTTGCGGTCGGTAAAAATAAAGAGTTCGTTCAGACTTACGCGTAAACCTTGAGCAGATGGTCGTCTTTGGAGTCGGCCGTGAGCAGATCGGCGATGCTAACGACTGCGCAGCCGAACGGGCGTCTGTACTGCACGCTGCAAACGTTCTTCTTCTCTCCTGCTCCCATTCGCCCTGCAAAACACAAAACGAAACAGGAAAAAAATATGTAACCGGTGCGAAGAAATGGATCGGAGAAACCAAAATCCAAACGTGTTGGGACGCTCACCTATTCTGATGATGTGGACAACGATGTAGACGTCTTTCCGCAGGTCGCTGCTTCCCAAATCCTGTAAAGAGATGTTTGCAATGTTTAGCCTCTTATTATTTTAGTCCAAGAGCATCATTTTGGTCCGGTTTATTCCTATGTAAGCACTGGTTTGGAGCATTTTTTATTGTTTTCATCTTTTTTTTTTTTTTTTAATATATCCTGGGGTAGTTCAGGCTTAGTCCTAGTTTAGACCTGGTTTAGACCTGGTTTAGGCTTGGTTTAGTCCTGACTGAGTCCTGGTTGAGTCCTAGTAAAGTACTGGTTTGGAGTATCTAGTTTTATTAATTTTAGGGATCACTTTATGCCACTTTAGTGCTGGTTTAGCACTGGTTTATTTTAGTACTAGTTTTGTCCTGGTTTAGTCTTGGTTGAGTCCTATTCTAGACTTGTTTTAGACCTGGTTAAGGCCCCGTTTCGTCTTGGTATAGTCCTTAATACTACTCTAGTCCTAGTTTTGTCCTGGCTCAGTCCTGGTTCAGTCTTGGTTTAGGCCTAATCTAGAACTGGTTTAAAGTCCTGGTTTAGTCCTGATTCTAGATCAGGACTTGTCTTAGACCTGGTTTATGCCCGGTTTAGATTTGGTTTAGTCCTAATCTAGACTTGTTTCAGACCTGGTTTGGCCCCAGTTTAGTCTTGGTTTAGTCCTAATCTAGACTTGTTTTCGACTTGGTTTAGGCCCGGTTTAGTCTTGGTTTAGGCCTAACCTAGACCTGATTTAGAGTCCTAGTTTTGTCCTGGCTAAATCCTGTTTTTTTCTTGGTTTAGTCCTAATCTAGACTTGTTTTAGACCTGGTTTAGGCTCGGTTTAGGCCCGGTTTAGCCCTGACTTAATACAACTCTAGTAATAGTTTTGTCCTGGCTTAGTCCTGGTTTCGTCTCGGTTTAGGCCTAATCTAGACCTGATTTAGAGCCCTGGTTTAGGTCTAATGTAGACCTGGTTCAGCCCTGCCTTGGTTCTAGTTCAGTCCAAGTTTAGACCTGGCTTGGACCATTTTTCATCGGTTCATATTATTTAAGGCATCATTTGGGACAGCTACTTTTGTGCTATAAAAACACGACCTTGACCTTGTTCAGTGGCGTTCAGCTTTGACCGATCACTGCCCTGTCCTCGCTGTTGTGAATGAATTGCACTTTGAAGGCCAAATAGTTGTTTAGGATCCACTTTCATACAGAAACTCGGACTCGTTCAAATCCACACAAAGCCGCTTAGTGACTCAACACTTTGTTTGATATCGACCACTCACCACAAATAACGTGCATTGTCTTTCCGTCTTCTCCGGCGACTTGGGCAGCCCGCTCTTATTCAGCCGGACAAAGAAGCGTTCACTGCAACAGAGGAGGCGCGCATGAAGATAAACGGGGTCAGAAGCGACGGCTCGCCTTCGCCGTACACAAAAAAAAAACGCAGCCGAACCCGCCGCGAACGGAAACCAGATTAGAAACGTGTCGAAAGAGTGTCGAGCGCTCAACCGTAGCCATCGGAGGAACGGCTTCAAAGTTGGAAGTATAAAGCTAAAAATGGTGTGGATCTTTCAAACGGAATGGAGTGCGGGGGGTATAAACGGGCTCGGAGACAACAGCGGCCCCGCGGAGGGAGGGGAACGGATGCGCAAAGTTTGATTTACTGAAGCAAATCTCCCACAAAGACCGTCTGTGACAAGTCTACACGGAAATGCGGCTGGATGAAATATTCATTGTGTTGTTGCTTATTGTTCGCCGACGTCTTCAGCCGACATAGAAAACTGTCAGCAAAAAGTCTACTGTCTCAGGCCTTGATAATTGTATATGTGTTTACTTATATCCAAGTTATTTGACACATTTTTACAGCCACAGAGAGTCGTTTGGGAGCTGTTAAGGTTGGGACTCAAAGGGCGTTTCAGGATTAAATATGACGATACTATGCATAGGAAATGTGAAAAGATTGTTTCACTTTTGTGCCAGTGAAGAGGTTGAACGTTGTAATTAATGTAGACCTGGTTCAGCCCAGTAATTACTGGGTTCATCGACACGAAAGAAATGAACTATAAAGCAGGTCAACAAATATGCAATCTGTCAGTTTAACAGCAAATTCCGCTTTAGATTTCTTGCTGTCCAATGTGCTCTCAATTTTAAATTACTGTATTTTCCGTATTATAAATTGCTCTGGAGTATAAGTCGCAAAAGACACAAATGCATAATAAAGAAGAAAAAAACATGTGTAAGTCGCACTGGTGTATAAGTCGCATTTTTGGGGGAAATTTATTTGATAAAATCTAAGACCAAGAACAGCTATTTAATCTCGAAACACAATTTAAAATAATAACAGATGAGAGAACATGGTGAATAGGTGTACGTATGCTAACGCTAACACCTTCAGCTACATGAGGCACAGACAGAACTGTGGTAAGTGTCTGGTATGTTAACGTAACATATTAACAGTTATTCAGATAACTATAGCATAAAGAACATGCTAACAAGTTTACCAAAGCATCAGTTTTACCCCAAATCACTAAATCCATTCAATTCTTCTTCCTCTGTGTCACTTCTAAACAACTCCACAAACTCCAGAGGTAGAGGAAGTGCAGGTTCTTCTTCTGCGTCACTTAGAGCCTAGAGCGCCCTCTTGTGGCTGTCAGTGTGAAAATAACGAATAATATCACATATAAGTCACACCAAAACTATGAAAAAACGTATAGTCCGGAAAATACGGTATAGGAGTTCTATAATGCCGTGATATTACATGAACGCAACCTATAGAACAGAATGGAATAGAACACTTTTAATTGTGCCCTTGAGGGAATTGGTTAGGCGCAGTTCGACCAGACAGTCACTCATTGAATAAATTATAAATAACTCGAGGGACGAAAGCCACTCAGACCTGTTCCTCGATGACCAGAGGGCAGAAGGACAAACTGCAGAGAGCGGGTGTCATACCTTCTTCAGGCCCCGTTTTAGAACCTCATTAACTTCTCCAAACCAGCTCACGATACAAACCGTCACAATACTCTCAAAGAAACTAAAAGAAAACATTTTGGAGCAGGCTTTTCTCTACATTCAACTATTAAAGTCCAGACAAGGCAATCCTGTTTCCCCCATCGACCCAAAACATGCACAAAGGTCCTCACTATGCCAAGCTCAAGATCTGGACATGGATCTGGAGGGGTCAAACGCAGAGGACACATTTCCATACGGGGGACAATAAAGGCTGATCTAATCTAATAAGAAACGGTAATGGAATACCACTTATTATAATAATCAAAACTGCGATTATGTCAAGAGTATTACATTAATCCAAAGTGAAATTATAGTGCGTGCAGTGTCACTACCTGCCAAATAAATACAAGAGCAAATAAAATATCACAATAAGACAGATTTTCCAGATCATGAGTCGGTATCTTGGAGAAGAATTCTTTACAAATGTTCTGTGACATTTTACATGTTTATGGGAGTTTGTGGGAGGACTACGGTTTGGATGGTTTAATTACATTTTCAGCAAGTCAAATGGATTTCTTCTCATCGGGACCAAATTTTACTTTGAAAATGGAACGGGAGGAAAAAAGACAGTTAACATTGTGTGAAATGGGCCAGTTCTCGATGTGCTGCCGGAGCTAAACTACTGGATCTCTCGTTCTTTTGTACTTTTCTGCGGCTCGCCATCACTCGCTCGGCTTACGGAGTCACAGCGGAGGCGTCCTGCTGGGTCCGGCTCGTCCTGGCCCAAGAGCTGAGGGCTAATCCAGTTAGGTGACTTTCACAGTCCGACGATAAGCAGACGGGAAACCTTGTAACGCACCAGGGTCTGACAATGGGCCAAGTCGCCGCCGAGGCTAGTGGCGAAAGATATGTCCATTCTCACAAGAGCGGAGTATACAGATTATGTAAAGGGATGAACATGTCGGAAGGCTTTTGTTTGCCAGTGCGTTTACATGTGCAGAGAACGCAAGAGCTCGAAACAACCAAACTCAAACCCGTCAGATCACTCTTGTCTACAGCAGGTGAAAGAAACGATTAGGTGCAAGCGGGGGCTGAAAGCAGTGAGGAAATACGGTATTTTCCGGAGTATAAGTCGCACCAGCTAGAACATGCATAATAGAGAAGAAAAAAAACATATATAAGTCGCACTGGAGTATAAGTCGCATTTTTAGGGGAAATTTATTTGATAAAATCCAAGACCAAGAACAGACATTTACTCTTGAAATGCAGTTTAAAATAATAACAGATGAGAGAACGTGGTGAATAGGTGTACGTATGCTAACGCTAACACCTTCAGCTACATGACGCACAGACAGAACTGTGGTAAGTGTCTGGTATGTTAACGTAACATATTAACAGTTATTCAGATAACTATAGCATAAAGAACATGCTAACAAGTTTACCAAAGCATCAGTTTTACCCCAAATCACTAAATCCATTGAATTCTTCTTCCTCTGTGTCACTTCTAAACAACTCCACAAACTCCAGAGGAAGAGGAAGAGGAAGTGCAGATTCTTCTTCTGCATCGCTTAGAGCCTAGAGCGCCCTCTTGTGGTTGTCATGTGAAAATAATCAACATGTGAAATGCGGTTTCCAGTGTGAAAATAAAAAATATCACAAATAAGTTGTGCGCCGGCCAAAACTATGAAAAAACGTATGCGACTTATAGTCCGAAAATACGGTAAGCATTTGAAAAAGAGTTCTCCTACTTAGAATTTATGGAGGGGTCTGAAATGTTCATCATTTTCCACTGTGAGAGAAAATTTCATTGTATGATTTTTAAATAATGGATTTGTATGTTATTGGTGTAAATAAGTATTTGAACATCTGCGAAATTCAGTGTTAATATTTGGTACAGAAGCCTTTGTTTACAATTACAGAGGTCAAACGTTTCCTGTAGTTCTTGTCCAGGTTCACATATAACTGCAGCAGGGATTTTGGCCCTCACCTCCACACAGATCCTCTCTAGAGCTGGCAACACGAGAGTTCCAGCTCCCATCAAACAGTTTCTATCGGATTCCGGTCTGGAGACTGGCTGGGCGACTCCAGAGCCTTTACAAACACTTTCACTGAGCATAAATAAGCAACAACTCAATTGAGAATGGGATTTTCGGACTGCGCTTCTCACACATTATTTGCTCTCCGCAGCGCAAACAAACACGTTGACAATCTGGTCGTTTTCACTTTCACTTTAACGCAGTGGATCAAATGTGTTTACGTGTCCTTGGGCAAGACATTTTGCCCGCCCAGTCTGTGTTTGAATGCGATGTACGCGTGAGTAACTAAAGCTCAATTTTTGTACATAAACTGATCGGTTACTGTCACTTCATTTACACTTTTTACACTCATAAATGTACATTATTTACTCCTGTTAAGTATGCGTTCTGCTAAACAACCACTCAAATTCAGTCGGAGAACTAAACGGAAGACGTAGACCAACGAGGAAAACAAACATGGAGGCACGAATGGACAGAACGACGCCAAAAATGGACAGAAATAATAAATGAAGAGCCTACAGTGAATTATGTGCGAGGTTTGTGAATGTTATGTGTGATTTTAATCCTTAATTCCGTGTTTATTCTGCAACATTCTGTCATCTATTTGCCCCTACACATTGTCATAGATTAACAATGCGCATTTGACTTCTACAGCGACTAAACGAGCTTGTATTATGGATGTTTTGTACATTCCACACGCCTGTTACAAGAATAAAAGTGACTGTCTATGTCGATGAAGTAAATAAGAGGCAAGCTTGCACCATAAATCAAGTGTTTTGTGTATGTAGGCCAGTGGGTGCCCGTGTTTGAATTAATTAGGCCCCACACGATTAATTATACAAATGCTCATGATTTTTAATACATGTATTCCTTCTGTAAAGTCCCTTTTATCCAATGTATCGGAACAAACCGGTGGAGAGATGGTGGACTTTGGCTACGACTCTGCTCATTAGCTGTGCCGTCTAACTTTCCACTTCATTTACTGTATGTGGCCATATGGAGGCTCCGGATTCATTTTCAGAGCAGCTAATTGGTTCTCCATTGTTGGGAAAATCACAGATAATTAACGTGAATAATGTCTGTAAAAATGTACCTTCCATCAGTTATTTCCATTATTGTGGTCATAGTATTCCTTTCAAGCACCAGACGTTTGTTTTGTGTACATAGTAAGCCTATTTGTATTTTTATCCTATAGTAGATTTACATTGTTTTTCTTTAATGCATGCCCTTTTTTACGTTATATATGTTGTTTTATCATTGTTCATTGTTTTATGTTGCACCGAATCACCAAAGCAAGATCCTATGTTTGTGAATTTTGGTTCATTGGCAATAAACATTTTCTGTTTCTGATTTAAATTCACATCCAATTCAATAAAAGCATTTGTGATAAACAGGGTAATCATGTATAATCCATGTATTAATCTATCTAAATTGACTTTCACATTACAGTATACAGAAACAAATATTGATGCTTAGTAAGAGAGTTGTTTTGCCCCAGTTTAAAGTCAGTGCAAAGCCTCAGTCGTCCAAGCAATTGAAACTGGATTATGTACCCTACAGGACTGGGACACTGGTCAGAGCAGGCTTCAGAGACGGTGCATTCAGACTTTGATAGTCTCTGGGTTGGAAGCAGCTACAAAAGAGCCATGAGCCATAAGGACTATGTCAGCTGCACAAGAGTGTTGTAACCTACAACTCACCGCACCAGTCATTGTCTTGTCTTTCGGTGATTTTTCATTGTCTGTTAGAATTTTAATCTTGTTTCATTTTATGTTTCAAAATTAATAACATACATCAAATATTTTTTAAAAGAAAAGACTGTCTGTGATTGGTACATTGATGTGGTAGATTGGCTTAATGAGGGATGTAACTCCTCTGAACTAAATCCAGTCAAAAACCTTATTTACACTAAGTGGCCCTTAAAACATCATTTGTTATGTCTTAAATGCCCTTTGATTCCACAATGTGCAATACTGTGCTTTTGCAAAGACCTCAAAACCGTGTTATGTGGGTGAAAATAAGCATAATCTTCAAAACTCCAATCTTGTCTTGAGAATCCCTCATCAAAAGATTCATTGTTTTACATTTTTCTAATCCTCAGATAGAGAATTTTAATTTGGCCCTAATCTTTTCTTCTGCACTTTTATTTACCCTAACAGCACTTTGCAAGACCAGTGCAACGTTTTACTCATCGGTTTAGCTTCCTCGGTTCTTCTGACAGAGGTGAGTCTTTGCTTTAGATCTGTCTGAAGGGAGGAGCCAACTGCAATGAAACTAACTCAAGCTTGTTTTTTTTTTTTTTTTTTCTAAAGTAAGGTGCATCTGCAGTTGGTCAAGTCTATTGAACTGTCTAAGGTGTGAACTGTCACCCGAGTCACATTTTACAACTTTATTCATGCCCTTTCGTCAGGTCTTTCTACTCTTACACTCTGATTAGCCCCGTTGTTTTGCTTGTTCTGGACAAGGGTACGATTTATCACCTATTTACACCTCAGGCCTACACCAACGTCTTCACTCTTAAAACGTTTGCCCAGTTGAGTCAAATACATTTTCTTTTACTATGTACCAGTTTAAAAGTTTGGATATATTAAGTTTTTTATTTGATGATGACAGAATTTTCAATATTTTTTTTGTTTTTGAGGGATTAAGAGACTTTGAGACTAGATAAATCCTATCCCATTGCTTATTTATTTAGTAGCGGTCACAGTTGCTGACACACTGGTTACAGAAAATAGAAAGAATATGCTCGACTAATTAATAAATCATTTAGCGTTTTTATTCATCTTCTATTTCTAATGCTGGACTCAAGCCTGGACAACCCACCGTTTGCCTTTCTTAATTATTCAAGTTAATTTACTACATTTAACCACACGCTCCTGCGACGTACAGCTCGAGCACGTTTTTTGAAACTCAAATTAGCGCTCTATTGTCGAATTCCCCGATGCTAATTAACGGCCCCTTCTGCACCGACAGACGCTCGTCTCGGCCCTCGTACGCGCCGACTCACGCCCAGCTGCAGCTTGTTGATCTTCCGAGCTCAGTGGACCAGAGTCCCCCCAGTGGGACCCCTATCCCGTTCCATCGCCGCCCTCATTAACATAACATGAATGGACAATCTCCCTCTCCGCAGCGGATTTACCATTCCCACTTATGAAATCCCACTTATGAAATCGATGCGTGCTCTCAAAAAAAGTCCAGAGGAACCAAGAAGAGGGTGGAGACGAGGGAGAGCGGTGTAAAATAAGAAATTTTAGGGACATTTGTGACAACCAAAGTGCTTTGCAAACTTTTTTTTTATTATGAGGAGAAATATTATACTTTTTCATGTTCTCAGGATTGAACTATAACAAAGGCAGATTATACATTGCTATACTGATTTAAAACAGCCATTTACTTCCTGTTCAAAACTGCATGTATGATAAGCCCCGCCTCTTCATCTTTCTTTGTAGCAAGAAGCCGATTGTTATTTCATATTTTTTTGGGTGGTTATGTGACATTTTAGAACCCTAAAAGTTTCACTCGTAGTCTTCATTTTTCAAATAATCACAATTAAATACAGGGATGTGGGTGGAGATAGGGGGTAGGTGAAAATGGGACTTTTCTGCGCACTGGAGCCTCAGTTGCAGGACAATACAATTAAACTGAGTAAACTAATGATGCAGAAACACTGTTGTGACGAGGTTAAAGGTACATGAACGTCGCTTTTGCTATATAAAATGTACAGCAGCCACTCAAACACACGCCCATTCATCTGCGGGCGACCGTGCTGGACTAGTGTGAGGAAGAGGCAAAGTGCCAGTTTGACAAAAGAGGGCACAAGAGCGGGCACAAAAGAGGGCACAAAAGGGGGCAGTCAAGTCTCATGTTCTCTAAAGTTCTTTGTCAGCGCCGTACAGTATTCAGCTTGTGTGAGAGAGAGAAGGAGCCAGTATTAAAGATGAAAAGAGCTGCCACAGTGAACAGGGCTCGGCTGGTGCTGGTGCTGGCACAGGCGGAGACAGAAGAGGTCGAGCCCCCCCCATCTGGTCCCCGACACACCGACCGGCTCTGCGGAGGGACGACCGGTGGCTGAAATGTGAAATGTGCGTGCGGCGCTGTTTACATGTGCAAGCAAACATTTGGACCGGCGCCACAGGGCGATTTACGCCAAGCAAACGGAATCAAATTAGAGAGGCAAATGGACAAAATTGAATATGTTGTTGAATTCTGGGTTGGTTTCCGGAAACAATGATCAGCTGCTGTTTTTTGTAATCCATCGGGCATGTTTGAAAATGTGCCTGGTAATGCACGAAAAATGTATGTACGAAAACATTTTTATTTAGAAGCTTTAAATACTCAATTAGGGCTGCAACAAACAATTATTCTAGTGGTATAATCTAATTATTCAGCTTCTTTTTTTCCCCCGATTTGTAAACATTTAGACTTTTTTTTAACTTTTTTTATTTAAAAAGAGAACACAAAACAAAGAACATGACAGAGAGCAAGCAAACAACAGCAAGACATCAAATGAATGAATGAACAAAAATTACAGCACAACTATGCCGTAATTTTTGTTTTATTATTATTTATTTTATTTTTTTCTTTATTTTTTTTACATGTTATCATATGGGTTCAGTCTTTAATTGTTGGTGCATTGCGAGTACTTTAACCAAATAAAAAGGTTAAAACCACTTGTAGATAAAGAATACTTACAAATAATGATTATTTTTGATGAAAATAAGAAATTGTTTATTCTTTAAAAAAAAAAATGAATCTAATGTCCCTTTGTTGGGAAAGTTTTAGAGTATACTCCAGATAACGATTACGCTAATCAAGATGATGAATAACTACAATTATGTATTTTTAGAGTCGATGAGTTATGATTAATAAGTCGAGTAATCATTGCAGCCTGAAATTCAAATACTGCATATCTTGACTACATCTTATGAGTTACAATATATTTCCCACCAACAATGAACAAGTATATTATTATGCATTAGAAGAACTTTACTATTACCACCAAATACTACTAAACAGCACAACCTTAAAGTTCCCCCTACAGGTTGAACGACTCATTGAACTAAAATTCAAAGAGATACATTTATTTTGAATTTTGCTGAAAATTGTTTTTAAAAATCTTTATTTTGTTAAATTAATGCTTAGAAAGTTTTAAAAGTTGATTATTTGTGTAAATTCTGTATAAACTTTGACTGGAATGAGTGTCCCTGGTGTGATGTCACTTCCTGTCATTTTCTACAGATTTTTCAACATTTCCTCCACAAATACCTGCTCGATTGATGTAAAACTATAATTCATATGTACAACAGGTACAAATACACCAAATAATATCAAAATTTGAAAATCGTAAAAACCTGTCATAGGCACTATAACGACACAATAGTATTATGTAAATGTGTCAGCCGGACCTTCAACCCTCCCCTCAGAGTCGAAAGCTACGGGTCACTGTAAAAAAACACTACACTCTCAGTACTGGAATATTAAAGCGTTGCTCGTCATAACCAAAGAAAATAATTTTAGAAGCAAAACGAGGAGGGAAAATTAATAAAAACTACACGACACGCCAGAGAGATGACGAACAGGTCAAAAAGAGAAAGTACATCGAGTACAACGCAGTATGATCCTGATCTGGAAACCAATTACCAGCTCAGAGTGAAGCGCAGTATGAGTCATGCCTGGCAGTCTTCAGATGTCTCTTAACATAAGGATATGTTATTTCAAAACCAAGCGAAATGACTGTCACACGGATGTGGAATACTCCCAGCTTGGAGTTAATAAAAAAGTGTTATTCAGAGCCCTCCAGAAACTGCGCATTGATTTGTGTAAAATATAACAACGATGGTCTTGGGAGATTATAAACTAACTCTTATTAAACTTGCTTATCATTTTAAAAGGTGCATTACTTAGCTTTTGTGGAGAGTAGGGATGTCGCAATATCAAGTTTATTGTCACGATTATTGTGAGATGAAGCGTCAGCTTAAAGTGCCCCCTACAGGTCGGACAACTCATTGAACTAAAATGTAGTTGAGATAAATATATTTAGAATGTTGCCTAAAATGTCATCACAGAATAGCACATTTTTAGGTTTGTAACTTCACTTCCTGTTTGTAATTTATGACATCACGCTTGGAAATTACCCAGCAAACACTGGGCCAAAACTCATCTTATGTCCCATTTTTTTAAAGTTGTCAATTAAAAATACATGTGAGCGACTTTGTTTTGTTGAATTATTGTTTAGAGTCAAAAAAGTTGATTAATTTGTGTAAATTCTGCATAAACTTTGACTGGAATGAGTGTGATGTCACTTCCTGTCATTTTTTACAGAAGTTTTCTTTACAAATACCTGCTCGATTAGTGTAAAACTATAATATGTACAACAGGTATAAATACATCAAATAACGTAAAAAATTGAAAATCGTAAAAACCTGTCATGGGCCCTTTAATGAACTCACACTTTCTGAATACAAAAGTTATTGTGATTCAAACTGACACATGAAATTTACTATACATGTGGGTGTAGTTTTTGGGGTCCAAATTGAATAAAAATTATATAAATTTTGCTTCTTAAATAATCACAATGATTAGGTTTCAATTCTTAAATTCATATTGCGACCTGAATAATTACAATTATTAATTAACCGCTTAATCTTTTTGTAAGTCCCTGTAACCTTCAGTTGGAGTGCATTGATCTGTACCTGAGCGGTCGGTTTTCTCTCCCGTCGTAGATGTGGAAAAAGACCTCAAGCTCCTCCCCCAGATTGGCGCTCATCAGACTCTTGACGTGGACAAACAAGTGGTGCGTGCTGGCAGGAACCGGAGTGTCTTTTTTCCTGTGTCGGTGCTCCATCTGTAAAGCAAGAAATAAAGCCCATGAATTAGAAAGATTGGAAGATTAAAGGTCGTGGTTTGGAGTGGAGAAGGCCAAATGTCACCTTAGGGCTTTGTATACATCTGCCTTATATATAAGGCAGATGTATACAAATAGTAAAAAAAAAAAATAGTACTTTCCTGGGGAGTTACTTTTGTAATGTGTTGCCTCTGACAAAAAATAAAATAAAAATGGTGTTGTTGTTTTTTTGAGTTTATTTTGTCTCTTTTTTTGTCTCTTTTTGGTCTCTTGTTTTTTTTCTATTTTCTTTGGTCGATTTTTTTCCCCTTTAGTCCCCTCTGTCTTTTTTGTCCCTTTTAGTCTCTTTTTTTGTCCCTTTTTGTCTCTTTTTTTGTCCATTTATTGTCCTTATTGTCTTTATTGTCTTTTGAGTGTGGTTTTTTGAGCATTCTTTATGTTGTTATTGTTCATTTGTCTCACTAAAAAGGCAAAAAGAGAAATTTAAAAAAACAATAATGGAGCAAATACTATAAACGGTATATTGTAACCACAAATGCACAGTACTGGATGTTCTGGGTGGATTTTAGTGGATTAAAAACGCTGAAATCCATGAGCCTTAATCCTAAAATAACTCCCCAGAGCTCGTTAAGTAAAGTCTATGTGAGAAGGTAAATACCATATTCTAGAACTCGAGCCAATCACAGTTCAGAGTCACAGAGAAGTCGATGCTGAAGTATCTGATTTAGACACAGGAAAAATATTAGATTGCACTTCAAAACCGTTATCACCCATGGCTTTATTTTGTTCCCATTTCTCAAACGCTTTGGCACATTTTTATTTTTTATTTTCACAAACATAAGGGCTCTTTCTTCTGTGTTTGCATAATGTGCGCATGGGTCCGATTCAGTCGCAAACTGCTTTTATATAGAGACAAACAGGCAAGTTTTGAACAGGTTTGGCAGTCGGAATGGGAAATAACGGTGGATTTTTTAAGTAGCTCTCTGTTCTACGCGCAGTGATTTGCAAACTGCTTGGACAGAGATTATGCAGCAGATCAGATGCCAAGCCAAAAGCGAGCTACAATTACCCATCTACGTCCTGCGCAATAGAAGGCAGAAAAGAAATATATATAAATGTAAAATGTCTACTTCTGTATTCAAGAAGGAAATGCTCAAATAATGATGACTTGTAAAACAACTCGACAACAAGAACATTACAGCGATGTTAACCAGAGCTTCATCTTAATCTGCTAAAATACAATCCAAACACAAGGACAAACACACACACACACACACACACACAGACCTGAGCACAAAACCTCACATACAACAGCAGATGGTCACTGCTCCCTGCGCCAAATCATGCTCCACATTACGTTTGGATTTCCAGAAGAAAGAGAAGGGGAAAGGGCTAAAAAAAGAACGAAGGAATTACATAAAAAGAAAGGCTGGGCACGTCAATATACGGGCAGCATTGTGATGACGGTGATAATAATACAACACGTTTTTACTGTGTTTGAATGTACCGTATTTTCCGGAATATAAGTCGCTACCTTTTCTCATTGTTTTGGCCGGATATGATTTGTTATTTTCACACTTGAAACTGCATTTCATACTCCAGTGCGACTTATATTTGGGTTTTTTCTTCTGTATTATGCATTTTTTCATACTCCGGTGCAACTTATAGTCCGGAAAATACGGTACAGATACACACATATGCACCAAACAAACATACACACACAGACACGCACAATCACCCCGCTCTGAAGTTTCTAGACTGTTCTCCCTCTATTTGTCTAATGTCTGTGTTGTTGTCTGTCTTTTGCAGTTTTTGTCCTCGTTGTCCTCACTATCATTATTGCTTTGTAGTTTTAAAAAAATAATATGAATTTTTAAAAAGCCTAGGTACGTCGGCGCCGTTCCGGGGTCCGAAAAGGTACG
The DNA here is from genome assembly GCF_026437365.1 of Eucyclogobius newberryi. Lineage (NCBI taxonomy): Eukaryota > Metazoa > Chordata > Actinopteri > Gobiiformes > Gobiidae > Eucyclogobius > Eucyclogobius newberryi. The sequence continues at coordinate 25,718,012 of NW_027315834.1, forward strand.
CCAAGTTGTGTTGCTTTATCATGAATGTTGTGTAGATGTTAAATGTTTCAATTGAGAGAATAATTTATCGTCATAATGCTGCAAACAGCAGATCAAATCTAAAAACACAGAAAACTTGCATTGTATTACTACACACAAGGATATGAAGTGACATTTCTGCAACGTTGTGGGTATTTTTTACAATACTTTTGCATTTGTCTTGACACTTAAACCTCACCTTTAGCACCTTCTTGTTAGGTTGCTAAAATATCTTCTGATTATAGATATCGGGATGCTTAAAAGATATAAAACGTGTCTTGGTGATTATTAGACAAATGTTCAATACCTGCAAAATTACACATTATAACCTTATTTGAATCTTTTTTTTTCTTCTTTTTTATATTTAATCTGTTTTATATCCGTTTTCTATGTATTTTTGATATAGCTCTTCTCCTAACAGGTAACACTACACTTGAGTACTACAGTGAGGAGCTCCAGATGAATCCAGGGACCCCCAGAGGCCGTAAAGAAGACAGATGTTCATCTTTCAAAATGGATTCTCCTTTCGGTGCATCTCTCAGGTTCGGCGTTATATTGTGATTGCAGATTGCGGGCGGCGGTCGATTGAAATACTTCCGCCGTCCCTCGATTGCGGACAAGTAAACAAATCTCACGGTCTGGAATCATCTCGGGTCTCAAAAATCAACAACAACAACAGCAACGGAGTCATCTGCCGGACGGACTGGCATCGGGTCAGTTTGATGGTGAAAATCTGACCACAAATCACTTTACAATCGCTGTATGTGTCACGGTGATGAATACGTTTGATTTGGTCCGGACAGCGCTGCCCTTTCAGAGATCCCCCGGAGAACGACGCATCGCGGAGTGCCGTGAAAACCTCCAATAACGCTGTCTGTCTGGAGTTTTGGCGTTTTCCTTTCCGACGCAGAAGGTCTTGTTTTCACCGATTATCGGGTGATTGTGGGCGCGGCAACAGTGAGCGCCGCGTGTGACGGATCCGCCGTGACACAAAAACAGAGATGGATTCTAAGTGTGAGTGCATTACTACTTCCTAATGTTATTATTGATGGTACACTTATTCACGCATTCAATTAATCAATCTTTATTCATAGCGCCATTTACAACACTCAAAGTGGCCAAAGTGCTTCAAAATAAAAATCCCGGCAATACGAAACATAAAACTAAGTAAAAACATACTGTACAAAGTAAAGTGTCGCTACCGTATTCTCCGCACTATAAGGCGCGCTGTCAATGAATGGTCTATTTTCGATCAATTTCATATAGAAGGCGCACCGGACTATAAGGAGCATTAAGCGAAACAAAACATGTACCACTCAAAATCGCTTCGAGGTCAGTAAGCACAACCAAAATCAATTCATATATAAGGCGCACTGTCATTTTTTAAGAAAATTAAAGGCTTTTAAGTGCGCCTTATAGTGCGGAAAATATGGTACATTACAGAGTGTTAAAAACCAGTCTGAATAAATAAGTTTTAAGCCTGGATTTAAAAAGGCTACAGTCTGTGATGGTGCGCATGTAGGGGGGCGCATGTAGGGGGGCGCATGTAGGGGGGCGCATGTCGGGGGGCGCATGTCGGGGGGCGCGGGTCGGGGGGCGCGGGTCGGGGGGGGCAAGTCGGGAGGCAGTTTGTTCCAGAGTCTGGGACCAGCGACAGAGAAGGCTCAATCCCCCCAGAGTTTGAGTCTGGCTCTGGGGACCTTAAAGTGCCTATGAAAGGTTTTTGTGATTTTCTAATTTTGACTTTGTTTGGTGTATTTATACCTGTTGTACATATACATTATAGTTTTACACCAATCGAGCAGGTATTTGTGGAGAAAATGTTGAAAAAAACTGTAAAAAATGACAAGAAGTGACATGACACCAGTGACTTTAATTCCAGTCAAAGTTTATACATCATTTACACAAAAAAACTAAATTTTTGACTCTCTAAACATGAATTAAAAAAAATAAAGTCGCTCTCATGTATTTTAATTTGCCAAATAAAAAAAAGATTACATTAGATGAGTTTAGGCCCAGTGTTTGCTAGTGTGATGTCATCAAATACAAACAGGAAATTATAAACCTAAAACAATGTGCTATTCTGTGATAAAAAAATGTATGCATTTTTAGCATTTTAGTTCAGCGAGTTGTCCGACCTGTAGGGAGCACTGCTTGGGTTTCGGGTTGACAGATAAGGAAGGACGTGCCAAAACAGAGCAAAAAAAACTGGGGTAAGGTGCTGACGTCTGGTGTGTTGAGCTCAGGATGGAACATAAAAAATGAATTTAAATGCTAGTATTATGAGTAGAATTGTTGTGTGTGTGTTTTTTTTTCCTAAATTGCATAATGCCTCCACCGCACTTAAACCAACACAAGCAGGTCAAATGAAAGTCAAACACAAATGTCAAGGCTTTTAGATCGCTCCATTACGGCGTCCGCCCTGACACTTTGCGCATTAGAGACTCTTTCATCTTTTCCTCGCAAAGTGCACGCCCGGGTCAACGCTAAGGGTCTCGGACCGTTTATCCCGGGTTTAACACATCGACGTTTCTGAGGTGAGATGTTGAAAGGGGACGGGAAAAAAGGTGCAAAAGGACAAAACGTTATCGTAACTGTTTCAAACAGGAATATTCACCTGCATCTGAAAACTTAGCACCAACAGTATTTAAACCAAATCAAAGCTTTTATTTTTCAAGTCTGACAAACCATCGAGAACAAAAACGAATGCAGGGGAAAGTTTGAAAACAATTATCTGCTGTGTTTTGGTCTGAGGTAAAAATATAAATACATAATAGAAATGTCATAGTAATTATTCCATTAAAGGTCAACACTGCAGCTTCCTATGTACTAAGCATTAAATTCCCAATTCCAGTGCAGGTTTGACTGATACTGTATTTTGCTTTGTCGTATTGCAAAATTGTCACTTAAAGTTCTGTACAAGTTGAAGGCCATTTTCTAACTTTTTTGTGTGTGTATTTGTACCTGTTGTAGATAGAAATTATAGTTTTATACCAATCGAGCAGGTATTTGTGGAGAAAACGTTGAAAAATCTGTAGAAAATTAAAATAATTAAAAAAATTGTGACATCAGTTCAAGTGTTTTGGCCAGTGTTTTTTGGGTAGTTATCCTAGGGTGATGTCATCAATTACAGGAAGTAACATTATAAACCTAAAAAATTAGCTATTCTGGGAAAGTAGTTTTTAGTAAAAATTTGAAATACACAAATCTTGAATGTGTTTTAGTTCAATGAGTTGGTCAACCTGTTATAGGCACTTTTAAGTCTCCTGGGCGGACAATATTTACTAAAAATACTTCAGTCATTCAGAAATGGATTTGGTAAATACATTTTATATCAGATGCAGTCATATATTAATGCGGATTTATATTGGTGGGATGATAACGTTTGCAAAATAACTGATGGTTTTACGTCAATCATGTAGCAGTTTGCGAAAAACACTTGGAAAAAAAAACAGCATGGCACTGACCTGTGGGACCCCCCAAGGGTCAATCCTTGGACCCCTTCTGTTCAATCTGTACATGCTGCCGTTGGGACAGCTAATACAAAACAGTGGTATGTCCTATCACAACTATGCAGACGAGTCAGATCTATGTTTCACTGTCGGCAGGTGAATATGGACCAGTCACTGCATCCAACAGATCAGTTTATGGATGCAAAACAACTTTCTCCAACTGAACTCAGACAAGACTGAAATCATTGTCAAAGTAAGACTTTTAGGAGTAATAATGAACTCAACCTGAATTTCAACAGCTACAAGTGAGTCTCTAAAAACATGATGAGACTATATTAAAATAATACCGTATATTCCAGACAATAAGTCGCACATTTTTTCATAGTTTTGGCCGGGGTGCGACTTATACTTATATACTTATACCCCGGTCAACTTATATGTGATATTATGTGTTATTTTCACACTTGCAACCGCATTTCATACTCCAGTGCGACTTATTTATGTTTTTTTCTTCTCTATTATGCATTTTTTGGCGACTTATAGTCCGGAAAATATGGTAATCATGACATGACACTATCTGTATTGAATAACCCTGCCAATCCAAGTCGCTCAGAACCACATCCCACACAGCGATCTCCTGACCACCACCACCACCACCACCACCACCACCACCGTCCCCCCCACCGCCCCAATTTAATTAAGTCGCTCCACGAAGGCGGCGAATCGGAAACAAAGACTCCCAGGAAGGAGACGGGCAAACACTCATGTCATTTGAGCTTCGCCGTTGCCGTCATGCTGTGTATATTTCTTTAGTGAAGTGATGTTTCCTTTATCCGCCTCGCGTCCCCCGATACTAACGAAACACAAAAAAAACACCCCGATCGTTTGCTCATTTCGTATTGAATTAAGCCGAGATGCATTAAGCTCTGGTGTCGCTGCGTCTGCTTTTGTTTTGACTGGCGCAGAGAGAGAAAACAGATGGATTAAGAGCCTCAATTACCCCATGCGAAGGAGGCCTCGTGTTGTGCGCGGCGTTATCTGTGTACGTGTGCGTTTTTTTTGGGGGTTTGTTTCTATGCGCCGTACCAGGGCAGAGAAGTGGTTGCCACGGTAACAGCGGTTGGGGTGAAATGGGACGACGGGAAACAGAGGGGGGAAAAGTGGGGAGAGGGGGAGCGAGGGAGATGATAGAGAAATTCACTCTAATTAGGAAAATGATTTGAATCTGCCTTGAAAATGATGCTTTTGACAATTACTCTGGATGATATGTGTTTGTGAGACGGTTGTAATGAAAATGAGTCAGAAAAGAGGCCAAGGAAGTTTGAATTTTTATTTTTTTTTATTTGCTTTGATTGTTGTTTTGTCCCATTAGAAGTTACATTAGGAACAACAACCAAAAGAATACAATAGTTTCTTATGAACAGACTTCTGTTTTTATCAGACCTTGACAGTTTGGGCTGTTCTTTTCTCCCACACACCACATAATGTTGCAGTGACATGTCTGATCGGCTGATTTAAACAGATTTTGTCTTCCTAATTGGAGCAGTTATTGACCTATATTTACGGTGAGACACTATAGGCAATTTTTCTTTTCTTTTTTTTGTCCAGTTTGCACTTTAAAAACAATTATCTAATATTCTCCTATTTTGTATTAATTTATGTATTCATTTTAAATCCACTTATAGCCAGAAATGTCTTTGGAACATTGAATTTGTTGCCATCTAGTTCAAAGCCAGATTTATTAAAGATTTAACTCTAAAAAATGAGCCAAAATGTGGAAATTTTAAGCCAATTTTAAGTCAGATCAAGGCTCAAAAGCAGAATAAGATATACAGAATCTCCTCTGCACATTTTTTAAACTATATAATATGTCAACAAAACAAGCCGAGCTATTTACACCTAGCTCTGCCCATTTTTCAGATTTTCTTGTCCCAAATAGGTCCCAATTTGGCTGTTTTTACAGATTTGTTTGTTCTTTTTAAATATATTTTGGCCTGTAGGCTTTATTAGACAGGAGAGGAAAGCGTGAAATGGGGGATGAGAGAGATGGGAGGACATGCAGTAAATTTCGGAGTCGGGAAGTTTCAAATTGACATCTTTGAATGTTATTTTTTTGTCCTCTTCACCTGCAGTGCTTTGCCTTTACCAGGAAAATCCCCAGGAGATTTAACATCTCTTTATCGGGGGGAGTCCTGCACAGACACGAGGAGAGCATGCAAACTCCACACAGCAAGGCCCCACGTCGCCCGGGAGACAGGACCTCGACCAAAGACGAGATAAAATGGAATAAAAATTGTGAAATGTTGTATTTTCCTCGTGTTTTTTTGTTTTTGTTTTCAATATCACCCAGCTCTAATATGAATTATGCAGGACTGCCATTTCTCCTGTTACAGAGTTTGCTTTTTAAGTGTCACTACATGTTAAGACAATCCTAGACAAAACTAGGAGCAAAACAGGACTAAACATGGACCAAACTTGGACTAAACCAGGACCAAACCAGAACCAAACTTGGACCAAACCAGAACCAAAGCAGGACCAAAGCAGGATCAAACCAGGACCAAAGCAGGACCAAAGCAGGATCAAAGCAGGACCAAAGCAGGACCAAACATGGACCAAACATGGACCAAACATGGACCAAACATGGACCAAACATGGACCAAACATGGACCAAACATGGACCAAACATGGACCAAACTTGGACTAAACCAGGACCAAAGCAGGACCAAAGCAGGACCAAACCAGGGCCAAAGCAGGACCAAAGCAGGACCAAACATGGACCAAACATGGACCAAACATGGACCAAACATGGACCAAACATGGACCAAACATGGACCAAACTTGGACTAAACCAGGACCAAAGCAGGACCAAAGCAGGACCAAACCAGGGCCAAAGCAGGACCAAAGCAGGACCAAAGCAGGACCAAAGCAGGACCAAAGCAGGACCAAAGCAGGATCAAAGCAGGACCAAACATGGACCAAACATGGACCAAACATGGACCAAACATGGACCAAACATGGACCAAACATGGACCAAACATGGACCAAACATGGACCAAACATGGACCAAACATGGACCAAACATGGACCAAACTTGGACTAAACCAGGACCAAAGCAGGACCAAACCAGGACCAAAGCAGGACCAAACCAGGGCCAAAGCAGGACCAAAGCAGGACCAAAGCAGGACCAAAGCAGGACCAAAGCAGGATCAAACCAGGACTAAACCAAGACCAAACCGGGACCAAACCAGGACCAAACCAGGACCAAACAAAGACCAAACCGGGACCAAACCGGGACCAAACCGGGACCAAACCGGGACCAAACCGGGACCAAGATTTTGTGCTACAGTGTTAGAGTTTTGGTTAAACAAACGTTCCTTAAACATTCTTTTTGATGTATATTTTTGTTTTCTCAAAATATGAAAATGCTAAAAATGCAGTTAAGCAATGTAATGGAGCAGAAAGAATATCCCTGCAACTGTCACTGAAACAATGTACAGAACAAAGCCAATGCCAAAACGTTTAATGTCACATGGGAAATAAAACGTTTTAAAATAAAAAAAAATGTGGCTTACGCATCTGGTTAAAATAAAACATCAACATGGCTTCCACAGTTGGACCAGTTTAGACACACAGACAATGGTGCTTCATCTACTTCTTCTTCTTCTTAATCTGAACTGCAAAGTCAATAGGCACTTGTTTGAGAAGGGAAGTGGACAGGCTTTGAAGTGGACAGCGCTCCGATAAAGACGTCAGACATAATTCTTCTGCCTCTCGCTTTGCATGGATAGATTTACAGAGTGAAACAGTAGCTGCATCAGTTAAGTCCAATATTATGTAAACCTCCCTGAAGCCTGAATCAAACAGAATATTCTTATTGGTCTTCAAACAGCAACCTATATCAATTAAGTGTTTTTGACCAATTTGAATAATAACAACCAGGTTTTATTTTTGTAATCCACCAGAAATGAAGTGTTAATTGTGTAAATGCTGCAAATGTGGTTCAAATATGACTCAAAAATATCACAACAGAAAATATTGTGGTTTGAAAGATTACACAATTGGAAGATTACACTATTCATTCTTTTGAATTTACACTGTTTGCTGAAGACAACATACTTTTATAATATTGCATTTGTTCCAAAACATTACAAGATATTGTTATTTCTAATATAAATATGTATTCAACAAGAGCTAACACATTTAAAGCCCCACTGTATCGTTGTATTTTGCCAAAAGATAGACTAAAATAATAGTAATAGTATAGTAATAGTAATAATAATAAGTATTTTGGATGATTTTTAATACTATAATAACCTGTGTTCTTACAGTGACTTTCCACCACTGTAACTCTTAATTCAAAATTTCAAAATAAAAGAAAATGTAACCTTCTCTTCTGCCTGACATGACTAAAACATCTACTCACAAGAAAAATGACTTGAATAAATAATAAAGACGGATTTTTTTTATTTCTTTATTTTAAAACCCGCCCTACTTACATTTTAGTAAATAAGTAAATTTAAATTAAAGCTATAAAAATACCTACTAAAATATATTGAAATATTGGTGTTGTTTTCGGTTTATTTTTATTTATTTATTATAATTTTCAACGTATGATTTATCAATGTTACTTGGTTTGTTTTTAAGCTTATTTTTTGTCTTTTCTGTGTGTAAATATGTGGTGAAGGTAGAATATTTTTTGTTTAGTTTTGCGACTTTGGGCAGAGGAAGTGGCAGCTCGAATCAGGGCAGCGCCGGGTCCTGTCTGCACCTGCGATTCTCCACACTGAGCGGGCGCCGTGTGTGAAAGTGGAGCAGGTGAGATGGTGCTGGAGATGTGGAGCACTCACCAGTTTGTACAGCTCCGTGACGCTGATCTCCTCCGGGTCCACCATGCTGAACTCTCTCCGAGGCACCAGGTCCAGCCCGAGCTGCCTGCAAAGCACAGGAGCGGGAAATGCACTTTAATAATGCAGCTTTTCTATCGCTACTAGCATCAGGTAAAACACGACTGGAGAAGCGGGAACACGTCATTGGACAGGGCGGACTGAGTAACTATCATGATTTTATGATGAATGTCGCATCATATTGTACAGAATTAGGACTATGCTAGTTTTGTGCAGGCAAATGTACGAGTTCATTAAAAAGGGACTTGTTTTTGTTTAGCTTGTTTCATGGTGGCATGAAACGGGTAATGAGAATGTTTTATTGTAATGACAACACAAAAAGTGCTCTCGCAAAGAAGTCTGTATTTTTAGTACAGTGACTGAAATGTAATTACTGCTTACGAGTAGTAGTAGTAGTAGTAGTAGTAGTAGTAGTAGTAGTAGTAGTAGTAGTAGTAGTAGTAGTAGTAGTAGTAGTAGTAGTAGTAGTAGTAGTAGTAGTAGTAGTAGTAGTAGTAGTAGTAGTAGTAGTAGTAGTAGTAGTAGTAGTAGTAGTAGTAGCAGTAGCAGTAGCAGTAGCAGTAGCAGTAGCAGCAGCAGCAGCAGCAGCAGCAGCAGCAGCAGCAGCAGCAGCAGTAGTAGTAGTAGTAGTAGTAGTAGTAGTAGTAGTAGTAGTAGTAGTAGTAGTAGTAGTAGTAGTAGTAGTAGTAGTAGTAGTAGTAGCAGTAGCAGTAGCAGCAGCAGCAGCAGCAGCAGCAGCAGCAGCAGCAGCAGCAGCAGCAGCAGTAGTAGTAGTAGTAGGAGGAGGAGTAGGAGGAGTAGGAGGAGCAGTAGCAGTAGTAGACTCTACAACAAACACTGTTAGCCCTGAATATGTGTCATCCAGCTTCAGAGTCATGTGCAATAGTGTCATATATTCATGTGCAATGTCGTCATAATAATGTACAATACTGTCATAATCATGTGCAATACTGTCATAATCACGTACAATACTGTCATAATCATGTGCAATACTGTCATAATCATGTGCAATACTGTCATAATCATCTGCAATACTGTCATAATCATGTGCAATGTCGTCATAAAAATGTACAATACTGTCATATTCACGTACAATACTGTCATAATCATGTGCAATACTGTCATAATCATCTGCAATACTGTCATAATCATGTGCAATGTTGTCATAATAATGTACAATACTGTCATATTCACGTACAATACTGTCATAATCATGTGCAATACTGTCATAATCATGTGCAATACTGTCATAATCATGTGCAATACTGCCATATTCACGTACAATACTGTCATAATCACGTGCAATACTGTCATGCTCATGTGCAATACTGTCATGCTCATGTGCAATACTGTCATGCTCATGTGCAATACTGTCATATTCATATGCAATACTGTCATAATCATGTGCAATACTGTCATGCTCATGTGCAATACTGTCATGCTCATGTGCAATACTGTGACTGTTATCCCTTGTGCAATATTTGATGTCAATATAACAGCTGTAACTAAGAGTGTTATTTTTATTAAGAGTATACGAGTTTTTTCTACTAGTGATTTTATACGTAATTGTTTTTTTAATTATTATACTTCTGTGCCAAATCTGTGTTGCAACACTGGAATTTCCACATTGTGCTACGAATAAAGGTTAATTTATCTTAGTAGTAGTAGTTAAAAAGTTAAGTTTAAGAAACGTTTTAAGTTTTTTAACTTAAGTTAGTTTTTAAGTAACTTGGCTTTTGTGAACAAATGGCCACAGTTGGAAGTAGAAACGTTCATGTATAATTTGAATGACATTACGACGACACTCTTATTCTTAGTTCCACTGTGCGGCCGGATCAGCTCCGTCAGTTATCCAAACACGTGCGACAGATGGTGCTCGCCGGGGCAAAAAGATGAAAGACAAAAACGTTTCCTTTAGTCCCCCGCTAGGACACTTGATCCTTCCTTCCCAAAGCCGCTCGTCTCCCTCCGCCGTCCCTGAACTCCTTAAAACGCTCCCTCGCTCCGTTCCTCGCCGCTGACTTCACTCCACACGTTTGATCCGTCTAAACATCCATCCTCCTCTCAAAGCCACATGATATTAAACGTGTTCCTTTGAGAATGCACTCCCCGCGGACCAAGACGCCGCTCCAGACCACCATCTCCGTGCTGTTGCTGAAATATGACTGGTCAAGCGTACTTTTTGTAGTAACAAGGGACAGTCCATCCACAAAGGAGCGGTCAGTGCGGGACGGAGAAGACTGCTTTTGTGTAAAAGTGTTAGTTGGCCAATACATTGTCAAGAGCATAAATGGTGAAATAATAGTTTAGGTTTAATATGTTAAGAAAAAGAACACTTTTTCTTTCTTTTTTTTAAATGGCAAAAAATGGGGGGGAAATTTAGGGGAATGAAAACAATTAAATAATTGAGAAAAAAAATTGAAAAAAGTGGGGGGGAAAATGGATTTTTTTTTTTTTTTTAAATAAACAAAAAATGAAATAAATTTGCGGATTAATATCTAACAATAGTATAAAGCAGGGGCTAAATGTTTTTCACTGAGGGTGTTCTGTGATTGGTTCCAGTCCCACACAAACTCACTAAAACCATGATAATTTGTCTAGCTGGCGATTTTAATAAAGTGATGTTTCTGCCCCTATTTTTTATGTCAGAATCAGAATAGGTTTATTTCCATTGTCAATGAACAGCATTCACAAACATAAGAACTTCCTTTGGTGATTCGGTGCAACCTAAAACAATAAACAATGATAAAACGACCTGCATAAAGTAAAAAAGAAAAAACAATTTAAATCTGCTATAGGATAATGATAAAAAAAAAATAGGCTTACTATGTACAGAAAATGTACAGTTGAATTTACAGATGTAGTGCCGAAAGTGAACAGTGCAGTGAGTGATTAAATTATGGTTAAAGTGACAATGTTTAAGAAGTGTTACTTTTATAGTTTATTCAATTTTTTTGCATTATTGAACCTCCCCAAGGACTTTCACAGGTTCACTTTAGCACATTTCTATTTAATTGCAAAAATATCATCTGATTATTGTCATCGAGATCGTAAAATGTGTTGAAGAATTGCACTGTGCACTTTCTGCACTATGTGTGTAAGTATAACTGTACATTTTGTTTACATAGTAAGCCTATTTTCATTTCCATCTTATAGTAAATTGAAATTGTTTTTCTTTAATGCATGCCTTTTTTATTTGATACCGCATATAAGTCGCACCTTTTTTCATAGTTTTAGCCGGGGTGCGACTTATACTTACATACTTATACTCCGGAGCAACTTGATATTAATTGTTATTTTCACACTTGCAACTGCATTTCATACTCCAGTGGAACTTATATATAGTCCGGAAAATACGGTATATGTTATTTTATTAATGCTCATTGTTGTATGTTGATCCGAATCACCAAAGCAAGTTCCTATGTTTGTGACTTTTGTTCATTGGCAATGGCAATAAACCTTTTCTGATCTGATTTGGGTTCGGAATGCTCCACAGTACGGCATTAAACTCATGTATCTCCACGGAAAGCGAGTGGCTGCCTCCCCGACAGACGAGTTTAATTTGACCTCCAATTAAAGAAGAAACAAACGCTATGCCGTGGCCAAATAAGACACGCTTGGTTAATAACTACGACTACGAGTAACGGCGACTTGAGGTGACGTACGAGGACGTATGAGGCCGAAGGGGATTGAAAGTGAAGGACGGGCGAAAGAAGAGTCGGGACACTTTCTCCAGGGACAGAGCGGGTGAGGACGGAGGGGGAGCTGTCTGTGTGAGGAAAGAGGGATGTGAGTGAGTGAGTGAGTGAGGACGGAGGGAGAGCGGTCTGTGTGAGGAAAGAGGGATGTGAGTGAGGACGGAGGGAGAGCTGTCTGTGTGAGGAAAGAGGGATGTGAGTGAGTGAGGACGGAGGGAGAGCAGTCTGTGTGAGGAAAGAGGGATGTGAGTGAGTGAGTGAGTGAGGACGGAGGGAGAGCGGTCTGTGTGAGGAAAGAGGGATGTGAGTGAGGACGGAGGGAGAGCTGTCTGTGTGAGGAAAGAGGGATGTGAGTGAGGACGGAGGGAGAGCTGTCTGTGTGAGGAAAGAGGGATGTGAGTGAGTGAGGACGGAGGGAGAGCAGTCTGTGTGAGGAAAGAGGGATGTGAGTGAGTGAGTGAGTGAGGACGGAGGGAGAGCGGTCTGTGTGAGGAAAGAGGGATGTGAGTGAGGACGGAGGGAGAGCGGTCTGTGTGAGGAAAGAGGGATGTGAGTGAGGACGGAGGGAGAGCTGTCTGTGTGAGGAAAGAGGGATGTGAGTGAGGACGGAGGGAGAGCAGTCTGTGTGAGGAAAGAGGGATGTGAGTGAGTGAGGACGGAGGGAGAGCTGTCTGTGTGAGGAAAGAGGGATGTGAGTGAGTGAGGACGGAGGGAGAGCAGTCTGTGTGAGGAAAGAGGGATGTGAGTGAGTGAGGACGGAGGGAGAGCAGTCTGTGTGAGGAAAGAGGGATGTGAGTGAGTGAGGACGGAGGGAGAGCAGTCTGTGTGAGGAAAGAGGGATGTGAGTGAGTGAGTGAGTGAGGACGGAGGGAGAGCGGTCTGTGTGAGGAAAGAGGGATGTGAGTGAGGACGGAGGGAGAGCTGTCTGTGTGAGGAAAGAGGGATGTGAGTGAGTGAGGACGGAGGGAGAGCAGTCTGTGTGAGGAAAGAGGGATGTGAGTGAGTGAGTGAGTGAGGACGGAGGGAGAGCGGTCTGTGTGAGGAAAGAGGGATGTGAGTGAGGACGGAGGGAGAGCTGTCTGTGTGAGGAAAGAGGGATGTGAGTGAGGACGGAGGGAGAGCTGTCTGTGTGAGGAAAGAGGGATGTGAGTGAGTGAGGACGGAGGGAGAGCAGTCTGTGTGAGGAAAGAGGGATGTGAGTGAGTGAGTGAGTGAGTGAGTGAGTGAGGACGGAGGGAGAGCGGTCTGTGTGAGGAAAGAGGGATGTGAGTGAGGACGGAGGGAGAGCGGTCTGTGTGAGGAAAGAGGGATGTGAGTGAGGACGGAGGGAGAGCTGTCTGTGTGAGGAAAGAGGGATGTGAGTGAGGACGGAGGGAGAGCAGTCTGTGTGAGGAAAGAGGGATGTGAGTGAGTGAGGACGGAGGGAGAGCTGTCTGTGTGAGGAAAGAGGGATGTGAGTGAGTGAGGACGGAGGGAGAGCAGTCTGTGTGAGGAAAGAGGGATGTGAGTGAGTGAGGACGGAGGGAGAGCAGTCTGTGTGAGGAAAGAGGGATGTGAGTGAGTGAGGATGGAGGGAGAGCTGTCTGTATGAGGAAAGAGGGATGTGAGTGAGGACGGAGGGAGAGCTGTCTGTGTGAGGAAAGAGGGATGTGAGTGAGTGAGGACGGAGGGAGAGCTGTCTGTGTGAGGAAAGAGGGATGTGAGTGAGTGAGGACGGAGGGAGAGCAGTCTGTGTGAGGAAAGAGGGATGTGAGTGAGTGAGTGAGTGAGTGAGGACGGAGGGAGAGCGGTCTGTGTGAGGAAAGAGGGATGTGAGTGAGGACGGAGGGAGAGCGGTCTGTGTGAGGAAAGAGGGATGTGAGTGAGGACGGAGGGAGAGCTGTCTGTGTGAGGAAAGAGGGATGTGAGCGAGTGAGTGAGTGAGTGAGTGAGGACGGAGGGAGAGCAGTCTGTGTGAGGAAAGAGGGATGTGAGTGAGTGAGGACGGTGGCTGCAGGGAAAAGGGCCACGACAAAAGGCAAGAGGAGCAAAGACGCACCAGTCCAGCCGGGAACAATGAATAATGTAACAATGTACCGGGCGAAAGTCACGTTATAACACTTAATAACACTGAAAATCTGAAGTATATGACGTGACAATAGGTGGTTAGTTTGGTGAATAATTATTGGCAAGCTTCAGTTTTAATATGCGTCGTCCCACAGTCCCTTTGTCAGAGGAACCACAGCGACGGCAGCTGAAAGTAACCGGCTTTAATATTGACGTATTTAATTATGTTAGGAAAACAAAAGTATTTTTCCCTTCCGCCTACTCCTTTTGAGCACTGTGACTCATGTACTTAAAACTGTGTCGCACAAAAAGCTCAAACGGATCATGAAATTAACAATAAAGCAGTCAGACGTTTGGTTGCTATTTTCTCATTATAAATTGTTATTTTTGAGCCAAGTAATACAAAAGTGTGTTTAAAAACCCTGTAATATTCGCCTATTTCGCCCTGTGCACAATAGTTAGACCCAAATGGCATTGCTTATTAAAAGAGGATCTTACAGCCCACATGTGAGTGTGATGCATAATTAGAAAGCTTAGGCCTTCTAGTTTCTGCAGATGTGTACATGAACACTGTCAGGGCTTCAGAACTCACACTACAGAAGCCCAAACATACAAAATACATTCTTTTTTTAGCTTTTTTGCTTGAATATTGTCAATTTGCAAAGGTCCGAAGCAAGACATACTTCATTGTAAAATTATGTTATTCATTGTACATGATTTTTATCTTGTTGACAACAACTGTGTTAAGTTTCAGATCTCTAGGAACGATGTTTTGTAGACCACTAATGCCTATTATAACTGCTATGTATGTGGAAATGTGTAATGGGACCCCAGTACTCCCTACTACCGTATTTTCCGGACTATAAGTCACACCTTTTTTCATAGTTTTGGCGCCTTATATTTATACTTGTATGCATTTATACTCCTGAGCAACTTATATGTGATATTATTTTTTTTATTTTCACACTTGCAACCACATTTCATACTTCAGTGCAACTTATATATGTTTTTTCTTCTCTTTTATGCATTTTTTGGTTGGTGTGACTTATACTCCAGTGCGACTTATAGTCCGGAAAATACGGTAGATAGATCCTACTCTATGCAAATGCACATCAAACAGAAGCTAGAACACACAAAAAAGTTACTTCAATGCAAAAATCCCTAATATATGGAGGAAAATATTGGGATTTTCTATATGAAGCCAGATGTTCAGTGCCATCACGGTGAGCTCCTGTGTCATTCCTTCAGTGCATCAGACGTGTCTTATAAACACGCTAGGCAATTAAAATAGATGTAGAAAGACAATACATTTAAAGAGCTGACTGTTCACACAATCATAAACAATGCAACTAATTATATTACATCCAAGCAGAATTTTTTTATTACACAAAATTAACACAAAAAAAGTGAATATGTATTTTTTCGACAATCTGTGTACAATTTATAAGCTTTGATCTCAATTTTAAAATCTGTTATATCTTATTATTGATATTATGTTAGGCAAAACACGTATGATTGATCTATTTTTCATTTAGTAAAGTGCAGTGTATTTTCTTTTACGCTGGACCAGTAATTTTCCAGAGCAACTTTATAATTCCATAAAGGCTTTGATGGATAATGTGAGCCGGTTTATTGTGTTTCCAAACGTGCGCTGTAGTATAAAATAGAGATTAAATTATTTACGCTGCTGTGCGGGCAATGTTATTATACGCTTTTAAATACTCCATAGTGCAGGTCCCCCGCCGATTTGGGGCGAGAAATCCATTAACGTTGCAATAGTGGCCCTAGGTTTCGAAGAAAACAAAATGTATAAAGAACGGCAGCAGTCTGACTCACGCGTCCTAGCATTAGATTAGCCCAAAGTTAGCGAAACAAATGGAACACAAAGTTGAATACGTGAAACTCTGTAGATTATTGGGTTAACCCTCATCAAACCGGGCGATTTTAGGCCGTTCTCGCTGCCGTTTACTCACTCGTTGCCCCAGTCCAGGCGCGCGGTGATGTGCTGCTTGACGTCCCGCATGCGGTCGTGGGTCAGGTGGCCCACCAGCACCTGCCGCCTCAGGTCCAGGATCTCGTTCATCACGTGCCAGAGCCGGTGGAACAGGTCCCCCTCGTTTTTCTGCGGCGCAAGGAAACAAGGAGGTCGGCATGAGAGTTCAGCCCCGGCCCGAAGAGAAGAGTCCAAGCCCAGTCCGGCACAAGCGAGTGTTGACCCGTTCCCCGTACGTGGGCCCGTTCTGAACCTATTGAGTTGTTTTCCTTTCTGTGCCGTCTTCTCGTTCCCTCGCTCCCTTCATGGCTCTCTGTCTTCTCTTTACCTCGCTCCCTTCATGGCTCTCTGTCCTCTCTTTCCCTCGCTCCCTTCACGGCTCTCTGTCTTCTCTTTCCCTCGCTTCCTTCATGGCTCTCTGTCGTCTCTTTCCCTCGCTCCCTTCATGGCTCTCTGTCTTCTCGTTCCCTCGCTCCCTTCATGGCTCTCTGTCTTCTCGTTCCCTCGCTCCCTTCATGGCTCTCTGTCTTCTCTTTCTCTCGCTCCCTTCATGGCTCTCTGTCTTCTCTTTCCCTCGCTCCCTACATGGCTCTCTGTCTTCTCGTTCCCTCGCTCCCTTCATGGCTCTCTGTCTTCTCTTTCTCTCGCTCCCTTCATGGCTCTCTGTCTTCTCTTTCCCTCGCTCCCTACATGGCTCTCTGTCTTCTCTTTCCCTCGCTCCCTTCATGGCTCTCTGTTTTCTCTTTCTCTCGCTCCCTTCATGGCTCTCTGTCTTCTCTTTCCCTCGCTTCCTTCATGGCTCTCAGTCTTCTCTTTCCCTCGCTCCCTTCATGGCTCTCTGTCTTCTCGTTCCCTCGCTCCCTTCATGGCTCTCAGTCTTCTCTTTCCCTCGCTCCCTTCATGGCTCTTCGTCGTCTCTTTCCCTCGCTCCCTTCATGGCTCTCTGTCTTCTCTATCCCTCGCTCCCTTCATGGCTCTCTGTCTTCTCTTTCCCTCGCTCCCTTCATGGCTCTCTGTCTTCTCTTTCCCTCGCTCCCTTCATGGCTCTCTGTCTTTTCTTTCCCTCGCTCCCTTCATGGCTCTCTGTCTTCTCTTTCTCTCGCTCCCTTCATGGCTCTCTGTCTTCTCTTTCCCTCGCTCCCTTCATGGCTCTCTGTCTTCTCTTTCTCTCGCTCCCTTCATGGCTCTCTGTCTTCTCTTTCTCTCGCTCCCTTCATGGCTCTCTGTCTTCTCTTTCCCTCGCTCCCTTCACGGCTCTCCGTCTTCTCTTTCCCTCGCTTCCTTCACGGCTCTCCGTCTTCTCTTTCCCTCGCTTCCTTCATGGCTCTCCGTCTTCTCTTTCCCTCGCTTCCTTCATGGCTCTCTGTCTTCTCTTTCCCTCGCTCCCTTCATGGCTCTCTGTCTTCTCTTTCCCTCGCTTCCTTCATGGCTCTCCGTCTTCTCTTTCCCTCGCTTCCTTCATGGCTCTCTGTCTTCTCTTTCCCTCGCTTCCTTCATGGCTCTCCGTCTTCTCTTTCCCTCGCTCCCTTCATGGCTCTCTGTCTTCTCTTTCCCTCGCTTCCTTCATGGCTCTCCGTCTTCTCTTTCCCTCGCTTCCTTCATGGCTCTCTGTCTTCTCTTTCCCTCGCTTCCTTCATGGCTCTCAGTCTTCTCTTTCCCTCGCTCCCTTCATGGCTCTCTGTCTTCTCGTTCCCTCGCTCCCTTCATGGCTCTCAGTCTTCTCTTTCCCTCGCTCCCTTCATGGCTCTTCGTCTTCTCTTTCCCTCGCTCCCTTCATGGCTCTCTGTCTTCTCTTTCCCTCGCTCCCTTCATGGCTCTCTGTCTTCTCTTTCTCTCGCTCCCTTCATGGCTCTCTGTCTTCTCTTTCCCTCGCTCCCTTCATGGCTCTCTGTCTTCTCTTTCTCTCGCTCCCTTCATGGCTCTCTGTCTTCTCTTTCTCTCGCTCCCTTCATGGCTCTCTGTCTTCTCTTTCCCTCGCTCCCTTCACGGCTCTCCGTCTTCTCTTTCCCTCGCTTCCTTCATGGCTCTCTGTCTTCTCTTTCTCTCGCTCCCTTCATGGCTCTCTGTCTTCTCTTTCCCTCGCTCCCTTCACGGCTCTCCGTCTTCTCTTTCCCTCGCTTCCTTCATGGCTCTCTGTCTTCTCTTTCCCTCGCTTCCTTCATGGCTCTCCGTCTTCTCTTTCCCTCGCTTCCTTCATGGCTCTCTGTCTTCTCTTTCCCTCGCTCCCTTCATGGCTCTCTGTCTTCTCTTTCCCTCGCTTCCTTCATGGCTCTCTGTCTTCTCTTTTCCTCATTTGTTCATTCACACACCTTTTGCCCTCACGTTGTGGATTTAGCTCATTTATTTACGTGGGAGTTAAACGTTCTGTTACGTCTCCAGGGAAAAGGACAAAACTGACGGATGCGGCGGCTGTCAATCATCCACTGAGGCAATCCAGACCTCCAGACCAGAATTTAATCTCTATGACATGATGTGACATGATGTGACAAAGATGGCACCGAGCGTCATTCAGAACAACACAGTTCAGTTTTACTCTACTACTTTAGTTTGATTACATAATGACAATAAATCTATATAGGAAAATATGCACATTTTAGCATAACGTGAAAGGAATCAAAGAATTACAAAAATGTTCGCTTTTGATTCACTGGCAATGTTTGTTAATCGATAATCATGATTATTCAAGTCACAATTTAATCGGAAGAACCAAAAAATAATAATCGTGACAGTTTTAGAAGCAAAATTAACCATTTTTATTTCATTCTAGACCTTAATATAAATAACTAGCCGTTTTTGTCACATTTAACTGTATTTTGTCTTTAAATCCGTTGTTATTCTGTTATTTAGCCACAGCACCATCATCGTGCATAATTGTTACAAACTGTGATGCTTTTTCTCACAATAATCGATAAAAACAGTCAAATTTGACACCGTGACATCCCTAGATCACGGTTGCGGAACAAAACGCTAAATTAACAGACAGGTAAAAGTCCAAAAAGAAAACAGACTTAGAGCTCAAATAAATCTGAACGTACGTGCTTCGATTCAGGAGACATTCTCATTTCAACTGAAACGGCACATAGTTGTCTTATTAGGCCCCCGACGCCATCAATCCCACTAATGAACGCATCACGAAGCAGATTCAACAGTTTGTGAATTACCGAGGGCTAGGTAAAAAAGCCCTTTGATGAGAAAACTACAAAGGCAATAGGACTAAAGCACCGGCGCTATCTAAAAGAGTTTGCGGGGTGCGGAGTGCTTTGGTTACCACGTAGAGCTGTTTCCACATGGCGCCCCAGTCCCGGAGAGTGGAAGTCATCTCGGTGATGACGGTGTCCTCCACGGGGATGACGGTTTCAAATTGGCTTGAAAAACAAAACAGGAGTTAGCTTTATGTGCTGTCGGCTTTTACAAATCGGTAATGGAGCGGGGAAACGATCATGACTTTGTGGCAGTTAGTTAAAGGTGCACTGTGCGGTTTGTGGCGCTAGAGATTCTGGCGCCACGAGAAGGGTTTTCATACTGCCTGGTACAGCGGAAACATTGAAAGTTGTTGTATTTGTCACACACACAAACTGAAGGATTATAAAATGCAATACGCTGTGATGAATGTTCTTAAAGCGCCCCCTACAGGTCGGACGACTCGTTAAACTAAAATGCAATTGATATTTTTACTATTTCTAGCAAAATTCTAATGATCACAGAATAGCTATTTTTTTTAGGTTTATAACTTCACCTCCTGTTTGTAATTGATGACATCACACTAAGAAATTACCCAGCAAACACTGGGCAAAAATTCATCTAATGTCAGATTTATTTTATTTTGACACATGAAAATACATGAGAGGGACTTTATTTTGTTGAATTAATGTTTTGAGAGTCAAAAAAGTTGTTTCTTTGTGTAAATTCTGCATAAACTTTTACTGGAACATTTTCTACAGATTTTTTAATGTTTTCTCCACAAATACCTGCTCGATTGGTGTAAAACTATAATTTGTATGTACAACAGGTATAAATACACCAAATAAAGTTGAAATTAGAAAATTGTAAAAACCTGTCATACGCCCTTTAATCTAAAGTAGGCTATTTAGTAGTTATTGGCCCATTTGTTGAAAATGGCTCTTTCTGGTCTCCATGGAGATTAAAGGAGACATATTATTCAAAATCAAACGTAGATTGCGTTTACCCTTCGCTACGACTGTTTTCCCTCATCATTAGATTACTCAAAAGTTATATTTAGAGTTGACTCACTTGATGCATGTTATAATGATCCTGGCTCGAACGCTCAAGACAATTTCTGTTTTCACCTACCCCCTATCCCCGCCCACATCCCTGTACCTTGTTGCAACCATTTAACAATTTACGATTCAGAGTGATAAAAGGAAGGGTCCTAAACTATCAAAAGTAAAAACAAGTAAACAACAATACGCTGCTTGATAAGGTGCGATGTCACTTCTCTAGTTTGTAAGTTCTGTAGTTTTTTTTAGTTAAACGCTAACTATAATATGTCTCCTTTAAAGGTTTGCCTGGATATGTTCCACGGTATAGCATTACGCTCATCTATATCCACGGAGACAAACAGGTGAACTTACAGGTCAGATCTGTGGAGAGCTGATACTGCTCATATTAAGAATACCGTAAATGTTTTTTTTTTTTTTTTGCAATATTAACATCTGCCGTTTAACACTTGCCAGATGAACGCTTAATGGCATACTGTGGAACATTCCAGACATGCAGTAACGTGCACATACTGTCGGGGGAGGGTGATATACCAACAAAACAATATTTTAAGCCAAGATCACAATCGTGCTTTGATCCAAACTCATGCAGTACATTTCCATCGGCCGTTAAGAGGAAACCACTGTCATCTTCTGCTTCCGAGCGTTCAGACTCCGCCGTGATTGATCAAAGCCACGTGTCAATCGCTCAGAGCATGACAGAGGCCGACCAATCAGAGGAGTGAGCGGGGAGAAGTGTCGGCGTTCGAGCTTTAGCGCTGCATTAAACGGCGAAGCACAAAATGACCATATGACGAGAGCAGATCAGATCACAATTGGACGTTTTATCACCAAATGGACCAATCATGTTACGTGCCGCTTTGTGTATTTTGTCTCATTTACATAAATCAGGTGTTGACGGAAAAACTTACCCTTTGTTTTTGATGTGGGCATTCTTCAAGTGGATGAAGTTGGCCGGAAAGATCCCCTTCAGAAAGACCACAACGTTTAATTAATTTTAATTCATGAAAAGCCATTTACTTCCCGTTAGCACTAAAGTACAACAGTATAATTCATCAAAATACCGTGAACGCACTCATTTCTATGCGTGTTAGTAGTAGATTGATGAGAAAGGGGTACCGTATTTTCCGGACTATAAGTCGCACCTTTTTTCATAGTTTTAGCGGAGGTGCAACTTATATTTATACTTATATACTTATACTCCGGAGCGGCTGATATGTGATATTATTTGTTATTTTCACATTTCATACTCCAGTGCGACTTATATATGTTTTTTTCTTCTCTATTATGCATTTTTTGGCTGCTGTGACTTAACATTTTGGAAAATACGATAATAATAAAAGTTAAAAAACAACCTTAGCACTGGTATGGAAGAAAAAAAAGATCAAAATAAGTTAGATTTAAATGTATAAAGCTAATTGCTAAAGAAATCTAGCCGACATTTTCTATTCAGACTTTCCACCTTCCATATTCACACATTTCGCACATCAGGGGATTTGACACTTTGATTACTGTCAATCAGTCCGCCAGCTCCATCAGTTCATTCTACCAGCAAGTCTTAACGACATTATATTTTCTTCGTTCATGCTTCAATTGTACAATCCAACGTTTTGGGTTTATTACCCACAAAAGGTATCAAAAATGTCGCAAACTCGTTCTCCCTTCTCGGCTTTTTGAAAGATGGAAGCCCAACGCTAGCCGCTTCTCTATTAAGCTCTTTCTTTTCCCTTTCATCATCGAGAAGGCCTAAATCGTAGAAAACATCAGAGCGGCAAAGTGATAGATGTTCGCTATTAATTTAGGGACGAGGCCTGGAACGTGCGATCATACTTCTTGGGTAAACACCGACGTCAGGCTTTTAAATACCCCGAGATAATTAACCGCGTGGAAACCTGAATTACGCCTCAACGTATCATTTTCGCGTTATTGCCACGCTCAGGCCTTTAAGCTGTTATTACCAGCGATTAATTACCCTTAATTAGACCATGGTACCTGTCATAATGTGAGACGCAGAGTCGCTCAACTGTTCTCCAGAGACTTTGTAAATTAAGATGTAAGACTTGATTACCTTGACATTCGGGTTCTTCAAGATGAATCCTCTGTACCAGCCTGAAAATACACCGTGCAATTAGTAAATACATTCAATCAACATATATATAGCTAAATTAAACTGCCCCGAGATGTTTTTTTGTTTATATTGACAACCACAGTTCAAATAGAGGTATGCTAATTTGCGGGTGTCTCACAGGGCTGCATTTTGGGGCCTCTCTTATTCATAATTCGTATTAACGATCTAAGAAATGTTTGTAAAAAATCAGTGTCCCACATATGTTTGCCGATGATACGTGCCTTCTATCATCTCATCCAAATATAAACGCTGTTGAACAAATGTTGATTATGTACAATGTCTCTGTTAAATAAACCCAATAAATAAATAAATACACTGAGGGATTTTAAAACAAACCAACCCTCCCTCCCTCCCTCCCTCTTTCTCTCCCTCACCCCCCCTTCTCTTCCTCATTCTCTCCCTCACTCTCTCCCTCACTCACTCCCTCCCTCCTTCTCTCCCTCACTCCCCCCTTTTCTCCCTCCTTCCTTCTCTCCCTCACTCACTCCCTCCTTCTCTTCCTCACTCCCCCCTTCTCTCCCTCACTCACTCCCTCCTTCTCTTCCTCACTCCCCCTTCTCTCCCTCCTCTCCCTCACTCACTCCCTGCCACCTTCTCTCTCTCCTCACTCCCTCCTTCTCTCTCTCCTCACTCCCTCCTTCTCTCCCTCACTCACTCCCCCCACCTTCTCTCGCTCCTCACTCCCTTCTTCTCTCTCTCTCTCTCTCTCTCCTCACTTCCTCCCTCACTCCCTCACTCTAAATATACAGAAAACAATGTTCAATCCTCTACTGTTATTTATCCCAACTGACCAAGTACACACAGCCTCTGGAATCTTAAATCCATTCCCACGATTCCTTTAAAAACTATTCAACTATACAATTGTCTAATACATTAGCTAATTGTCTGTTCCCACGTTTATGCTAGCATGCTTCGCAGTCATGTTTAACCTTTGTCTACCTCATCTAAACTAAATCTAAACAGTAAAACTCGTCTCATCTCGTGGGAATTGTGTCTCGTCTTGTCCCCACAACATCACATTTGACAAAAAACTACATAACTGAACATTTAGTTTGATATTAATGACAAAACGTACATCTTACGCAGCATAACTGACGACTAAACGGATGGCTAACCCTATCAGCAGCTAATGAAAGCATCAGCACAAGCGCGTTCACGGCGGCGGAAGGAAGCCATTTGTTTTAAACTTCCTGAAACCACAAACCCAAATGCGGAATAGGACAATAGACTTAAGAGTGTGCAAGAAAAGCAGTAAAACCCATAAAGAACGCATTATCAACTACTAAAACAGGAGTTGAATACATCATATGAAGCAATGGCAGACAATTTAGCTCAATGTTGTCATAATACAGAGAGTTAATGCATTTCACTGGTGCAGGTTTGTAAAAAAATAAATAAATAAAATTAAAAAATGGATCCCCAGATAACTAATTAATACTAAAATGTAAAAAAATAACATTTCAAACTATAGCTACTCATTCTACA
The DNA here is from genome assembly GCF_026437365.1 of Eucyclogobius newberryi. Classification (NCBI taxonomy): domain Eukaryota; kingdom Metazoa; phylum Chordata; class Actinopteri; order Gobiiformes; family Gobiidae; genus Eucyclogobius; species Eucyclogobius newberryi. The sequence continues at coordinate 25,741,974 of NW_027315834.1, forward strand.
AAGTTTCCTTTACAGTTTTGAATGACAGACACTACATTATGAGCTGATAATTACATTGTCACATTACAATATGCTGATAATTACATTTGGGTCACTGAAAAGCGCTATATAAATAAAAGTTATTATTATTATTATTATTATTATTATTGCACAGAATACAATGAACACTGTGTTTCGTTGTAAAAATAAAATAACATTAAACTCAAGCGTTCTAATAAAACAAAACACAAAACAAATGCATTTTACAGCTGTTTTCCTCCTGTGTGGACGGTTAAGCGGAGATGACATGTCGCTGGAGGAAGATATTCCACATATTTCCAGCCTGAGTCATTTGTTCGGGATCAGAGGCCGCGCTGCGCGACAAATTTTTCGCAAAATCGCAGAGAATGATGGAAACTCATCACTCGCGTCGGGGCCCATTAAGCCGTCACACTTTGTAAATGTGCTTCAGTATTCATACGGCTCATTCCCCGCGATCGCAGTTAGAAACGAGCGCGAAGAAAGATGATTATGATGATGACCAATAGAATTATAGCGTTAAAACGGTCAATTCGATTATTTCAAACGTGTTTTGCTTTGCGAGTAGTGTCAACAGAAATGTGATATGTATGTACGTTTCAACTGGCCTGGGACGTGGTCGAAAGTACACACACTCCGTTGATCTGGACACGTGACATTGACATATATGACATAATATTTGCAGTTGTGCAAGTTTTACAAGATGTTTTTGTTTTACCGCTTAAAGTGCCGATGACAGGTTTCTACGATTTTCTAATTTTGAAAAACACTTTAAAGATGGGACGTTTTGGGTCCGTTTTCTCTCACAACATGATGCTTTATTATCATTAAATCAACTTGCTTGAGGAACATTATCTAAAACAATGCCCACTTTCTCTTACGCCCTTACAGTAGCGCCCACACACACCCAAACGTTGTTATCTATTCAAACTGTACATACTGTGTCCACAGACTGCAAATAAAGTCCAGCAGCAGCAACATCTCCAGGGACAAAAATCAATTACTGGCGAGGTCTGTGTGTGAGCCGGAGCCACATGTCAGTTATGGCCACGAGCCGCCGAGCGCTGTCGTGAAGCTCCAACAGCATCTCCACACGGCAAAGCTATTAGTGTGTCTCCTGTTGTCAGCAACCTCACTCCCTCACTCTCCCTCACTCACTCCCCCCTTCTCTCCCCCCTTCTCTCCCTCACTCACTCCCTCACTCACTCCCCCTTGTCTCCCTCACTTACTCCCTCCTTCTCTCCCTCACTCACTCCTTCTCTCTCTCACTCCCTCCCCCTTCTCTCCCCCCTTCTCTCCCTCACTCACTCCCTCCCTCCTTCTCTCCCTCCTTCCTTCTCTCTCCTCCCTCTCTCTCCCTCCCTCCTTCCCTCCCTCCCTCTCTCTCCCTCCCTCCTTCCCTCCCTCCCTCTCTCTCCCTCCCTCCTTCCCTCCCTCTCTCTCCCTCACTCCCTCACTCCCTCCTCTCTCTCCCTTCTTCTCTCCCTCCCTCTCTCTCTCCTTCCCCGCCGACTGCTGGCAGGACTTTCATTTTGTTCCTTCCCTCTGGGCCAAACATTCCACTGGCTCTGCTATTGTCTTCTTCCTCGTGGATCTCGTCGACTGCAATATCGCACCCTCAAGTCCTCTCTACTTTCCCGAAACACAAGTACAAATAAACCATTGGTCGGTCGGTTGGTGCTCGTCATTTTAATCCCTGTATACGTGTTTAAATCTTAAAAACAGGAAGTGAGACCTACTGAGTCAAGACCTCCGGAAAAGAGTGGTGTGTGTGTGTGTGTGTGTGTGTGTGTGTGTGTGTGTGTGTGTGTGTGTGTGTGTGTGTGTGTGTGTGTGTGTGTGTGTGCGTGCGTGCGTGTGTGTGTGTTTTTGTGGCAAAGGTGTCTTTGTGTATAAAGTGCTCCAACTAGTTTTCTCACGATACTATCATTTCAAACTCAATTTCGATACTAAAGAATAGGCTTGATACGCAAAACCAATTCTGAAACCACAATGATAAGTAAAAAAAGATATGATATACATATCTTTTTTGATGATATGATATACAATAAACAATAGAATTTTATTTGCGTTACCATGTGGTTTGATACTAGTTCTAATTAGGTTCAACATATTCCTAAAACTGTTCTGGAAAGGTCACTTTTTGTCCTATTTATTTGATTTGATTTCTAATTGATACTTGTTCAAATAGCTGCCATACAAGTGGTTTTGCTGCTAAAAAATGAAAAATGGATCAACCTCACCGGGTTAAATGATGATTGATGAATGAATTACACTATTTATTTTAAAAGAGACATAATGTGCCTTTTCCATGTACTTTGCATTGAACCGTAACATTCTCATTTTGCATTTCATGTGTTGGAAAAGTGCAATATTGTTCTAAAACCATTTCGTAATAGAAACAGGTTCATTGACTTCAGTTCAAAGAGGCAGAACTGATAAGTCTCGCCCCTTCACAGTGACATTTCACCGCCACGAGCATCAAACAATAATCTACATCAAAAAGTGTCTCCGTGACATTTTAGAACTCTACACGTGTCACTTTGAGTCTTCATTTTTCAAATAATCACAAGTAAGTACAGGGATGTGGGCAGGGATAGGGGGTAGGTGAAAACAGGACTTTTCTGAGCACTTGAGTGTCAGTTGCGGTAAAGCACAGGATTACTCAGGCAAGAATCTAAATCTAAATACAACTTTGTGTAAATATACAATGATGTAAACCATATTGTAACAGGGTTAAACGCTCATTAAAGTTGATTTTGCACAATATATCTGCTTTAAGGAAGACATGCCAGCAATTACATCACTTAAAGGTGCATCATGTAACTTTTCTGGTGGGGTATTCACAGTTCACTCGTCTCCATGGAGAGGTCACTGCTTTGACTGCAGTCTTCCATAATATGGCATTAAAGTTAACTATTTCGCAATTACGATGACACGGGTTGAAAAACATGCATTCTTATAGTGAGCGGGCTCGCCTCTCCACAGACCTGACCAGTCACTTGCCCTGGTAGCGTCACCCGGTTGTCTCCATGTAGATAGACAAGTTCGACGCCATACTGTGGAACACTTTGTACACTCCACACAAAAAGTACCCGTATTTTCCAGACTATAAATCACACCTTTTTTCATAGTTTTGGCCGGGGTGCGACTACTTATATTTATACTTATATACTTATACTCCGGAGCAACTTATATGTGATATTATTTGTTATTTTCACACATGCATTTCATACTCCAGTGCAACTTATACATGTTTTTTTCTTCTCTATTATGCATTTTTTGGTTGGTGCGACTTATACTCCAGTGCGACTTATAGTCTGGAAAATACGGCAAGTGCACTTTTTTTCAACTTCGGTTTGTTTGACGATTCCTTCTTGCTTTGTTTTCCTCGTTTCTCTTCACCTTTGGATGGCGTAAACAGAAGAGTCAAAGGAGAGTCTATCGGGAGGCAGTGGAGGAGAAAAACAGATTGCGCGTGGGCAGCGGAGACGGGGAAAATCGGCGAGGCCGGAGCACAGGAAGCAGACGCAAATCCGAGCTTCCGTGCGTCGCAGACACAATGTGGCTCGTTTGAATTGGCGCAAAAAAGGGAACAAAGTGAACGGGTCGGTTGGTTTTTACCGTAGCCATTGGAGCCTCCCACTGCACCAAACAATTCCCGGGCTTAATTATACTTTCTTACCTATAGCTTCCCTGCAGCTGTAATTGAAATAGATTTATCGCTTTCGTATGTACTTGAAAATGCAATAAAGTAAATCCGAGAAAATCTATTCTGACTAAACTATTCAGTAATATACACAAATTCAATGGCAGACTATACTCTAAATAAAAATATTGTGTGACTTTTTTGTTAATTTACATGTTTTTTATAGTATCTTTTAAATTACTCTTAAAATCTAAATAGTAAAAGGTGAGATTATATATTTATATAGGGACCACATTTGATTTCTATGTATTTAATAGTCAGTTATGGTTGATATTGACATTGACATTGGCAAATAGAGTATTAGTAAATAGTTGTGTGACATTTTCAGTCTGCTCTTGCTCTCTTCAAACCTTAGCGTCGCTGCCTTTTTCAATTACTGCTGCAGGGAAGCAATTTGCAGATGTATTTAGAGTCAACATGTTTGAGTTCACTAAACGCTTCATAATACACTTAATATAATCTATAAGGATGTGCTTGTTGTTTTGGTCTTGGTAAAGTCAGTAGGTTGTGCCCTGTTTTAAGTGTTTAAATGGAAAAAGAGTGTGTTTTGTCTGTTACCTTCACATTTCTCCAGAATCTGCACCGTGTCTCCAATTTCCAGTGGGAGGCCATGCTGGACGGTCCCTCGGAAACTGGCCAGCACTGCAACAACAAGAAAAAAACGGAACATTAAACTCCCTCATGCAAATGCAAGGAATTTGTAAACATCTACATGCACAAACTAATCGAAACAGGATTTGATAAAGGTATTATTAGTCTGCAGTAACCAAAAGCTTTCTTCTTGGTGAATAAAACAATATTAAATGGTGCACGATGTGACTTTTACTGGTGGAGGGAGGAATGTTCTGCAGTATGGCCACTTATCTATCTATGATGTATTCCTTTTTTATTATCATTATTACTTTATTATTATTATTCAATTATCATTCTATCTTAATTATTTTCATTCATTCATTCATTTTCTACCGCTTTATCCCGTTGGGGGTCATGGGTGACTGGAGCCTATCCCAGTGACTTTGGGCTGGGGTACACCCTGTTTTCATTTATTTTACATTATTTTACTTTATATACTAAATGTATTAAATGTATTGTATTTAATGTATTTATTGTATTTATTTTTAAGCTGAATAAATACTTGACCCTGTGTTGACCTGTTTGTCTCCGTGGAGATAGATCTACAGATGGGTGACACTAACAAAAATGAGTACGTCATATCAATACTTTTTTGAGTATCCTGGTAATGATAAAAAGAATATAGACAACATTATGTGATTTATATTAGTCCTGGTTCTGTTCCTGGTCATGTTTTTGTTTTGCTCGTCCACTCAACAGAAATGTGTTACAACGTGTATAGTTGAGTAATGTGAATGGACTGTATAATACTCCTGTTTACTCTTCAAAAACATTCAAAATACCATAATTTATTTTTTATATATACTGTCCACATTTGCACCTATGTATGCAACAATAAAGAATGTGAGCATGAGCCTATAAGGAGGTGTTTAAGAGAGTTTAAAAAAGGCAATTTGTAAGTAGAACTGGACTTTTGGTACTATGACCACACTTAAGCAAAACAACGAGCTTTACGTAAGTCTGCGGTTATGAAAACACAGAAGTCACAGCCAGTGCAGGTGAACCCAGTGTATAAAATCATTTGCACTCCAAAACAACACATAACAGCCTTACGTAAACGCTTTGCTCTGGTGTTCTGATTGTATAAACTCGAATCAATACTGCAGACCGTTTATGAGATGATGGAAAGAGACACAAATAGCATCATGAGGTTCAGGTGCACGGTTATGGCGTTTTAATCAGTGAAGCTATTGAGATAATGCCCCGCGAGACGATCGATTGAAACCCGCACGAGTAATAAACGGTGCGAGGACTGGAAGCGTACAGCGGTCCGAGTTTGACCTGAGCCGCTTCGAATCGAGACCATTCATATTGACGACACGGAGAGGCCGCAAAGACCATGTTAGAAACGTTATATACAGAAAAAAGCAATAGAATTAACAATATCAGCTGGTTTGATTACATTATGATGTCAAAAAACTGGGGTCTTTTTGATGCTCACAGGAAGAGGACTTGCAGAACAGGATTCAGCAAACAAGCACAAATGAAGCTTAATACAACTCCAGTTTAATAAGATGGTTAAAAGAAAAGGCTAAAGGAATAATAGAGGATTCTCATTTCCTCGTGGCGTGGACAGCCGAGTAGCTTTCCAACATGTCAATGATTCCCTGCTCGTTCCCAGGATAGCAGCACGTTTCCCTGGCTGGTGGTTAATATGCTGGTGTGTGTTTAGAGGGATCCTTCAGTGTACAGTACAAAATGACGACAGAGAAAGATGGAAATCTGCGGAGACGAGAGATGATGGGATTTGTCACACTAATAAACAAACATACGTGTGGCTGTTGAGTGCTTCTGGTTTGATGGTGGTGGTTTGATGGGAGGCGGCCTCTTGGAAACAACAGGAGGGTGGGAGGTGAGAGTGGTGAGTGTGCGCATGCGCATTTTCAAAAATGGGCCCAACAGTCGCTTTGTCCTTTAAAATCATTTTAGCACTGCAATTGCAGTACTCTTTTTTTTACTGCAAACTATAATTCGAATCGAGAGTCCTTCACACCATACCTTTTTATTCTTGCGGTCATCAAATAAGACAGTGTTAATGGACAGTCTTGTGCCGTATTTTCAAGCCGTGAAAAGACATAGTTTATTCAATCTCACAACAACTCAAACTAATCCCAAATTCCCCCGTTTTCACCTGATTCAATCTCCGGGCGCAGTCACACAAAGGCGTCACTGGAATTGCAAGATCTGAAAACCTCTTACAAGACGTACAGCTCTGTGGGAAGGATCAGGCTCAAAAAATAAAAGTGTTTAGAAGAAATGTCACTTCTCCACCCGCAGCCCTTGCCCAGTCTACCTCAACAAAACGTAAACAGCGCTGAGACATGTGCCCCACTTGAGAAGTCTTATACTTAATCCTCGGCAATTCAAACACACTTTGAGGTGCGCCGAGAGACACCCAGCTTCAAGTCTGTAGACACAATTGTGAATGTGATGATCGTGGACCGAAAAAGCACTTTTGTACTGGGGAAAATCCCTTTAGGGCTACAAAAGTATCGCAATTAAAAGTTGCATGAACACCAAATTAATTTTAGGACTGATTAGGACTAAATTCTGAACTAAACATAGACAAGACTAGGCTAAAACTGGACATAATTAAGTCTAAATCAGAATCAAACTGGGCTCAAAACAAGTGCAAACTACGACGGATGCCATTATTTGATATATGCAAAAAATATAAATAGTTTCAACCGCAATCATGATCTAAAATGCAGATGTGGTTCTTGTATTAGTTTATCATGGATTTTAAAGCCTCGTTACCATGGCACCTGCATGGAGATGAAAGAGTGACTCATTCTATCTGAAAGCCACATTAACCTGCCTTTCCTCTTACAACTTTCAGCACTAAACACTGATTTGTGGATTGTACATAATAAGAATAATGGGAGCGATGGCTAGCATCAGATGAGTGGTGTTGGAGAAGGTTTTAGCTTTTATAAGGAGAAAATATAATTGTAAAGATGTCAAGAAGGAAGAAAATGTCGGCTGAAGTGTCCAGGAAGTGTCCCTTATGGCCACTTGGCTCATATCTGACCGTCTTTTAGTTTGAAGAAAGGATTTTTTCCAAAACATCTTCACTTCTTACCTGTTTTTTTTGTTTTGTTTTTTGTGGTTGCAAAATTATGACTCAAGCTGCTGATTCACCAGAGAAATGTGAAGACAGCTCTGTGAAATGTGTGGGTTTTTCTGTTTTAACATAATGACAACACCGATGGTTAGCATTAGCCATCTTTTTTCGTGGCTTTTTAAGAATTTTCTTCATTGGCTCTGCATTTTACGCCCTCAAAAAGTGATATTTATCCAGGATGTTTATCTCGTTATCACGCATAATGTACTGGCTTTAGTTTAAGGCAGTGAAAATAACACTTCTAGCTTCCTCCATTGCTGTGGACGATGGAATAACCCTTCCTGACTTTACAATAAGGAAGAAGTATGTCCCCTGGAGTTGTGTTGTTTTAATTTCCGTTTACCGTACTTTCCGGACTATAAGTCGCACCGGAGTACAAGTCGCACCAGCCAAAAAATGCATAATAGAGAAGAAAAAAACATGTATAAGTCGCACTGGAGTATGAAATGCGGTTGCAAGTGTGAAAATAACAAATAATATCACATATAAGTCACTCTGGAGTATAAGTATAAATATAAGTATAAGTCGCACCCCGGCCAAAACTATGAAAAAGGTTGAGACCTATAGTCCGGAAAATACGGTATACTTAGAATGTCCCCTCAACGTGGCTGTGCTTAAGCCTTAGAAGGAAGGATGTCAGGATTATTAGCTTAATCAATAATTGTGATTATTCAGATCAGAATATAATCATAACAACAAAATAATAATAAATTGTTGCGATTTTAGAAGCAAAATTAAGTGTTTTTAGTTAAATCTAAAGCCCAAAAAATAGACGGAAATGTAAAGAACTTTTTATCTGGCTGTTTTTGTCGTATTTAACCTTATTTTGTCTTTCGTAAAACTCAATTTTGTCACAAACTTGAAGAATAAAAACACAAAGTTCTGAGTCAATTTACTGTGAAAATAACATTGACACGTTTCACACTGGTAAAATGCATTTGCGTCCGGGCGAGGCAATTAGCCGCACTGACATTTGTCCTTCCACGCCGAATTCAAAACCTTTTTAAACAGTCGCGTCTGGCAAACTCAAAGCCAGCCAGCCCGTCGAGTGAAGGTTACGCAGTGAAAAGACACAGCGAGATCGCCCTAATCTCTCATCAAACGCACCGTAGGACCAAAGAAGCTCGAGAGGCAGAATGTTACGTCGCTATATGAAGTGAAGTAGACATTTATACCGCTCAGTTACCCGCACGCCCACGCTCTCGAGTTGACATTGAAATGAAGTCTGCTGCCGGTGCCTTCAAACGGGAGCTCGACGGCAACGCTGATTGTTCAGTCCGCGTGTCAAGTAAACGCTTCTCCGACCTCTTGTTATCCGACGAGACGTAAAAGGGTAAAAAACAAACAAAAAAGAGACACATTTTCCTTGCAGGGGATTTATCACGAGCGCGCATACGTCGGAACGGCAAACTGCTCGCCTGAATCCTCAAAACCCGCCGAAAACGAGCAGTCGCAGCAAACGAAAGCATGGAAACGTGTGAGTTATCGGAGAAAACATCCAAAACTAGATGAATGAAGGGAATCAGACATGCAAGGGAATCATTACAGTGTACTTTCTGACAGTTGCAGCGTGACTATTTGAAAACATTACACTTGGCAAATTAAAGGTGGGATGTACTATTTTTTGGCACCAAATTTGGAGTCTCATTTCCTTGTGGCGTGGACTGCCGATTGGTCCTGCCACGTATCAATCACAGGACTACTATGATACTGCTCACTTGCAGCCGCGTTCTGGCTCATCCCCAGGAGAGCAGCATGTTTCCCTGTGTCTGAGAGCATGGATCTATCATAATATAGTCCCTTCAGTGTACAGGCCAAATTTAAGACAGAGAAAGACAGTTCGAGCTGACTCAAAAGAGACGGGAGATGTGATCCGTTGCGCTAATAAACAAACGCACGTGTAGCAACGAGGCTTTTCTCTGCTTACGCACGAGTGGAATCGTCCATTATGCCTTTAATTCAACCACAATATCTTTTTTTTTTTTTGTATTACCTCACAATCCATCCGGAGCGCTACCAAATAAACACCGAAATGCATCGAAGTTTTTGTTGATGTTTTTGTTAAGGGTTTTGGCACGTGGATTCTACTAAAAAATTCCAATCATTTCCTAGCTTGCTCCACCACATGCCCTTGCTGCAGCGATGTGGAAACGCCAGGCGTGTGCAAAACAAGGAAATCCTATAATCAGGCTAATGCATACAACGCTTTTGGAAGCAGCGACTACACTGCGCCGACAAACTGCACCGGTGAACAATAAATTCAGCCTTCATTGACAAAGCGTCTGGCTACTAAGACGCAAACTCATCCTCAGTGACACAGACGGAGACTTATGCCGTGTGGTGATGGTCCAATGGGGTTCAGCAAGGGCACTTTGGATCCTAAGCACATCGCAGTACCCGAGCTCAATTCAGCTCAAATAGCAAAGTTGATGTACCGTATTTTCCGGACAATAAGTCGGGCCTTTTTTCATAGTTTTGGCCGGGGCGCAACTCCAGAGCAACTTATACTGGCAACTGCATTTCACATGTTGATTATTTTCACACCGAGGGCGCTCTAGGCTCTAAGTGACGCAGAAGAATCTGCACTTCCTCTTCCTCTGGAATTTTTGGAGTTGTTTAGAAGTGACACAGAGGAAGAAGAATTCAATGGATTTAGTGATTTGGGGTAATACTGATGCTTTGATAAAAATGCAACTTATACTCCAGTTCAATTTTGAACCATGAGTCAGCAGCATGTTTTAGTTCTCTCTTTGATATTGCACCATGACAGAGAATAAACTGCCCGGGATAGTGTCAGGCAGCTGTTATCCTGTGATTCTTAGTGAACAACGTGCTTGATTGGATGAAGGCTGGCGTACCTCTCAGGAGCTTCACTATTAGTTATTCAAAGGTAGTCATCCGGACGCTGATTTAGAATGTTTTGACTCCTTTCCAAACGTCACTGTCAATCTGATGGAAATGCTTGGAGCAGCTAGAATCTCTCCTGAGCTCACGTCGGTCCTGCCCAAGGGGACGAGGCATAACTGAAACTTGTTATCACTCTTTTACTCTAGCTGTTAAGGCCTATTGAGGTCTGTTCATCTCGCCCTCAGAGTTGCCCAGGGCCTCGTTACAATTTGACCGTTTTCATTCCTGCCAAGGTCTTACGAGGCCAGACTAAGGCACCTATAATTTAATAGGAGACTGGGCCCCAGGTAACTACATTTTTATAGGCAATCAATCAGAATTGGGCTAAAATGTTGTGTCTTCAAAGTTAAAGAGTTGTGGTTTAATGATCAGATTTGCAAACCTTGATTGAAATATTACAGAATACACTATTTATTCCACTTTAAAATGATTACTCACTGTTTTTGTAGCATTTTGAGATAGCTTTTTTATTAGAAACGTCACAATATAACCAATAATTAAATTCATCGCCGACCCCTAGCCTTAATGATGTGTTAGGTTTCAATACTGTAACGGCTGAAAAGTATGAACAGTGCAGCCCGGAACTGGAAGAACTGGAATGTATAGAGGTAAACAGGATGGAATAGAGAGTGACAGGTTCAACAGGGACGAGATTTGGACTGAATTAGAATCCTCAGCAGCCGAGACGTAGAGTGTCACCAGAGCTTCGGCGGGCCGTGGTGGCAGCTCTCATCTTCATCAGACGGAGCAAAAGAGTGAGCTGAGAGGAGGTTGGGAGATAAATTGACTTCAAGAGGAGACAAAACTGCAAAACAGCTTGATCCGATTCATTGACTAAAAGGGCGTGTAGAGAAGAACTCGAAAAAGGTCTCAAAGAAACTAGGATCCTGTGCAAATCTCTGTAACTATCCAGTCATTCCAAACAACTCCAGCTAACTCAGTCCACGCTTTCTCCAGCTAACTCAGTCCACGCTTTTTCCAGCTAACTCGATCCATGCTTCATCAAGCTAACTCGATCCATGCTTCATCCCGCTAACTCAATCCACGCTTTTTCCAGCTAACTCGATCCATGCTTCATCAAGCTAACTCGATCCATGCTTCATCCCGCTAACTCAATCCACGCTTTTTCCAGCTAACTCGATCCACGCTTCATCCAGCTAACTCGATCCACGCTTCATCCCTCTAACTCAATCCACGCTTTTTCCAGCTAACTCGATCCATGCTTCATCAAGCTAACTCGATCCATGCTTCATCCCGCTAACTCAATCCACGCTTTTTCCAGCTAACTCGATCCACGCTTCATCCAGCTAACTCGATCCACGCTTCATCCCGCTAACTCAATCCATGCTTCATCCAGCTAACTCAATCAATGCTTTCTCCAGCTAACTCAATCAATGCTCTCTCCAGCTAACTCAGTCCACGCTTTCTCCAGCTAACTCAATCCATGCTTCATCCAGCTAACTCGATCCATGCTTCATCCAGCTAACTCGATCCATGCTTCATCCCGCTAACTCAATCCACGCTTTTTCCAGCTAACTCGATCCATGCTTCATCCAGCTAACTCAATCAATGCTCTCTCCAGCTAACTCAGTCCACGCTTTCTCCAGCTAACTCAATCCATGCTTCATCCAGCTAACTCAATCAATGCTTTCTCCAGCTAACTCAATCCATGCTTCATCCAGCTAACTCAATTCACGCTTTGTCCAGCTAACTCAGTCCATGCTTCCTCCAGCTAACTCAATCAATGCTTCATCCAGCAAACTCAGTCCACGCTTTCTCCAGCAAACTCAATCCACGCTTTCTCCAGCTAACTCAATCCATGCTTTCTCCAGCTAACTCAATCCATGCTTTCTCCAGCTAACTCAATCAATGCTTCATCCAGCTAACTCAACCCATGCTTTCTCCTGTCTCGTGCTGTGTTGAGTTGTGTTTCTGAAGCTCTAAAAATGTCCAGTAGAAGTATTTTCCCTCTTTTCGCTATCGGAAAATATGTCAGATGCTAAATTCTTTAGACGCAGAATAGACTCGAGCAAATTCAAATATGTATTATGTTTGAGGCAATATGTAACAACTTGGCATCTTGCATTTTGTTCATATTGTGCGCCTCATATTGTGTAAATGTCATTATGTAATATCTACAGTTCATTTCTAAGGCACTTAAGAGGTTGTGTCTACAGTGAAAAGGAGACGTGAGCAGATATAGACTTGAATGACTCTGACAAGGCTAAATTGGCGCAGACTGACAGCCTGTTCCAAAGGTCTGCATCCCCACAGCTGCGACATCTGTACCGGAGGAGGGTTGTGACCTTGTTATCACTTTTTCTTGTCGTATAAAAAAAGACACATATAACAAAAAATAAAAAAGTCTCATTTAATCAGCCAGGAGCGACAGCATTTTAATAGGACAGTAAGGGCGTGGTAACTGCAAGTGATCAATGCATTTATAGCCTTGTCTTTTACATAAAGAAAATATAAACCATGTTCACTGGTAATTGCAGTCTTCAAATGGGCCTATACCAGGATTAATCAATGCCTACTATCACCATGAAATTACCGTATTTTCCACACTATAAGGCGCACTTAAAGGTCTTTAATTTTCTCAAAAAATGACAGTGCACCTTATAATCCAGTGCGGCTTTATATATGGATTATTTCTGGTTGTGCTTAATGACCCTGAAGCGATTTTGTGTGGTACACGTTTTGTTTCGCTTAAAGGCACAATGGACGATTTTTCGGCGATTTGAGAACGCAGGCGGAAGTGCGCATGCGCACTCCCCTGTGCGGACTGATACAACACACATGTGCGTTTGTTTATTAGCGCGAAAGATCGCATTGCATCTCTCGTCTCCCATAGATTTCCGTCTACTTCTGAGTCAGCTCAAACTCTTTCTTTCTCTTCATTTTGCCCCGTACACTGAGGGAACTATATTATGATAGATCAATGCGCTTAGACACGCGGAAATGTGGGACGAGCCGCACGTGGCTGCAGGTGAGCGGTAGGTGCGTTTTATGATTGATATGTGGCAAGACTAATCGGCCGTCCACGCCACGAGGAAATAAGACTCAGATTTGGGCCAAAAAAATCGTCCATTCAACCTTTAATGCGCCTTATAGTCCGGTGCGCCTTATATATGAAAAATGATCGAAAATAGACCATTCATTGACAGTGCGCCTTATAATCCAGTTCGCCTTATAGTGCGGAGAATACGGTAAATCCATGAGTAATTACGAAACCATAATTGCACTTTTAGCTACCATGCCATTTTCTTTCGGTTTTGCTCCAGTACAGATTTGTGGTAAAAGCAACTCTTATGATCAAAATGAGACGTCTGTGTGCTCTCTGCATCTTATTATAGAGCGGTTTATCCTCTGAAACAGGAAGCGAACATGCTAGGTAACGTGCTAGTTGTTGTCAGCTTTACCGTGATGGCAAAAAGTTAGCTCTGGCCTCTGAAAGTTGTGGAAAAACAACTATAAACGGAGTGTTCATCTTCTTCTCTTTTACTTTAGAGTCAATACAACAATCCTTGACCAGACTTGGTCCCGTCCCCAAAGCAGAACAAAAGCTAAAGTCAGAACATTTCCCTCACAATAGACTAACAAAGCACATCAAACTCACAATTGAAGTGATGCATGTCAAAAATGCCTGATCGCGGTGGATAATATGTAAGTCTGCTTTGACCCTGGGCAAACTGGTAATATTACATTTTTGTTCCACCTCAGGACCCAATTTGGCCCGTCCAACCTGTCACACATAATATCCTTTTGGTTATACAAAACACATGTACCGGGCAGCGCTATCCATGTTAAGAACCACAACCGCAACTGCAGAGAGGAGCACGGTTGAGACAGCACTCTACATCACCTTGAGCTCAAAGTCAATGTGCATGAATGATTAAAGAGATTAGATTCATTCATCAATAATACAAAATAATCATCACGCAGAGGAAGCGGCAAGAAAATGTGACCAAACACATTTTAATCAAGGTTAACATCAATTTATCAGTGACAGTGGGAGTCAGAGGTTGAATTAGCTGCACAATACATTAACGATCCATCACTGTTATATCAGCCAAATCTGACAATGTTATGTCTCAAAACCTGGATTCAATGATAGCTTTAAACGGTCCATTATTCAATTAATTGTTCCCACCAATGACTTGATTTGTACCTGCTTATGACCCAATTAGTGTAAGGACTGTATTCGACTAAAGTAATTAATTGACCAAAATGAGGCGTAGCAAAGGTTCTGCACAGGAGTTCAATCAAAACGATTTAAACAGAAAAGTGTGTTTCTGTAAAAAGGTTAAACGCATTAGCATTAGCATTAACAATAGTAAATTGGTATAATCCTTTATTCATCCAGGAGTGATCTATCGAAGATAAATATTCAGTTGTAAACATCTGGATACTGTTAAGTCTTGTGACCGGATGAATACAATTTCATTTTTTTCTAGATTAACATTAACAGTAGCCGTAGTAGCAGTAGTGGCAGTAGTAGCATTAGCATTTGTTGTTGTTAGAGTAGTAGTGGTAGTGGTGGTGTTTGAATTATTGTATGTATTATTATTCAGATTAAAGTATGGTAGCAGAAGAGATTATTGCACTTAGCCTATATTTTTAACATTACTGTTAACCAGCTTGTTTTTAGAATAAAATGCAGTTAAGATAAAGATATTTTAGGGGGTAGCACTTATTTAAGGTTTATATTTATACCACTGGGCCAAAACACATCTAAAGTCACACTTTTTTTTTTATTTGACAAATAAAAATATGAAAGCCTCTTTGTTTTGTTGAAATAATGTGTTTAAAAAGTTGTTTGTTTTGTGTAAATTCTGAATAAACTTTGGATGAAATGAGTGTCCCTAGTGTGATCACTTGCTGTCATTTGCTACAGATCCTTAAATGTTTTATCCACAAATACCTGCTCGATTGGTGTAAAACTATCATTAATATTCACAACAACAGGTATAAATACACCAAATAAAGCCAAAATGAGAAAACCATAAAAACCTGCCATACGCACTTTAAATATTCTAAATTACAACACGCAGTTCCTTCTAGCATCTTCCAGCCTCCATCGTTAAGCTATCCCTCACATCTAGGCAGCTGGAGCGTTTGCTGAGTAAGATGCCGTTCCTGGAGAGCCCACAGCGCCGCGGATTAGGCAAATACATACGTCCGGGGCCCGCCGCACGGAGCCGGCACTTGTCATGTTACACTGGGTTTCCTCCTCGCTGTCTTTAAGCTCCTTAGAGGAACAAACAGCCAGGGGCCTCACGAAAGAACAACATCAGAGTCCGCCTTTATCCCAAATACCAGCTTATTCAAATGATCAAAGTGGGACATGTTGTTGCCTCCACACTCCGTTTCACAGCTTTTAAGTTAAAAACCATTACGCGTTTTCTAACCCTCCGTGGCTCTCGTTGGCATTTTATTTTAAATAACAGTTGCCGTTCGTGTTAATATGTTTTGTAGGCTCATTAGCTCTGCCCTTTCTTCTCCCCTGATTGATCTGACATTGATTCCCGCAGATAATCCACTCTTGCGTTAATTATACTGCATTTATGTCATTAATATGCTAATTTAGCTACTCTGCAACTGGTGGGGCTTGGTTTGGCCTCCATTACCGCCAGATGCCCAGGTCGTGAATATTTCATCCGGTTGCGGTAACGTTCGCGTGAGCTTCGGGGATCCGCGCCAACTTGTTTTTAGCGGTATTCAATTATTTACATGTTTATTAATTCAATTTTTAAAAATGGTGTTCTAGCATGGACGCTTTTTTTTTTAAAACTCTCATAATGATTGCAATTAAAAACAAATTAAATAACTTTTAATTTTATATCCTTCATTGACAATGTTTGCCACTGAACCCCAAAAAGAAATTGCGCAATTTCTCAATCTGCTCCAAACCACGCCCACTTTTACAACAGACCTCTTGGCTGATGATTAGAAATTACATATTGATACATCTATACACATAAGTATACTTCCAGTCCAATAACCTCTCCAACAGCACTGATATTTATTAAAATACACAATATGCAACATTTGCTTTAATTCAATTCATGGGTTTCAGTCCAGTTATTTATTTGATGTCATTTTGAAGACAACGCTGCATGCTGTGGCCTATCTCCGCTGTTAGATAGTCATGAAAAACAGCAAATAAAACTGAAAATGAAAAAAGAGAAGACAAAAGTTATGGCCTTTCATCCTTTCATCACCTAACAACACTAAAAGGATTTTGCGTACAAACTCAACGTTTTCAAGAATTATGCTTGTTAAAACTGTCTACAAGTAGGCTAACGTTTATTAGCATAGCCACGCAACAATATGCAAACTAGCATAAGCGAACTTAGCGCTGACTACTTGAAACCAACAGCTCAGCGCTCAGTCTGGAGTGATTTCTGTAAGTCCGCTGGTCCCTCCAGACCACAGTAATACAATTCTGGCAACAAACACGGGTCTTTGGGGACATTACAGAAGATAAATCCTTTGTTTCAAGACGTTTTGCTGGCCCAGCTCGCGGGGCAGCGTGCAGCTTTCATCCTCAAGATGGCGCTGGGAAGAGGGAGCGGATTGTTCAATCGAAAACGAAGAGCCAGCTTGCTCACGTCCTCTCTTCCTAGTTTGAACTCAGTGGCTAACGGCTTAGCTCTGTCTTCTTCTATGTACGGTCTTTAAAAATCAGCATGCAACTATTTTGCCGTCCTAAATAAATGTCGTGTGGCGCCATTTGGAACAGCAAACGAGTCACATGATGATTTTTATTCCAGATGTCTTTCATGTTGCGATCAGCTACTTATTACCGTATTTTCTGGACTAAAAGTCGCACCGGAGTATAAGTCGCACCAGGCAAAAAATGCATAATAGAGAAGAAAAAAAACATTTAAGTTGCACTGGAGTATGAAATGCGGTTGCAAGTGTGGAAATAACAAATAATATCACATATAAGTCGCTCCGGAGTATAAGTTTAAATGTAAGTATAAGTCGCACCCCAGCCAAAACTATGAAAAAATATGTGACTTATAGTCCAGAAAATACGTTATTTAATCCTGCAAACTTCTGGTTGGAAGGTGATGACACACGTTGCACCAGTGTTGACAATAACTTGACAGAACAATTGATCTTTACTCACTGCATACTTCACGCTTAAAGATGCGCCGTGTAACTTTTCTGCTAGAGCATTTATTACAGGCTTTTTATTGCACACACATCCCTTTAAAAACATCACAGATCTAACTTGCAACTTGTCTCCATGCAGAAAGTAAAATGCCATCCTGCGGAACTAGGCAAAGCAATAACACCATGGAGACAAGCAGATAGTAGACCCTCTGCCTTTATTAAAAACCGTGAGTGATTTCAAGAACGAACCAATAAACCTTTAGCCATCGTGACATCGTGTTATTAGCTGAGGAACTTTCCCTCAAGTAAAGTAAAACTACAAACCGCACATTCAGTCGGTGGAATCGTAAATACGTGAAAACCAAGGCACCGCAAGCTCCTTATTAAACTCTCAAATGGCAGATAACTATCAATAAACGCTACGCCGTCGTAACTAATGCGCGCATGTGCCAAACCAAAAAGCGCGTTTAATTCCAGCAATGTGACTACAGCATTCCTCGTTCACCCAAAACCAGCACAATTACGTTCGGCCAAACACGCCGTGGTTTTTAAAAAAGACTTTAAAGTGCTTTGTCGCCCTTGCCAAGATACTACCGCCGACCCATTGCCACGGGGGAATTACTCAGAGATCTCGTAACCCAAATTGTAACCACAAAAATCAGGTTTATTCTTACACAAAGCTGAACAGAGTCATGTGGCAGCGAGGGGTTTAGGAGAGGCCCACGTTGAGGCAGTGTGGGCCCTGGCTCGAGTGTGGAAGAAGCGATTTCATGTCTAGCGCTATTGAGAACGCCGGGATGGAGGAATCATGAATTTTTTAAAGGAAGGGGCTCTGCGAGGGTCGAGTAGAAGAGATGAAAGGGTACAGAACAGAAGGATGTGGGTAGTTTGGTTGTTTATTCAGTCACATTTACTTTAAAATATATTGTTTTTAAGATGGTTATATTTCTTCAAAAGTCTCAATATTCAATAGAAGGAAATAAAACGTTTGACTACCCGACTAATTGAAAATATTATTGCCAGGCCAAATTTTTGAGTCTGTGTTTGAAAATGAGTTCAATCCAGACTGACCAGTTTGGAAATCTCTTATCCGGTTTGCATTAAAACAGGACTGTTGGTGAGTTTGTAGTAAATCTAAATTACATTTAGGGGGAATCATTATCTAGATCTGACCTACATATCAGATCAAAAACACCCGCAGAGCTCATCATCCAAAGGTTTCTCTGGATTCTAAATATCGTCGGTCGATCTCTACTTCCGATCACCCCTAAACATACCTCTGACCATTACAATTAGCCGAACCTCGATGAATTGCCAAGCCCTACCGTACACATCGGCAAGATTGAGTATTATTTTGATGAAACAATTGCACTGAATCCTTGGCTTCCTTCCTTTGTGTACAGGAAGTCATTGGGATCGGGAATGCTATACAGAGCCTATATGTTGGACTCACCTTGGCATCCCCCCCGCCCCACACACACACACACACACACACACACACGCACACACACACACACACACACAAATAAACACACACACACTCACACACACACAAAGAGAGCAGTGATGTGTGATAGGCAGAGCAGACAAAAAGCCAGGGCGGCGGGATCAGCCAGGAGGAACAGCTTTCAATTTGTCCGCCGCGTTTCCCGATCGCCCGGTTTCAGTCTGCGGCCTTTGTGCGTTCGGAGATAGCGCGCCTTACGCCGGTCGCGGGGAAAAAAGGCACAACAATGAAAAGCCGTCGCACAAACGCCGCCGAGGGAGCGACTTTCAGAGCGACGAGCGGAGGTGAGAGGAGTGAGATTACATTATTTTTTTTTTTTTTCACCCCCCCACCAAGAAGTTCATAAGACGGTGCAGCTCAAAGTGCCTTGTGATTTCAGGGCAGCCGCAGTGTGAAATGAAAACAGCGGGTGAGTCACCGAGCGCAGGGCGAGGAGCGCTTCATCGCCTCACTGAAATCACAATATGAAATCCAACGAAAATCTGGCATAAAGAGGGATTTTTGGAAAGGTTTTGGCAAGACGACGCTCTTTCGTTGGACAGCTTAGCTTAAAGATGGCACGATTTAACCAAAATATCGAAATACTAAATCCGGTGTATCGATATCGAGGGCTTCTGTATCAATTTATCGCCCTAACCTGAAACCCTAATGTCCCAAATTATTTTGTTAAAAGAAAGGAAACTTTTTTTTACCCAAACCATTTGACATTTTGATTATTAAAATGGGGTGTGTTTTATTTTCAGTTTGTGCAGGTCGTGGCTTAATAAAGAAAAATGTTGCTAAAATATATTGGGTTCTTGAAAAAATAGTGACATATTGCAGAATATCTTGAGCAATATATCGATTATCGAATGTATCGCAGAATTGTGATATCGTATCATGTATCTTATCATGTATCGCATCGGATCGTGAGGGACCCTGTGATTCCCGGCCCTGGTCGTTTCTATGGAGATGATGTTGCTTTGCCTAGACTTTCCCGCCGTATGGCATTAAAGCAGGCGTTGTCGACAGGCCGAGTTATGGTTAAGTTCTGTGGAGAGGCGAGCATTAGACTTGCAATTGACTACATGCAAAATGAATCAATTTAAAGCCACATATTGGAGCATTCAAACAGACCTGTCACAATATAGAGCTCCAGAACTGTAATATTGAAATTGTATAGTCCCAATAAAACCTTTGTAAATGTATATCGTTTTAAGTATTTATCTAAAATTGGCCATAAATATTACTTATTCATTTATTCTTTTCATACTTCTAAAATTACCCCCATTTATTTATTTACAATAAGTGAAGTGTCAAGATAAACTGCCAAAGCCCTTTCAAAATAAGTTATCTAAATCATGATATGGACGTAAACGAGGTGCTTTGCATCCAGGACCTTGGGGAATAATTCACGATGGACGAGGACATGTTTGTTGTCCTAGTCAAACATTTAGGACACTTAAGACAGGAGTGTGAAACGGCCAAAAACTTTGACGGCAAACGGCCTAATTAATGCCAACGCAGCAGCCACAGCTCGTTATTTCTCTTCCAAAAGCTTCGCCCCGCGGTTAAGGCGGCAGCGCAGTCGGCCAAGGTGTCCTGAGTTGAAACCCTGACTCCCAACAGATCGCTGCATGTCCTCCCTTCTCTCTCATCCCCATTTCACGCTAAACCGTCCAGTCTAATAAAGCCTACAGGCCAAAGACTGACTTGAGCTCTGACATCTCGACTCGAGTTGACGCTTTTGCATACGCTACGCACTGCTGTAGCTCCCGGTGTCAATTCAGAGTTAGTTATTTAATTCAAAATGATCCTCAACAATAAATCAATCCAAAATAATCCGTAAAAAAAACAGCAAAAAAGAAGAAAAAGGACTAAGATAGAGTGACTTGCTCGACTTGCTTAACATCAAATCCAGCTTTTGCTTCGTGGGTAAAAAAAAAGAAAAGAAAATGCTGATCTGCTGTATTAATAAATCATAAACAGTCAGATTAAATGCAAATATGGGTCAAAGTGCGTTAAGCTTCATGCCCCATTACCACGCAGTAATCTGACTGGGTGCTAAATCTCCCATTAGATACGGCATGTCGTCGCTCTGTAGCCCACCGCCGATGCTCTTATTGAGATGAGATTATAATCTTAATCTTTTTTTGGGTGGATTTGCCTCACCTGAACACGTTTCAATCCCCCCCTAGTTTGATAGCATCATCTTCGACTTCGGCTGTTTGGACTGGCAAATGTTAATTTCACGGCTTTTCGAGCGTTCAGCGCGCTACAAACACTTGGATTAACAGAACAGAGCCATTACCTAATACTGGCTGTTAGATGGTTGCATTTCAAAGGCAAAAAGACAAAAGGTTTATTTAATATGGTTCAGAGTCTGTGCCAAAATGTGGTCGTGAATCGTTTTTGTTTCGCTGACAGACTTTGGCACCTCGACCACGAATAACTTTCATCTCGTCTTCACACTCCAGATACAAATGTAGAAAGAAAGCTAACGCAGCGCTGTAAAATAGTCTTTCTCTTCTTCTGCAGTTTAAATCATGCAGACAGCAGTGCCGACGCATCCCTCCTACTATTTGTGGAGGCTGCAGACTCATGAGCGAGGGCAGGAAAGGCTAGAATGCATGTGAGGACAAGATGAGGGCGGATGAAGCACTGAAAATGCATTTTAGATGAATCTAGGGCTGAAACTAACGATTATTTTACTAATCGATTTGTCCAGTGATTATTCCTTTGATTAATCGATTAGTTAAATATTGCAAAAGTCCTGTGAATATGACAGTTTGTTAAATTTGACCCAGATGAAGCTTTAGTGAGGCCGTTGGAGAATACCGTATTTTCCGGACTATGAGTCGCACCTTTTTTCATAGTTTCTACTTATATGTATACATCTATACTTATACTCCGGAGCGACTTATGTGATATTATTTGTTATTTTCACACTTGCAACTGCATTTCATACTCCAGTGCAACTTATATGTTTTTTTGTCTCATGCATTTATTGGCTGGTGCGAGTTATACTCTGATACCTGATTTTTCAATAAAAGCACTTTAAAAACATGCATGTTATGTAATTCCTGCCTTGTCTTTTGTCAGCACAATGTTTTGGAGTCTGTGTCTAGTCCAGAAAATGATGATTCGATTAATAAATTAGACCTTAGACATGTCAGAATGACAGAAGCAGAACACGCGCTTTTGTCTCAGTGAGAATCTCACGTCTTCTGTGATTGGCCGAAACCTCATGCGGGTTTGTTTTGTTTCCTTCTTCCGGTCAGTGCGGCACGTCACTAGAGCCAAATCTCTTTATCATTTGCTGTGCCGCGTCTTCCCGCCAAAATGCATTGTCAAAAAAGTGATGTCCAGGTACTAATTAATACTAAAACTAGTATAAATAAAGTGTATAATATATCGGTACTGGGGAAAAAAATACCTTTGAATGGTTTTAAAATGATCTTGAGTAAAAAGTAGGGTAAAAACACAAGATGATATTAAAAACTGCCATTATTTGTCTCCGGACATCGGGTTTGTCTTTTTGAACAGACTCATGAGTAAAAATGGAAATAGAAGAGCTGCATACTGTATGTTTACACAGTCATGACAATAACATTCTGTGTTCACATTCATATCATGTTCAAAAGACGTTAAATAAGTAAAGTTAAAGGCTCCTTGCACTAGTTAAGACCTTATTTTTAACACTAATATTTTCACTTTCTGCAAACACTTGCTACCAACCATTACCACTGAAATGAGACTTTCTTGACCTTCTGCATCCTTCTGTGTAAATATCTGATGTTACAACGTGGGCACCTGCGGCTGATTGACACATGCGGTGTCATATGTATGTCATGTACGGTCTGTATATGTACAATTTAGCGGTTTATATTCAGGAGCGCTCTGTTGCCCGTAATTGAAGACCACAAACTAGGCTTGTGTCCTGTTGCTCTGAAAATACATGCTGAACTTCCTCAGAAAACGGCTTGAAAGGGCATGGCGAGTGAAACCACTGCAAACACCTCGTGATTCACTGAAACCTTTAGTAGTGTTTCTGAAAAGTCCTGCATCCGCCGGAGATGAACTGAGTGACAGTCGAAACCCTAAAGCTGACAGGAAACCAGCACAAAGGTTAAATCAAGTAAAGTAAGACAAACATCTAGGCGCGGCTCCACAAAAGAAACCTATTTCCTCAGACTCGTGATATTTTTAATTGCAGAAATCATGCTGCAGCGGATCAATGTCTTTGACAAGTTAAAACAGATTCAGAGATTAAGACCATAAATTAAAATAGATTAAAATAGATTAAGACCATTCAAAAACTATTGAGGGAAGGTCTAAACTACTGTCCATCAAGCCTCATGTCCAAGTGCACCAAGATTGAACCAGATATATGATTTTCCGGACAAAAAGTCGCCAGCCAATCAGCCAAAAATGCACAATAGAGAAGAAAAAAACATATACCGTATTTTCCGCACTATAAGGCGCACTTAAAAGCCTTTCATTTTCTCAGTGCGCCTTATAACCCAGAGCACTTTATATATGGATTAATTCTGGTTGTGCTTACTAATCTTTTGTGTGGTACACGTTTTGTTTCCCTTAATGCGTCTTATAGTCCGGTGCGCCCTATAGAGCGGAAAATATGGTAAAATCCAAGACCAAGAACAGACAGAAATGCAGTTTAAAATAACAGATTAGAGAACATGGTGAATAGGTGTACGTATGCTAACGCTAACACCTTCAGCTACATGAGGCACAGACAGAACTGTGGTAAGTGTCTGGTATGTTAACGTAACATATTAACAGTTATTCAGATAACTATAGCATAAAGAACATGCTGACAAGTTTACCAAAGCATCAGTTTTACCCCAAATCACTAAATCCACTGAATTCTTCTTCCTCTGTGTCACTTCTAAACAACTCCACAAACTCCAGAGGTAGAGGAAGTGCAGATTCTTCTTCTGCGTTGCTTAGAGCGCCCTCTTGTGGTTGTCAGGGTGAAAATAACTAATTCAAAATATCACATAGAAGTCGCTCCGGAGTATAGGTCACACCCCGGCCTAAACTATGAAAAAAGGTCAGAAAATCCAGAAAGTCCAAAAAGTACAGTAGTCTAAAAATGTATCACCGCAAAAAAAAGAAAATCCATGTAGAGAGATGTACAACAAACAGCAAACACAAAAAATGGGAGTGAAACTTTTCCCTGCCGCAGTACATGCCTCTCTCATTGCAGTGGGCTACATTAGAGCCAGAAGGTATCGAGAGTATCGAGAAGCTGATGAAAAGCTGATGTAAAACATGATGAAACAAAAGCCAAAGCCTAAACTACACACAGTCTTAGCTCCAAAGGGCAGATACAACACACAATGGCATTTAAATGAAGACAGCCGGAAGGAACGTGTCACTAAATCAATGGGATTTAATAAGGAGCAGGCACAAGCTCTACGACAGGTAAGAGTTTTATTTGTGTTACGTGTCCGTCGGGAGATTTAAAAACGAGGGAGTCCAGAGCCACAGCCCCGAAGCCGGCAAATTCACAGGGATCGAGAGACTTGTGCCGACTGGAGACGGGTAGAGAGGAGGAACGAAAGAAGAACTCACGACGAGAGCGACAAACAAAGCAGGAGAATTACATGGGGTTTATCGACTTGTTTTGACTGGTTTCTGTGGAGCAGATTGTTCGGCGTCTCCACTGTCTAAAGTGAACCGTACCGGCCGTTTTATGACTTATTCTCTCTGAGTTATTCTCCGATGGCCCAATGAAGTACCGTATTTTCTGGAGTATAAGTCGCACCAGACAAAAAATGCATAATAGAGAAGAAAAAAAACATGTGTAAGTCGCACTGGTGTATAAGTCGCATTTTTGGGGGAACTGTATTTCCCCAAAAACTCCAAGACCAAGAACAGACTTTTCATCTTGAAATGCGATTTAAAATAATAACAGATTAGAGCACATGGTGAATAGGTGTACGTATGCTAACGCTAACACCTTCAGCTACATGAGGCACAGACAGAACTGTGGTAAGTGTCTGGTATGTTAACGTAACATATTAACAGTTATTCAGATAACTATAGCATAAAGAACATGCTAACAAGTTTACCAAAGCATCAGTTTTACCCCAAATCACTAAATCCATTGAATTCTTCTTCCTCTGTGTCACTTCTAAACAACTCCACAAACTCCAGAGGAAGAGGAAGTGCAGGTTCTTCTTCTGTGTCGCTCAGAGCCTAGAGCGCCCTCTTGTGGTTGTCAGTGTGAAAATAAACAATATCACATATAAGTTGCTCTGGAGTATAAGTCGCACCCCGGCCAAAACTATGAAAAAAGGTGCAACTTATAGTCTTCCTGGGTCCATAACAATTAAAAACTAATTTAATTTCAAATACAATAACATGGTTTTCAATTATTCCATTTCACAATATTTCAATACAATAGGAACTTAACAGTTTTTTTTTATTAAGTAATGTTAAATTTCAGTCCATAATAGTGTTTAGTGCAAATTTATATCAAACAATTTGTGACTCTTTAGGTTAATTTTAGATGATTGCTTATCTTTAAGTTAATGAATTTTAATAGGAAAGCGATTCCAAATGGAAATCGCTCTGCACAAAACAAAGATAAGGATGACCAACGGCTACAGTTCTAGTGTTACGCTTATGAACGGAATCACAGACTATTTGATTCAACACAAACGCTAAAGCTGAGATAAAATGTGAACAAAATATAATTTACTATAAGACTTTCATGATCTAAAGTCATTCAAATTATTCACCCTCTCCCCTAAAGTGACCGCTTCCAATTGTAGTACCGGTAAAAGTAAAGCAAACACGTTGTGCAGAGCGAGATTGGAAGAGCAGCTCATAACATTTTACCTCATTTTCTTTGTTTTTTTTCCCCTTTCCCTTCCTCTTTCCTTGGCATTCACTTGCACCCAGAAGCATGATGCATAAAGTATATTTGCGAATCAGCACCAAGCTATAAACCACCATATGGAAGACTCTGGTTCACAGCCCAGTAGCCACAGCAACACATCAACGTCGCAGCACGCATGTGGCACAAAGCTTGCCGACACTAAACTAAAAATAAAAAGGAAATGTTTGCAAGCACCGACTAAAGGAAAGCATAATTAAACAGTCATTGCGCAAGAAGTGCACGATAATGTGAGGGTGAGGGGCGCCCATGTCGCTGGGGACTGGAAGGAAATGGCACAGAGGAAGCGAGAGATGTAAAAACAACGTGCCTTAATCGAAACCGCTGCTTATGTGGTCCCTTATGGCACAGCGCTGTATCCGGTTAAGCTCCCCATGAGCTGGAGGTGTCGCCCTGGACCCACTGAACAAAGAACATCAGTCTCTGCAAAGGACGCTGTGAATTTAATGGCACGCAAAATAAAATACTGTATCAAAAATCTCTATAATGCAAGAAAATCATTGTAATGCATTTTTGTTCAGTCTCAATGATGAATAATGCATGAGACATTCGTTTTACTAAATAAGGCTTGCAACCACCGAAAATGTTAATTATCGATGAATAGTGATTATTATTTTGATTAATTAATTTGTTTTTTTTACACCGCAAAAGGTCAGTGACTATAAGATTTCTACATCAGAATCCTAAACAACACATATGTTTTGAAGTCTGTTCATAAACCGGGAAACTGCTAAATTAGTTGACAATAATCACAATAATTGATTAGTTGTAATTAATAAATGGGCATTGTGTACATTTTACCTCTTGTTTAGCCTCTTTTAGGTCGTCAAAGTGTAGAAAATCAGATACTAATTGATGCTATTGAAGCTTTAGATACTAATTTGAGCAAGTGTTTATTGAAGAAAACATTAAATTAAATAAAAAAAAACATACATAAACAGGACAAAAACTTACTTCCTGAACAGTTTACAAATTATCTCAGAACTAGTGTGAGACCACACAGTAACATAACGAAACCTAAACTATTACTTTGTGTTGAAAATGACATAAAACTGTATTTTTCATTATCATTGTGGAATCAAAATCTGTAGTAGAAACCATTTAACAGATACTTTATGAAATTCATTGATCGCAAAATTAAAGTTATTACTAATTGTCATGTAAACGAACAAATGCAGTAGAAATAAATATATAAAAACGACATTGCGCTACATCTGGTTCTGCTCCTGTTGATGTGCACAAGACTAAACATGTGGAGGTGTCAGAGTGGTCCCAGCGGACAGCACCAAACATGCGCCGCGATCTGATTAGCCGCCCTCAGCCCAAGCAGCGAGCGCAGGATGGAAGAGCTGGTCACCCGGGACGACGAGAGGAAGGAGAGGAAGGAGAGGATGGAGAGGAAGGAGAGGAGGATGTCCTGAAGATAAATAGCAGCGCCGGTCTTTGGGGTCAATATTGACTTCAACCTCTGCAGCCATTTTCATCTCATTACCACTCTGATCATAAGTCTTCTGTTAGAGATGAGGCTGACCGAGCATGTGCGGGGCCAGCCAATCAGGAACAAGAGCGACCCTTGTGGCTGCTACAGGTTACAGTGCATGGAACTCAGCTGTGAACAATGAACGTAAAGGAGTGCTATGCAACTGTTCTGCTTTGGCTGGAATGTTCCACGATATGGCATTAAATGTATAGTATCTATATTTGTTTTCATCGCCAACTATGAAAGCCTTGGAAAACATTAATACTTATTCTGAGCAGGGTCACCTCGCCACAGATCTGACCTATAACTTATCCTGGTTGGCCCGGTGGCCTGGATATGCACCTATCTCCATAGAGATAATGCCATAATGTGAAATATTACAGGCATATCCATGGATGCAAACGGTTGGCAGGCCCTCCACCCAAAAAAAATCAAAATTTTCTTTAAATGGCCCATAATGCAACATTTTCTTTTTGAGCTTTTAACCATGTTATAACATTTCTCTCATCAAAAACATACCTGGAGTTGTATTTAGCTTAATTCACGCTCTTTTCTTTAATCCGGTTTAAGAGATTGTTTACAGAACTCTCCTCTTTTTAAGTGCATAAATCATTGTCACTCATCATTTACTCATTCTGAGCATTTCTTTCTCAAACCAAATACATTATAACCGTATAATTACATTAGCGTGTCGGAGGAAAGCTAGCTTTTCATTATTTCTTCACTGTAATTCCCTCTGTTGCCCATAGATGGAGTTTTAACACAAATCATGCTGACAAAACGCCTCACAAATATATATGCTTTCAGTTAAGCTCTGAAACATGAGCTGCCAAAGTAAAGATACTCAAGCACATGTTTAAAGGTCAATAACTTAAAATAATGCAGAATAAGTGACCTTTAAGCAGAATAATGCATTGCTATAACACTAATTTGACAAAAAAAGGGATGTCGACAATTGATGAAGTGACTGCAGAAAGCCCACTGGAGCACAATGTTTACATGTTCACTCACATTTGGCATTTTTGGAACTAGTGTGTTTGTGTATTAGCCTAGTTCAAACCCACTAAAACACAGATCAGGCAGAGCGGATGAGGCAGAGCAGATCCCAGCAGACTCGTTCTCTACATGTTCACACCACGCCCTGGCCTAGCGCTCTTCATTCAGCTGCTCCTCTCGGGAAGATGAAACAGAGTTCAGTGATGAGCCCTGAGAGAGACGGTGTGAAGGAGGAGTCAACAATCGAGTCAGAACTAAGGCTGGAACATCGCACAAGTCCGGAGATTCAATTCAGTATCGATCAGTCTTCACTTTATGTTTCACTCCTTTTCCTCCTGCACTGTACGGTCAAACGCCAAGCACTGTGCCACATCCCCAGCCCCGACAATACGCTGGATGTCACTCCCACCTCTTCGCCCAGCAAGACAGACTTTAAAGTGATGGGTTGGACCACACGTTGAACTAAAATGCAGTTGGCTAAAAATCCCAGAATAGATCATTTTCTAAGTTTATACTTCCACTTCCAGTTTGTAATTGATGACATCACACTAGGAGATTACCCAGCAAACAGTGGGAAAAAAACTCATCCAATGTCATTTTTTTAATTTATTTTTAAAAAAAAATGGCAAATGAAAATATACAAGAGCGACTTAATTTTTTGGACATTCTAAACATAATTCAACAAAATAGTTTCTTTTGTGTAATTTATGCATACAGTTAAAAGTCTGGAAAGTCATTTTCTAAAGATTTTTCAACTTTTATGCACAAATATCTAATTGATCAGTGTAAAACTATAATGTAATAACGTGTACAAATACACCATCCATCCATCCATATTCTACCGCTTATTCCCTTTCGGGGTCGCAGGTGACTGGAGCCTATCCCAGTGACTTCGGGCCTTAGGCGTGGTACACCCTGGACAGTGGCCAACTCGTCGCAAATAAAGTCAAAATGAGTAAATCTTAAAAACCTTTAACTCAAAGCCATTTTACAAACAAAGTTAAGGTCTAAATTCTGAACCAAATCGGGTTCAATTCGGTCAATCAATAATTGGGATTATTCAGGTGACAATATGATTGTAAGAACTACAAAATAACAATAGTTTAGAAGCAAAATTATGTCTTTTTAGTTAAGTCTCTTGAAGAACTTGAATTTATCTGGGTGTTTTCGACAATTTGACTTTATCTCGTCTTTCAGAAAGTAAAATTTTGTAAAGCCGGTCAAAAATGTAAAGAACGGTAACACTTTAGACCTCGGGAATGAAAGAAAAATGAAAGATTTCCCTGTTGCTTGGTCACAATCTCAATAATCGCGAAAAATCATTCAATCGTGACATTTTTCCTCTCAATAATCATGACATTAAAATGTGACATCATGCATTTACTGACAAAGGATCGGCTGTAGAACTCTGGACTATAAACCTTCAAAGCTGATCGCCGACGACTTAAAACCATTAGATGTCGGTTTGATCCAAATTTGCCCAGCATTGCCCTCGGTATAAAGAACAAAACGCATCACAACTGACATTTTTTGCCAAACAGAACCATGTGCACCGCATTGAAGGCCTTTGAGTTGCGTTTGATCTGGTCTCTGCATGGGGTCGTGGCAGAGGAAAACAACTCCCGACTGGAACGTGCACACAAACAGCACTTTTTCACGAGCCCGAAATCACCACGACAGACGGCGGCGGTGGAGATCGCCTCAGAGAAAAAAAGCCAAACCGGGCCAAATGAGAGCACTACACGGGAAGAGGCGGTTAACTCTCAGACGCTTCACTTGTAGCGCTCAAGGACGCGCAGATGGCAGGTGCTACGCAAATACAAGCCACCGGAGCATACATTTTCATCCTTTCAGAGAGCCACTGTGCGACGAGTGAAGCAATCTGCAGCTGAAACGGGATATATTTCTCTAGAGTAAGCGAGACGAGAGAAACTTGGAGAATCTTTCAAGTGAATGATAAGAGTTTGAGCTGAATTAAATGGTAAACGAAAGCTGTAACAGAGTATCGTATCGTATTTTCCGGACTATACCTTTTTTATAGTTTTGGCCGGGGTGCGACTTATGTGATATTATTCGTTATTTTCACAATGACAACCACAAGAGGGCGCTCTAGGCTCTAAGCGACGCAGAAGAAGAACCTGCACTTCCTCTACCTCTGGAGTTTGTGGAGTTGTTTAGAAGTGACACAGAGGAAGAAGAATTCAATGGATTTAGTGATTTGGGGTAAAACTGATGCTTTGGTAAACTTGTTAGCATGTTCTTTATGCCATAGTTATCTGAATAACTGTTAATATGTTACGTTAACATACCAGACACTTACCACAGTTCTGTCTGTGCGTCATATAGCTGAAGGTGTTAGCGTTAGCATACGTACACCTATTCACCATGATCTCTAATCTGTTATTAATTTGACTTGCATTTCAAGATGAAATGTCTGTTCTTGGTCTTGGATTAATCAAATACATTATTTTTAATACTCCAGTGCAATATATATATGTTTTTTTTCTTCTCTATAATTCTTCTCTATATAATATTCCAGACACATCGGACGTCTAACTTTGAATCGATTGCGGTTACGTCCAAAGTTTTTGAGGGAGCAGTTTGTCAAGGCAACTCTGTGGTTCAAGTTGTTTCCTATGGAATGTATTGACCTCCTGACCTCTTTGCATCAAGACAGTTGCTTTTGTTTCATCATAAGATTTCAAGGGGGAATTGTAAACTTTCAGACGCAGCAATTTAGTTGATTAGAAGTTAAACATGTAACCATGGTTCTATGAGTCAGGGATGAATCACTCACTGCACTGTTCACTTTCTGCACTACATATGTAAACTCAACTGTAAATGTGTGTACGTATATTAAGCATATTTTTATTATTATTTTCATTCTTATTTTTTATCTTATAGCTTTTTGTTATTCTAATCCTATAGCAGATTTAAATTGTTTCTCATTTTGACTTATTCATTGCACCGAATCACCAAGACAAGTTTCAATGTTTGTGAATTCAGTTTATTGACGATGGCAATAAACCCGTTCTGATTCTGAAATAGAACGTATGCATTTTAAAACGTGAAATATTGACATTGTGATCCAGGGTCTCGGAAAAATAATTCGTTGGCATATGAAAAACCCTTTTCGGTTCTTGCGCAGCGCTGTTGAAATCATAACACTGTCAAAACACAGCATACGTTTGCCCGAGTTTTGTTTAGCTTGTATATTGCTTAGCCCTGGAGAAGCACTACGCTATAGATGTTCCCTATATATGCCTTCTTTCCCTGTGTAGCTCTTGGCATCTGCGAGTTGCTCAGTGTGGTTAGCTATAACAAACACAGCCTCGCTCCGCGCTCCGCTCCGCTTTCATTCCCCCGGAGAAGTTGTTCCAAACTTCTGCGGTCTTCTTCTGGCTTTTTTACTTCATTTTCCCCCCCCTCTCTCTCCTCGCAGAAGCATAACACCATTCCAGCCACGGGAATAAGCCTCCTCGATCCGCCAATGGCATGTCGGATGCAGGAAAATAGCCCTGGCGACAGCTGAAGCCCTTAGCCCGGTTAGGAATGTGTGCGACCACGTGCGCAGACAAGAGGCTATACATTCACACACACGGCTCTTTATTCCTCGACGCTGCTGAGGAAACCCCTTCGGCCCGCCTTGTTTACATTTGCATCCATTTATGTCAAAACATGAAAGCAAATTTACGACGTTTCTCGGAGCTTCCACGCATTTCTCTGACAGCGTAAGACACCAATAGCACGTACCAGGAAGGAAAAGCCACTTCCCACAAAGGCCCTTAGACACGACATGCGGGTTTTGATGTTGCTTCATGCTCCTCGTTAGCCCCATACGTTTCCTGTTGACGTTTCGGGCGACGCGAGCAGCACTTGTGGTCCTTCCATCTAAGCAGATTCCCTTTCAAATGTGTTTTTGACATCAATTATCGGTCCGTCCGACTCGGAGCAGATGTCAGAACGGACAGCGCGCCAACGACCGTCACGTCTGGCAAATTTCAGATCGAAGAGGAAAAGAATTCAAGCCACGGCGGCGAGGACGGATACTGGCGCATACTTGTGTGATATTTCACTTATCGTACCGTGGTTTACAGGAACAGGGATCATATGAAAACACTTTTTTTTTTTTTCGAGACTTAGATGGACATGGCAGATTCCTCCTCGACATATTTCTGCGCTCAGTCGCCCACAATGTGACAGCGACAGCCTCTCTTCCAGGATGTTGTTATTGTAGCTTTGTTTCGTCAGTCCACATGGCATTGACCGAGCGTATAGATAAGGGCAACGTTAAAAAAAGGAAAGATTTAGTGTGGAATTACAGCCGTGGTTCTGCTTTGTTTTTGGCGACCCACTTTGTCAACTCGATCACATTTGTCGCGACCCAACGACCCCCTTGCTTGTAGGCCTATAGGCTACAGATGTAATGTGGAGAAATTGGCCTTTTATCTGTACCTTTTAAGTTACTGGACTGCTGCTAATGACATTTGACATTTGGCATAATGCATTTGGCAAGGCAACTATTCCATTGCATCTGCGCAGTGTCATGTGCAAATGTGACAGAACTATGAAGACGAAGGGCGGGCAAAGGTCAGAGCCCGTCTCACAAGCACCTGACATCACGACTGTCCTCTCTGCTGCGTGGGTGGGGTTGGGTTGGGGTAAAAAGTCATGGCAGCCGTCTCGTACGTCCGCTCTTTTCCTGTATTAGGGCTGTGCTCAATATATCGATATTGTGATGTATCGTGATGGACTTCTTGGCAATACAGTGATCCCTCGCTACAACACGGTTCACTTTTCGCGGTCTCGCTGCTTTGCGGATTTTCATCATGCATTGTGTTCTGCATTCTGATTGGCTAAACAGTCTCTCCGCGTCTTCTCTACCTGTGTGTCAATAACGTTATGGATTAATATGTACACGTACGTAAAACCGCTTGCTAAATTGAAGTTTGCGAGGCCAGTGAGAGCGGCGCGTGAGCAGCGGGAGATGGCGGCGCGCGTGAGAGGCCGGTGAGAGCGGCGCGTGTGAGCTGCGGGACACGCCGGTGAGAGCGGCGCCGCGCGTGAGAGGCCGGTGAGAGCGGCGCGTGAGCGTCAATGTTATATGGAGTATTTCATTGTATAATAACTGTAAAAAAATAAAAGGTTTCTACTTCGCGGATTTCGCCTATTGCGGGTTCGTTTTGGAACGTAACCCCCACGATAAACGAGGATTCACTGTACTTGTATCGATTCAGAGATGCGTATCGCAATACTTTTAAACAACATAGTCATAAGAAATAGCAGAGTTACACTTTTGAACCTACAGACTGCTGAAACAAGAGCTGAACATGTGACTTCATCATGGGACAGTTGTATTCTGATATTGAGGACATAGTGAACATGAAATTCTAATGCATTTTGTTGTTCTACTTATTGAAAACATAATAGTAAACTTTTAACAAGGGATATCGTGAATAAGGACGCGCATCGCATCAAGCACACTGTATCGGGATACGTATTGTATTGTGAGGTACTAGGCTATACCCAGTCATACCCTGTGTCATTGTCTAAATTCAGTTCCTTGTTTGGCTCATTTCATTATGGGAAGAAAGCTGCTGCATCAAAGTGAATGTGTGTTTTTTCTCGCCCCATCATCCTCCACAAAAACAATAACAACACCAACAAAAAAATCCCTAGTGTCTTCTTTGAATGTTGCCCAGGAACTATTGTCACACTTAATCTCTAATCTTGTACATTTCAGCGGCTATACATCACTGCGAACAAAGAGGCTGCTCCGCAATTTGTTTCACAGTGGCCCCCCGTCCTGTCAGCAAGTGCCAAATGGATGAGATTCCCGGCGAAGCCTCCGTAGACATAACTGTACAAGGAAACGCACACGTGCACGGGGCTAAACTAGGCTAACTCAGACCCAGCAACAGGATGTGGCAGCAGCCTGGAGACGTACTCGACAGCGGCGGTGTCAAAAGTGACCGCGGTGTGCCCGGCTAATTTGCCCATACACTATTCGAATCAATGGGCTGGGGTAAGAAAGTTGGGGAGATAATATGCCCTAGTTTTTTAGATTTAGGTCGACAACAAGACTCGTTTGTGACCTTTAAAGCCGTCTGTAATCAAACTTGTAAAAACCGCAGGAGAATTGAAGGAAGAGCTAAAGGGAGCTACACGGCTGTTAATTCCATCTTTGTTTTTCTCCACCTCTTTCGGCGAGCGAGCAGAACGCGGGACTCATTTGCGTGCTCATCCAACGCCCTGAGGAAAAGGTAAAGTCTAACGATTATAATGAGGCACACACGGACGGTTAGAGACACGTGGGGAAGGCTTGGCCGCTCAGCTCGGACGAGGGGAGAGAAATCCGTGTGGACCGACAGTTGACAAGCCATCAAGCGTCACAGACAGTATATATATATATGGGCTGTCGAGGATTTGATGCGCCTGGCTAGCTCCTCTTCTCCAACTCAGCCAGCTCAGAGTCGGATTTCTTCTCCTTTTGCTCTTCATTCCACTTGTAGAACCGTTTTTTTCCCCCTGCTTGGTGTCTGAAAGAGCATGACAGCCAAGTGTAGTAGCAAGAAGGCGTCGGCATTGTTGTATTACTACGGTATATTATATTGGGGGATTTTTTCTAACTGACCCTGGTGCAACAAAAAAAGTACGACTAACAGTAAAGTTATTTGTTATTTGGCTATTAAAGTTACATACGTTTCACTTTAATGTCATAAAGCTGGTCACATTCTAGAGGACTAGTATTCAAAAAGTGTGAATAATGTACAATTAAAGCTTTGTTTAGTGTCAAGTAGAGCTTATTTTAGTATTTGACTAGTCTGCGATTATTTCTATAGTACACTGACACTTTTTAGATACATTATCAACTAATAAAATGGTGACTTAAGGCTTATGGATAGAAAATATTTACAAATAAAGTGTATTATTGATGAAAATCAGAAATTGCTTATTATTTTTTTCATTGCATAATCCCACTGCCAGTATAATAAAAGGTATTTTCACGTGTTTTACAGTCTGTTATATAAATAAAGCAGATTTTTTTTTTTTTAAATGTATACAATTGACTATTAGTTGATTCATTGTTACAACATTATAGTGCCAGTAATTGTGACACTAAAATGTGATATTGTGACTTTGGCATTTCATAATTGAATGCGAATTTAATATACACAAAATAATTAAATCTAAACATTAGAGGTATGAAAAGCACTTGAATAAAGTTTGATGTACTTTTCTCTTTGTTGGCAGAGACGGCAGCAGCGGGAGGCATGAACACTCTGCCACCAATATTCAACATATCAAACACCGCTTGATAACGGTCACAGCTCGTGTTTGTCTCTCATAATTTTCCCTGTCCACATTTTTGAGCAAACAACAGATGATTCCATAATTCCAGGGGGAGTCTTTGGCGCAGACCAGGCTGCCAAAATAGCATGTCCAACTTAGACTTGTACTTTCAATCATCCGTGCTAGTGTTGTTGCAATATTACAATTTCAGACTTGACTTTGATACTCAGGAAAATAGTTTGATACCATCCGACGTCAGATGATTTCAAAACCAAAATTAAACACCATTTTAATTGCCAGGCAGCCATGCTATTTCTGATTTTCACTTCCTGATTCTAGAAAAGCCCATTTCCCTGTCGATACACGGTAATCGCATGGGAAATATCCAAAAGATCAATTAACCAATGCTGAAATTATACAGCTGACTAGACCTTAGAAGTATAGGACTATATTACAGCAAAAACATATTTATTTTAACTGGTCCCTAACTCTCACAAACCCTTTCACACATTGTTAAAATTAACAAACCAGCATTTTCGGGCTCGTGCACCAGCTTTTTTTAAGACAGCAAAATGAAACATGAGCGCAGCCAATCAGAACACTGCTTTCGGCATTACTTCCAGGTTGACAAGAAAATACTTTATTATTAGATGCAGACAGCGCACAGTGGTCTAATTTAGTCACCGAGTGCTGCTTTTCACAAGTGACTCTGATGAAAAAAATTTACCAAATTACAGAAAAAAGCCACAGCGCTAAATATTGTTGGCCAATCGAATTTAGTGATGT
This sequence comes from Eucyclogobius newberryi, assembly GCF_026437365.1. Lineage (NCBI taxonomy): Eukaryota > Metazoa > Chordata > Actinopteri > Gobiiformes > Gobiidae > Eucyclogobius > Eucyclogobius newberryi. The sequence goes on from NW_027315834.1 coordinate 25,778,459, forward strand.
CATCTGCAACCCATTCAAGGTCCAATTGTGTCCTATGTGTGTGTTTGTGTTTGTTTGTTTGTTTGTTTGTGTGTTTTTTCAATAAAAATACTCAAAATGAACATGTAGTTTTGATAGTATTTTATGTATTGATTAGTATCTGGTATTGCTTATTTTGACAACTCGTATATTAATAGCAGGAGCACAGTTCAAATCAAAATATAAGTACAGCGCCTGTCCAAAAAGAAAAGGCACCACTTGGATTCACCTGAGTAAATGCAGTAGGTCCTCTGCTCCTGCTGGAGAACTGCTGCAGGTGATGATCTTTCAGCCGCAACACGGTATTTAAACCGACAGAAGCACTGAGCGGCTTTCTGAAACAACCGTGTGGAAAGACGAATCCCGCGGTGAGTGAACCCCAGTGAGTGTCTGGGACGAGCTGGAGAAGGCTGTGTGCAGTGGTCACTCTCTCACATCAGCAATACAAGATCAACTGGTGAAAAATAATGCAACTCTGGATGGACATATATCTTTTAATATTGCAGAAGCTTATTGAAACTATACCAGAGCGAATGTGTGCTGTAATTAAAGCTAAAGGCGGTTCTACCAAATTATTAGTGGTGTGACCCTTTTTTCTGTGGCGGTGTGTGTTTTGAATGGGGAAAAGTCCTTAAAAAATCCTTCAAATCAGACAGTAATCATTTTCCTGAAGCCCACAAATCTAGAATAATGCAGCTTTTATTGACAAAAGTTTGAGGGCATCTTCCACAAGTATTGCAAGGCTTAGTATCAATAAAAGCAAAAACAAATCAAATCAAGATTGCAAACTGAAACGATTCATCAGCAGTGTAAAACCACAGCGGGAAACAATTTATTTTTACGTAAATGATCTGTTTTTATCAATCCACTTCTGTTCCTAATCTGTGTTTATGTGCCTAATCTATGTTGCACCACTTGAATTTCCCCATTGTGGGACAAATACCATGTTCTGCACCAGTAGAATGACAGCAACATTGTGCATGACCCTGATTTTGTTTTAATAACTCGTTGCCCTTAAGCCTTGGTTTAACGGCCTCTCTCGAATATTCACCTACCAAACTGGTTTCTGATGGAGTCAGCTGGGACACGCCGGGCCTAACGTGACCCTGAACAAGGAATCAAATATTTATAAAGGGGGAATACTATTGGATCCACACAGCAATTTTCCCTTTCCCCACTTGACCTCAAGGTGTTAAATCTTTATGAAAACATGTACAGCTTGTATTTGGGCAAAGTAAAGCTACAATCCTGGATGTTCTGCGAGGGTAAATATTCAAAGCGAAAAGGGAAAAACTATTGTATTTTTTGTCAATTTTTTACTATGCAATAACTATATAATCCTCCGACTGATCTGCATATTTCACGTTTTGCTCTAGTAGTACTCCCTAAAGTCTGTCTCACAGTTCAAGTACCTCCTAACTCGGGTACTAGTCAAATAAATCTGTACTACTGCATTGTCAGTTATTTCTATTATATTTTTTTCTTTTCTTTTTTTATATATAGCAGTCAAAACATTCTCAAAAATGTAAAATTGACTACAAAGAACATGTGCTACTAGAGCTGCACAATATATTTCAAAAGTATCGATATCACAATATTGTCTGACGGAACAAAGGATATCCCAACAAACGAAATATATACACCAAGGTGGAGGACCTTGGTGTTATTGCGATATATTTCGTGGAGGTGACAGAGTTAGACAGTTTTGAAAATAAAACTGTTTGCAATATTATGATTTTTTATTATCATTACTTGTATTATATCAGTCCAAATTATTTGTGATTGAGTTTGACTAAGACATTCAGACATGAACATATTTGTTTTAATACAACGATATCATTTTTATCTGCATTTTTAAAAATTGTATTCAAATATTTTTATAATATTGCAGTCATTAACCGCAATACAGTATTGCAATAATTTCCTTTCCTTATTCTATACCACTTACAATTACATCATTTTAAATGGCGTTAATAAAGCATGAACAAAGACTTAATAAAGCATGAACAAAGACTTAATTATGAATAAATAGCTTATTAAGAATGATTCAGGCGTAACAACTGAATTAAAGGACATTCATTCTATTAGTAACGATTTGTTCATTGTGAATTAAGTCTTTATTCATGCTCAATTAAGGGGAAAAATAACGTGTACAATTCAATTTCACCTTTTGAAACCTGAAACCGTTCCAAGCGTAAGTGCTCGCGTGCCCCTGGGGGGTGTGTGTGTTTCAGATGAATATGCGTGTTTTGAAAGTGTCACTTTTGATAATGCCCTCTCAAGCTACCGTATTTCCTGGACTATCAGTCACACCTTTTTGCATAGTTTGGCCGGGGTGCGACTTATACTCCGACTTATGTGTGATATCATTCGTTCTTTTCACACTGACAACAGCATGAGGGCGCTCTAGGCTCTAAGCGACGCAGAAGAAGAATCTGCACTTCCTCTACCTCTGGAGTTTGTGGAGTTGTTTAGAAGTGACACAGAGGAAGAAGAACTCAATGGATTTAGTGATTTGGGGTAAAACTGATGCTTTGGTAAACTTGTTAGCATGTTCTTTATGCTATAGTTATCTGAATAACTGTTAATATGTTACGTTAACATACCAGACACTTACCACAGTTCTGTCTGTGCGTCATGTAGCTGAAGGTGTTAGCGTTAGCATACGTACACCTATTCACCATGTTCTCTCATCTGTGACGTCACTTCCTGTCATGTTCAACGTTTTCTCCCCAAATATCTACTTGATCGGTATAAAACTATAATTTATAGTACAACAGCAATAAACACACCAAATAAAGTCAAAATTAGAACATCGTAAAAACCTGTCCTTTAATGTCAATTTTAAATTATTCATACTTATTCAGCTGTAGAATAAAAATCAGACCAGAAAAACGCAGGATGGTGCTCGACTGACTGATCAATACTTTTTACCTCTCATGCTATTCAAATATTAAGTCACATACACATGCACACACAGTACAATATGTCGTGAAGTTCTTTTTGCACTTGAAACGTGACTCGTACAGGAAGTAAAGTATGTCGGTCACAAGTTTTTCAGCGACTCGTGTTACTTAATGTAGTTCAGTACGTCCGAAAGAGCATATCGCATTTTTTTTTTCCCCTCTTCGGTTTTGGGTGCGACTATAGCATCCGCAGCCACAACATGTGTCATAAACGTGTGCAGTGCGGCGTGCTCCATTTGTGCGTCAGTATTTTTAGCCTCTCCATACTCATTAAGTCAGCACAGCACACTGGGTCCGGCTGAACCCGCAGAAAGACAAGAAAACACACAATGCACACACTTCTGCTCCGACCCAACCGGCAGTACAGTCTTACTCTGCCAATACGGTACTCGGGACCTTCAGATCGGGAGAAAAAACGTACTACAACTACAGTAGGTGGCGGTAAATGCACCTTTTCAGTTGGCTGCCAATCGCCATTAAAAGCAACATAAAAATAACAACAACAACATATTTTCTAGCCTAATTGCTCTTCTTTTCCCATTGTTACTCATTAGACTAAAACATTCGAAAAGCCAAATGTTTTTTTTTTTGTGGTACCTTGTGTAAAACGTTATAGCTATTTGTATACAATATATGCATAATATGATATTCTTTCTGTATCAAAAGACTTAATTTTAACAGGATGTTGTAATTATTAGTATTTCTTTCTTTACTGACCCATTATTTCGATATTTTACAATCAAGACGACAAACAAAATACACTCATCACACATTTGCAGTCAAGACGTTAAAGTGTTGTGTTAAATCATGTGCACTGATCCTGTAAAATATTGTAAAAATGTTTCAGCAACCTTACTTTCCTTAAACCAACTAGGACTTTTCATGAAGCCAAAGAAAAGCAGCCCTCACAGCATCAACGAGGAAACCAGCATCGAGTTTCAAAGGCAGGAACATGAAATGAGGGGGTTAAACTACACCTGCCGCCGGTTTGCTCAAGTAAAACTAATGAAGCAACTTGAAAGAAGCCCTGATCAAAAACCAAAAGACTGAAAGATGAAACTGGGCCGCGGCGAGTCGGTGCCAAGGTCAGCGGCGTCGGCGTCTGACAGGTCAGTCCGAGAGAGACGAACGAGGCTTGGGTTACGGAAAGAGATCTCCATTATCGATCCTTTAGCGGCTGGGATTACTCCACAGGAAAATTCCTCCAGTCGGGATCGGGGACTTTTTTAAAAACTCGGATGGAGACGGAAATAGACACACCTCCGACTGATTGGTCATTGCAGCTCAGGCAGAACGGAGAAAGCACCGTTTCGTAATAAAGAAGAATAAGTTGCATTGAACCTGTTTTGACATATTTTCCAAAATCTCCAGCTCATGAATTTATTTCCTCTGCTTGTCAGAATTGTAAAAAAAAAAAGTTTTTTGTTAAAGCCTTAGCCTATATAGGTGTAAAATATATATATACAAGATGTATAATAAGCAACAGTAGTTTTAAATCACTTCATTATGCAATTCAAAATGTGTTTCTATCAGCCAAGTAGCGCTCATGAATATACTGATTGAGAGGTGAATTTGATATAATAAATTGTGTTGTCAATTAATCAATTAAAAAATAAATATATTTGTATACAGACTTTTGAAATAAGCTTAATCATGGATAATAGATTCAAACCCTTATGTCAATATTATTATTTAAACTTTCTAATTTTAAGTATTTTTGCAAATTTTCTAATTGTTTCAACAAGTAAATACGTTTTTTAAAAGCCCTACTGGCTACAATTTATTTTTTAATCATTATCTTTTTGGTTTGGGGCACTGGTAAAGCGAGTGTTTTGTACATGTTTTGTGTACAGCGCTTTGGAAATGTTTCTGTATATAAAATGTGCGATATAACTGAAGTGGATTGGATTGGCCAAAGGCGTCAAGTAATTTGGTCAAATATTTGGCCTATATCGCTTGTTTCAGCTGACCCACGTGACATTTAAAGAATAAATCTCACTCTAGAAAATGCAGAGTAAAACAAAAAACATTCACATCGAATATCTCGCGAGAGTAACAAACAACTGACCACGATCTCAGTGACAATTCAATATAAAATGCACTCGAATAAGCACCAAACATCTGACTCACTCCGAGCAACCGCTGTGTGAGGTCAGCTTTGAACCCAAATTGCTTCCTAACAGGAATAGCCACGGGGGCCTCTGAGGAATGGCAGCACGGGGAGCATGTTTCCATAGGTTGACACCGCGTCCACGTTGTGTACATAACCTTCGCTCTCACACACACACACACACACACACACACACACACACACACACACACACACACACACACACACACACACACACACACACACACACACACACACACACACACACACACACACACACACACACACACACACACACACACACACACACACACACACACACACACACACACACACACACACACACACACACACACACACACACACACACACACACACACACACACACACACACACACACACACACACACACACACACACACACACACACACACACACCAATAAATCTTCCTGTCGTCTCATCTGCCACCTCCAACCAACTGCTCCGACCGCCCCACAGGCCTCCGGGACCCTCCGGCACCAGCCCGATCTCGAACGCTCCGGCGCCCCACACAAAGGCTCTCGCGGTGGGGATTTTCCTGCTCATTTCCCCCTCTCTCCAGCCCACACAAACGAGATCCATTTCAGCCGCTCTGAGCAACGGCGCTACCCGCTTTCAGGCCCCGAGACTGGATCAGCGCTGAACGCGAGGCTGGATCCGAACCGAAAGGTTATGGCGAACAGGTTGTGTCAGACGTGTGGTATTTTTTATCGTATCAACGCTGAGAGCTGAGTTGAAAGGTGAGAAAGGAAATGAATGCCAAGCGGGCGTGTGGTGTGTATATAGTCTGACTTTATGCACGTGCTGGTGAGGCAGGATGCAGCTGCAACTCTGCACCATGCACTAGTGATGATGCCGTTTACAGGAGACGCAACGCGAGATTGGGTCCAAGAGAACGAGAAAAGATCAGATTTCAGAACAGGATTTGCGCTAATTCCGATGAGCCCTTGCCAATTCGCCACTACGGCTTCTCAAGAAAGACAACTCACCAGTGCACAACTTTTTTTGTTGTTGTTGTCCAGTGCAAAAAAAAAAACGTGAAGAAGATCAGATTTTGACAGGATTTACGCTAATTCAGATGAGCATTTCCCTTGTGAATTAGGCCTCACAATTGTTTGCCGTTATTGTAGCGTTGCTTTTTGGAATTACAGCTTCTCAAGAAAGACAACTCACCAGCCCTCAACTCTTTTTTTTGTCCAAAATGAACGTAAACACGAGGAAAAAAACGTGAAAAAGATCAGAATTTTGCCATGACTTACGCTAATTCCGTTGAGCGGTTCCCTTGCCAATTCAGTCTCACTATTGTTTGCGTCATTGTAGCACTACTTGGAACTACAGCGTCTCAAGACATACAACTCACCAGCCCTCAACTCTTTCTCTTTGTTGTTGTCCAAAGCGAACAAAAATACGAGGGGTGGAAAAAAAAACATGAAAAATATCTGATTTTGACTCATTCCATTGAACGGTTCCCTTGCCAATTCGGCCTCACAATTGTTTGCCCTCAGTGTAGAGCTGCTTTTTGGAACTACAGCTTCTCAAGAAAGACAACTTACCAGCGCCCAACTCTTTTTTTTGTCCAGAGCGAATATAAACACGAGGAGAATAAAAATCTCACCAGCTCATTCTTTGCATCTTGTGATCCCGACGAGATCTTGTCCCTTCGCAGCCACGTACTGTATAAAGTATAAATGATCAAATTGATAGTGTTGTCATCCATAGAACCTGGCAATGAACTTGTAATGCTGCAAAAGTTGAGGTTTAAGAAGTCTTATAAATGTCATAGTTCAGTTCAAAAAACATTCAAATGCCATCAGTAAAGCTATACCGATGCTTACTGAGAAATCGTAATTGAATAAATGCAAGAGTTTGATGCTACTATGCAAGATCTCCACAGAGACAATCAGGTGGCACATCCTCCAACAGAAAAGCTGCATAATAAAACTTTTGAGAACCAGGCAAAAACCTCTTTCTACCATCAGATCAGAGGAATCGTTCGGCGGCAATGGCTCGAAAACTTATAGTCCCTAGAGGCGATGTTTGTGCCTACACTGGTCCAATACTCGCTCAGATTACAGAAAGTGACACAAATAGTTAGTTTCAGTTACGGTGAAGTACCAGCAGTGGGATTTGTCTGTGCTACTTCCAGAAAACAAGCACAAACAAAGCCAATCAGCCCCACAATGAACTCGGAAGCCAACCTTTTGGTGTCGCTGGAGGAATACTGAAAAGACCCCATTCAATCAACAATGACACGCCGCAAGGGGCAAGAGCAGAGGAGGATTTTCCCTTCAGAAAGACTTCGAGATGCATTCAAAAGTTTGGTCTTAACTTTGAAATGTATTTCTGTGTCTCTGATTGTACAAGGGCAGTGGGCCTTTTTGGTTGGTTAATCGGTTGGTAAGGCATCTTTGTCAACCATTTTTTTTTTGACAAAGTAATTATTTTTTTAGGTTTTTGAGGATTTAAGTGGACCATAGCAAACGGATCATCAAATCTGCAATCTGAGAGTTAAACAGCAAATTCAATCCAAAAGGTGGGCATTTGAGAAAAGAGTTGCAAAATTTCAGGAATTTTCAGGGTTTTATGGGCATTAATGGGAATTTATTAAACATCTCAAAGAATTACACCAGAACCAAATTAAATAGTGACCCTACAGAGGAGGACAGAAGTCACTGAGACCTGACAAGGTTCAAACAAACTGCAAAAATGTCACATGTTGTATATGTTTGTGTAGTTTCACAAATTGTATTAATTGTATGAGTGTTTGCGGGGTCATAATATCATGTAAATGTGGTTTCAGACGTGGCTCTAAAAGTTCAGCAAAAAAATCTGCCAAAATATGTTTAAGTATTTTTTACCATTTTCCAAGAATTTTCCAAGATCTTTCCGGACATTTACAGCCCATTTCATCAACACAACCTATTCAGACTTAATCCACTACTTTTTTAACAAACCTTGGTAACACTTTACATTAACTACACTTATTCATGCCTTCGTAAATCATGAACAAAGACTTAATTCATAGTGAACAAATAGTGTATTAAGAATAATCATAAACCAAACCCTAACCTTAATTAAGTACTTAATAAGCACGAATCAAGCTTAATAAACCATTTGTTCATTATGAATTAAGGCTTTGTCCATGCTTTGTTGAGCCAAATTAAGGTTCAACAATCAAACACTCACATCATTCATTCCGAAGAAGGACAAGCACCCTGTATCTCAATAATCACAATTTGGATCTGAAGCAACTGTATAATCTCATTTCCAAATTGCCCGTTTGAAGCCCATCTTTGGCGTACTCAGAATTGCCAATCCCTTCTATGAAATAAAGCCATTTCAATCAGCCAAGCAGTCGCGCATGCAAAAAATCAATTGCAATCGACACCAACGCTCCAGTCTCTCCAAATTGGCAGGAAAAGAGGGTAAAAAGGAGGAGAAGGCGTGACGAAAACGAGCACGCAAGCGGCGGTGGTCGGCAATGAAAAGGCCTTTTGAAAGTGGACATGACATTAAAGTGGGTTTTTTTGGAGCGCAAAAGGAAGTGCAGGGAAGAGGTGAGGAGGCCGGGCCGAAAGCCAGAGACCGGTCCACATGCAGCCAAGAGTCCGGCCATCAGCTCGTCCACAGAGGAGACGGAGGTAGAACAGCCAGGGCAGGAAAACATAACGGCACGAACACGAGCTGGAGGACAGAGAGTGCCAGACTATAGCAGCAGGACCAAGAGCGCAGGACTATAGCAGCAGGACCAAGAGCGCAGGACTATAGCAGCAGGACCAAGAGCGCAGGACTATAGCAGCAGGACCAAGAGCGCAGGACTATAGCAGCAGGACCAAGAGCGCAGGACCATAGCAGTAGGACCAAGAGCGCAGGACTATAGCAGCAGGACCAAGAGCGCAGGACCAAGAGCGCAGGACTATAGCAGCAGGACCAAGAGCGCAGGACCATAGCAGCAGGACCAAGAGCGCAGGACCATAGCAGCAGGACCAAGAGCGCAGGACTATAGCAGCAGGACCAAGAGCGCAGGACTATAGCAGCAGGACCAAGAGCGCAGGACTATAGCAGCAGGACCAAGAGCGCAGGACTATAGCAGCAGGACCAAGAGCGCAGGACTATAGCAGCAGGACCAAGAGCGCAGGACCATAGCAGCAGGACCAAGAGCGCAGGACTATAGCAGCAGGACCAAGAGCGCAGGACTATAGCAGCAGGACCAAGAGCGCAGGACCATAGCAGCAGGACCAAGAGCGCAGGACTATAGCAGCAGGACCAAGAGCGCAGGACTATAGCAGCAGGACCAAGAGCGCAGGACCATAGCAGCAGGACCAAGAGCGCAGGACTATAGCAGCAGGACCAAGAGCGCAGGACCATAGCAGCAGGACCAAGAGCGCAGGACTATAGCAGCAGGACCAAGAGCGCAGGACTATAGCAGCAGGACCAAGAGCGCAGGACCATAGCAGCAGGACCAAGAGCGCAGGACTATAGCAGCAGGACCAAGAGCGCAGGACCATAGCAGCAGGACCAAGAGCGCAGGACTATAGCAGCAGGACCAAGAGCGCAGGACTATAGCAGCAGGACCAAGAGCGCAGGACTATAGCAGCAGGACCAAGAGCGCAGGACTATAGCAGCAGGACCAAGAGCGCAGGACTATAGCAGCAGGACCAAGAGCGCAGGACTATAGCAGCAGGAGAGTCCATTTACATTCCTGTAGTGGCCGATATTCATCAAAATAAGCATGACAATGACTTTTTGCATTATCCCGATGATGAAATTTAGATGATTTTACGGCAATGCATTAGAAATGTGCTAAAATGTGCCTGTAAATGTCGTGGGTGGGGTTCAAATTCTGCACAAAATGTAACTGAAAACAGAAAATGCAGAAATATCCCATTATACTTTATTTGAAAGAGTAAAAATGCAGGTGAGTTGTATTTTTTATTTCTATTGGGTTGGTATTAGTATGCTTTTGTAATAGCTAATGCAAGGGCAGAACTGGTTAATAGACTAATTGTAACTACAAATTAATCAAATTAGTCATATTTTTGATCATTGTAATCATTATCTCGACTAAAAAGACTCTAAAACACATATGAAAAGACATTTGTATAACAAAGACATCATATTTTTGAATCAAAATCTAAAAAAGGAATAACAAACCATTTGTGATTATTATCAATAATACACTTTATTCCTAAATAATTTCCATCTAGAAGCCTCCAGTCTGCATATTTCAACTTTTATTTAGTAGATAATGTATTTTAAGTCTAAATGTACAATAAAAAGAATTGTTTGACACATCAACTAATTGAAAACACAAATCAATGACTAGTCGACGACTAAAATAATCTTTACTAGTTGCAGCTCTAGTTAACAGCTGTTGTTTTTTTATTATTGTTGTTGTGAAAAGAAAACACTTTTATTTTTAGAATCTTTCTCCAAAAAACACAATATCATTACATTTCCAATATAAATCTGACCTCTACTTTCAGTTCCAATTAATACTTTTGGAAATGAATGAGGCTTCAAAAGGCGTCATCAATTCTGTTGCAGTACACAAGTAGGAAGCGGGAGTAGCAGTATTATAGAACACATTTAGTGCAGTACAAGTGGTGGCATCAGCGGTAGGGCCTTTTTTTACACACTAAAAACTTGCACTTCTCAATTCTCCGTTTAGTTTAACCCACAGGGAAAGTCCAAATTGAAAGAAATTAAACACATTACTTGACCGACAGGTTCTAGACCGAGCTAATATTCCTTTCGAGCGTAGTTATCCATCACGCGTTTGGGGCGCGGCTTGTAGGTCGGCGCTCAGACACGTGCGCTGGACGGCGGGGCAGGTAATAAGACAGCTAACAGCGGTGGAGAGCGCCTGCTGTACCCGCTGTGATGTGAACAGACAGAGAGAGTGATGACCGCGAGAGCCGACGAGCCGCTGAGAAGACACGTCCACACCGGTCACTGTCACCGCCACAATCCAGTCGATAGTGCTGCTGCTAATGTGGGATGCCCGGGTCTGACCGGTGTGCGTGTGTGCGCGTGTGCGCGTGTGTGTGTGTGTGTGTGTGTGTGAGAGAGGAAGAGAGCTGTGAAGATTGCGACGGTTCATCCTGTTATAGCTATAAGCCGATTTAAATGTGTAAAAAGAGACGCTGCACTGTCGGCCAGGCGTTTTGAGGAATTTCAAGCATTATTTTTCATTTTTCATTACAATTTCTTTTCTTTTCCTTAAGGCAAGACACTGCAGGGGAATAGGAATACATCTTATATTTAAAAAAGCTTGAATTTCTCATGTAGTTTGTATACATAAAGCTTTTCATCACGCGATGCTTTCATGTATAAATAGGGTATTTTATGTGTAAAATGTTTTTTGTAGGGGGGGTGGGGACATATAAAACTGGGGGGGATGAGAGCTAGGCTAAAACATTTTGTCACATTAGATGAAAAAAAATGTACAGAGCAAGACAAATTTTGGATGTGTTAATTTTATATTGGAGTAAATGAGATCTTACTGAAAACTGGTGTGAAAAAGCTGCTTTTTTATGTGCGTCAAATCTTAAACAAATCAAACTTGGAATTCGATATGACCAAATCTTTCTTAATGATTCGTCAAATCTAAGGTTAGGTACAATATTGTAAAGTTTGGTGTGTGTAGGTGCAACTTTAAGGGCTGATCTTTACGTCTGCATTGCATTGTGAGAAAACGATCCTTGAATTTACAATGTTCAAAAGTTATTTGTATTACTAAAGCAAAAGAGAATATATTTTTGGATAAGTACAGGCACATTTCAAACTATACTTCACACGTTTTCTTAGATGGTACATGAGTGTTTATCTGCTTTACACGTCGCTGCTACTTCCGATTGCCTCGTCTGGACCCTGGAGTACATGATGGATGCCTCGCCGGTCTCCTAAACGTGTTATAAAATCAAAGCCGCCGTTTTCACCTACACGACAGACATTTTGTTCCTCCTTTGACACCGGCCTCCCCAGATTGATGCATTTTTTCCCCTCTAAAAGAAAACAGGAAAACATTGCGTTTCCGACAGATCGCGGGGAAAAGCGACACAGCGAAATGACAGAGACGGCGGCGTCCTCGGTGGCCACAGCTCCGGAGCCTGCAGGGCGTCTGAGCGCTTTATCATCTGCACATTGTATTTTCTGTCTGCTGGGGCCGATGCGAGCAGATCACAAACACTCGCATGCAAGAACGCTTTTCTGTGGCACGACGAGCAGAGGAACGATAAAAGCGTCAGAACAGACGTCATGCACGATCCCTAAATACGCTTCTGGCCATGGATGCAACAGTGAAAAGGGTCTAGCACAGGAATGTCTGAAAAGGAAGGTTTGTAGGGCTGTAATCGACTGAAGAAATGATTGGTCGATTACTGTATTTTCCGGAGTATAAGTCGCACCAGCCAAAAATGCATAATAGAGAAGAAAAACACATATATAAGTCGCAAAAAAACACGCTGGGGGTGCACGGTGGCAAAGGCGGTTAGCGTTCTTGCCCCCCAAGAAGGAGATCATGGGTTTGATTCCCGGACCAGACCAATATCACATGATCTCTCTGGGTGGAGTCTACATGGGTTCTCTCCGGGTTCTCCGGCTTCCTCCCACCGTCCAAAAACATGCATGTGTTAGGCAAAATTGACAAATCTAAATTGGTCCTAGTGAATGAATGTGAGAGTGAATAGTGTCTGTAATGTCTATGTGTTGGCCCTGCGATGAGTTGGCCACTGTCCAGGGTGTACCCCGCCTAAGGCCCGAAGTCACTGGGATAGGCTCCAGTCACCCGCGAACCCGAAAGGGAACAAGCGGTAGAAAATGGATGGATGTTCACCAAAGCATCAATATAACCTCAAAATCACTAAATCCGTTGAATTCTTCCTCCTCAGTGTCATGGCCCACAACTTTCCGCCATCCAAACTGCATCAATTAGTCTCCAAATGTATATTTATCATGATATTTATTATGACACGCTAGTAAACAGATATATAATTTTGTTTTTTGTTTTTTATTTACTTCTGTCTACTTTGTGTTGTAACATTGGAATTTCCCCATTGTGGGGAAAATAAAGGCTCATCTTATCTTATCTTATTGAATGGCATTGAAAACAACTTTCTGCTATCCAAACTGCATCAATTAGTCAACAAATGTACTTGTTTCGTTCTTGTTTTTTATGGCTTTAGTGATGATCTAAATCTAAATAAAGGAAATGTGTGGTTCAGAAGGAAAAGCAGCAAAGGAAAAGACTCTGGTTTAAATGCGACAGCGACAGCAGGGTCATCACAGTGTAACCCGCTGTCTGTGAAACGGTCCACTGCAGAAATGAGCCGAATACGAAAGCGCCAGGAGGAAACGGTTCACGAAGCCAGCGCAAAACGCCACATTAAACTATGTGGAAATAATACGGGCAACACCACCGGACTGAAATCGACATTGCAGGGGCCAGTGGAATGGACCTGTCCATGTGGGTCTGTTGCTCTGTGTGTGTCTGTGTCACCCACTCACAAACTCACTGACCTGCCCTGGACAGACTCCAAATCTAGGAGGATCAAAGTAGACTTTCAATTGAAATTACAGTTAAGCAGTCCCGGTTTGTGTTGTATCTGATCCGGCAGGTTATATAATGCTAAAAGACAGAAATATCACTCGAGCATCTGTGCGGTTATCCACGGGGTTCAGCTTCCTCTTGTAAGCAACATTTTGAGGATTTAATATTTAAAAAGAAACTTTAAATTACAATAAATTTAGTTTTAAACTGCTTTTCTGATTTGTCATCATTCTGAAACCCATGGATGTATGTAGTGGTCATGTACCGTAGACTTCAGCCGCGTTTAATGCTGTTAAACTAAAGGGGAAAAACCAAACTAAAGACATTTGCCGATACCGATATCAATAATGTTACAACCTAAATAAAAATCCCACAAATGGATGTTAAGTTGTAAGAAAGTTTACACATCAACATTTCATTTTTGTACAAAATGTAGCATAAAATGTTTTTATTTGGAATATACTATCATTTGTTGTACATTTTGTGGTATTTCCAATCAATGCCAGTCATTTTAGCTGCTTTTGTTTCCTTCAGGGTTTGCCACCACACAACAGATGCCTCCTGGGTAATTGCGCGTCGTTTGTTTATTTTTTAAGTCGGATTCGCATCTAAAAGCGAGCTTTCTGTTTATCCTGAGACTAGAACAATCACAGAGATGTTTGGACTGCGCAGACGGGTAAGAAATACTTATATTTTCACCGCTACTTCTGCGGACGGAAATAAGAACACAATTATACAATCAGATTAAAAAGGGTTTTAAAAGCCTTAATTTCAAAAGCATCATCAATATCTATTAATTTATTGTTCAAGATTTTCTGGCACGAAGGCTTAACTTGGCAGGACGGCTAGAACTGAAGCTGGGAGGTATTCCAAAAACCGTTGAGGGTCGAGAGGCGAACGCGCAACGCAATGTGCAACGCATTAAACCGCTACACCACCAGCTAACACGCCCTTTCAGAACGTAATCGTGACTTTAAAATGCTGGATCTTTTCATCTTTTGGACTAACGCTGGCAATTACTAATGCTAAAACTCTACTGCTTTTACTTCAATTTAATACAAATATCCCAAAATAAATGTTGTGCAACAATAAGACGCTGTGCATGTAACACGGGTCAATCGTCCCACAGAGAAACGGACTGAGCTGCAAAGCACAACAAAAGGTGAGCGAAAAGCGTCTCGCCCGTCACACCTCCCCCGCAGCGACTGTGAAAGAGCGCGAAACGGCATCACGCAATTAACACAAAGGCCGTCACGTTCTTAAATAATGCATTAGCGCTAAGTGCATAACAGCATAGCTCATCTCTTCATTAGCCATCAATAAAGCATCAATGAGAGGTTCATCCTAAACATGTCATTAAGTATGTCTTTTTACTAGCACATTAATAATACATGAAGTGCATCGGCGTTAGCGGCAGTACCCGAGGTCGAGGTCGCCGCGACGACGGAGAGAAATTAAAGCCTGAGGTCGCGCTGATGATGCAGTGGGTCAAACACCAGCAGCGCACAAGCAAATCGATGTACACTTCCTTCACGGTCAATACATGTGGGCCCGAATTAGATGCAGACACAGATAACTGAGCCCGCAGTGACGGGACCGGTTTGGGCAGTAGGCGAGGGGCGGTGGGCGAGGGGCGGTGGGCGAGGGACAGTAGGCAGTGGACGAGGGGCGGTGGACGAGGGGCACTGGGCGAGGGGCGGTAGGCAGTGGGCGAGGGGCAGTGGGCGAGGGGCGTTGGGTAGTAGGCAGTGGGCGAGGGGCGGTGGGCGAGGGGCGGTAGGCAGTGGGCGGTGAGCGAGGGGCGGTAGGCAGTGGGCAGGGAGTGAGGGGCGGAGGGCGAGGGGCGGTGGTCGATGGGCGAGGGGCAGTAGGCAGTGGGTGAGGGGCGGTAGGCAGTGGGCGAGGGGCAGTGGGCGAGGGGCAGTGGGCGAGGGGCACAGTGAGCGAGGGGCAGTGGGCAGTGGGCAGTGGGCAAGGGGCGGTGGGCGAGGGGCAGTGGGCAAGGGGCGGTGGGCGAGGGGCAGTAGGCAGTGGGCGAGGGGCAGTGGGCGAGGGGCAGTGGGCGAGGGGCAGTGGGCGAGGGGCGGTGGGCGAGGGGCGGTGGGCAGTGGGCGGTGAGCGAGGGGCGGTAGGCAGTGGGCAGGGAGCGAGGGGCGGTGGGCAAGGGGCGGTAGGCAGTGGTGGAGGGGCGGTGGCCGAGGGGCGGTAGGCAGTGGGCGGTGGGCGAGGGGCAGTGGGCGAGGGGCGGTGGACGAGGGGCAGTAGGCAGTGGGGGAGGGGCGGTGGCCGAGGGGCGGTAGGCAGTGGGCGGTGGGCGAGAGGCAGTGGGCGAGGGGCGGTGGACGAGGGGCAGTAGGCAGTGGGCGAGGGGCGGTAGGCAGTGGGCGAGGGGCAGTGGGCGAGGGGCAGTAGGCAGTGGGCGAGGGGCGGTGGGCGAGGGGCGGTGGGCGGTCCTTCTAGGGGAAGAACAGGGGGAAAACAGGGGAAGAACAGGAGAGAATGCAAACTGCACACAGAACACCTCCATGTCTCCCAAGTCAAAGCTTGGTTCCTCTACGATACTGACCAAAAAGGTCTGGTAAGTACTGATGCCACTTTGTTTTTTGGAGGCAAACATGTTTAAAAGAGTCATAAAAAGCTTGAAAAGTGTTTTCGCAAGATACGGGCACAGAAAAAAGAACCATTCGGGTCTTGATATCAAAAAGCAGTTTGTTTGTTTTTCTTAAACGGTAACCAGCCCCACCCAGGAGTCAAACCCAGGACCTTGTTGCTATGAGTCCAACGCGCTAACCACTGCGCCACCATTCTCTGACCGGACACAAATATCTCTGGCGCCACTTGTCTTTTCTTTGTGCTGAAACCCGGTCTCCTGACGCATAAACAGCTCCCCTCAGCTGTCACTCACTCTGATTGTCATTGGCAGACGCTCTTCGTTTATAAAAATGGCGCGTCAGTCATTTCTGCACCGGCCCACACAGCAACACAGCAACAAACAAACACACAGGAACACACACAAACACACAGGAACACACGCAAACACACACAAACACACAGGAACACACGCAAACACACAGAAACACAAAAACACACACAAACATAGGAACACGCAAACACACACACACACACAAGCACACAGGAACACACAAACACACAGGAACACACAAACACACACAAACTCACGCAAAAACAGCAACACGCAAACACACAGGAACACACAATCACAGCAACACACAAACACAGCACACACGCAAACACACAGCACAAACACACAGGAACACGCAATCACAGCAACACACAAACACACAGCAACACACACGCAAGCACAGCAACACGCAAACACACAGCAACACACAAACAGGCAAACACACAGCAACACACAAACAGGCAAACACACAGCAACACACAAACAGGCAAACACACAGCAACACGCAAAACACAGCAACACGCAAACACAGCACACGAACACACTGCTCTGGACTCCGGTGCATTCATACATTCGGACATATTGCATTAACCTCACTCACTTACGGATGACGGCCGTATCATGAAAGCTACATTTGAACAGACGAGCGAGGATACACGGTTTAGAGGAAGTCTCACGAGGATGATTATTATTATTATCGCTGTCAGCAGATCCGCAAATGACACCGTGATACATTTACCCACTTGATTTAACATCAGTTCGCCGTAAACTAATTTGCCATCACTTGAATTTTAATCACGTTCACAATCGACCTTTTCGTCTTCAAAATACAGTATTTGAGCTTCCTTTTCCAAACATTTTTGTTCAAATGTTATAATAATAGCCCGATTGTTCTTCGACACGCCCGTTTGGTATTGTCGTTCCCTAAAATTAGTTAAAATTCCACATCGTCGGGGGTAACGCAAACAAATTAGCTTTAAAAACACACACAGACATCAGAGCCACGCGGGACAAGCGCTTCAATGTTCATCGCCTGTGCAGAGCGGTCAGCGACGAGGAGCCCACCCGGCGGCTGGACGCACGTGTCCGTCTACGAGGCAGAGACAGCGCCGCTCTCTGTGGGCTCGTTCGGTCCGTCCCAAACGCCCTCCGTCCACCCCAGCAGCGCGATACTGACAGTGAACCGCCGCAGTGGGTGACGGGAATCCTCTCTGGCAGCTCCTCTGGGCCCGTCTGTCCAGGCAATACGACCGGACGGTGCACGGGGACGGGTGCTCTGAGCCACCGTGTTGTAATATAAATCTTATCTTATCCATGCAATCGCTGTATTCTGTTCAGCTCCTCTAGGGACAAACTTCTACTCTGTTCACAACTCCTTCATCTCATGGCATTGGGTTCAAAGCGAACAGGAGAATTGACTGGAATTCTAGTAATAAAAGGGTTTGTTGTTGTTTTTTTTTGCTGAAAGAGTGGAACGAAGTTGATTTTGAACATGAGGTCGCAAGCGCTCTACCGGGTCAGGGTAAGGCAAACGGGCAAGTCAAAATACGACGGAAGTCACAGCGGTCCGGACAAAATTGTCTCGCGAACCGGATCCAGACCGGGGTGCGGACTTTGAGTAACCCTGCAATAGGAGAACTACTTTGAAAGAAAAAATAAGAATCTATGTACCGTATTTTTCGGACTATAAGTCGCACTGGAGTATAAGTCGCACCAGCCAAAAAATGCATATTAGAGAAGAAAAAAACACATATAAGTCGCACTGGAGTATGAAATGCGGTTGCAAGTGTGAAAATAACAAATAATATCACATATAAGTCGCTCCGGAGTATAAGTATAAAAGTATAAATATAAGTCGCACCCCGGCCAAAACTATGAAAAAAAAATAATCTCAGCTTTCAGTCATTTTTGGGGTTTTAATCACATTCCACTCACGCTTTACTAACCATGTCCACCAGAAACAATGAAAATGCAAAGTTCATATTCATAAACAAGACACACAGGCCGCAGAGAGTAATTATTCATATCAAGTCAAAGTGACAGGGCCAAGCCATTAAGACAGCCGTATGCACGCAGTATTCTGGTCTGAACTGGGAATCACTGGAGCGTCTCAGAGTGGAACAGCATCACTGCCCTTCAGCGAGTGGATCTGGGATGGCACTGGAGTGGAAACACAGGACCCCCACACAGGACCCCCAGCCAGCTGCCTGTCCACACATGGATAACACGGAACATGGATATGGACTGACTATTACAGCAGAGAAGCACTGGTTAAAGGAGACGTGTTGTGCTCTTTTCAGGTACTTGGTATTGAACTGTAACATATGTAGATCAGCACTTTACATGTGGTTGATTGTAAACAGTAATACTTATTTAAAAAGGCTTGGTAATAGAAACAAATCCATCGACTTCCATGTTCAAAACTGTAGAGTGTATAAGCCCTGTCTCTTCATAGTGACATTTCACTTTAATATGCAGTGAATTTGTATCTTTTTCGTTGTGAGAAGTGGCTTGAGTGACATTTTAGAACATTACATGTAACATTGGAGTCTTTACTTTTCAAATGATCACAACTAAGTACAGGGATGTGGGCGGGTATAGGGGGTAGGTGAAAGCAGGATTTATCCGAGCACTCGAGCCTCAGTTGCAGGACAGTACAGGATTATTCAAACATGCAGGAATCAATCAAAATAGAACTAATGATAATGAAAATATTGTAACAATATTAAAAGCTCATTTAAGCAGATTTTGCATATATTTCTCCTATAAGTTCAGAGGGGACAGTCCCAGAGTCAGGACTAAATATAGACCGGCCTCCTGCTGGTGCCCAGAGTCAGGACTAAACATAGACCGGCCTCCTGCTGGTGCCAGAGTCAGGACTAAACATAGACCGGCCTCCTGCTGGTGCCCAGAGTCAGGACTAAACATAGACCGGCCTCCTGCTGGTGCCCAGAGTCAGGACTAAACATAGACCGGCCTCCTGCTGGTGCCCAGAGTCAGGACTAAACATAGACCGGCCTCCTGCTGGTGCCAGAGTCAGGACTAAATATAGACCGGCCTCCTGCTGGTGCCCAGAGTCAGGACTAAACATGAATTGGCCTCCTGCTGGTGCCCAGAGTCAGGACTAAACATAGACTGGCCTCCTGCAGGTGCCCAGAGTCAGGACTAAACATGGACCGGCCTCCTGCTGGTGCCAGAGTCAGGACTAAATATAGACCGGCCTCCTGCTGGTGCCAGAGTCAGGACTAAACATGGACCGGCCTCCTGCTGGTGCCAGAGTCAGGACTAAACATAGATCGGCCTCCTGCTGGTGCCCAGAGTCAGGACTAAACATGAATTGGCCTCCTGCTGGTGCCAGAGTCAGGACTAAACATAGATCGGCCTCCTGCAGGTGCCCAGAGTCAGGACTTAACATGGACCGGCCTCCTGCTGGTGCCAGAGTCAGGACTAAACATGGACCGGCCTCCTGCTGGTGCCAGAGTCAGGACTAAACATGGACCGGCCTCCTGCTGGTGCCAGAGTCAGGACTAAACATGGACCGGCCTCCTGCTGGTGCCCAGAGTCAGGACTAAACTAAATCAGCATATTTCAACAATAACCAGTCTTCATCGTTGGGCCTAACCCTAAACACCATATCTGAACACAACCAGTAAAACCAGTAAAATCTTTCTGGATCAGATCTGATACTCGATCAAAATATTCAAAAAACATGTATGGTCCTTTTTCCACTGCCAAAAGGGATGACCTCAGATATACACATCATTACCACAGCGAGATCTTTTGCCTCTGCCAATGCCAACGCTCTCAGAGTTATTTTTCCGCGCAGCATTTTCTTTGGTCCTATTTATAGCTGTGCAAATGTCTCAGGTTCATCCCAATCATGAACAATCAGAAAGTCAAATACATTCAGCATTCAACTTCAAAACACGGGAGAGTGAGATGACACAACTCTGCGTATCCGGTTGTCGTCTCTAAACAGGCGTAGCAATGTTTGTGTAATTTGGCTGTTAAAATTGCAGGCTCCGTGATAAATAGAGCACGCTTTAATTGAATAACACAATCAAAGCTGGCGCGGTGGCATTTTTCCAAGTCTCTGCAACAAATTCCACCTTGTGTCGGTGAATCACGGCTGAATAACGCCCGCCTCTGTCATATGTCACATGTCAATGCAGATTTATTTAACCCTTGCGAACAGCCTGGTCACGTGTGTTAACTCTAAATTATTTTTCCGCGTCCACTCAATTCATCGGGGAGCGTCCTACAGGCTCGGTCCGTGTTGAATGATGGCTGTGGACGGCGCGTGCATGAAGGGGAGGGGAAAGGGGGCGGTGTCTCAGATGGAGAGGACGGCAGCGGGCGATGAAGCAATTACAAGCCGGTGGTGGTATAGGCTAAAACCACACCCCATCCCCCCTTAAGCCCGTTGTCGCCTATAGCCACAGCATTAGCGGAATCATGCCCATAACGCCGGAATGGGCTTCAAGCTGTCGCCAAAACAACCTGCTAATTCCCCCCGCCGCCCCGCGCGGAGCAGCAGGGGGCGGCGAGGGGTGCCCCCGGTGCCAGGGATGGGGTTCACGACACCTCGAAAATGAGAGTCCGACCTCGACACGCGCCGGCGAACCGCCCAGTCCTGCCTCCCGCACACCCCATCAACCACGCTGACATCCCCCCAGGGAGAGCGAGCCCTGTCAGCCGCGAGAGAGCAATACGGCCCCCAGGCCCGGGGACGGCCCACTGCAGCGGCGCCGCGCTCCGAGGGGGACACGGCGTCTGCTCCCAATCGACTCGGACAGTTTCTGTGACACTTGACTGCCGGCAAAATGTACTTCCTGTTTTTCCTGGTAACACACAATAGATAAATAGATTTTTAGAACGGATTTGATCAACATCAGAACTTTGTGTTTAAGAAATTATTATATAGCTTTGACAATTACGTTCAATTGCCTCAAAAACATTCCTTTGTGGCATCTACAACTGTGTCACGTATTGAACTCTTCTCGAAGCGATAGCATCATGACACTCTTCAGCATTCAAACGTGCTAGATTCAATATTCAACAGCAACCAATATAGACTTGCACAAATGAATAAAAAGCATAACACGGGGGGATGGGGCTGTCGCGGATTTGCCCCAGAGAACACAAACTAGCTTGTTAAAAAAGAAGTTAATTATGATGAGCAATGACACGCTTGATTGGTCAAATCAAAGGGGCCTTAATGAAGGGAAAGACCACTCTCTCTCTCTCTCTTTCTCTCACGCTCTTTCCCTCCGTCTCGTCTGTCTACAGTTTCATCCGCCCCGATATGACACAACGCCGCCTCGAGTGCCTGACTCAAAGCTTATCCAATGACATTTGTGACAGATTCAATTTGAGCGTCACAGAAGTATCTCGGGAGTATAAGCCTTGTCATCTCGGTTCCGATATCGCAACTTGGCACCGTACGTCTTCCCCGCGAAAGGTCTCGAAAGGCAGTAACGCAGCCGTCGTTTTGTCCGCGCCTCCGAGAACCTACCCCCAGCCTCCCGAGTACATTGAGAAATCAGATATTAGCATGATCTCATCAATCTTCCAGCCTTCTCGCTCGGCGTTCAAATCCAGTAATGACTCCACCGTCGGCGTCTGAACGTTAACTCGGCGAGGAGTCCATTCATATTTCATCGGCGGTGGCGCCCCTCGTTCTGCCGGGGCTCGTTTCGCTAGCGGAGGCGAACCGCACATCAAACGCTACCAGCTACCTTCCAATTAGGCGGCGATCACGTTTGGCCAGAGATCAAAACGTTCCCGCGAGGATCCAAGGGAGTTTGGAGAGTGTTAGTTAACCCAGCTCCAGTGGCATTAGGACAGTCAAACGTTCACCGAGATTGGTAAAGCTAACTGCTCAAACGCTACTTTAATGTCGACATTTTGGCTCTTCTCATCGAGGTTCACGACAGTAACCTTACCTGCCTCGTTGAGATTCGCAGTGTATTTTGGACACGAATAGCTCAATTTGTCCAGATTTTGCACCGGCACAAAGCTTCATAGCTGGTGACTTCCTTTAATTTGATTTAAAATGCTTCAGTTAATTTGTTTATTTGTCGTTACATACACAACTACATTTAGAAGATCAGATCGGGAGTTAGTCATGAGTAGTATTAGATAAAAAGTAATTAACTGATCAATTATTGCAATACTTCTAAACTAATTTGTTTTCTGAACTAAACACTCAAAAGCATGCAATGTGCAGAGAAAATAAGTTTTATGACTCAGATGAAGCAAAATGCGTTAGCAATAGCATCAGCATTAGCGGCAGGTCTCTGTTGGTAGGTGACCGGGGTACAGGGAGGAGGGGGTACAGTGTAAAGTCAAGAGAATAAAAGTCTAGAGAATAAAGTCTAGAGAATAAAGTGTAAAGAATAAAGTCTGAGAGAGTTCAGTGTCGGGGCAATCGCAATCAAAAGGGAGTTGCGTGGGAAGGCGGTCGCGCGGGTGGCAAGAGCCATCATCGCCGCTAGCGCGGCTTTAATTGCTGGTAGTGAAAAAGGCTTCCCTTTAGCTTCATCCTAACAAACAGCGAATTGATTAAATCGAAAGAATAACAATTAATCGATTACCAAAACAATCGTCCAGTATGGCCGACCACCTGACCAATGTTCACGGCGGTTTCCCTTTGCGGACATAGAAAGAACACGCAAACTCCACACAGTGTGATCTGCAAATCGACTTTTATTGCTCTAACGGATGTATCTACGTATGAACCAATCCCAAACCTTTTGCGTTTATCATTTCTGTAAGTCTCACTCGGACTGCAGACGAGAATACGCCGTGATGTGACTCCGAAGAGCGCCGAGATAAGATATGACGGCCGCACACAACACGAGTCTTCTTCATAAAACACTCAATTGTGCCAAAGAGACAAGTTCAAATAGACATTATGTGATCCCGGCGCAACAGCTCGGATACTTTTTGAAAAGGCAAAATTGCTTCTCCCGGCTCGCGTAATAAGAAAAGAAGAGGGTATTTTCAGCCGCTTTCAAGAGATCAATGGTCATTTAAAGATCATTACCTGCTAGAGGTTATTCTGCCGCCGGGGTAAACATTAGGCCCACAACACAAACTCCTGCATAATCCACCTGCAGCGAGCGTAATTGCAAAACAATAACCGAGATGGTGAGACAGCAGAGAGAGTGAGATTGAGAATCGTGAACGAAAAGAAAAAAATAGCACGGGTTGAATTATGTGACGTCCGATAGTCGGTGCGGAATTGATCTGATTTAACTGGATCACTGGACATTTATAGATGACAATTCAATACGCAGCTTAATGATCACCCAATAAAGCACGCAAGGTATCCGCCAAAAAACACAAGCAAGACCCAATGTGGAGGATTTGAACAGAAGAGACATACTGTATTTTCCGGACAATAAGTCGCACCTTTTTTAATAGTTTGGCCGGGGTGAGACTTATACTCCAGAGCGACTTATATGTGATATTATTCGTTATTTTCACACTGGCAACCGCATTTCACATGTTAATTATTTTCACACTGACAACCACAAGAGGGCGCTCTAGGCTCTAAGCGACGCAGAAGAAGAATCTGCACTTCCTCTACCTCTGGAGTTTGTGGAGTTGTTTAGAAGTGACACAGAAGAAGAATTCAATGGATTTAGTGATTTGGGGTAAAACTGATGCTTTGGTAAACTTGTTAGCATGTTCTTTATGCTATAGTTTTCTGAATAACTGTTAATATGTCATGTTAACATACCAGACACTTACCACTGTTTGTTGTCAGTGTGTCATGTAGCTGAAGGTGTTATGTTTTTTTATTCTCTATTATGCATTTTTTGCCTGGTGCGACCTATACTCCGGTGTGACTTATAGTACAGAAAATGCGGTAATAAATCAATGTGTGATAGAACTGTACAATAGAAGGCCCGTTACATGACTTATTGGTGGATGTATTAAAAGATTCTCATATTTACTTGGCCTATAGTGGCAGGTGAGCCTGGGAGATCAAAATGAAATGGTGATCCGATCCCCGTGGCGACGTGCCAAGACAAATTTGATAAAGTCTGTGTTTTATAGAGCCGTATTTCATCAGCTCCTCTTCGCCGCACGTACGACTGAAGTTAAATATAAACTTAAAGTGCCTCTGACAGGTTTGAAGACCCATTGAACTAAAAGAGATTTATGTATGTAACATTTTGTTAATCATTATAAAAATGTTATCCCAGAATAGCAATTTTTTTAGGTTTATAATGTCACTTCCTGTTTGTAGTTGATGACATCACACTAGGAAATTGCCCAGCAAACACTGGGCAAAAACCTATCTAATGTCACAATTGTTTTTATTTGACAAATGAAAATATATGAGCGACTAATTTTGTTGAATTAATGTTTAGAGTGTCAAAAATGTTGTAGTTTCTTTTGTGTAAATTCTGCATAAACTTTGACCATTCCTGCTGTGATGTCACTTCCTGTCATTTTCTACAGATTTTTCAACGTTTTCTCCACAAATACCTGCTCGATTGGTGTAAAACTATAATTTATATGTACAACAAGTACAAATACACCAAATAAAGTCAAAATTAGAAAAGTGTAAAAACCTGTCATACACACTTTAAAAAGACTTCAAACTTCACAATTACTGCAGATGATCAAATGAACATGTTACAAAGTAAGACTGATTTTATATACTTATAATAGGCAACTATAACAATCTTATTACGGTGTGTTTTTTAAATGTATAGCTTTTATGTATGTAATGGCAATTTTTAAAGAGGAGTAAGACTAGCATGCGATTGGTCCCCAAACTTGTTATTTGTCACAGAGAAAACCATGACATATCGTTTGTAGCTTATCGTCCACAGCAAATGGAGGAACACGTGATCTCCTGATGGTACAGTCTGACAACATAAGAGCTGAATAATCACAAATGACTCATTATAACGTGCTATTGTCATTGTAATGTGTGTTATTTCGCCCAAGCTCAAGTGGTATATACCTTGAATACGTTTAGAAAAGGGTTCATCATGGGTTTTACAGAATTATAAATGGTCTTCAACAGGAGGAAGTGTCCAAAAATGTTATTGTGACTGGAGATGAACCAAGGTAAATTTGGTAAAAGCAGATAAATAATGAATCGTGCTGCAGGATTGTAACTGTTTAGTAAATTTGGTTTTATTCAACATATATTTTTATTCAATAACAAATACTTTTATTGGTAATATATGGCTGGATATGGAGCACAGCAGAAAGGAGAACGCACTGAATAAGCTGTAGTTTTGAGAGTTTATTCTTCTTTTTGCAAATAAATGTGCAGTTTACTTTAACACTTTTTAATTATCTTGCCTTGCGCTTTGGCCCAGAGATTTTCAAAAAAGCCAGGACAACCTCGCCCACTAAATGTCTCCTACAATATGCTAAGTGCTCGTTGTCGCTTGTTGAAACGTTGCTTAAGTTATGCCTGAGCAGCGTCCGTGCGCACACATGTGTCATAATGTAACCTACATTTCACAACAGGAAAACAGCTTAGTTCCTTCCTCAACAAATCAGGCCATAAATGAGCGTACTTCTGCTGCTAGAGCATGTTAACGAGAGAAATCACAACCAATCGCAATGAAAAACAGGCTTTTTAGCAGCTCTGGGTCAAAAGCTGGTGTCAACGTTTTTCAAATAAATGTGTATTTTTTTTATATATTTTTTCTATCCAGTGAATACAGACGGTCAAGAAATGGGATTAAGGAGAATTCAATAAACATAAGGAGGCTTATCGAAATTGGTGACGCTCAAGTGCTCTGGGGTGAACAGTCCAGCGCAAGGATTAAGCATATTATAACGTAAGTGCTTAGCGATCGGGGTCGTGATTCAAAGTGCACGAAGAGGGAAAGAAAAAAGGCAGAGGAACGAGTCTATTAGACGCAAGAATTTTCCAAAGTGAATAAGAAGCAGTGCACGAGCCGGGTCGCGACGGAGGCGGGTTTTTTGAGTTCAATGCGGTCGAGTGAGGCCAGTCGGCGCGGAGCAAAGTGGCGTTTTTGGACGCTGTAAGCAACAATTACCCGACAGAAGCGAGCGAGGTTTGTTGTTACAGCTGAGGATGATCGGATATGGAAAAGAGCAGGCTCAGTGGACAATTTTTTATATATTTTTTAACAATAAGCAACTGGAAATGTGCATCGGAGTAAAAAAGTAGTCTAAAAAAGGTATAGAAGTTAAAGAAATTGTGTTTTTGTCAATTGGACGAGTGAAGATGTTTTACTACTCATCCAAGTAGCTTCTTCAATTCGTGTGACTAGATAGATGTTATTTATTTATTCATCTTTTTATTTTTTTATTTTTAATGTTTGTTTGTTTTTTAAAGCCTTGATAACGCTGTAAAACAAAAAAATACCATATTTTCCAGACTATAAGTCGCACCTTTTTTCATAGTTTTGGCCGGGGTACGACTTAGGAGCGACTTATATGTGATATTATTTGTTATTTTCACACTTGCAA
Source organism: Eucyclogobius newberryi (assembly GCF_026437365.1). Lineage (NCBI taxonomy): Eukaryota > Metazoa > Chordata > Actinopteri > Gobiiformes > Gobiidae > Eucyclogobius > Eucyclogobius newberryi. Next base: position 25,805,546 of record NW_027315834.1, read on the forward strand.
CCGCATTTCATACTACAGTGCGACTTATATATGTTCTATTCTTCTCTATTAAGCTTTTTTTTTTTTGCTGGTGCGACTTATACTCTAGTGCGACTTATACTCCGGAAAATACGCAATTCCAAATGCAAAAATTGTTGCTTGCCGTTACGAGTAGACGAGGGAGACAGTTAAAAAAGAAAACGTATAACGTCGTAATTGTCGCTTTGTCAAAACTAGAACATTGAGTAAAAATGACCTGAAAAATCCGGCGTTTTCTCCAAAAACAAAACGTATAAAGTGACATTTCTGCACCTCAGCGGTCAACGTCGAGGTCCATTTACGTTTTTTAACACATTCCCACATCGATGCACTGTTAAAACTGCCTGCACATGGTTATCGACACTCTAAAAACACAGACAGGCCATCGATATGTGTTGATTTTGATGAACATTGCCCACTCTCAGGACCACCGGAGCGAGCGTGGCGCGCACAGAGACGCTGAGCAGACCCCAACGTCCTCCGGGGGGATATGATGATGAGACATTTAAACGCCTCCTCTCGACTCCGGTGTCTCAATGAGCTCTTTTCACCGCTTTAAGACTGACACAAGCGCACATTTCTACCACAACAGGAGTGCGTCTGTGCGTTTGTGCGTCTTTGGGACGCGTCTCTTGTGTTTATGTGGCTGGTTGTGTTTGTCTCACTGTGATGCCTGTGGTGGTCTCTCCAGTCTGGAACAATGTAACAATGCACAGTATATCACACACATTTTACAGGACCCCCGAATGCCTCTTTCTGCATCTCTCTCTCCATCTCTCGAGGTTGTCAAGCTTTTTTTTTTTTTTCATTCTTCATAATGAAATATGTGTTGTGTGGGGGGGATGATAATTGCAGACGGGGCTTAATGATCTCCCAGCGTTTTTCTAATTCGCAAAAAAAAAAAAAAACGCTAAAAAACACTCAAAACGTGCACGAAGACTAATCAAATACGTCGACAGAGCATGAAATTAAATTAAATTAAATATTTTAAAAAACATTGCGAGAAACCTACTATCCCATCACGGACTGCTCGGAACAGAGATGCTACTACGGGAGGGGGGAAAATAATAAATAAATTAATAATAAATAAATAAATAAATAGACGCACACTGGCACGTTTTACGCGCAATTTAAAAAAATAAATAAAAGCACCGCACAAATCATCCACAATGCACAATGATGATGTTCTGCAGCGGCGTGAAGCGGGACAGACGGGAGCAGCCGTAACCGTCAGAAGAAGAGGAGAATGAACTTACCGACGCCGTATTTGTCGTGTTCCGTAGGTATCCACATGTTTACGCGTTTACGTGCTCGCGCGGAGAAGCGGCGGAAAGAAAGCGGAGGTCCGTACGTGTCCGCGGAGTCATGCTACTGGCGAGCTCCCGTTCTCCGGTGTGTGGCAGCGGGCATTGTTCGGGGGGTCGGGACGGGGAGAGAAAGCAGCGCCGCGACCGCCGCTACCGCCTCTTCTTCTGCCGCTGCTGCTGCTGCTGCTGCTGCTGCTGCCGGAGGAGCGGAGCGCGGAGCGGCGAGAGCGACGCGTGCTGCGTTCACGGGCGGTGGGAAACGCGACCGTCGTAAAGGTCAAACGCAAAATCGTCTCTCTTTTATTTTATTTTTTTTTCAAACGGTGTTCTACAATTAGAAAACCTGTCTCAAAATCCTACGACAAGCGTATGACAGGTTTTTAAGATTTACTTTTTATTCATTTATTTTTTTACTTTAAGATAAGATATTCATTTATTGTCCACACATGGGGAAATTTCATTGCTGCGACGTAGGTAGATACAGAGGAAAAGGACAGATAACTTATAGGAAGTTTAAAAAACACTCTTATAAACAAAACTCTTATAAACAAAAACTCTACAAAACCTGTCATTTCTTTATTTGGTGTATTTAGAATAAGATATTCCTTTATTGTCCCACATGGGGAAATTTCATAATTGAATCACAATCAGAAAAAAAAGTGCATTGCCATTGCCAATGAACATAATTCACAAACATAGGAACTTGGTTTGGTGATAGCTGTTGTACACATGAATTATGTTTTACACCAATCGAGCAGGTATTTGAAGAGAAAACTTGAACTGAAAAAGCTGTAGAAAATGGCAGGAAGTGACATCACACTAGGTACACTCATTCCAGACAACGTTTACACAAAATAAACTTCTTTTTGATAAAGTCGCTCCCATACATTTTAATTTGTCCAATTAAAAAAATGGTGCCGTTAGATGAGTTTTGGCCCAGTGTTTGCTGGGTAATTTCCTAGTGTCATGTCAATTACAAACAGGAAGTGAAATCATAAACCTAAAAATTTTGCTATTCTGGGATAAAAATTTGCATAACTTTTGGTTAAATTTTAAATATATAAAACTTCGTCAAACCTGTCATAGGCACTTAAACCTATCCGTACCCTGGTTGTGAAAAAAATTAACTAAACTGTCAAAAATAAACATTTCCTAGCATAGCCATTTAAGGCAAAGTGGTTGTGGCACAACCAGGTCATTTAGCCACAAAATTACACGTAGATACATTTAACATACACTTTAAGAGCAATATTTTATTGTTTCTAATAAAGCTCAGGGTGGAACGTCACTTACCGTAGAAATCTGCCATGTTTGTTGTTTGTGTGCTAAACGTGCATTGAGCTACATTTGCCAAAACAATGTTAAAAAAAAAAAAAAAAAAGTTATCTAAAAAGCCATGCAATAACCTGATAAATGTAATTACCAGTAGTGGCTCAGCCATTTATCAATATACAGTGTTCGAATACTTTTTGATGAATGCTAATTTGAGCAATAAGCTATTGATTTTACATTAGGCTAACTGACAATGCTATGATTAGTGCTGTCACAATCCTAAACTCTATGTGGTTTATCTAATTTATCTAGGTGTATCTTATGTGGGACATTTTTTAGCCCTATTTTACCAGTATACTCTAACATTACACGGCTATAACTACTAATTCTGTACTTTTACGCGCTCGTTTCTGACCCATCAATGCATAGGAGTGGAACACCATCATCACAACAAACCATATGGGATGTTTAGCTTAAGTGAAGGCCATTTACTCACACTGATTTGCATGAAAAGGCTGCAGCTGTTCCTGAACGCAGCACCATTGACATCTCGTAGAGGGGGCGGGGAAATCAACAAAGCATGCTGGGTAACGTAGTTTGTGCAGAAATTCAGTGTGGCTGTAGATTATTGTCATTATGTAGACTAGAAACAAGCATAAAATATATATTGTTTATCTATCTATCATACAACTGAATGATCATGATGAGAGCATCTCTAAGGGTTTGATTAGAGGGAACATATACTGCAAAATTAACTTTAATAAGCTCAATCAGAATCAGCAACAATGTTTCCTCACCATGAGTTTAATTAGTTTTTTTCCACTCCATTTCCCCCCCTGAAGTATGCCCTATTTATTGTGTTCACAGTAGGAACTCTTGAGTTGTGTTTTGATTGATTCCTGCATGTTTGAGTAATCCTTTATAGTCCCTATCCACACACCCCTGGACTTAGTCGTGATTATATGGAAAGAATCGGACTCCGAGTGATACACGTGAGGTTGTAAAATGTCACATAGTCACTTAAAAAAAACATGTTTGCTATGGCCGTTTACAGGAAGTCAATGGCCCCGTTTCTATTATTTAGCCCTTTTAGGTCAATATGGAGTTTCACAATGAACAAAATGTAAACCGGTGTTCTACTTATATTATAGTTCAATATTAGATACATGAAAAACATACAATATGAAGTGAGCTGACAGCAGTGTCCTTGGCTTATTGCAAAACATGATCTTGTACTACAAAGACTTTCCTCAACAGTGGTCTGAGCGGGGAGTGGATGAAAAATACATGGGGCCCAGTGAAGACCAGAGGAAAGACCAGAGGAGAGACCAGATGAGAGACTAGATGAGAGACCAGATGAGAGACCAGATGAGAGACCAGAGGAGAGACCAGATGAGAGACTAGATGAGAGACCAGATGAGAGACCAGATGAGAGACCAGAGGAGAGACCAGAGGAGAGACCAGATGAGAGACTAGATGAGAGACCAGATGAGAGACCAGATGAGAGACCAGATGAGAGACCAGAGGAGAGACCAGATGAGAGACTAGATGAGAGACCAGATGAGAGACCAGATGAGAGACCAGAGGAGAGACCAGAGGAGAGACCAGATGAGAGACTAGATGAGAGACCAGATGAGAGACCAGATGAGAAACCAGAAGAGAGACTAAATGAGAGACCAGATGAGAGACCAGATGGGGTGACTAGATAAGAGACTAGAGGAGAGACTAGATGAGATACCAGAGGAGAGACCAGTGAAGACCAGATGAGAGACCAGATGAGAGACCAGATGAGAGACCAGATGAGAGACTAGATGAGAGACTAGATGAGAGACCAGATGAGAGACCAGTAAAGACCAGTGAAGACCAGATGAGAGACCAGATGAAAGACCAGATGAGAGACCAGATGAGAGACTAGATGAGAGACTAGATGAGAGACCAGTAAAGACCAGTGAAGACCAGATGAGAGACCAGATGAAAGACCAGATGAGAGACCAGATGAGAGACTAGATGAGAGACCAGTAAAGACCAGTAAAGACCAGATGAGAGACTAGATGAGAGACCAGAGGAGAGACTAGTGAAGACCAGATGAGAGACCAGGTGAAAGACCAGATGAGAGACCAGATGAGAGACCAGATGAAAGACCAGATGAGAGACCAGATGAGAGACCAGATGAAAGACCAGATGAGAGACCAGATGAGAGACCAGATGAGAGACCAGATGAGAGACCAGATGAAAGACCAGATGAGAGACCAGAAGAGAGACCAGATGAGAGACCAGTAAAGACCAATAAAGACCAGTAAAGACCAGATGAGAGACTAGATGAGAAACCAGATGAGAGACCAGATGAGAGACCAGTAAAGACCAGATGAGATAACAGTGAAGACCAGATGAGAGAACAGTGAAGACCAGATGAGAGACCAGTGAAGACCAGATGAGAGACCAGTGAAGACTAGATGAGAAACCAATGAAGCTCAGATGAGAAACCAGATGAGAAACCAGATGAGAGACCAGATGAGAAACCAGTAAAGACCAGTAAAGACCAGATGAGAGACTAGATGAGAGACCAGATGCGAGATCAGATGAGAGACCAGATGAGAGACCAGTAAAGACCAGATGAGAGACCAGTGAAGACCAGATGAGAGACCATTGAGAGATCAGATGAGTGACCAGTGAAGACAAGTGAAGACCAGTAAAGACCAGTGAAGACCAGATGAGAGACCATTGAGAGACCAGTGAAGACCAGTAAAGTCCAGTGAAGACCAGATGAGAGACCAGATGAGAGACCAGTTGCAGCTCTGCTTCTATCTTCTCCGTGTTAGCGTGACTCTGCTGCTGTTGCTGTGGGCGAGTCTCCTCAAATGTCACACATTTTTTTATGAGCCGTCATCACTATTTAATACATCCACATACAATTTCTAAATAGTGCCGCGGCGACTAGAGAAAAAGGCAAATTATTGAAGCGTTTAAATGTCACTTCCAGGCCACAGATGGATTATCAAACATGTCACTCCCTCTCTCTGCCTCATCAGACCGGTGTATTCTACCTGAGTACAAAGCCTTTCCGTAAAGGCTTATTCTATCAAGGTCTTTTCCTCTGTGGCAAAAACATTATCGCTTTGAAGTGTCAAATGCGCCCTTTTTTTCTCCCTCCTCTCTTTGCGTGACGTTTAACCACACACCTTTGTAGTTTATATAGTGAATTATGAAAGGACATCCCCTGAAAAGTAACGCTAGTGCAGGGTTGTCTTGCCTTTTTTATCCAGGCCATGTTTCCCCCATGCAAATACAATACAAAACATACATATTAGGGCGGCTCTAAATGTAACGCTGGTTTAGATTGTACAGTATTTTGATATTTGTGATCAGAGGTTGTTGGGGGTTGGGGGTGCATTGTAAGCTATAGAGGAATGTTCTCTACGTATGAATAAATCATTAGGCGGGGCACAAAGTGAAAGGAAAAACCCCATGGATCGGTCCCATCAAGGAGGAGGAAATGGTGTTTGTCTCGATAAAGAAACAGTGGCTTCCGAAATAGTACAGATAAATTTGGTGTAATCTAATCTTGTAAACGTCTATATTTTCCATGAATTGTGAGTCATAAAACAGAACATTTGAGGAAAACCCCATAGTTCCCACTTCTCTATTTTCTTATTCAATGGAATCACAGTCAAAAAGATTCAAATAGGATTCACACTTTCAGTTTGCCCGCCAGGACCACTCACTTTGACAGTACTTTTCAAAGACGTACGTAATCAAACACGATTACGGACGCCCGTGATTTACAGGTGGATTAACTGAGCAGTAAAGCACATGGTCCAACAACAACAAACGAAACAAATACCTGGTAAGTTCGGATGCAGCAATAACCGAATAATGTACCGTATTTTCCGGACTTTAAGTCGCACCTTTTTTCATAGTTTGGCCGGGGTGCGACTTATACTCCAGAGCGACTTGTATGTGATAAATTCTAAGCAACGCAAAAGAAGAATCAGCACTTCCTCTACCTCTGGAGTTTGTGGAGTTGTTTAGAAGTGACACAGAGGAAGAAGAATTCAATGGATTTAGTGATTTGGGGTAAAACTGATGCTTTGGTAAACTTGTTAGCATGTTCTTTATGCTATAGTTATCTGAATAACTGTTAATATGTTACGTTAACATACCAGCCACTTACCACAGTTCTGTCTGTGCCTCATGTAGCTGAAGGTGTTAGCGTTAGCATACGTACACCTATTCACCATGTTCTCTAATCTGTTTTAAATTGCATTTCAAGATGAAATGTCTGTTCTTGGTCTTGGATTTGATCGAATAAATTTCCCCCAAAAAGGCGACTTATACTCCAGTGGGACTTATATATGTTTTTTCTTCTCTATTATGCATTTTTTGGCTGGTGCTCCGGAAAATACGGTAATCACCTCGCTGTGTGAAGGAGAGATTTCGCAGGTCTTTCCTTCCTGCTGCTGTCAGAGTTTATAACAAACACTGTTAGTCCTGAACACTCGCAATACTGTCATATTCATGTGCAATTACTGTGCAATTCATGTGCAATTACTGTCGTGACACATATTCATGTGCAATTACTGTCGTGATCACATGCAATGGTATTTATTTATTTTATCTTTATTATTTTTCCCCTCCATCCCTTGTTGGGAAATGGGAGGTTTTGTCTAGAGGAGTTTTTTGTTCATAAGAGTTCTTCTATTGAGAGTGTTTTTTAAACTTCCTATAAGTGATCTGTTCTTTTCCTCTGTATCTACCTGCGTTGCAACAATGAAATTTCCCCATGTGTGGACAATAAAGGATTATCTTATCTTATCTTATCTTATAGTAAAAACTCTCACTACAGTAGTATTGTGAGCTGTCACAATATATGAACTACAAACTCAAATCCTCCTGCATTTGAACAGAGAGTGGGCGGGGCAAACTCTTCATATCAAACTACACAAGACTAAACCCAGCCAGGACTAACTCAGGACTTAACCAGTATTATAACCAACCATCTCTGGACTAGGTCAGAGGTCAAATCAGACTGGACTACGTCAGGGTTTACAACAAAAACTGCTCCAAAAAGTAGAACCACTGCTTTTTACACTTTTTTTCTTTCTTTTGATTACTTCATAGGCTACCTCTAAACTGAAATGCACCCTGCAACTTGACAACATTCTTCCTCTACATTCCGTATATTAAAAGTGTCGTTGTAAAGTATAGTTTGGCCCATCTGTCTCTAGATATTAATAGCAAATGTTATGTCGCAATGTTGTGTCTTCCTGTGTCTTGTCACCAGGACTAATATAGAGTGATGGAGCGCCTGCCGAGCGACTGCTAAGTGAGCGCCGAGTGAGTGCAGAGTGGCAGAGGTCACGCATACGTTTGACGGTCAGGCTTATACTCCTTTCATCTCTTCTGCCACTTTCGCGTATCGTCACTCGCAGAGACGTTTCCCGTGTGTTTCGTCAGCGCGACGGCGAGCGCCTCCTGAATATGAAGAAGCCGCGGCGGAGATGGTCGTCGTCACGGAGGCCCCCGCGGCTCCAGATGGGTCGCCAAGATTACCCGGCGCTTCCTGCATCTCGAACCGCACAGAAGCGTTTCATCTTCTGCCCCGTTACCACGAATAAGCCAAACAGCTGCGGCGCATCAATCAAACTGTCCCGGGTCAAAAGAGAGACGGAGTGAAGAGGTTTGTAGCATTTTTTCATGTACTTTTCATTCACTTTTTTTCAACCTTGTAATGGTTTTCCGGGAAATATGACTTGGAGGTGGAGTATTCGGTTCTCTGCGTTTGCTGATAACACTATAAATGTCTCAAACTCTTTTTCAAACAGCAAATCGGACATATTTATTTACCCTGAGTATCATATATGCATGTTTTTAAAGTGTTGATAACAGCTTTGATAACAGCAGCTTTTTGGCAGCACTTTTCGCTCTTAGATAATTCAATTCCCACAGACCAACATTCAGACATATTCAGAATATACAGAGAAAATTAACTTTAAATGGATTAATTTGCCTTACATTAAATCAGATTAAAATAAAGAAATTCCAAATAAAAATCAGTGATGGCAAAAAAAAAAGGTCAACTAATAAAGCATTAAAAAAAGGGATAAGAAAATAGATCCATTACAATACAGATTTAGACTTTACTTTCGTCACATTAACCACATCCAAATTTGGACTAAACCAGAAATTAAACCTGGACTAGATCAGAACCAAACCTGGACTAAACCAAGTCCTTATAAGGGCGAAAATGGACTCAATTTAGAACCAAGATAACGACAATGTGAACACGCCCTGAATTGACTAAATTGGCGTGGAATTTCATCACCAAATATAGACTGAAAGTAATATTATGATTAAAACTGATTGTCAAAATGTTTTACAAATAAAATTACATCAGCTCGTTTGGCAAAGCGGTCCAGCTCATCTAGTGACCATTTGCTTGTGGAGAGTACCGTATTTTCCGGACTATAAGTCGCACCTTTTTTCATAGTTTTGGCCGGGGTGCGATTTATACTCCAGAGCGACTTATGTGATATTATTCGTATTTTCACACTGGCAACCACAAGAGGGCGCTCTAGGCTCTAAGCGACGCAGAAGAAGAATCTGCACTTCCTCTACCTCTGGAGTTTGTGGAGTTGTTTAGAAGTGACACAGAGGAAGAAGAATTCAGTGGATTTAGTGATTTGGGGTAAAATGATGCTTTGGTAAACTTGTTAGCATGTTCTTTATGCTATAGTTATCTGAATAACTGTTAATATGTTACGTTAACATACCAGACACTTACCACAGTTCTGTCTGTGCCTCATGTAGCTGAAGGTGTTAGCGTTAGCATACGTACACCTATTCACCATGTTCTCTCATCTGTTATTATTTTAAATTGCATTTCAAGATGAAATGTCTGTTCTTGGTCTTGGATTTTATCAAATCAATTTCCCCCAAAAATGCGACTTATACTTCTCCTTTATTATGCATTTTTTGGCTGGTGCGACTTATACTCCGGTGCGACTTACAGTCCGAAAAATATGGTAACATCACAGACTTTGCGTCCCGATCCGTTTGATGGAATCAGATGGATGAACGGCATACGCCTCGTGCAGCTCTCACAGCGGGCGGCGTCCTCGCGTTCGACGCCGCTCTAAATATAGACGCACGGTTTATGAGGAATACAATGAAGCTGTGATTTCACACCGCTGCGATATACAATATATACACTGTGGCACGTTTTAGTTTACAATGGCGTCAATTCCGAGGGTTGAAACAGAACTAAACAGGAAGTGTAAATATAAGGCTAAATCTGGACTAAGAGCTACACCGCTACTATTCGTATCGTCTAATAATCTAAGAAATATGTAATCCAGGTCTAATGTTGGAATGGGAATGTCAATCGATGATAAGAACAAAAAAATCGTAAGGCGGCTATAATGAGTAATTTCAGTTCAATTTATGCCAATATTATAACTTTTTTCTTCAGAAAGTTTGATTTCATAAAGCTACTGAGGAACGGTTAAACTTGTGAAATAACTCGGTCATAAACTTGGAATAAAAAAATCAAACCAAAAACAAACAGGACAAATGCATGAATACACTAGGATTAAATCAGGGCTATAGTAGTAATAAAACTAATCCAGACTAAAGCAGGAAGTCAAAATCAAACTTGTACCAATCAAGGACAATCCCAGTACTAAACCAAGATAAACTCGGGACTTAACCAGGATAAACTCAGGATTAAACCAGGATAAACTCGGGACTAAACCAGGATAAACTCGGGACTTAACCAGGATAAACTCAGGATTAAACCAGGATAAACTCGGGACTAAACCAGGATAAACTCGGGGCTTAACCAGGATAAACTCAGGATTAAACTCAGGATAAACTCAGGACTAAACCAGAATAAACTCAGGACTAAACCAGGATAAACTCAGGTCTAAACCAGGATAAACTCAAGATTAAACCAGAATAAATTTGGGACTAAACCAGGATAAACTCAGGATAAACTCAGGATTAAACCAGGATAAACTCAGGATTAAATTCAGGATAAACTCAGGACTAAACCAGGATAAACTCAGGATAAACTCAGGACTAAACCAGGATAACCTCAGGACTAAACCAGGATAAACTCAGGATAAACTCAGGACTAAACCAGGATAAACTCAGGACTAAACCAGGATAAACTCAGGATAAACTCAGGACTAAACCAGGATAAACTCAGGACTAAACCAGGATAAACTCAGGATAAACTCAGGACTAAACCAGGATAAACTCAGGACTAAACCAGGATAAACTCAGGACTAAACCAGGATAAACTCAGGATAAAGTCAGGACTAAACACGGCAGTGATAAAACAGGACTAAACCAGCTTCTGTAGCATAAATATTGACTTCCAGTAATTCAGACTAAACCAGAACTAAGTCAAGATCAAACCAGAGCTAAGCAAGTAATAAACCAAGACTTAACCAACTCTTAACCATCAACTTTAATGAAATATGGGCTAAGCCTGCAGCGTAGCACTGTAACTGCGAAAGACAAACTCAATTGTACCATGTATTCTGCTACTTCAACTATTAGAATGAAAACGTATTAATACCTCTATAATGAATACTCCTACAGGGACGGAGGTCTTAATTGCTTTGCCTTTTTTCTCAAAGGTTTTGGCGCAGTAGCTTTCCGTAGAGAAGGATAATCCACTCGCTTACTCCGCGTCATGTAATTCCTTTAAGGATATAATCTGCCCATAAAAGCCTATTCACAACCGACCGACCATGTGAATTGATGCACAATGGTACACAGTCATACAGTGTATTAGAAGCAGAGTTTTGAATGGGGATTAGGCTGTTTTAAAATGTTCAAATGCAAGATTCATGACACTTCACTGGAGGGGGAAATATCTGGCATAAAAAAGTGAATATAATATTATTTTTCCCAACTACTTTGTTTGATATTATTATTGACCTGTGCTAAATATTTATAATAATTTTGTGTTCTAAAAAGGATATGAATCAACCAATCATTACTATTGCGTTACAAGTGAGGGAAGGATGGAACGAGTATGAACTGTTGTGGTGAAGAAGGAGCTGAGACGAAAGGCAAAGCTCTCGATTTACCGGTCAGTCTACGTTCTGACCTCACCTATGGTCATGAGCTTTGGGTAATGACCGAAAAGACAAGATCGCGGATACAAGCGGTCAAAATGAGTTTCCTCCGCCGGGTGGCTGGGCGCTCCCTTAGAGACAGGGTGAGGAGTTCAGCCACACGGGGGGAGCTCGGAGTAGAGTCGCTACTCCTCCACGTCGAGCGGTGGAGGAGCAGCGGCTACTGCTACTCCGGGCATCTGTTCTGGAAGTGTCTGGGGTGAGGGAAGTTTGGGAGCCCCTGCTTAGACTGCTGCCCCTGCGACCAGGCGCCGGATAAAGCTGAAGATAATGGATGTAAATTATGTAAATAGTCATTTACTTTATGGAGTTGCCTCTAAATTTGTCCAACCAGAATGTAAAATTATACATTTATCCAAAATTGTCAAACAAGGAACAATTTATAGGCAAGATTTTTTTTTGTAAACTCTTACAGTAAAACCAAACATTGAATCCGTCACGTGCAATTTTATGCACAAAATTCTCATTAGTATTTGTAGTATTTATATGAATACTTAATATTGAATTCACAGCATTTTTCTACACATGGTAAATATCTTTCAATTCTGACACTAATAGTAAATAGAGAACAAGAGAGAACAAAACCAACTCAAATAGGCTCAGTGACTTGTGTATAAAGTCTTTTCTCTTTCCTCTAGACCTTCTCTTTCACTGTGTTGTGGCTGGTTGTAAAAATAGACCACCCTTCTCCATTTTTATCCTCCGCTCACACCGCTGCACGCCGGATGACTTTTCTGGTTTTGATATTCCCGAGCCGCAGACAAAAGCACCGAGACGTGAATTATCGAACAAGAAACGGGCCCTGTCAGTTTTCAGTGTTCGCTCTGGGAATCAAACGGCTGAAAAACTGTGAGAGTCTTGCAAAAAAACACACAAATTCAGTTACTTTTTCAGACTTTTAAAAAACCTGTGAAGCTTCAAAGGCAAACATTTAACATCAACAAGTGGATCTTCCTTCACTAAACTCCGTGTCCAGGGTCGGGCACAGGAACATTGGTGGTTCCTGGGCCGGTGGGAGTTTATACGGCCCTTGCCTTCAATGATTATCCAGCTCAAGATAAGCCTGCTTCAGTGAACAGAAATGGTGGCAGAATTCTAAAATCATCTAGCCAGACTATCAAGCTTTCAGAGTTACCGGTAATAATCGTATAATCTTAAATTAATTCCTGTTATAAATGATGAAAATTTGTAGATTATCGTATTTTCCGCACTATAAGACGCACTGGATTATAAGACCCATTAAGCGAAAACAAAACGTTTACCACACAAAATCGCTTTATTGATTAATTAATTAATCCATATATAAGGCGCACTGGATTATAAAGCGCACTGTCGTTTTTTAGGAAAATTAAAGATTTTTAGGTGCGTCTTATAGTCCAGAAATTACGGTAGATTTCAAAGTAGTTTGTGGTAGTGCTGCACAATTCGGGAAGAATATCGAATTGCAATTTTTCTGACCAGTTTTGCGATTAGATTTGTTTAAACAGATTTGTTTCAGTCTTTTTTGACAAAAAGACGGAAATTGGCCTATGAACTGACAAGCAGAATAACGCAGAATGAAACAGGATATTTTATTGTTTGTGGAGGAAAGATTTGCTCATTACATCCATTAAAATGTCAGTTTTTCTATTCGATTTTGAGTAATTGTGCAGCCATTTTGTCTTTGTCTTGTATCGTGCAATATCAATAATGAATTGAAGAACTCAATATATTGATTGGAGGAACTTCAAAGCCATCACAGCGATAAGGTTCTGGGTTCGACTCCCGGCCCCTCCCCCCATTACCCCAGAACATGCACAATAGGTAAAAGCTCCTGATTGAGCCTGGCACAAGATCTAGAGTCTATAACGCTCCTGACACGTTTCCCCTGTGACACTGAAGGATGCGTCAAATGTAGAGGTCAAACGTTCTTACGGGGACAATAGAGGCTAACCTTAACTTCATCCTTAACCTTATTTATACTGGACAATGTGGGTAAAGTGTCTTTCTTCAGGACACGATGACAGAACTGGCTCTGAGCAGCAATCAATCATCCAACTTCGGACAAAAGTTAAGAAGATACTTGAACCTCAGACATTTTACCGGGACATTTTAGCACGTTACTGATGGATTGTCATAATATTGTCTAAATATTGCCATTGGGATGATGAAAAGATATAAATAAAGTAATGAACGTCGGCCCCGCCCCTTCTCCCGACTCTAAATCAGTGTGACGAACGGTATCTGTGGTTTCAAAACGTGGGACCCTCCGCACAGAGCCCGCTGCGGTGCTTTTCATCCTTCTGCTCCTTTAGGGATCGTCTGAACAGACCCTTTGTCACCCCGAGCCCCCCAGCAGAAGGTATCATGTTCAAAAAGCCTCTCCCACACGTCCAGATGCTTCGGTATGGGCTTAACAAGATCAGACGCGAGTGCGGGTCACTGCGTCCGACTGTCCGGGCTCTTAAACAGCTGATCTGGACAATTAACTATACATTGATAACTTTATAAACTGAATTGTGGAGACACTTGCATGCACTAGACATGCACACTCCAGATGACTAATTTAGGGAACCAATGGCTGATCATCTCTGCTAATACAGTTGGGCCGATACGTAAGGCAGATTTTGATCATTTTAACCAAATTCTATGACTGCAAAGAGAGCTAAGTCACATTTTGTATAATATCCACTTTGCACTAAAGAGTTAAAATAAAGTTAAAGTTCAATACTTTAGTCAGGTGATCAGCCGAATCATCATGGAGATGACAGATAATGCCAATAAGCTAAAAAGTGTAGATATCGGCACAATATTGGCCAATAAATACATTTGTCTATCTCTAATTTAGCACATAACATAGCACAATAGAGCGTGGTAATGAGAGAGAAATGGCTTGGTAAGTAATAGTGCAATTATGGTTAATACATAGTGATTACTCCTATAGAATCAGGACATTCTACACTAGAATTTGATGGAAATATGCTTCATCCGAGGTTCACACCAGTATGAAGACTACTATTACAATTACTGTAATGGAGAAAAATATGTGTGTTACTATTTTTAACTATATCAAATTGAACTGAATGTATGTGGATGTACATTTTCACCCGCACACTGGACGAACACTCTCCATGTCACAGTATTGGTGTGTGGCCACAGCCGGTTTGGAGCTTCTTTGACAATGTTCCTTATGACTAACAGGCTCCCAGTGCCCCCACAGCCCCCGTGTTGTTACTCTCTGTGGGTGAAATATTACTGTATGCAGCCACCTGGACCCCAACACCCACAGCACCTCCAGCAGCGGCATAACTTCAAGCTACACACACACACACACACACACAAACACGCACACACACACACACGCAAACACACACACACGCACGCACGCACACACACACACACACACACAAACACACACACACACACACACAAACACGCACACACACACGCAAACACACACACACGCACGCACACACACACACACACACAAACACACACACACACACACGAGCGCGCGCACACACACTCTCACACACACTCACACACACTCACACACACACACACACACACACATGCACACAATCGCACGCACACACACACACTCACACACACACACACACACGAGCGCGCACACACACACTCTCACACACACTCACACACACACGATCGCACGCACACACACACACACTCACACACACACACACACGAGCGCGCGCACACACACACACAGACACACACACACACACGGTGGACAGATGGTTGTCATAAATGGCTGTATCTGTTAGCCACTTGAAAGAAATGCCAGTGTGCTCCTACAGCCACCTACTCCCTGAGCACTCAGACATGGAGCGAAGTATTTCATGAAATACAATTGAGGGACAAGTGAATGTTGAGTGCTGCTTTTACTACACACTAAATATACTCATTTACAAGACTAAAGTCAGGTAGCCCCCCTTTAAAAGGTAATAAACGTGGTCTTCACCTCACTGTCTTCTAAAGAGTGGTTTGCTTGCCTTCTTTGTTGATACAGCTTTTTGTGCAGTAACAAACAAGGAAACTTAAAACAGCACAAACAAATAGATAAACAGAAGAGGCTATTATCAGGAGTTGTTCCCCGGTGGGCAGAGCTTACTCAGCTCAGAGGAGGATAAATATCTGAGTCCTCAGACTAGATCCACAAATTGAGAATGACTCTTGAATGAGAGTCAAAACGTCTCAGTTCATAAACATCCCCACGGACCAATCAGAGACAATAGAATAAAGTGCAGTTGTGGAGGAGAGGAAGGCAAGACAACAGGAAACAAGACTGTGATGGGCCATGACTCAACCAAACCCTCAGTTTAAACATTAGATGATTCAATTGGCTCAAGGTGTGAAATAAAACCATAACGCACAGTAACTTCTTCATGTTACACAAGCGCTGATGCACCTGAAGGGAGACGGCTGGACTTATATCCGGCTACGAAACATTTGGACACGCCTCCTGGAGGGGGAGTGCATGGGTCAGAGGGCGAGAAAGAGGGGGGTGAATATTAGGCTCCACCTTCTTCTAGAGCAGAAACCCATATGCCACATAATGTTGTTTTAAGTTTAATCATGCGTCTGACTCACATGTGTCAAAACCACAGACTGGCCCCATGCAGACTATCACTGAATACTGTTTGCTCTTTTCATGTTTTTGTTCGGTCCCCCTCCCTCTCTCTATCTATCTATCTCTCTCCCTCCCTCTCTCTATTGCTCCCTCCCTTCCCTCCCTCCCTCTCTCTCTCTCCCTCCCTCTCTCTCTCTCTCTCCCTCTCTCTCTCTCTCCCTCCCTCTCTCTCTCTCTCTCCCTCTCTCTCTCTCTCCCTCCCTCTCTCTCTCTCTCTCCCTCTCTCTCTCTCTCCCTCCCTCTCTCTCTCTCTCCCTCTCTCTCTCTCCCTCTCTCTCCCCCTCCCTCTCTCTCTCTCCCCTCCCTCTCTCTCTCTCTCTCCCTCTCTCTCTCTCTCCCTCCCTCTCTCTCTCTCTCTCTCCCTCTCTCTCTCTCCCTCTCTCCCCCTCCCTCTCTCTCTCTCCCCTCCCTCTCTCCCTCTCTCTCTCTCTCTCTCTCTCTCTCCCCTCTCTCCCTCTCTCTCTCTCCCTCTCTCTCTCTCCCTCTCTCACCCTCCCTCTCTCTCTCTCCCTCCCTCTCTCTCTCTCTCTCTCCCTCTCTCTCTCTCTCCTCCCTCTCTCTCTCTCTCTCCCTCTCTCTCTCTCTCCCCTCCCTCTCTCTCTCTCTCTCCCTCTCTCTCTCTCTCCCTCCCTCTCTCTCTCTCTCCCTCTCTCTCTCTCCCTCTCTCTCCCCCTCCCTCTCTCTCTCTCCCCTCCCTCTCTCTCTCTCTCTCCTCTCTCTCTCTCTCCTCCCTCCCTCTCTCTCTCTCTCCCTCTCTCTCTCTCCCTCTCTCCCCCTCCCTCTCTCTCTCTCCCCTCCCTCTCTCCCTCTCTCTCTCTCCCTCTCTCTCTCTCCCTCTCTCCCCCTCCCTCTCTCTCTCTCCCCTCCCTCTCTCCCTCTCTCTCTCTCTCTCTCTCTCTCTCTCCCTCTCTCTCTCTCTCTCTCTCTCTCTCTCCCCCTCCCTCTCTCTCTCTCCCTCCCTCTCTCTCTCTCTCCCCTCCCTCTCTCTCTCTCTCTCTCTCTCTCTCCCTCCCTCTCTCTCTCCCTCTCTCCCCCCTCCCTCTCTCTCTCTCCCCTCGCTCTCTCTCTCTCTCTCTAGTTTGTGGGCATACGCGCTGTGCTAACTCCAGCCTCTCCTCCTACATCCTTTAATCCGCACAAAAAGGTGGTATACGGAGGCTTCGCCGGCCGTGGAGCTGGTAATTTTGGCTCTTCCCTCAGGTTGTTATTATCTTGGTTATCGACATGGAAACACGCTGACACATTTGTAACTACCGCTTATGATACCTCGGACGCGGTTCCATTTAGTCAGCACTTTCTCTTGCTCTAAGATCTAGTTTATATGCAAGGACATTGTGTATAAAGGACATTTGAATTTCAGTCTCCATCTGCTTACCCCGAGATTGTTATTATTCAGCGTAATGGCAGTAAATATGCGCTGTAGGAGCCGGCGCATGTGTGAAAGTGTGAAGATAGCGTTTATAGATTTTCCTGTCGTTCCCACAGAGGATGATGCATGGCTGCCTTCCCTGATATCTGGGTTTGGGGGCCGTCTCCAATGACAACAATATTAGTCTGCAGATATTGATGTTATTAAAAGGAGACATCTGATAACCGCGCCCGGGTCAAAGCGTGCGGTAATTGAATTTGGCTGGCTGATTGGGATGGAGGAGTTCCGACGTTATATCTGATTAAATGATCAAATGTGATGATATTGTTGTTTGGTGAGAGGAGTGAAGACCTGTCAGCGCTAAGAAGGAAAAGGAACATTTAAAATGTTATATTTATTAATTTGGTGACAAAGTAACAGGACTTCCTGACTAAATCAGGAAGTCAAAATCATACTAAGACCAATCCAGGACGATCCCAGGACTAAACCAGTATAGACTCGGGACTAAACCAGGATAAACTCAGGCCTAAACTCAGGCCTAAACCAGGATAAACTCAGGACTAAACCAGGATAAACGCAGGACTAAACCAGGATAAACACAGGACTAAACCAGGGTAAATTCAGGACTAAACCAGGATAAATTCAGGACTAAGCCAGGATAAATTCAGAATTAAACCAGGATAAACTCAGAACTAAACCAGGATAAACTGCCGTATTCCAGGCTACTGATAGATCCGTTATTTCCCTGAACGTTACGAGTTCCAACCTCTAATTCTAAACCATAAATAAATGTAAAACATAAACAAATGTCTCTAATATGTTTACATTGATTATTTGGCGGTTAACCATTCGGATCCTCGTGTGTGATGGAGGAGTCCCTTGACCATCTCCTAGGTCACAAGTAGCAATTACAAGTTTGCATTGTTTTCAGTCTAAGGTGGGAAAAATCTCACCCTAAACCAGGATTAAGGAGAAACAACCCATTTCAAGATTAAAGTTGGCTCAAACCAGGAGCAAACCAGAACGAGTGCGATAGAACCTCGCATTCATTGACTCTGAGTGATGCTGCAGCAAAACAGGGAGGACAAGGAAAGAGGGGGATCGGGAGAGCAGCTCAGATCCACTGCTTACAGAGAATCTCGTCGGCAAAACCAGAAACAGGAAGTCAGATCCGGACAGATAAGCCAACAGCATTAGAGGCACTGCAGGATATGAAATTGCCTCTTAAAACCCCAGGCAAACTGTCTCCACCGCCCCGCTGTTAAAGCACAATCATAACAGTGTCACATGGTGTCCTCGTGTGGCTTTGGATCAAGCCGTTTTGCTATCAGAATGTTGTTGTTGTTGTTGTTGTTGTTGTTGTTGTTGTTGTTGTTGGCTGCGAAAGTGCGCATGTAGTGGGCACGAAATCGAGCGCGAAGCGCTCGCCCACTTCCAAACACTCACTAACGCACTCCTTCACTCATGCACGCCCCATGCATACTAATTAGTAGTAGGAAAATGGAACATTACCGTTGTAAACGGGCGAAGCCCGTGCAAAAGTGCGCACTAAACGAGCACTTTACATTGATCCCCATTACATCTCCATATAAAGCACTCATTTGCGCTAAGTAGCTCACGAATACGTTTCCCATCTCTTGCATGTTCCGTGCATATAAGCATGTAATGCAAAAATGTAACATTATTACTGTATAGAGAGCCAAAAACACAAAGTGGGCGGAGCCCACTCAAAATTAACGAAAGTACCCGTCAGTGACCAGGGACCCACACCATGAGGTAGGAAAGCGCGAGCGCTTTCCGAAAATGTATAGTTTATGATATTTGAAAAATGGGAAACATTGTTTTCGCATCGGAATATTATTCTTCTTTCTTCTTTCTTTCTTCTCGGGACCAACCCCCCAATTTTTCACCCAGTGAACATTGACGAAAAGTCACAAAAATTTGCACACCTCTAAAAATCGTGCCTCTCTACATTTTGGCTATTTCCCTTTTCACGTTTTCAGCACGAACCCTTTTTTGTTTTCTATGTTACCTTTTGATCTGATTCCTGTTTCTGGGGTTCTTGTGTTCTTTTGTTGAGAGTCTAAAAGCATTCCGAAACGATCAATAATAAAATAGCATCCTTTAACATTCATGACACACTGAACCCAAACAAACGATCAAAAACCTTAACGAAAATGAGAAAATAAAGAATAGACATAATATTTTTTACAAGAGATCCAATTGAACAACATTGAACAAAAACAAACCAAATTTTGTTACACATTTTTTTTTACTATTCATCATACAAGGGCAAACATAAGAGGGGAGTTGCAATACTGATCCAAGCATCGAATAGCTTTTAAATAGTTGTATATTAAAGGTGCATTATGTAACGTTTGTGGTCCGCCACCTGCTTGTTATGTAAGTGAGTGACTTTAGACTGTTATTGATTAAGAAAACACAGAATGGAGAACACACTGTAAAGAGTAAACAGTACAACCTCACGTTCGCTCCTTATTCTCAAATGTAGAACTACAAGGAGCAGAAACCTCTCACATAAAAGTAATCTCGTGTGTGTTTGTACGTGATAATCGTCGTCCATTACAGCTCATATGAAAGAGAGAGGTTTTTCACACTGTGGGAGCAGCAGCAGGCTTTCTGTAGATAATGTCCTTTCAGAGGTGAGTGCCCTCCCCACAGACGCGCGCACACACACACACACACACACACACACACACACACGCATCCTCGACAGGCGTGTCATTCACAGCAGAAAGGCCATTCCTGGAGGAAAGCTGAATTACTGCAGTGTGGTGAAAGCGTGGGGCACAAGAGATGAAGAGATGGCAGAGGATTGTGGCTGACCATGAGGCTGTACGAGCACAGCAGCTCTAGAGTATGAATACATGTACGGGAAAACATAGGTTTTCATCTCTGATTGGTCCTGGCACATGTGCTTCAATCATCAAGTCTTTTCCATTTATTTTTCATTTTGAGGCATTTTAACAAAAAGATAGATTGACCATAACTAGGAACAACTGCTCTTAAGACACGTTACATCAACAATCATATGGCGTTATTTTTTTATTTTTAACTGTTAGCTTATTGTTATTTGACTTATTTCATTGTTATTTTATTTTTTTATTGTTTTACGTTGCACCGATCACCAAGACAAGTTCATATGTTTGTGGATTTAGTTCATTGACAATGGCAATAAACCCTTTCTGATTCTGATTCTGTTGAAACATGTCAAAGGTAATTTCATCATATTGTATATATTGTCTGACTTAGAAAAAAACACATGGAAACAGTTGTTTGAACTGGGGCTTCAGACCGAGCGGCCCATGACCTTCCCAGCGTGACCCCGCAGGGCTGATCCCTGGAGGCGACCGCTCCATCACCGCGGAAACACAGATCAATCTCGGCTGAATCACACAGCTCCATCTTCTGGTTGTAGAAACACATATATTTCACAATTTGCTGATAAAAATCATCCTAATATCAACTTTAACTCAAACACACAAACTATAAAAAATCTAGAACAATCATATCTCGTGCCTCGACCTGTTTATTGCTCATTTGCATATTCCATATCCATATTTCTGTTTATTTATAGGTCAATAAAGCTCCATAAACCACAGTTGGTAAAGTGTTCTTCATGGTTACATTCTCATAACCTTCAGATTAGCTAACTATTAATTTTTAAACATTTATTAATTTAGATATTTGCGAATTGTTAATGTTAATGTGTTTTTAATACCTAATTTAGGCTGGTGCCCCACATCACTTTCAAAATACTAAATAAGCATAACCATTTGAAATCTTGATCCAATTCTTTAATCAATATCCACTATGAATGTCTCCCTCTTTCATAAGTGCGAGGACACGAATAACAATACAGTACTTTGACTAGCAGTAATACTACAGTAACATATTTTTATCATTATCGTGTGTTTTGATTTGTGATTTTCAAAGTGTTTGGTGAGTAGTGAATGTCTGGCAGCATATTAAGACAGACACCTGCAGTTTTTAATTTCACATCTTACATGAAGAGTGTGAACACCTACAGAAGCCCAGGAGGGACATCCTGCTGTCTTTTAAGCAATTTGGAATAAGTTCATAATAATAATAAGTTCATCTACATGGCACAAAATACATCATACATACATCTTCAATGTGACACAGGCCAAGTTACTGATCAGATCTGTGGAGAGAAACCTCCTTCTTTAAACTAGGGCCAGGTAAACGCGCTCACACAATGTATACATGCTGATCGCTGGTCGTGGTTGAACAGCAGACGATAGCACTCTTTACATCTGCTATAGAAACACATTGGGGAATAATGGTGTTTCATGAACACGCAAAAAGTGTAAAATGTGTTGAGATGACACGCTATTTTGGTCTTATTTCCATGAGGCCAGGCTGCACTGCCAGACACTTAGAGCACACGGTTTTATGCAGAAAAACTTTCAAATGCAACATGAAGCAGATGTGTCTCTGTTAAAGGCTTCACTGTGAACGATCTGCTGTGACTTTGTGACTGGAACGCAGCACTTTGCAGCACCTGCTCATGTTTAAGGACTTTAGTGTATTTCCATGTCGGCCTTATTAAAAAGCTAAAACATAAAATACTGGATTATTCCCAAAATAATATTAATACTTATTTATTCAAAGGCTTGTCAAACTGAATGAACGAACACACTGAATATTATGAAGAGCTTAATCAATGAAGACTTGTTAAAGTGTTAATTAACCTCTCGTTCAATGTTAACATATGAAATGTCTATATTTAATATTTAGTGCTCCATTATTAAGAAAATCATCTGTTTAATCCAGTAAAATTAGTATTAGATACTTTTTATTTCATGCATTTGAGAGCAGATATCATACTTTGTGCTTCACTTCATTTTTAATTAGAATTGAAAGTCCTGGCTTTCAGCAAACAAAAATATGGAAATAAAAATGACCTGGAAGTTCTTGATTCTGTCATTTCGTCGACAAAAAATCTGAACAAAATCTGTGTTTTCTTTCACAACATGTACTTCAACACATTTACTAGATTAATTTGTGTGATGCTTTTACTTTGACTTAAAAGCACAGTATGTTACTTTCTGGAAGTGGAAAGCCAGTTGCATAATTCCACGAGAACAGAGAGTTAAAACCAAACTTCAGAACATTTCCCGTGCACATAGATGAGTTTCATGTCATACTGTGGAATATATATATATATATATATATATATATATATATATATATATATATATAAATATATGTGGAAACTCTTAACATCGAACAGCACGTTTCAACATTTCACACAATGCACCTATTCATGCACCTACAGAACAGGATGTGAGCAGACTATACCTACTTCCTGCGAGATGGATGAGGTCATGTGACGCGAGATGAGTGTCGAGCGTTACCCAGAGTGCACCTGGACGGAGAGAGTGGGAAAAAGAGAGGGCCAGATTTCCCATGGTCCTGATTTATCATCCTCAGCTCCTGTTTAAAGGCTCACGGCGCTCACTGCGGCTCAGCCTCAGGAGGAGGTCTCACTCTGCTCCTCACACAATGCACCAGGTGAGATTTGATTTATTTCAGGGGGTGAACATGTGTAAAAAGTGCAGTGGAGTGAACTGTCATCACATGGAAAACTATGGGTCGTACAAAGAGCTTTACATCCATTTTAGTCCTTTTAATCTCCCATGAAATGTATGTTTTACAATTACGAGTTTGTTAGTTTGTTGGTTTAGACTTAGTTTGTATTAAAGAGGATATTCCCGCATCATTAGTTTCCTCAAAGTTATTGATTGATTGATTGATTGATTCATGCATGTTTGAGTAATCCTGTATTGTCCTGCAACTACAGATGTCCAGATTAATTGGTTAATAGAGTATTCAGGTCAGAATATAAATGTAAGAGCTAAACACAGGTCAGAGTGTAATAAAGTATAAACCTGACAGAGTGAAGCTGCTGTGACTGTGTCCACACCAATGTGACTGAACACAAACACAATGCACTCATTTCATTCACTACATGAATAATTTGTCTCTGAAATAAACTTCAACTTTAAAAATAGTGAGCTCATATTGAGTTTGTGCAGCAACAGCCAACAGGTCTGCAATATCAACATTTCACATTAGTAATAAAATCATAATAATATCAATGATATCAGAAGTCCATGTTCCTGTTCCAGCTGCTGCTGAATGAATATGGACTCTTTCACCTGCTGCAGATTTGTCCACATAGAACTATTACTGTGTTGTATATTATATAGGCCATATTGTTCTATCGTTTTATGTTGCACCGAATCACCAAGTTCCTGTTTGTGAATTCTGTTCATTGGCAATAAACCGTTTCAGATTTTTCCATTTCCATTTTAGGGCCTATCCCGTATCCCTTTACTTAGTTGTGATAATTTAAAAAAAATTAAGACCCAAAGTAATACATGTAGGGTTCTTAAATGTCACAGCCACTTTTCAAAACTAAAAACTTGTAAAAATTCACTGCTTGTTTCAGTGAAATGTCACCAGGACATTTTAATTCTGGTTTTGAACAGAAAGTCAATGGACCTGTTTCTATTACCAAGCCATTTTAGATCAATATTGCAGTTTACAATGAACAAAATGTTAACTGACAGTCTATTTATGTTGTAGTTTAATACTAAGTACATGAAAAAAGCATGAATATAAGCAGAAAAATATGCAAAACTATATCTCATTTAAAGAAAAAAACAACAACACATAGAATACATTGAATTTGATGGAAGATTTTGAAAAAGTTTGTCGCAGAATAGAAAAAATAAGTTTTTTTCTAGATTCGTATTGCTTCATAAGTTACTGTAAAATCCTTATTTCTAAGGATGATCCCTTGTTTTAGTCAACTATGAAAAATAGGATCATTTCAAGTGCAACCATCCAATTTAACACCTTTTTCATTCAATTGCAAGTATTTTTTCTCGCAGACACACTATACTTTATAAAAGACACCAGCTGAGATTGTTTCATGCTATTGTCCTCGTCTTATTATTGTCCTTTTAAACACATCTTTACATCTGGAGCCTCATCTTTGTTCAGAAATGACGTTAAGGTCAGTTGTCACAAGTGGCAACATAACCTTTAAAAACACAGTGGCTCTTTATTGTGCAATATTTCAAAGAAGCTCGCCGTTTGATTGCTGCAGTATTTCACTCTCTATTATTCACTCTACAGACACAGAGCACTGAAATAACTGAGCCAGTCGATAATGGTCTGCAGCAAGTACTTATATACAGTAGTACAATGTGTTTAATAGTACCAGCGCCACGATTCAACTAGTAACGGTCATAAATACACAACACATTAAAGCATACTGTTTTACAATGTTCTCACAATGTATATGGTCCAATTCAGTTTGTAAAGTATACGCGTAGTCTTCGAGAACATTATTAAACGAGTATTCTCTCTGTTTTCTCTCTTCAAAAGATGTGAAGAGCCAAACTCAGACAGAAACGTGCAATCAGGTTTGCTCATTTCAATGACGCACGGGAAACAGACAAGCTCACATATGATTTATAACAAAATCAGACTTCTTTCACCATTTGTACCTCTTTATCTTTACTTTTCAGTATTTATTTGCAGTGTTTGTTTTGACCTGGAGACTGTGTGTTTCTCTGTTTGTTTAGTGTCATTCTACATCACACTCAAAATACCCTTGTTGATGAAGTAGTTGCTTTGAAGTTAATTACAGGTTTTTGCATGATAATACTTTGTAATGAACTTGAACCCAGATGCCCACAAACCCTCTCCATTTACAGTTTGGCCTGACAGAAATTCAGTGCTGACAATTTCATTAGTTGCTCTCATTATTATCTGGATTGTTTTTTAAGAAGGGTTGCAAAATATCTTGCAATTAAGATTATTTTGGTAATCGCTTAATCCGTCAATTATTTCTTACAATTAACCCAACAAACAAATCATTAAATACACAACTTTTACAGCTCTGTCTGTGTCATAAACCTCTTTTCTCAGCACACGTCATGCTTTGAAGTGTGTACAGTTCAGAAAAAGATTATTTTATAGAAAATGCAGAATAGAGAAGAAAAAAACATAAATTTCATTTTTTGGGGACATTTATTTGATCAAATCCAAGACATTTAATCTTGAAATGCAGTTTAAAATAATAACAGATGAGAGAACATGGTGAATAGCTGTACGTATGCTAACGCTAACACCTTCAGCTACATGAGGCACAGACAGAACTGTGGTAAGTGTCTGGTATGTTAACGTAACATATTAACAGTTATTCAGATAACTATAGCATAAAGAACATGCTAACAAGTTTACCAAAGCATCAGTATTGCCCCAAATCACTAAATCCATTGAATTCTTCTTCCTCTGTGTCACTTCTAAACAACTCCACAAACTCCAGAGGTAGAGGAAGTGCAGATTCTTCTTCTGCGTCGCTTAGAGCCTAGAGCGCCCTCTTGTGGTCGTCAGTGTGAAAATAAGGAATAATTTCAAATATCATATAAGTCGCTCTGGAGTATAAGACGCACCCCGACCAAAACTACGAAAAAAAAGTGCGACTTATAGACCAGGAAATACAGTAACTTGTTTCAGTTCTAATTGCAAACACTGTAATTATTCATCTAACACAATGTACAAGCAAGAAAAAGTCCTGTGTAAATATGCATTAAACTTGTTAGCTCTGTCGTTAAATCTCTACAAACATGCTCTGAGCGGCATGAGATTCTCGTATCGTTTCAGTTAAAATTTCCATCTCCTCTGGAATGTTCCTGGTCGTGTTTGACATGTGCTCAGGATGGAATCATCACTTCGAAACGTTTAAAATTCAGCCACAAACAGATCTATTTCCCCCCCAAAAATATTGTTCATCAGCCTTTATTTGTAGCGTCTTCTTCACGGTTAACCTGGTTCACCGCATGTTCTCGTTCTCCCGCTCCCCCTCCTCCCCCCCCGGGGACTCGCGGAGTCAGAGAAACTCCCAAACGCATCAGCCATCGAGCTACAACATTGCAAGGTCAGTACGCGCGAACGTGGATGCGCTCGGCCGTGATTCGCCTTCACACTGCGCCTGTAAAATGTGACGGCGAATTAAGGGGAGGCTGCAGATCCCGGTAAAGAACGTGACATCAAGACATGTATCCCAGCATGCACCTCTCACCCCGGGCCTCCTCCGCCGCTTTTGAAGATGTGCCTACATGCCTGTTAGCCGCTCGCGTACGTGTAGCATGCAGCGCACCAAAATATCACGCGTGTATCTTTGATCTCGGCGCCGGATGCATACATTATGGCGGCGCGGCGGTGGTAAAAGCACCTTGAAGGAGGAGAAAGCAACGAAAATTATGAATTCAAAACCAATTCTCCCGAGAGGCGACGTTATTATACATGAGCTGCGCGCGGGGCGGATTCAATTTGTGTTTGTCATTACTCTGTGAAATATGTATATTTTCACTTTAAACAAAATAGTGAGACTTTGATGTCAGTCGTCTTAAAGTAAATCTCTCAGACTAATGCAGAAGCTATTATTTTAATAAGGCGTAAAATTATGATGTAGTCAGAAGGGTGCAAAAAGGTTTTACAGCATAGAGGGAGAAAACATATTTGTTATACATTTGGAAGGTACAAAAGCTGTTTTTATATTTTCTTTGTTCTGGTTTAACCCGCACTTCTTTTCCATAACAACAGACTGTGAAACACGCTTGAACCTTTCATTTAAATACATCCTAAAGGTTTGACAAGTAAAGCAAACTTCAAGAGTAAAGGTGTACTTTTACATTTCTTTGGAGTAACTTTTACTCTTACATTTGATAAAGTTTTGTATTGGTTACATACATTTTTATCATTCTCCTGTACTTCTTATTACCAAGTAAAGGTACATCATTACTCTCTAATTTCTTTTGTTTATTTTACTTACAGTACAGTCATGAAAAAAACAATGTTACATAAATACATTTATTTTTAGTCCAACAATACTGTTTTAGTCCAAATCAATAAGCAAATGATCAGACTTAAGAAACACAGGAGGATCACGCACCAGAGTCTGTCAAGAAAATAAACTCAGAAAAGTACTTGGTCCAGAGTAAGGACGAGTCCCCACTCCCTCCATCATGTCCACACAGAAGCAGCAGGTGAGACGCTGGAGGTCCAGGGCTCTTCTGACAGTGACCTCAGTGACCTCAGTGACCTCAGTGACCTCAGTGACCTCAGTGATCTTCTCCTGGACAATCACAAAGACGCAAAAGCACCTTAATATACACTCATAAATTGATAAGATAAGATAATCCTTTATTGTCGACACATGGGGAAATTTCTGTGTTGCAACGCAGTAGTTACAGGGGAAAGGACAGATAACTTATAGGAAGTTTGAAAAAAAAAACACTCTTAATAGAAGAACTCTTATAAACAAAACAAAAAACTCTTATTAACAAAACTCCTCTCATATCTTAATAGGGAATGGAGGAAAAAAAAAAAAAAAAAAAATATATATATATATATATATATAAAGGTAAAAAGAAAAAGAAAAGAAAATAATAATAAAATAAAGTAAAGTAAAGTAAAAATTGCTAGCATAAGACTAAATAATACTAATACTATTGGTAAGTAAACACTCTTATTTCCATCAGTTATATGCACATGAATATGGCCTTTATTGTTTGTGAGTATGACAGTAATTGCACATGAATATGACGGTATGATGATTATAATGGTTTTTAGACATCTCAAACATTCAAACACATATTCTTAAATCATTTTTTGTGCAGTTCAGATATTTGAGTAAATGTATCGTTTACTTATACTTGTTTTGAAGACAATACTTTGCTAAATCCCACTGCATCGTTCAGACTGCACTTGTCCAGACGTATTTCAGGAAGTGACTTAAGGGTTATTAAACCTTTGTGAGTAAAGGTAAATCAACTATTCCAAATAAAGTGAACATTATCAATACGTGAGGCAGATGCTCCACGCAGCAGCGGCCACATCAAGCTTTATGACCAATGCAAATAAAAGTGATTGCAACGACTTATCCCTCCCAAATTCACTTTTAAAACGACAGAATAAATTGTGCTTTATTTGCCTGCACTTAATACTATTAAGGCAAGAGGCCATTTTGTTTCTGTTGTGTTTGAGACTCTTATGTTTGAATGAAATGAGGGGTCAGTGAGTGACTCGGATGCCCTTCCAGACAGAGGAAAAGCAGCATGTCATGTGCTCTTATTCTGACAATAAAACTGTGTGTTACTCCTGTGAGTGTGCCCCTAGGGCCGGCACAGGCTATTCCAGTTATTTAAACAGGGAGCCCCCAACGAGCCAACTGCCTATTACAAAATAACGAAGGGAATTCAGACACTGGGCCACGTGTCGCACACGGGGTCGGTTTGGCTCATCACTCCAGTGCCCGGCGCGTAACGACGAATGAACGAGTCGGATCTGTGTGTCGTCTCAGAGCTTCATTAAAACAAACCTCTCTCATGTGCTGCGTCTGATGGAGGAGTTTTCTCTCAGGTCCGATCGTTGTTTCATAAATCCATTCACAGATTCAGAGGGACCATCGCAGTCACACACACAGACCGATCGGACCGTTGCCATGCCGAATCCTTTCAATCAGGAAAAGTTCTTATGCCTGAAACCCATGAATAGAATCAGTTTATTTGTAGATCACAATTCATACACATGAAGATGCATTGAAATCACAACACAAATGAATAAAAACATAAATGATCATAATAGAACTAAAATGCTTTAGTTATAAACACAGCCAAATACTCATGACGTTGCTTAAAGCCCCAGTGCACAGCATTTCATCAAATACAAGCTTTTATTTCTACACAAAAAGGTTAACTATGCAGTTTTTTTCTTTTCTTTCTCTGAGAAATTCAAACACCCATAATTAAAGATTTTATAATTTTTGTATATTTGTTGCTTTTCATGTTGCACACAGGGGGCTGTAACGCAGACGCAGAAGCAGAATCTGCACTTCCTCTACCTCTGGAGTTTGTGGAGTTGTTTAGAAGTGACACTGTTAAAAGTCCCCCGGGAAAGTACTACACATCCCACAATGCAACAGGGTTCATTGTAGTTCCTTAAGGCCCGTATGCCGTGTGTTTTTCCATTACTGTTTTTGCCATCACTGTGTGAGGAGCAGAGCCCAGGTTCGCTGTCTTTTATCCTGCCCCTTTTCCTGCCTTTTTATCTTGCCCTTTTATCCAACCTTATCCTGTGTGTATAGGTATCGTGTGCGTCCATATGATGTGAGTATTGTTTGTAACCATGCATGCATATTAAAGTTCTATAAGTTAGAGCGCAGATGCTTGTTTGCGTGCCTGTTAAAGTGATAGCGCGCGGCTCTGCTCCACCTGTTACTACCTACAAATAGTTCTTAAATTCTACACATGCATGTCCATAATCCAATCCTCTGACCTGTATGTTTCCTGGTAAATAGTCCCTTATGTATATTTGTGCAGTTTACTTTGTATAATGTTAAGCTTCACCTGTAACCACTTATAAGCTATGGCTCCCTCTGGTGGTCATTCAATGTAACTACACTATGGCTCCCTCTGGTGGTCATTTAATGCTATTACACTATGGCTCTCTCTGGTGGTCGCCGAGTGTAACTGCATCAGGGCTCCCTCTGGTGGTCGCCGAGTGTAACTACATGCCTTTATCCATATTCAATGCAACCAGTTTGTGACTGTTCCTGACACAGTTTTTATTGTTTTTCTTTCAGATAACCACACACACACACACACACACACACACCCTCGCACCTTTCCTCTCAACCCATCTGTATATAGACCTCCTCCTCCCAATGTTTGATCCCCTCAATAAATGTTCAAAGTGTGAACTGGAGTTGTCTGTTCCTTCTGACCGAGGAAGACTCAGCTGAAGATTTATCAATAATCAGTGCATACCGGACGCACATAGTATCGCACAAGTGGTCCTTCGAGCCGGATAATCTTTGGCTGAGTCAACGAGATGACAACTCCACAGAATCCAGATGAGGCGCCTCAGGAGAAGAGTCCAGAGCGTAGTCACTGTCCACGCAGGAGCAGGAAGCTTCCAGGACATCTGGCAGACTACAAACATGGTTTATCTGATCCAGAGGACTTATCTGACAGCATTTCAGTAGAATCAGACAAGGAGGAGAGGTCTAGATGGGAGAAGATGGAGAATGCTTGGGACAAAGTGCTGACAACCATGAAAGAGATGCAAGTCACCATGACGGAAACCAGCAGTGCATTAACCAAGCGCGTGGAAAACCTAGTACGTCAAGTAGCCCTTTTCCTCAGCGCAGTGATGTGCCTGCACCAGTCAGAGTTTCTTCTCTCCCGCCTACAGCTGAACCAGCATCAACCTCAAGGCAGGACACCGAAACACATGTGAACCTGTTGTTTAGGCCAGTGCAACCTGCTGCAGTAAATACAAGCTTTATTGTCCAGCCTGCTCCGCACCCGAGAGTTATTCCGATGGTTTGGCCTGCTCCACTACCTGCTCCCCCACCTAGAGCCAATCATGCTATTCATCCTGAGCGACAACCTGCCGTTCGAGTAGCCCAATCAATGCAGCTTGAAAGAATGGAGCCAAGTCGGGACCAACTCCTGTACAGCCCGAGTTTGCAACATCTGCCTCCTCTACACAACTCTAACCAGGTTAACTCTGCACAGCCTCATGGGCCTGCAGATGTCAGTAGGCACTACTCTACACCCTTGTATCAGCCGTCACGGGTGGCAGGAGTACAGCAGCCTATTGCCCTTAACCAACAATATGTTTCTCCGCCCACTGATGTAGCCAATGCCTATCATCCTCCTACCGCAGATATAACCCCGCCAAACCTGATGGAAATTATAGTAGCTTCATCATATGGCATCCCTAAACCTAAGCTGGCGATGTTCAGGTCAGGCAGAGAGAGTGACTTTGCATTGCTGAAGAAGGGGCTAGACAGTCTACTTGGCCCACATACTCATCTCACAGAGGAGTATAAATTCCACATCCTGCTAGACCATTTAGAGCATCCGTGTGCTGCACAGGTGGCCCGGCGCTACATTCATGACCGCACTCCCTACACTAGTGCTATGAGGGCGCTAGAACAGAGGTACGGACAACCTAGGCAGTTAGTCCAGAGTGAGTTGAGTGCCATACCTAATTGCCCTCCTATTAGGGCCGGTGACACTCAGGCCTTCGAAGATTTCTCACTAGCAGTATCCAGCTTGGTCGGTCTCCTCAGCTCTATAGATGATGTGGCAGCCAGTGAGCTTCAGTGTGGTTCACATGTCGACAGACTACTCACCAAGCTCCCTCCAAGCTACAGGGACAGTTTCATCGAGTACTGCATCACACGTGGTATCATCCGCACTGGCAGCAGTCGTACATACAACATGTATGACATCTCGGAATGGCTGGAACGGAAATCACATGTTTTGCAGCTGTCAAGATACACCTCTCAACCTCAGCTGGCAGACAAGCCACGCCAAGAGAGAAGCAACCCAAGAGGCACTACAGGGCCCAAGTCACAGAGTAAGTCTACCTCCATTTATTATGGCTCAGACCCTGCTCAAACACAACTAAAGCCAGAGCCCAGGGCACAAGCTTCTCCTTCCGTCCCTTCTAAGCAGAGGCAGAAGTTCAAGCCATATTGCCCTTACTGTGAAGGCACAGAGCACTACCTTAACGGCTGTGAAGACTTCAGGAAGCTAGACCTTAAAGCTGTAGCCTCTTGGGTTAAAGAGAAATCCAAATGTTGGCGCTGTGGCCGTAAACACTCTCCTGATCAGTGTACCCTGAAGAAACCGTGCAGCAGTTGCGGAGATCAGCACTTGTCAGTGCTACATGACCTAGTTGAAGCTAAGAAACGCGACCCTAACATTCTAACTGTGAGCACCAGCAGGATCTTCATGGGTCCTCTCGGACACTCAGGGCGTGTTATGCTCAAGATCGTTCCCGTTCAGCTACACCATGACAGCAAGTCCCTGGACACATTTGCTCTTCTGGACGACGGCTCAGAGAAAACTATCATACTTCCAGCGGCAGTCAAATCCCTAGGTTTAGAACAGGCAGAGGAGACCCTTTCATTGAGGACTATCCGTCATGATGTGATCCAGGTACAGGGAGCCTATGTCTCATTTCAGCTCTCACCAAAGTCCAAGCCGAAAACCCGCTACAAGATAACGCAGGCCTTCACCGCTACACAATTGAGTCTAGCTGAACAGTCATGCCAAGTAGAGCTCTTAAAGGAGAAGTACCACCACCTACAGCGGGTACACCTTGAGGGTTTCACACAGGTGCAGCCTTTGGTGTTAATTGGCTCTGACAATGCTCACCTCATCACTCCTGTCTGTCCAGTCCTGCGTGGGCCAGCCCATGGGCCCGTGGCCATCTGCACCAAGCTCGGGTGGACCATCCCGGGTCCAAGCAGCACTCTGCCTACACAGCAGGGGGAGGTGCACTGCCTGAACATATCGTGCCTTTCTCCTGCAGAAGCCCTACAGCAGAATGTACAGCGTCTGTGGCAACTAGACGCTCCCCTCTACAGACCAGAGAAGGAGGTTACACGCTCTAAAGAGGATGTAGAAGCCATAGATATGTTAGAGGCCAAGACCATCAGAGTTCCTGAAGAAGGGATAGAGAGATATGCCACTCCCCTGCTTAGGAGGAAAGATTTCCCACAGCTTAAAGTCCCTCCGGAAGTAGTCAAAGGCCTCCTGAGATCCACAGAACGTAAACTAGCTAGGAACCCTGATCTAGCGCTCACTTACAACAAGGAGATCAAAAGGTTAGTAGACACAGGCTATGTTGTTAAGCTGACTCCAGACCAGATAGATAACTCTACTGAATCTTGGTATGTACCACACCACATAGTACATCACAACAACAAGTCTAGGGTTGTCTTTAACTGCTCTTTTGAGTTCCAGGGGACCGTCCTCAACCACTACCTCCTGCCAGGACCTCCACTGGGCCCCACGCTGCTCGGCGTGCTCCTCCGCTTCCGACAGTTTCCTGTGGCTGTTAGCGGAGACATAAAAGCCATGTTTCACCAGGTCCGGCTGCTGCCAGAGGACCGCCCCCTCCTGCGGTTCTTGTGGCGAGATGGTGAAACAGAGCGGCCCCCAGACGTTTATGAGTGGAGAGTCCTGCCATTCGGGACTACGTGTAGCCCCTGCTGTGCTATCTTTGCACTACAACGCCATGTGAGGGCGCACAAAGACACCCACCAGGACATCTATGACGTAGTGCACAAAGCCTTTTATGTGGACAACTGTTTGCAGTCCCTTTCCAATCCACAAGAAGCTAAGGCTCTCATAGACAAAATGAGAGATCTTCTCCTCCAAGGTGGATTTGAAATACGCCAATGGGCCAGTAACATCCCCGAAGTGGTTGCTCATCTACCCAGCACAGCCAGGTCAGACAGCTGTGAGTTGTGGCTAAACTTCAAATGTCTTGATCCTCAGGAATCAACATTGGGCCTCAGCTGGCATTGCCCAACCGACGTCCTGGGATACAAGTACCGCCCAGTGACCTACAAAACCCCCACACTGCGTAATGTCTGCAAAGTCCTGGCCAGTCAGTATGACCCACTGGGTTATATCTGCCCATACACCACAAGGGCAAAGCTTATTGTGCAGGCCCTTTGGAGCACAGAGAGAGGATGGGATGAGCCCATAGAAGGCACGCTGCTCCAGTCCTGGCTGGAATGGGAGGGAGAGCTTTCACATCTTCAGCACGTTGCCATTCCTCGCTGTTATGCTCCTCCTCAACAAAGCAACGGTGTGACATATGAGGCCCACATCTTCTGTGATGCCTCTGAGAGGGCTTATGGGGCTGTAGCCTATCTCAGTGAAGAACGAGCAAGTGCACATCTCCACTTCATTTGTCATGGCCCGGTCCAGAGTCGCACCCCGCAAGCAAGTGTCAATGCCCCGACTGGAGCTGTGTGCTGCGCTCACCGGAGCCCAACTCGCAAAGGTGCTCCAAACCGAAATCACAATCCCACTTCTGTCTGTCTACCTGTGGACAGATTCCACCACAGTGCTGCAATGGATCCAGTCCAGCTCCTGCCGCTACAAGGTATTCGTCGGGGCTCGAATCTGCGAGATCCACGAGCTGACCTCCCCAAAGCAGTGGCATTACGTGAACTCTGGAAATAACCCTGCTGATGACCTCACAAGAGGCAAACATCTGGCAGAGTTGACTGTCTCCAGCCGCTGGTCGGACGGGCCACACTTCCT
The DNA here is from genome assembly GCF_026437365.1 of Eucyclogobius newberryi. Taxonomy (NCBI): domain Eukaryota; kingdom Metazoa; phylum Chordata; class Actinopteri; order Gobiiformes; family Gobiidae; genus Eucyclogobius; species Eucyclogobius newberryi. Next base: position 25,840,492 of record NW_027315834.1, read on the forward strand.
GACTCGAACACCGGACCTGTGGCCACAGACCCCGACAGAGCTCACAGACTGTGGCAGTGAGGAGCTCAAGAAAGCAGCATTTTGTGGCCATTCCACTGCACTTCCAAACCTCCCAAATCCAGCACAGTATGCAACTCTGGACAACCTAGTCCTGGCCACTCACCAGTCCCTGCATGGGGCGGCCACTCCCTGCACTGCAGCCGAGCGTCTCGAGGCACAGACACAGTTGCTTCGCTCTGCACAAACAGACAGTTTTCCTGAAGAGGTTCAAGCCCTCCGAACAGGCCACACAGTACCAACCAGCAGCCCTCTGAGTGCTCTCTCTCCTGAATACGACAAGCTCAGCGGACTGATCAGAGTTGGAGGACGTCTGCGTCTGGCCACAGATGTAGACCCAGACAGCATTCATCCTATAGTGCTGGCAGCAGATCATCCTCTGACTATGCTTGTCATCAAACACTACGACGCTCAACTCCTCCACCCTGGCGCAGAGAGACTCTATGCAGAGATAAGGCGCACCTACTGGATCATCAGAGGACGCCAGGCCATTAAGAAACATCAGTACCAGTGTGTTGACTGCAGAAGATGGCGCGCTTCTCCTTCTACTCCAAAAATGGCGGATCTTCCCTCATCTCGCCTGAGACTGTACAAACCACCATTCTGGTCCACGGGCATGGACTGTTTTGGCCCATACCTGGTTTATCGCACGCAGGGGAAAGCCATACGAGTTGTGGTCAGACCGAGGCACGAACTTCAGGGGTGGCAACAAAGAGCTCCAGACCGCCTTTGACAACATGGCCCCAGAACTACAGCAAAAGTTGGCCAAGCACACGATCAACTTCCACTTTAACCCACCGTACGCGCCTCACTTCGGTGGAGCCTGGGAGAGGGAAATAAGGTCGGTGAAGTCGGCTCTGCAGGTCGTCCTGAAGGACCAAGTTGTGGCAGAAGAGGTCCTGCTTACCACGTTGATAGAGGTTGAAGGTATCCTTAACTCAAAACCCCTCGGGTACGCCTCCTCCGATGTAGCGGACGCGGACCCCATCACACCTAATCTCCTGCTAATGGGGCGGCGTGACTCAGCACTACCTCAGGCTGTGTACGGACCTCATGATGCTCTGTCCAACAGGAGATGGAAACACAGCCAGGTGATAAGTGACCACTTTTGGAAGCGCTTTGTCCAGAACTATCTCCCCGGCCTTCAGCTGAGACAGAAATGGCGTAAATCTACTGACAATGTTGCTGTTGGACAGGTGGTCATGATAGTGGATGCAAATCTCCCCAGAGGACTGTGGCCAGTTGGCACCATCACCTAAGTTTTCCCTGGATCAGACAGCGTTGTTAGAGCCGCAGAGGTTCAGGTTAATGACAGTACCTACGTTCGCCCTGTAACCAAACTGGTAGAGCTTCCTGCAGTGCCTGAAGACGCTGTTAGCATTTCTCTACACTAGTGGACTTTAGTATGTGTGTATTTGCCCTGCAAATACAGGGGCGGCTGTTAAAAGTCCCCTGGGAAAGTACTACACATCCCACAATGCAACAGGGTTCATTGTAGTTCCTTAAGGCCCGTATGCCGTGTGTTTTTCCATTACTGTTTTTGCCATCACTGTGTGAGGAGCAGAGCCCAGGTTCGCTGTCTTTTATCCTGCCCCTTTTCCTGCCTTTTTATCTTGCCCTTTTATCCAACCTTATCCTGTGTGTATAGGTACCGTGTGCGTCCATATGATGTGAGTATTGTTTGTAACCATGCATGCATATTAAAGTTCTATAAGTTAGAGCGCAGATGCTTGTTTGCGTGCCTGTTAAAGTGATAGCGCGCGGCTCTGCTCCACCTGTTACTACCTACAAATAGTTCTTAAATTCTACACATGCATGTCCATAATCCAATCCTCTGACCTGTATGTTTCCTGGTAAATAGTCCCTTATGTATATTTGTGCAGTTTACTTTGTATAATGTTAAGCTTCACCTGTAACCACTTATAAGCTATGGCTCCCTCTGGTGGTCATTCAATGTAACTACACTATGGCTCCCTCTGGTGGTCATTTAATGCTATTACACTATGGCTCCCTCTGGTGGTCGCCGAGTGTAACTGCATCAGGGCTCCCTCTGGTGGTCGCCGAGTGTAACTACATGCCTTTATCCATATTCAATGCAACCAGTTTGTGACTGTTCCTGACACAGTTTTTATTGTTTTTCTTTCAGATAACCACACACACACACACACACACACACACCCTCGCACCTTTCCTCTCAACCCATCTGTATATAGACCTCCTCCTCCCAATGTTTGATCCCCTCAATAAATGTTCAAAGTGTGAACTGGAGTTGTCTGTTCCTTCTGACCGAGGAAGACTCAGCTGAAGATTTATCAATAATCAGTGCATACCGGACGCACATAGTATCGCACAGACACAGAGGAAGAATAATTCAATGGATTTAGTGATTTGGGGTAATACTGATGCTTTGGTAAACTTGTTAGCATGTTCTTTATGCTATAGTTATCTGAATAATTGTTAATATGTTACGTTAACATACCAGACACTTACCACAGTTCTGTCTGTGCCTCATGTAGCTGAAGGTGTTAGCGTTAGCATACGTACACCTATTCACCATGTTCTCTAATCTGTTATTATTTTAAACTGCGTTTCAAGATGAAATGTCTGTTCTTGGTTGTGGATTTTATCAAATACATTTTCCCAAAAATGCGACTTATACTCCAGTGTGACTTATACATGTTTTTATCTTCTCTTTTATGCCATTTTTGGCTAGTGCCACTTATAGTTCGGAAAGTACGGTACAAGCTTTTATTTAGTTTTTTCCCCACACAAAAATGTGGATCTGGATGTTTTTTGAGAAATCCAAACACCCACAATTAAAGACGTTTTTATTTCAGTATATTTGATGGTTTTCATGTTGCACACGGGGCTGTAACGCTCACAAACACCTCCCATAACTGCATTAAGCTAACAAATGTAACAACAAATACAGCATAGTCATTTTCCCAGTGCGAGTCAGATACAGAGACGGGGGACGACCGCCAGTAAAACCCACAAACAAACAGCACGAAGCATCTCTCCTCTTTAACGCCGCTTGTGCCAAGAATGCAATCGATACGAGGAGGAAGGAAAAAACAGAAGAGAAAACACCGAGAGCCGGAGAACAACAGTGAAGACCTGAAAACGCCGCGTTGAATTAGTAAATAGTTTGCGGACAGTTTTGCAGTAGCCGATAAAGCGCACGAGATACAAAACAGTTTTACAGAGGCTACAGCCGAGTTCGTCTCTGTTGCCGGTGGAGACGGCGCAGACGGCGTCCAGCGTGTCCAGGTGAGGAAAGGGATCGTCCGCCAGATGTTTACGCTCCGGCAAATACACGCGCCCGTTATTCAGCTTAAATACACAACACATTAAAGTAAACAGAGCAGAAAATTCACACCTAGGACCGGGAAACGTGATTAACGCCAGTGTCAAAACACGCCAGGCCTGAAAACGTTCTCTCATTTTTCTGCTCATTAAAGGTGCACAGTGTAACTTGTCTGGTGACGGCCACTACCTTGTCGTACTCCTTTGCCCGGAATGTTCCATAGCATGGCATGACGCGCATTTTTGTTGTTGTTGCATTTGTTCAATTTGACGTTTCCTATTGCTGAGATATACTGTGCTGTACATTGAAGACGTCTCGCCTCTCCACGGATCTTACTTGGCCTGTGGGATTACCTGCTTGTCTCCACGGTGATCAATTGAATTACCTACTGAGGATAAATTCCAAGCAAAGCAGCAACATCTCTCGCAAATGGTGAACGCTCCGCCAGAAAAGTTACACAGTGCAGCTTTAATATGTCATCAAGCCACTTTTCACAATAATCCACTTTTTACAGTAAATAAACCAGATTATATCATTCATTTTTTGATTTTGGGGCATTTTTTGCAAAAGACAATGTCCAACAATTAAGTTAGACATCATAAAGAAATAAAATACTCCTTGCTTATTGTTTGTTATGACATGTACACTTAAGGACTGGATATGAAACTATATATCTACAATATATAATATATATAATATATCTTCCTATAAGTGATCTGTTCTTTTCCTCTGTATCTACCTCTGTATCTACCTGCGTTGCAACAATGAAATTTCCCCATGTGGGACAATAAAGGATTATCTTATAACATCTATAAGAAACTGCTTATGGCCTTGTTTGTAATGATAAAGATATGATGCACTATGGCCTACACAGGTTTGAATAATTAAATGAATGTCTCCCAACTCGTCAGCCCCATTGCAAACATTTAATTTCACTGTCCTATAAGTCCAAGAGGGGCTAAAATAAAATAAATAAATAAAATAAACAAAATAAATAAAATAAATAAAATTAATAAAATTAATAAAATTAATAAAATTAATAAAATTAATAAAATTAATAAAATTAATATAAAAAATGAAATTAATAAAATGAATTGAAAAATAAATTAAAAAAATGCAAACATTGCTTTAATCCATGGGTTTCAGAATGAAACAGTTGCCATAGCGATTAACAATTTAAGACAAAAAGTGTCTCACTAAACATGTTTTTTAACCAACTTTGAGCAAATATCTAACAGTAAATAAGTGCACGCTAGTGATGCAAGTTCGATCAAACAAGAAAAGTGGAGTAAAGTTCTCCTGCTCCCCTCACCTCACTAAAAATAATTGCGGCTCATTATTATTTTAAGACTGCTGCTCACAACTGAACAATATAAAACACTTCTGATCATTACAATCATCTCATATAGTCTTTTTTTTGTGTCGTTTAATTATTCATTTAACTACTATTATAGCTTTTGATTACCCCAGCGCAGCTATTGCAGCTCCTCAGGTCGTGCAGCCGCCGAAACCGCTGCCTTTATCGCCGTTATTGTTGTCAAAAACACACGTTAAATTCGCTTTATATTTCTATGAGGCCGTGTTGGAGCCCAGCCACAATAATTGGGCTGATTTATGTCCCCATAAAATGTCCTTGGGCCTTTTAGCTGCTCCTCTCATCCCTTTTTCTACAAGTTAAATCTATTCACCTTTTGTTCTCAGCAAGTCCGGGCAAAATGTCTCGTCTCCCGGTAGAGCCCTGAAAATGAGAGTAGAACTAAATTCATGAGTCTTATTTTTATCTGTGAGCCTTCTGTCCTCATGCTTCTGCCCCGTGGCCTTTCAGCTCTTTGCTTTGCTAGATCTGAGCATTTTTACACGTATATATACTTCTGCTCACCAAAGGAAGAAGAAGAACGCATCGAGGTGGTACATATTTTTTTACGCCATCTTGATTTTCACTTAATTTTTCATCTTCCTGAAATGTTTATTTATGACTTTATGATTTATTGACGAGTATTTAAAGGACTGACATGGACTGATGTTTTCTCCAAGTTTCTGGAAAAAGAATGAGCCGTACATGACAGTTTATGTGCACTAACGATTCATACAAGTAGAACGAAATCAGGAGAGTTCTCAAGTCAGCTTGAATGTGGATTAAAGTCCATTTACAAACCCAGACGGTGTCGGTGTAATCCCTCATTCTTCCAGGAGTGTTCCATTGTAGAAAAAGGTTCAGTTGTATCATCTGGACTCAGTTTTAGAAAAAACAAGATGTTTCGACTCATCCAAGAGTCACTGTCAATTTGCGAATTTAGACCGGGAACTCAGATATTTATTATATTCTGTGCTAAGCCCTGCCCAATGGGCGGGCCCTCCTGAAGTAGAAGAAAAAGTTGTTTGTTTCAACAGAAACTTTCACCTCTTTGTTTTCTATCAAGCTAGCCTCTTGTTTACTATCAGCCCTTTAATGGGCTATTAGTCTCCCTTTTGTTTTTTTGTTGTTGTGTGTGTCCCTGGCTCACTCTCTTTCTCTTCCCTGAGTACCTGATTAGCATCAGAATGCCCTGGACCTCTACCTCTCCAGGGGCTCAAAATTCCATTATAAACCACAGGAAGATTGAACCTTAACCCATTGAACCTTAACCCCATTCATTCATTCCATTCCTGTTTAAAGAAGGTCTTTCTTTTTTAACAAAAATAGCCTCTTTAACTCCTCTTTCAAACCATCTTTTCTCCCTGCTTAAAACCTTCACCTCTGTTACACTTTATAATGCATTGTTTGTGAGCGAATCGCTGCTCTTGTTGTCAGCTCCGGCTTAACTGTTTAAAAAGCACCAAAAAGGAAAATAACGCGAGAACTATCGATATTTTAACCGTCAGATATCAAACTTGATCAAAAACGCAGGGTGCAGCCGTGTTGGATTGTCTCACATGGATCATGCTCTGAAACAATGCCAGAATATACCAGTCTGAACTCAGAAAAATCCGACCTCCGTGAACAGCTGGAACCACGTTATGAAAAAAACGCTGTGAAGTTTCTCCTGCCAAGTTTCAAAAATGAGTTTGTCAGCCATCGTCAGCCATTTGTTGCAAAAATACACCCATTTCCACCTGACATTATTGTGGAGGAAGACGACATAACGCAGCACAAACGCACGGAGCAGGTGCACGTTCGGCCTCTCGGTTCTGCTTCATAAATATGCCATCATCTTAATGGCAGGAGTGCACTGGATCTTTAGTGTAGTGACCATAGTAAGTGAGTATCCCTGTTTCTCGCTCCGTCTCGTTCTCTCACTCCCCCATCTCTCTTTATCTCCCCTTTCTCTTGTCGCCATATCTTTCTCTCTCTCCCACTTTTTAAAAAATTCTCTATCTCCCTCTCGCCTTCTCTTATCTCCCTCTTTCCCTCCGCTCGCTGGAGAATTGGAGCATACAGCGATGTAACCTGGGAGTCATGATCACCCAGCTGCTGCCTGCCCACCACCACCACCACCACCACCTCTCTCCATTTGATCTATTTCTCCACCGTTCCCAACTTACAATGCCTCCCGTTCTCCATCCATCTTGTCCATAGACATCTGCCGTAATCCTCCCCACAGACGCAGCCCGGCGAGTTTACCCAGAATGCCCCTGGGCAGGTGTTGATCCCGGTATAGAGGGGTTTGGAGAGGCCGCGGTGAGATGTGGATCTAGATGTGGGTTCAGGGAAGGTTCTCGGGGCTTAAGGCGGTGCCACCCTGCAGAGCACAGCAAGGGGTTGAGGAAGCATTAACACCCATTGTAATCGTTTAAACTGTGGAAGTGCATTTAAAGATAGTATTTATCACGGTGACAGAATGGGGATGGTAAGGTTTATGGTCGTACGTGATTAATCTAACACATGCAATATGAGATTAAAAAAGAGTGCACACATTAATATTATTGTAATTTATTTGTTTACTTAGAGGGATAGAACCGTGAAATGCAAAATCTTGTTTGGCGGTGCCCTCAACGTAACAAGACAATTAGACAGAACAACAAACCATGACAACATTTGCACCATGACAACATTTACACGCACATAGTACAAGACAACATGGCTCTCTAAACTTAACATCCTTCTAATCTAATTTACATTTTAGTAAAATAAATGTAATTGATCGGATTGAAGTGTGCGAGTGGTTCCAATCATTAAATGATTTAAATTCAAATGCTCTGCGGCCATCTTACGTTTTATTGCAGGAATGTGATTAACATCTAAATGGAATCAAGAACTGTTTTAGGTAAAGTGGAAACTTTAAGAAATAACACTTTAAAACAAAGTGGAGAAAATGTAGCTGCCTTCTAACTGTCAGAAATAAAAAAATGGTAAATGGTCACATTAATATAACGCTTTTCTACTTTCAATGCAATGTTTTACATACACCGCTAACGCTGTGGGTAAGTAGATCTGAGCACTCTACCAACTGAGCTACTGTTGCCTCTTGATTTCAGTGATGTATACATTTTACAATGATGGACATTTTAATACAAACCTGATTATTCTTGATTTTGGCAAGTTTAGCTTTAGATGGATAAGAATTGAGATAAAGATACTATCCTCAAGAATTTCTTCTTAAAATTAGCGCAACAAACAGAACACATTTAAAATAATTGAAACCGTTTTCCCAATTTCCCCTTTTTCTTAATTATCATCAACATTTTACAACTGACACACATTCATTTTGTGTGTGTATAGCAACCACATCATTTCACAGCACATTTACTGTACATCAACAGTTCCTCAGAAACGCTGAAAAAATCATCACAACTTCACACTTGAATTTTTTCTTCTTCTTCAGTTTAATATCTATATAAAAATCCAGTGTAGCCTATTACTAAGTACATTTTTCTTCATCTCACTGAGACATCACGTGACACTTTCTCAGACTGAACAGAAGGTTTCCAAGCAACTCCGACAGCCTTTTGTAACACTCAAAGACGGTGCAACGCTCTCCATGCTATATAAATGAGGCTATGCGTACACGGTTTTACCTCATGCTAGTTGTGTCTCTCTTGTGCATGTTTTTTCAGAACCAGTGATTACAGCAAAAAAGGAACTACAAAAAAGGAGAACAGATACTTCGCTGGACATCAGATAAAAACTGGAGTTCCCCCACCGACTTCCTGACCAATGACCTCAAATGTGACCAACAAAAAGCCAAAATAATATCATCACTAACATTTCATTGCAATGTAGCTCAGCAGTGACACAATAAATTAGCTTTATATTCAGTTGACTGTTTTGAAGTACAGAGAGTTCCTTTTGAGTGCTTGGCCATCATGTGTCCCAATTACTACTTGTGGAGTTTGCAGATTTGCCGGACGTTTTGATTCAGCGTCTAGTCACTGTGACTCACACAAATGTGAGTAAAGTAATAATAGACCTGTCCTGTTCCTCAAGTTAAACTCTGAACCTTCTGTTTTGCCTTGCACTTGCTTAGTCAAGTTATGGAAACTTAGATAAGGTACAAAAGCTGAAGACTGTACTTGCATTGACATGTTTTAAGCTTACACTGTGTGATGTTTGGGCAGATTTTGACAGACACAGATTTCAATTGCGCAACAATTTCAAAATGTTGCCAAACTTTGCCTTGTCCGTGCGTCTGTGTCATATGGTCCGAGCGCTGCTTTAACCCAGTGACAGAGCAGTGCAGACACGGTCAAATGCAGCTGCAGGTGGCAGTAAACACCTCTCTGAGGGGCTGGAGTGAAGCGAGAGATGCGGATGTGAAACTGAGCACAACAAGGGCCTCTGACCTATTTCTGAACAAATCACCGCACACACGAAAGCCTCTGACTTAAACAAAGCAGTGCTAAAGTCAACAGTTTGAACAGTTTTCTATGAGGTTTGGGGAGACCACAGCTGTGTCCACAGCGCTGCACACACGTCTCTTCTGTCTCATGTCCCTCGTACTGTGTGAGCAGGTAAACATATCTGTTCATTGCTCTGTACAGCGCTCGGATCCTCCTTGTATGGGATTTCATCGCACAGTGTGAGTTTGGGAGTAATTTAAAACTACTTAAAATCACACAAAATCACAGTGTAAGCCCAGCTTAAGAAGGAGTTTCACAACATTCTTGGACATAATTATGTCTGTTTCCAATAGTGTTAACTAAGTTGGTCTATAACAGCAAGTTTCATGCAGTTCTTGTCTGTAAATGAAAGAGGGAGGTCGGGCAGTGCATACAGTTGCAAATGCAACATGTAAACCCTTTGAGATCACTTGGATTTTTGCATAGATTGGTCATAAAATATATTCTGATCTTCATCTGAATCACAACAATCAAAAAACAAAGTGTTGGTTAAAGCTGCTATGCCCTGCTGTTCTCAAGGAGCATTGCCTGATGTGAAGCACGCCTTGCACAAAAGAACTCTCAAAAGACCTACGATCAAAAATTGTTGTCTTGAGAAAGGATTACAAAATGATCTTTAAAAGCCTTGATGTTCATGTTAAGCACTGTTGCTACTCTAGGCGTGGCCATTCTGCGAGGACACAACGCAAAATGCTATTTAAGGTGAAGACAAATTCTAGAATGTCAGCAAAAGACTTACAGAAATGTCTTGCACATGCGAACATTCTTGTTGACAAATCTACAACAAGGCAAACATGAAACAAGAATGGAGTTCATGGGAGGACACCACTACTGTCCAAAAAACCCCATTGTAGCACGTTTGAAGTTTGCGCAACAAACCAAAATTGAGTTTAGAAAAAAGGCACTGCACCCCAACATCAAAACCTCATCCCTACTGTGAAATATGGTGAGGAGCTTATCATGGTTTGGGGCTGCTGTGCTGCCTCAGGGCCTGGACGGCTTGCTGCCATCAACGGAATAATGAACTACAAAGTATATCAAGACATTTTGCAGGAAATCTTTAGACCATCTGTCTGCCTCAACAGAGGATGGGTGATGTAACAGAACAATGACCTTATGCATAGAAGTAAATCAACAACAGAATGGCTTTAACAGAAGAAAACAGGTCTTCTGGAGTGGCTCAGTCAGAGTCCTGACCTCAACCCAACTGAGATGCTGTGGCATGACCTCAAGAGAGTGATTCACACCAGACATCCCAAGAATCTTGCTGAACTAAAACAGTTTTGCAAAGAGGATTGGTCGAAAATTCCTCCTGACCGTGGTGGAGGTCTGATCTGAGGTTATTTCTGTCAAAGGTCAATCAGTTATTAATCCCAAAGGTTCAAACACTTTTTCCACCCTGCACTATCAACCCTGCACTGTGTTTACATGTTATGTTCAATAAAAAACATTAAAACATAATGTGACTTCCAGGATGATAGCAGCCGGGTCAACCCTATGTTCCCGAGACTCGGGTTAGGGTTAGGGTTTGGGTTATATGATGCTATATTTTATGCTGTAAACCATACATTTATGCACAATTATTGGGGATGTGGAACCTGAAACAGTAGCCTATGCTAGTATTAGTGTAGTTCTCTTGTTCATAGAAAAGGGGGAACATGGGTACCGGGGAATATAGGTACGCACCCGATGGCCCCCTAGCTTGGTTGTGTCTGTCAGGCTGTGGTTCTTCTATTGAATTATCCATCTTTATTTCAAGTTTACCCAGGGAGACTCTATATTTTAACGTGTGGGCAGACATATAATCAGCCTGGACATTTATTTAATTTGAAATGAACATGAAACCAAAGAAGAACAACAACAGTACAGAGAAATGGGCTAGCATGCTCCAGCTAAGCTAGCAGGCCCCCGCACCTACAACTAGCCACAACAACTACTCTGCGAGAGTGTTCAAGAAAACTTTTGACCCAGTGAAATCCTGCCTGAGGAAAAAGAAAGTGGATTATGCTTTGGTTTATTCCATAATGCTGAGGATCAACATGGATGGAAAAATAAAAAGATTTACTACACCGGAGGAGGCATTGGCATTTGCAGACTGCTTACCGGATCCTTGATCAGTCTTCTATTCTCTCCGGTTTTCCCTTTGTTTTAATGAACTTGGACTTTACTGGAGACATGTGAGTATTTGCCCATTGTGGGCCAGTGTGTCCTAACTTTAGTTTGTAAATACACAGGTGAAAATGTAATATCTACTGTATCAGAAGGCCTTTTTTAACCTAGAAAATGGTTTTCTATTCATCTTCTGATCCCTTTTTGGATCAGTCTGTGGGCTCTTGTTAGTTTTTCATGTTTTGAGCATGAGCGCTTTTTTAAATAGCATTTTGTTTGTTCTTTTGTGTCCTGTGATTGTAGTTCCCGTGTTGTGTTGTGTTGTGTTGTTGAGAGCTGTGTAACAAAAGCAAATTTACCAGAAGGATTTCAACATGGTTAATACAACGACATGGGTGCAACTTTGAAATGAGTGCTCTTAACAGGAAAGAAGAGGACTTGGCCAGTTTGGGGGAGAACATGTACACCCAAGAGGAAGAAACTGTATTTATTGATTTATTGCTTGATATACTGATTTGACAGGGACAGTACAATTAAACATTGCATCAAACAGGTAACCAATGTCCATGTACAAGCTAATTTACGGCCTCCATTCAGATGCATTCAATATGTGTGGCATCAAAACATGGCCACAAAAGTACAAGCTTCAAATATTAAAAATCAAATTAATATTATCATTAATATAACATTTTTTTTAAAGAGCTTTGCTTTAGCGGTGTGCATGTGTTCTACCAGATTTTCTGAGCACTGAATTCTAACCAAATCTTATCCAACCTACACTTGCTTTTGCTGCCACTTTAGCTCGAGGGCGTGAGCAGAGATCTACATCGATAGTTCCCCCAACACTAATACGATTGACATTTTCTTGCTTAGAGGCTAACGATAACAACTAGGTCAATAGATACCATGATACACAGACTTTTACTGCAGCCCGGGGCACTTAACAATGGGCGGAAACGCACGAGATAAAGTGATAAAGATGAGCGTGTAAATACGGAATTATGAAATCAAAATGAAAATAAGGTGGTGAAAATTGAAAATCTGTGAGAAACTGTGGTGTGGTGTGGATGGGGAGAAGAGCGGGAGCGTCCTGTAACAGATTGTCAGCCATGTTTAATAGCCCACGGGTGTAATGTCCTCTTCAGATGAAAAACTGTCGTCTCCCGGGCCCCTGGCAGCACAGAGCGAACAGAAGCATGTATGATCACTGAACAGCGAAGGGAGATTCTCTTGTAACATTTTCAGCTCGGTAAAATCGTAGCTGCACAAATTATAATAAAACTTTAGAAAATGTCCACAGTCTGCGGATTATGTAAGAACTCGCCACAGCAAATGGAGATCAAAGTCATTTAATATTATTTCAGAACCAAATCTATTTGGTCAAGACTAAACATGGAGCTCAGGGACCGGCCTCCTGCTGGTGCCAGAGTCAGGACTAAACATGGACCGGCCTCCTGCTGGTGCCAGAGTCAGCTCAGACCTCTGCTGGTCTGCAAGAACCTCTGCTGTTTTCTTTTATTTAAAACCAAATATATAAATGTTTTTGTCCTCTTTTGTCAATAAACCTTTAGAACTATCTATGGATTAGTCTCAAATAAAGTCTGGTTTAATCTAATTTTAGACCATATTTAGCCCCATATTAGTCCAGGTTTAAATCTGGTGGAAATCCAAACCTTAGAAAACCACTGGAACAGCATTAATGCCTGAAATATCCCTGGTCCAACACGTAGAGTAACAGGTTTTACATTGTGAGAGAGGAAAACACCAATATTATAACTTTGTTGCGCCACATGAGTCAAATGATTTACACAGTTATTGGCTTTTAGAGTAATATTGTCCTAGTGTTTCCAATTAAGAAGATTTCTGTTCCCATTCAAGTATTGGCATTATTTACCTCGGTGCAGTTCTAGTAGTGTAGATATAGAGAGAGGTAGAGAGAGAAATAGAGGAATCCTCATTATAGGAAAAGGGGCTTTTCAGAGGAAATGGAATTGAACAAGTCACAGCATTGTATCGATCGCACTGTTGGTTCTACGCCTGACGAGGGTAAACTGAAAAATAGATCGACTTCCTACTGCTGCCTGTTCCCTAAATGAGAGTAAGAAGACGCTCGCGCCCCAAACAAACAGCAAAGCGGGGGAATATTAGAAGTCATTGAGTCAAACGCTTAAAGACAGATACAGGACACTCGTTTTAGCAAAGTAAGGAAGGAGAGGCAATAGTTAGGCCCGAGCCCCAGCAGGGGGAGGGCCTATTGCTCCCGCAACGCTGCCGAAGGCAGCGTTGCAACTGTCTGACCAAACATGCGGGCGCAGCCCGCATGTTTGGTACCCCGTCGCCCCTGGCAAGTACAGTGAACTAGCCCATGCCGAAGGCATGGATCATGCATACTTACTCCTGCTATGACAGAAATAGTCAACAATTAGTGAATGGGCGTAGCCCATTCACTAATTGTTGACAACAGCAGCGCGAAGCGCTGCATTCCTCCAAAAACCCTCCTGGCATCGTCCCGTACGCGAGAATCCATGCCGCAGGCATGGGCCATGCTTGTATCTGCTCAAATCAATGGAAGTCTATGGGGAGTGGGCGGGGCATCCCGACGGAATAGGGAGTGACGAGCGCGTAAGCGCTCGTAATGATGATTCCACCCCATGGCGGCATCGGGAAGGCTTAGAGCTTTCAAACGATGTATCATTTGTTGTTATAGTAAAAACGGCTATATTGTTTTTGCTAAAAATATTATTATTATTATTATTATTATTTTTCTTGTTCTTCTTCAGCGCTTTGATCTCTAATTTGACCCCCTGAACATGCTCAAAAACTCACCAAACTTTGCCCAAAATTCAGAATCGGCGAAAAATTTTATTTTTTCTGGGCCATTTTTTTTTTCGTTAAAAAATGGCGCGACAGCGCCACCGACAAAAGTCAAAATACATTGCGCCTATGGGAGACGCCCCGAGGTCAACTTTGGCGTAAAGCTACGAAATTCGGGACACGCATTCCTCTCGTGAGGATAAACAAAAAAAATCATTGTGGCCACGCCCCCAAACTTACCCTATGGCCGCCATCTTCCTTTGAAAATGAAAACAAGCTGAGTTAGCCATTTTGTTTACGTCAAACTTTGACGAACTCCTCCTAGGGCGTTTTGCCCACCGACTTCAAAATCGGCGTACGTCCTCTGGACAAGTGGGGCATCTAAAGTTATTCAATTTTTTGAGATACCTTTTACGGTCTGTGTGCGGCGCAGCCGCAAAGTTGGACAACTTAATTTGGAATATTGCAGGTCTAAAAATTGCTCCCATTTGATCAAAACCAGTCCGATTAGGACCAAATTTGAATCAGTTGTTAAACTTTCTAGTTTGGACCAGTTTAGGCTGACAAAATTGAAATGGCAGTGATAGCGCCCCCTACAGAGTGACCTTTGAATTAACATTGAAGGTCAAAAATTAGTTTTACCAAAATTGTCTAAACTTTACCCAAAATTCTATTTTGCCGTCCCGATCACAAAAGCCAATCACAAAAATGCCTAAATTTTTACGCCGTAGTCGTAGCGATGACAGAAACCTCCCATGTTATCCCTATGGGAAAACCACAAAATCTCTCAAATTACCACATTTTTATGTTTTACACTTTAACGAAGTCCTCCTAGTGCGTTTTGCCCACCAACCTCAAAATCGGTGTACGTCCTCTAGACAAGTGGTGTATCTAAAGTTATCCAAATTTTAAGGATAACTTTTACGGTCTTTGTGCGACGGAGCCGCAAACGTTTCCCAGAATTCTGACTATTTGGCCTTCAGAGTGGCCTATAAACAATAGAGTTTTTTCCAAATGACATGATATTTTGAACGAAATTCTAATTTGCCATCCTGATCATACAAGTATGAGAGCCAAAGTCATATTTTGTACGGCGTAACCGTAGCGTTGACAGAAACATCCCATGTTATCCTTATGGGAAAATCGTAGAATCGCTCAAATCACCACATTTTTACGCTTCACACTTTAACAAACTCCTCCTAGGGCGATTGTCCGATCAAGTTTATATTTGGAGAATATCATCTACACAAGCGGGGCATCAAAACTTACCCATATTTTGATTCTAAGTGCTACGGTCTCTGTGTGGCGGACCCGCAAATATATGTCAGAAATGGGAAAACAGCGAAATCTCTAAAATCACCACATTTTTACGCTTCACACTTTAACGAACTCCTCCTAGGCCGATTGCCCGATCAAGCTCATATTTGGGGAAAATCATCTACACAAACGGGGCATCAAAAGTTATCCATATTTTGATTTTAAGTGGTACGGTCTCTGTGCCGTGGAGCTGCAAATATACTGTCACAAATGGGAAAAACGCCAAATCCTTGAAATGTTCACATTTATGCTTCACACTTTAACAAACTCCTCCGTGGGCAATAGCTCGATCAAGCTTTACTTTGGGAAAAATCATCTACACAAGCGCGGCATCAAAAGTTATCCATATTTTTATTCCAAGTGCTACGGTCTCTGTGCGGCGGCGCAGCAAATTTGACTGACACTTGTGTTCATTTGCACTGGATTGGCCATGTCCAATGTGTCGCCGTCTGTCAAGTTCTTTTTTTATTCAACACACAATAAGGGCGCCATCTTTATCAAGTCGAAAGCGCAGAGTCGGAAGGCCGGCGGCCCGCGAGGGCCGTTGGATGCCGCTTGCGGCTTTAATTTGATTTGGTTTTGTGTAGATTTAGACATTCAGAGTGTCAGAGAGATGACATAATACCTTTTTGATTTGATTGTGTATGGTTTGTTTCGCTGTGATAGATTTTTTGTGTGATCGTTCGCTTTTACTGAAGTTTTTTTGTGCCGTCCTGTGCAGGGATGACACCACTTGCCACTCGTCACTCGTCTCGGTTCTCAGCTTTTCTGATCAATGCGCCGACGTTAATAATCCCTGTACGTCGACGTTATCTGTCCGTGTTAGTCGTGGGCTCCTTGTCCTTTGCTGCAATCCAAGGCATTTTTTTTTTTTACGGGCAATATGTTTTTTACGGTCGATTTTGTTTAATAGGTTGCGTTGATGTGACATCACAGCATTGGAGAATCGCTACGGTTTAACATTGAGCTGGAGGCAGGTCAGAATTCTCCGTTAAACTGTCAGATTGTGGATTTGTTGATCTGTCTTAAGTTATGATTCTGTAATTACTGGGCCGGTCCACGTGAACAAAACACCGAAGTTCAAAGTTCAACGTCTTCTCTGTCAGTTACTTGGGAGGTCACTACTCTACATCCAAACTAACAAAAGTGAACCTATATTCTTTACACTAACTTAAAAAGCGGTGCCATTATTCAGCCTGATTTGGTTCAATGTTCTATTTTGGATATTTCTTTCAAAACCAGTAACGTTACATAACCCACAATCATCAAATTCTACAACAAACTCAAAACCTATTTTTGTCATCACTTAGAATTACACGGTTCTTAGACCTGGTTTAGTCTTTGTTTAGGCTCGGCGTGATTCTTTTACAGACCTCAGAAAGTCAGATATTTCCTTTGCGGCTCGTACATCACGTGAACCCCGAAACGAAAGAAAAGAGATGGACAAAAAATGACACCGCGAAATAGTCAAGTCCCGGCATGCTGACGTTCATAGCGGGGCGCGAGTCTCCATGGTAACACATGGGAAGTCACTACTCTACATCTAAGCTAAGAAAAGTACCATATTTTCCGAACTATAAATCTCTCCGGAGTATAAGTCAGTCAAAAAATGCATAATAGAGAAGAAAAAAAACAATAATAAGTCGCATTTTTGGGGGAAATGTATTTGCTAAAATCCAAGACCAAGAACAGACATTTCATCTTCAAATGCAGTTTAAAATAATAACAGATGAGAGAACATGCGCTAACGCTAACGCTAACACCTTCAGCTACATGAGGCACAGACAGAACTGTGGTAAGTGTCTGGTATGTTAACGTAACATATTAACAGTTATTCAGATAACTATAGCATAAAGAACATGCTAACAAGTTTACCAAAGCATCAGTTTTACCCCAAATCACTAAATCCACTGAATTATTCTTCCTCTGTGTCACTTCTAAACAACTCCACAAACTCCAGAGGTAGAGGAAGTGCTGATTCTTCTTTTGCGTCGCTTAGAGCCTAGAGCGCCCTCTTGTGGTTGTCAGTGTGAAAATATCAAATAATATCACATACCGCACCTCGGCCAAAACTATGAAAAAATTTGCGACTTACAGTCCGGAAAATACGTCATATTTGTGATGAAGAAAAGGCAAACAACGTCTTGTGAAGGGGAAAAGAAAAGGAAAACAAAGGACAAAGCAAGTGTGCATAGAATGGACCAACCGCAACGCCAGAAGCCAAATGTGTTTTTAATCTACTTAATCAGGTGGTCACATAACAATGACATTACCTTATCATTCTGCCTGTTTGTGTGTGTGTGTGTGTGTGTGTGTGTTTGTGTGAGTGGGACATAAATGGTTTTAGCCTGATAAGCCTGTAAACCTGACGAAATGCCTTCTCTGCAGATTGTTTTTCAGATGGAGCTGAAACTTGATGATGACGTCTTTGAGTAATTTCGGGTCGGAACAACCTTTACAAATTAACAAGTACCACGTTTTCAGCTAGAGGATGTGCTCAAAACTAAAATGTAATTGAATTCAACTGTAAATGAGAGATTTTTATAATAGTTTTTGTATAAGAGTTTTTTAAATTATTATATTCTGTGCTTAATCTGTGTTGCAACATTGGAATTTCCCCATTATGGGACAAATAAAGGTCTATCTTATCTTATCTTTATACAATTAAAAGTTGAATACTATGCTTAAAATTGAGAATCGATTGTGTAAATTAATCAGCAATAAATTTGGGTCTTTTTAATCAAGAAGAACAGATACTTCTTTGTCGGTAAAAGTAAATGAGCAAAAGCTAGCTTGCCCTTGACACGCTAACACAAGCACGCGGTTGTACTGATCGCAATTTTGACGGCGGAAATGCTCAGCGCGCCTAAAGAAATTATCTATATGGACTTAAAAACAGAAGATCTCTGGGGCGCAAGGACGTCACAATCCGAAGAAAATTTACACCAAGTGTTTTTGTAAGGCTCAGAGAAGAAGCAGAGAAAAGGAGCTAAAACAGGATTAATTAAACAAGAACAAATGACGCTAAATACAAACACAGGTATCTTTTTAATGAGGGAACAACATTATGACATGGTTAGATTTTCTATCATCAAGATTGCCTTTAAGCCTTCAGTGTTCGTGATTATGTTTGAAGTTGAAATAAAAGCCTTTTGCGCTGACCTTCCCCAAGTTTTTTCTATTCCCCTTTTTAGTTTCTTTGATCCAGCGGCCTCCATGTTGTTGGCGACACGGCAAACACCGGAACAAAGGCGCGTTCCCGCTCTCGGGGGCCTCTTAAAAAGGTTAATGGATTGAGATTGAAGTTGTAAAATATGAGCCACAAAGACGCCGAGGGAAGATGAGGTAATCGTCCCGACAGAAGCGCGGCCTGTCTGTCACTGAGCTCATGCGATAACGACTAAACCCCGCTAGAAACCAGAAAGTACGTGGCAATGAGGCAGCGTTCGGAGACTAACAGACTGTAATTAAGAGTGGCACGCTCCAATTTTAGCATCTGTCATAAGTTATTTATATTGTCAAGCAGGGCAGCCTTTTTGATAAATAAATAGGATGTTTCAAAAGGCAATAATTGCAGAATTAAGCATAAAAGACGTCTGAAATGTGATTGTATTAGACATTTTGACCATTAAAGGTGCAATATGTAAGGATCCGCCTCCTGCTCGTCTCCATGGAGATGTCACTGTTGTGTTCGGGAGGTTCCAAAGTATGACATTAATATCATCCATGTCCGTGAAGAAATCAGGTTTATTGTGTTTATTTAGAACACTTCCTGGTAGTTTTACAGTTTAAATATTAAAATTCATATTTATTTAAGAAAATTTGTCGCAGTCATTCTAATAAAGATGTCCATGTGTTCGATTAATAAATAGTTTATTAAGAATGACGTAGGGTTACTTAATTAATATCTCTCAATCTCAATTGTTCATGATGAATTGAGTATATTTTTCATGCTTTATTAAGGCTGGTGTAGTAATTAAAACGTTATTGAATTCTACAAGACATACAAATGTTATTCTGCATTACAGGAGAGAGCAATAACATTTCCATCTTTCAATTCAATCAAGATACAACAAATAGTGGCGTAAAACATACTAAAAGTGAGATAAAGAAGAATAGATGAATATAAGTGAATTCATTGCGATTTATTCCATCACAGAACGTTGTTAATTGAGTCCGACTGAAGTTAAATCCTGCTTTATTGTTCATTATTCGTATTCTCATTATTTTCATGTACTTTCTGAAGGTAAATTCTGCTTTATTGTTCATCATTCTCATCATTTTCTGTACTTTCTGAAGTTCAATTCTGCTTTATAGTTAATTATTCTTATTCACATTATTTTCATGTACTTTATGAAGTTAAATTCTGCTTTACCGTCCATCATTCTCATCATTTTATGTACCTTTCTGTGCATTAGCTGCATTTACAACATGAATTCCCCCCCAAAATAGTCCCTTTTAAATGATTTCAAACGCATCATACTCTCGGTCCATGCAAATCGCAGGAGTGTAAACGCGTGCAACAATTTTATCCTGCACATTGATAGATTTCTCACCTGCGCGGGGGTCTTTGATGCTGCCGTGATTGAAGCTTAACAGAGGGGCCTACCTTACACCTTGCCCCGCAGCCTCTACCACTCGGCTCCGGGCGATGTAGCGCATGAATTATTTAGAAACAGTTGCGACGCATGAGAAATTAATATACAGAAATGTATTATTATGTGCTGTCAGGCCCCCCCACCCTGCCTCCCCTGCTTAAATGCATCATTTGTATTCCTCTGGCATTAGTGTGGTCAGGGCCGGAGCCCACGTGTCATGCATGTAGAGCCACTTCTGACCAGGCTGCCCTGTTTCGCACCCAATTGGCATGTGATTTGCTATTTTCCTGTGCTTATGAGCTTAAGTTGTTTGACTGATCTCCCAGGACACAGACTCTTGTATTAGATAACAAAACGATATATATCACAACATAATATTACCATAATGGGAGCGGTTGGGCTTCTTGATATTTGCATTGCCCATTAGATGCGTGAGGGTGCAGTCCAGTGGTGAGCACACTTCACTGGCTCAATAAATAATGCATCAGAACATGAGTGAGGGTTTCATGTGGGGAGTGCGTGTTTGAATTTTAAACAGAATGGCGCTCCCTAGTGCTCAAACCGGTTTTACTGCATGAACGGCGCACGTGGAGGCTTCTGCAGAGGTCACGTTATAACTGTGATTTAAGATTTTAATCCTAATTCACAGAGATTGTTTTATTTAATGTTTTGAGTGATCATTGTTAAGGCTAAGGCTGTGCAATGAATTTAATTATCTAGATCCAGTCATTTTTAATTGTGCCTGGATCTCAGTTGAGGCGTCGTGTGTCACACAAGACGTGAGTCGACTATTAAATTGACCAAAAAAGGGCAAGAAATATGACTTTATACTCTTGTTTGGGACATTACACTCAAAGTTAATGTCTTCATTTTAAATTGTTTTAATTATAGACAATACAATCGATGTTCTAAACTTGCATATCTCCAAAGCAACAATTGTAGAACTTGTTGGATGCTTGTGGTTTGGAGCACAGAGGAAATGTGTTTTTTCTGCCCATTTGGACCAGAACCTCCCGCCGCAAGAACAGTTTCTTCCCTTCTGCCACTGGACTCCTCATTGCACCTTAATAACACCTGTCACTTTAATAATACATGTAAATAATGCCTCCAATTCCACCGTTTTGCACTGCCAGTTCTGATCCTGTTGTTGTACATATATTATATTTAAATCACTTTTATTCTACAAATTATATTTTGCATGCCTGTATTTCAATTTATCTTATTTTAGCATAGTCTATACTATTTTACTATTATTATTAGTGTACACAGTTTAATGTTGCACCTTAATGCCGGTTCCTAGTTTGTGAATTGTTCACTGACAATGGCAATAAAACTGATTCTTATTAAACGTCTTGTTTATGTTCAGGAAATGTATATTGAAAGGTGTTTTTTCAGTTTTTAAAAGAAAAAAAAAATTAAATCAAGATTGTTCAATACATGGAGTGAATGAATGTGAGCGCGAATATTTGTCTGTAATGTCTATGTCTCTGTGTTGGCCCTGTCCAGGGTGTGCCCCGCCTAAGGCCCAAAGTCACTGGGACAGGCTCCAGTCACCCGCGACCCCGATCGGGCCCAAGCGGTAGAAAATGAATGAATAAATAATGTGCTACAGCTTTATTTAATGAAAATTATAAGGTCTAAGAAAAGCTTTTTATACTTAGTCTTAGCTCATTTGAACTCTCACATCTATATGCCATGAGCATTGTTATTGATAGCGGTGGCAGAGTGGTTAGCACGCTCACAGGGGGTCCTGGTTCCACCCCTGGACCGGGCCGCGTCCATCTTGAGTAGAATCCCCCATTAAACCAAAAACATGTCCCACAGGTAAAGTCCTGCAGCTCAAGATCTGGAGCTGGGTCTACTGCTCCTGACAGGTTTCCCCAGCGGCATTGAAGGATGGGTCAAATGCAAAGGGACAATAAAGTGTACCATAGCATTATTATTTCATGTTGAAAATAGGCGTCGCACGTTGTAAAATAAATGCATTATGGCAAGAGAACTTTCAGAAATGGTCCGGTAATCTAAAATGAAACTTTACACAAAATAAGACAGTGCTACTTTGTGAGTCCAAATGCATGAGTGAAAATACATTGCAATTCAAAGGGATTTAGCATTATCAGTTTGTTGTGCTGGAGCGGAGCTGTAATTCATTTTCAGCCCGAAAAACAATCTCTGAGCGCGTCTCCCAATTCCACACTCAAGGCTCAGTTCAAACCAAATTACCTTTATTTACTATGCAAAAGCAGCCGCTGCAGCAGCACTTTGGACAAAACTGTGCTTTGTTGTAATATGCTTTTCCTCCATGGAACAAAATATTGTGTCTTCTGCAAGGACAATGCTTCCAGGACAAATACACTTTATGCTTTAAAAACAGGTCTATTGATTTAGCTGGATATTGCAATTAAAATCCAAACACAACCTGCAAATTATGTTTATTTTTGATTATTATTATTCTCTTTCAGACGTGTCTACTCTGGCTGTAAAGCTGGACCATGGGAACACTTGCATCTGCTTGAAATGTCCTCTTTAGTGTAAGAAACTCACTGAACATGACCTGTTTCTGCAGCTCTGAAACAAGCCATGCACATTTATCAGACCTTTTGAAATTGTATTCATTGGTCATCTTTAGAGCTGGGTTTCAATTCAAATTTCAAGAATCGATTCCGATTTTTACGTTTCAAAATCGTTTTTTTCCGTTTTCTCAGATCCCATCCGATTCGCTCCGATTTCGATCTGATTTCCATTCGATCCGGGGGTTAATGTTATTAAAAATGAAAAATGTATTTGAACCGTTTCCTTCACTTCATGACTGTGTAGAGAAGCAACATATTAAAACTAGTATTATATCAATATTAAACAGCAAATCTTACAAGTATTGGTAGTTACTGATGGAAGACTGATGAAAAGGTTAAGGGTCATTCTACCTTCAAGAAAGATAATCCAGTAGTCCTGAATTATCTTTCTTGAAGGTAGATTGAAGTTCACTGAGGGAAATGTAGAATATAATTTTAATTTTTTTTAAAAATTAAAAAAAAATGAAAAAAATGAAAAAAATACTAAATCGATCTTTGGACGTACGAATCAATAATCGGTCATAAATATGCGAATCGATTAAAAATCGGAAAATCGATTATTTCAACCCAGCTCTAGTCATCTTATTATAGCCAACCTTAAATTAAGTAAATTATTCCTTTGTGTGCTCATGCGTCCACAAGGTGAGGACATTTGCACATCTGTTTCGAAAGTGTGACTTTACCCAGAGGCTGTTTTAATTATGCTACATCCTCAACAACAGGAACAGGGAATAACTTAATAGATTAGGTCTTTGCTGAATTGGGGCGATGGAATGTTAAGAGCCAATTTTGAAAAATTGCATTTATCCATCATTAATTTGATTTACAATGTAGCAATCTGATGCATGTGTTTACAACCTAAAACAATCTGCAATATCACTCTTTTTGAACGTGGACGGTCTCTTTACGTGAGCGTTCCAAAGGTCAGCTCCTTTCACTGAAAATACACGTGTGAACGAGGTTTTGCAGAAAGTGAGGAAGGTGCTATTTCAAGTTTTACACAACCAAAGTTACAAGAATTCAAAAAGTGTAATACTTTCTGTTTGGAAGAAATGAGACAATGGCGGAATTGGTGACATTTTAATAAAGATTGCAGAGCGGCTTGAGAAGTTGGGTCTGAGTGCGACTGAGACACTTTATTGACAGTCACAGACAATCTCAGATCAGCCTGAGACACTTCATGCTTTCCTCATATTATCAGGCTTATAATAAATGGTGCACATGGGCTTTTGCAACAGCAGAGATTAATAGTATTGCTCTATAAGGCGTATGTAATAAACGAGTTACTGAACCTGTTGCACTTGCAGGGCGTGGAACGTGTTTTTCATTTATTGGCAGATATGAGATTGTGACGGTGCGTTAGAGGTGAGAGACATCTTGAAAAATGTGAGAAATTTGGGACAGGGCCCAAGACAAACTGGGACCTGTTGTGGTAAAGAAGGAGCTGCGTCGAAAAACAAAGCTCTCAATTTACTGGTCAATCTACGTTCCTACCCTCACCTGTGGTCATGAGCTTTGGGTAATGACCGAAAGGACAAAATCGCGGATACAAGCGGTCGAAATGAGTTTCCTCCGCCGGGTGTCTGGACGCTCCCTTAGAGATAGGGTGAGGAGCTCAGTCACACCTGAGCACCTCCCTGGGAAGGTATTCGGGCATGTCCCACCGTGAAGAGGCCCCGGGGAAGACCCAGGACACGCTGGAGGGACTATCTCTCTCGGCTGGCCTGGGAACGCCTCGGGATCCCCCCGGAGGAGCTGGAGGAAGTGTTGGAGTCCCTGCTTAGACTGCTGCACCCGCGACCCGGCCCCGGATAAGCAGAAGGATGGCTGGAGTGATACAGCAGGAGCTTGTCAGTCACTACATGAAAAGCATTTCAAGTCAAGCTCTGTTTTAATGGCACATCTCAAGGGCCCCTCCATGAATACTTTCAAATATAAAGTACTGTTTATACTGAAAACCTAAAAAGATCTCCTATACAAGGATTGATGTACGTAACACCGTTTATTCTTTATTTTATTTTATTTTGGCTATGCTGATGCATCTCTGTACATGTTTTGTACACTGGTAGACGAACATGTTGTATTTTGTTGATATCAGACAGTCGTTATGGCGTTTGATCCTGGCCAATATTCATATTTTTTTAGCGCATTGTATCAGCCTTAAATCCCCTCCATAGACAAATATTTGCTTAAATGAAACCTAAGTCTTTATTTCAAAAGAGACTATGCTCTTTTCAGTTAGTAAAGAACCACACTATGGAGCAAAATGGATCTAAACTGGCTTAGTAATAGAAACAGGTCTATTGACTTCCTGTTCAACGCTGTAGAACTGATGAGCCCCGCCTCTTCATAGTGACATTTCAGCGTAACAAGCAGCGGAATGTCATGGACGTGGTTTTTTTGTGTGTGAAAAGTATGTGACATTTTAGAACAGAAGGCTTTCACTCTCACTTCATATTTCATATAATTGCAACTCAGAGCTGGGGATGTGGGCGGGGATAGGAGGTAGGTAAAAACAGGAATGTTCTGGGCACTCCAACATGAGCTGCAGGACAAGACGGGATCACCTAAATGGGCACGGTACATAATAAGATAAGATAAGATCCATCCATCTTCTTCCGCTTTATCCGGGGCCGGGTCGCGAGGGCAGCAGTCTGAGCAGGGACTCCCAGACTTCCTCTCCCCAGACACTTCCTCTAACTCCTCCGGGGGGATCCCGAGGCGTTCCCAGGCCAGCCGAGAGACATAGTCTCTCCAGCGTGTCCTGGGTCTTCCCCGGGGCCTCTTCCCGGTGGGACATGCCTGAAACACCTCCCGAGGGAGGCGCCCAGGAGGCATCCGGAACAGATGCCCGAGCCACCTCAGCTGGCTCCTCTCGACGTGGAGGAGCAGCGGCTCTACTTTGAGCTCCCTCCGTGTGGCCGAGCTCCTCACCTTATCTCTAAGGGAGTGCCCAGCCACATGGCGGAGGAAACTCATTTCGACCGCTTGTATCCGCGATCTTGTTCTTTCAGTCACTACCCAAAGCTCATGACCATAGGTGAGGTCAGAACGTAGACCGACCGGTAAATAGAGAGCTTTGCCTTTCGGCTCAGCTCCCTCTTCACCACAACAGTCCGATGCAGCGACTGCATCACTGCAGCCGCTGCACCGATCCGCCTGTCGATCTCACGCTCCATCCTTCCCTCACTCGTGAACAAGACCCCGAGATACTTGACCTCCTCCACTTGGGGCAAGGACTTCCCACCCACCTGAAGAGGGCAAACCACCTTTTTCTGGTCGAGAACCATGGCCTCGGATTTGGAGGTGCTGATTCTCATCCCAGCCGCTTCACACTCGGCTGCAAACCGTCTCAGTGCATGTTGCAGGTCCGGGTTTGATGGAGCCATCAGGACAACATCGTCTGCAAACAGCAGAGATGAGATCCTATGGTCCCCAAACCGGACACCCTCCGACCCCTGACTAGAAATTCTGTCCATTCTGTGGTATTATAATTATAATTACACTTCATACATCAAAAACATTTAGATACAATTTTCATAAGTTAAAATGACTTTTTGGTTTAAACTTTTGGAGATGGTGAGAAAATATTATTTAATTTGTTTAATAAGAACAGAGGAAAAAAAGGGATACCGATGATGAAAATGTACTTTCATGAATTTAGAATTTGCCAAACATAAGAATTAAATTAATTACCATTTTCTTACTATACTATTGTCCATATTTGTGTCATGAAAACCAAAAAAATATATGTTCAAATTGGATTCAATGTGAAGAATTATAAATTGTAAACAGTCTTTCCAAAAGGCATTTATAACAGTGCAATTAACCCTAATATATAATGTTGTTGTTGTTGTTGTTGTTTTATGGCGGTTGGCATCCGAGTGTCGCATTACCGCCAGACTTTATTCCCCAGACTTTGTCGTAGTCCTAAAAGTTGTTCTTCCAGTGCTTTGACCTCCAGTGCTTTGACAAAGCCCAAGTTGTTGTTGTTTACATTACCGCCAGACGTTATTCTTTAGACGTTATTCTTTACTTTAAACTTCATTCTTCACATTCCCACCGACTCTCCATGAATAAAACTCATCACGCGCGTCATTGCATCAATGAAATTTCCCCATGTGGGACAATAAAGGAATATCTTATCTTATACGTTGCCGTTAAAGCCTCACGTTTCCGAGAACTGCGGCACGAGCGGCGAGAGACACGCGCGACCTACGTTCCCGTCCCCGATTGGCCGCGCTCGCCGGAGACACCGCCACGTGACTCGGCGCCGGTATAAGTACTTCGCGGCGCGCTGTTCCTAAGCAGCCCCCGGTTTCTGAGGGAAAATGTATCGTCTCGGCCCACAGGTTTCCTCCAAGATCGCGCTCATCTCCTTTCTGCCTGCCGTGCCACGGGAACACTTTCATTTTACGAGACAATACAATAAAGGCTGGTCGTGTATTGGCTGATTTTGGATCAACGTTGCACTTTGTAAAACGGCGTAAACAAAAATGCCACGGACCAAGAAACGGACCAACAAGGGTGAGTGTGAGCGGCTAGCGACGGCTACGGGCCTAGGTTAGCTTTTCCACTCGGGCGGCCGACGGGAGTTGTAGTTCTGTCGGAGTCGCTCTGTCGTCGAGTAACGTGGACTGCGCGAGCGACGTGGACTACAAACGTAAGCGCTCGGCATGTTGCTGTGGGAAAAAAAAAAAAAAAAGCAAACCTAGCTAGCTGTAAATTACACAAAGCGCTGCTGTTTGTTGGAAAACACGTTACAAGATGTTGAGATAGTTGTCATTCAACGTTAAATACGGTAATTTATATGTGGTAAACTGATTGTTAGTTTTGCTAACAGTAATAACGATGCTCAATCCAAATTTGATCCTTTCTATTTACGCAAACGTTTCCACCAACCAGTGTACATTTATATTTACAGCTTATTAACGTATGGCTTTTTAATATAAGTGGTTACAATATTGTTTGAACACAAAATAAACAGCCTGCGCTTTCGTTTATCGATCGACGTGTGTGTTTTTCCTTTTACGTGCGATTTAGCGCTGCTGCTGCTGCTGACGTCAAACCGGCACCGAGTTATTTAATCAGTTGATTAAACCACCACTTTTCATATGGATTCATCGTATATGATTACTATAATGGTTAACTTAGAATGTGGATACTTTGTGGGTATTTATGCTGCCGGGTGTGTGAGGACGAAGGGCGAAAAAGGCGGCGCCCCGGTTCTGTGGAATCAGCTGGTGTGAAAAAAAGTCCACGTCAACACATGACCGAAGAGCGTAAGGAAATCTCTCCTTATGAAAGAAAGAACGAAGGAAGGAAAGAGGGGCCATGTCAAATTGGAGGGTGTATTCTATTCTTTTTTTTTTTTAAATACTACCGGAAATTCCTTTTTTGGTTTGCTCGTGGCCTTAGCTGTGCTCCAAACGCCATGTGAGGATAAGATTAATTTTAGGACACGAGCAGCAGCTATTCATGGGCTTCAGCTGCTGTTAGGCAAGACAAAGCTGTGGAAGTACAATCTAACTGGCTACAATGGTTATCCTATTGAAACTTAAATTGATATGGATTTTGCCAGACATCCAAAAAACAACCATCACAAAGAATTCATGTCGAAACGTGACAACTGTTTGCTTATCTGCATTTTATTTGTGTCCTATGTTTGGATGCCTCAAAAACAAATGTAAATGCTTGCAGTTGTTTGTTGTTGTGTCTGCTCCCTATTTAAGTTTTTGATGCTATTATGTCTATATTGGATAAAATGTGTATTACATCTGTTATGTATATCAAGGACTCGAAGAAGGAAAAAAAAGACAAGATAAATATGAAGTACTTGGTGAAGTATGTCATTGCCCCGTCAACTGCGCTAGATTTTTATCACTTTGAAACGTATGTATTCATGGACGATCAAAACAAAATGCTATATTGTATTTGTTTTGTTCTTGTTTTACTGTCGCTCAGCAAAATGCAAACCGTTAACAATGGAAGCCCTATTTTCTTCATTCTATCATTTGATCTCAAATTTCACCTGTTTGAGTTTCAGCTTCCTCTTTTTAAACATTTTTGAGGACTTTACAACATAACCGAAAGCTGAGAGCCATGAACGCACAGAGGAGGAGGTTTGAGCTGCCCCCCCCACATCTTCCTCTGGACTTTGAGCCATGCCGTCCGTCCTTACTGCTAAACAAACCTCTTTTTTTTTTTTAGCTTTTTACAGTAATATGCTACACGTACTTTAGCAATACTCGGGCGGCAGCGATTAATCCAACTAATCGTTACTAGTCGACTATAAGAGTTTATTTTATTTAACGGTTGTGGTGATCAAAATGCAAGTATTTGGACTATACACACCCTTAAATGCACACAAATACCCACTTTTGTTTTAATCAAGACTGTGGCATAACTAAATAAAAAGATAATTAACAATTTCTCACTTTCATTAATAATACACTTGTAAATACTTCAGTCGCCATAGTTCAGCCTTTTTTCTGTTGAGGTAGAAAAGTACTGATTGACAAATGCAGACTGTATCGCTGACTGTACCACGACTAAAATAATTGGTCATTACTTACTATGGCGAGTCATTAATACAATTTTCACTAGATTTCTTAAGTTAGTAATAAACGTCTTATTAGTAGCTGTCACTTCAGAAATATTATGTAAAATAAACCAAACATCCAAAATTATCAGGAATTAGAGGCTTTCCATGATCATAATATTTTTTTTTAACATATTTTATAATTTATTATGTTAAAGAATAATAATTATGTGGTATGTAAAATAATAATTTATTATGTAAAAGAAGAATTTTATGTAAAAGAATGTATAATAGCAAATACTAATACAAAAAAAAGTAATAATAAATAATACTAATCAGAAGAGAGTGCGTTGGTGAAACGCATAAAAATCCTATTAATGATAAAATGCAATACTCATAATGGCTGAAGGATAACTGCCGTATTTCCCGGACTATAAGTAGCACCTTTTTTTCATAGTTATGGCCGGGGTGCGACTTACTTATATTTATACTTGTACTTATACTCTGGAGCAACTTCTACGTGATATATTTGGTTATTTTCACACTTACGACGCAACCGCATTTCATACTCCAGTGCGATTTATATATATTTTTTGGCTGATGCGACTTATACTCTAAATGCGGTACTACTGCTATGGTAGTCGTCCTTATTTTCCCGACAAACATTTGTCACGTTGACCTGTTTGACCATGTCTCTATAAACTTGACTCCGTGTTTGCAAATCCCACACGTGTTCGGCCTTGACTTGAAACCCGGCGTCGTTCACATCAGATAACACCGGTACCGGCTGTGGTCGTCGTGCAAACTTTACAGTTTGGTTTATCTAATCTTGTGTTCCTGCAGCAGCTGTGAGTCTCCGCTTGCATAACGCACAGAACCTCTGCTCCTGACACTTTTTGTATTAAACGTGGTTGTTGTCTGCGCAGGAGGGCAGCATGGACACGTGCAGCCCTTCAGCGATGAGGACGCCTCCATAGAGACGCTCAGTCATTGCAGCAGCTTAAGCGACGGCGCCAGCGTTGCAGATGAAGGTATTTATCATCGTCCTCAAATAATGCTTGTCCTCGTCGTTGTGAACACTTTTTTTTTTTTTTTTTTTTTTTAATTCCCCCTTTTCTACGAGTGTTTGAAGAGTTTTTGTTGTGTTGCCAGGCGCTGAGGTCAGTGAGGACACGGCCCAGGAAGACTTCCAGTACAAGTTGAAGGGGTTCATAGACAGCACTGTGGACAAGAGGTAAAAATGGCAACGGCTCAAAGTGGCAGTCTGTTTAAAACTATTATTTTAGACGTCCAAGTATACATTAGTTTATAATGGTGGCGTGCAGTGACTTTTATGGATGGGCAAGCAGTCTTGGAGTGTTCATCAATATTTAGTGGCTAATATTTGCATTAAAGTGTGTAAAAAAAAAAAAACAAAAAAACAACAACAACAAAATCCTAACATTCAAGAGTAAGTTTCGAACCCAGGTTTCCCCCGTAAAAAATAAACTCACTTTACCGATCAATTCGTTACACAAATTAGCACTCTGCTATTAAAATACTGCCTGTTCGTAGCTAATTAGACTTTTCCGGTAATAAGAAATACAAAGACTTGTCTAAGTTTCTAGGTTTTTCTTCACCTTCTCATACACGATTATTGAGCGTAGTTTGAGGCCGTGTGGTCCTCAGAGCGCATGCACAAAGCTCTCAAACAAGCTGCTGTCCGCTCTGGTTCTAAAAGCCTGCGTGAACCGGCCTCTGAACACCGCCACAAAATGAATAGTGGCGGGAGAAGAAGAATCGAGCTTCCTGCGGTGTTTTGTAAAGGCCGCCATGACTTCCAGCCAAGTTACAGCAGCAGAAGTGAGGGGAAAACGGGCTTATTTGGATATATTTTGGACCAATTTAAATATAGTTGTGGCACACGGTGATGTTCGACCAATCGCTGCTTACCTTGAATGCCCTGACCACACGCCACCGCTGCATAAATAAATGTGTGCAGGATTTGAGCATAGTTAAAACGGTCTGCTTAAATGCTGCCGTGCTCCGAGACACGGGTCAATAATACACTTGGATGAGACTTGTATTAATAATTGATGTCTCGTCGCTTTAGTGCCAAGACCAGACAGGGGGCGCTGGACGGGCTGAAGACCGCCATGGCCAACCGCATCTTGTATGAGTTTATCTCCGAGAGAAGAATGACCATCACGGACAGCATTGAGCGGTGCCTCAAGAAAGGTAACGGAAGCCCATGTGTGGTCGCTTGTGGGTTTGTGTCCAGCCCTCAACGTCAACAGACTGTCTGTACCCGCTCTCTCCCCCTTTCACACAAATGACCTGTCGAGTATAGCCTTCCGGCTAGGAATAGACGAAACAAAAACTATTGCAATATTTAATGTGCCAATGGTACATGTTACGGCTCACTGCTAACAAAGTGTCGAGTGGTATACAGTAGTTTTAAGTACTGCAAGTGTCTTAATCATCTGTGGTTCTCAGGGAAAGGCGAAGAGCAGCGGGCCGCAGCTTCTTTAGCGTGCCTGCTCTGCATCCAGCTGGGCTCGGGTATCGAGAGCGAGGAGGTGTTGAAGACCCTTAAATCCGTCTTCAAGACCATTTTGGCAGATGGTTCCGCCAACATCCAGGCCAGGCAAGCTGTGAGTACAAAATAAGTTCAAAATAACCCAATCTTATGATGTTAAAAGTACTTGACAATCCAAAACGCGTTTATGTTATAGGTGGCGACAAGCTTGGGTCTATGTACTTTGGTCGCGGAAGATGACATTTTGGTGAGTTCCCGCTCTGCTTCACGTGCAATTTGGGGTCGACACGTCTGGGCTCCAGGGTAACTGGCTGTTCTCGTTGTTTTTGTATATTCCTCGCCTGTCTGAAGGTTGTATTCAGCCGCTGTGACAAGGTCTTCCCCAGTCTTAAGATTTATGAAGTCACAATAAGAGTCCAACACATCAAAAACGCATGACCGGCTCCATCATATGCTCCTGGTTATGAAGTGCCAGACTGAAGCTGTAATTTCATGCAGATCTCCCGCTGCTTTCAGCTCAGCGGCTACTGCAGCAGATGTGGCCGGACACATGGCAGCGATTGCTCTAAAAGACTCCATCGCGCTGCATTTCGCCTCTTATTCCGGACATCTTGAGCTATAACTTCTGTCTTCTCGCCCTGTTCCGCTGTAAAGAAGTCATGAGAGTCTTTATCTGGGCTATCAGGAGTCAGTTTCTCTGGTTTTGCTAGTCATGTTAGCTTCGTTAGCTTGCGAGGCAGGGTATTTACCAATGGGATCGCCGACTAAACCAGGACCAAACATTAGGTGCGTTCACATTTTTGCACTACAATGATTCTAAACTTATTTTGGAACAAAGCCTGGACTACGGCTACATCAGCTTAGTTTGTTTTAGTCCCGAAGTGTTACCAGACTTGTGCCGACCTTGTTTACTCATCCCTTGTTCTTGGGATTAGGTGGGTCAAGTGATGATTTTAAAGCTTAAGTTTTAGCAGCAGAGGTGTGTGCGCGCGTCAGCTTAAAGCGCTGCCATAACCTGAAGTCTCCGTTTTTTTCCTTTAGGATGTGTTTTCCACCATGGAGTGCTTCGAGAGCCTGTTCACCCGGTCGTATGCCAAAGGCGACGGCACCTTTCCGTCGGTGAATCCTCAGACGAGCCAACTCTACACCAACGCTCTGCTGTCCTGGGCTCTTCTGCTCACCATCTGCTCGGGCAGCCAGCTCAAGGAAGTCATCCGCAAGTAAGACCAGAAGACCCCTTGTACTGATGAATAGGTTGTGTTCATGACGTTTACCGTATTTTTGGACTATAAATCGCACCAGCCAAAAAAATACATAATGGAGAAGAAGAAAACATACAAGTCGCATTTTTTGGGGAAATGTATTTGATAAAATTCTAGACCAAGAACAGAAATTTCATCTTGAAATGCAATTTAAAATAATAACGGATGAGAAAACATGGTGTAATAGTTGTACGTATGCTAACGCTAACACCTTCAGCTACAAGTGTCTGGTATGTTAACGTAACATATTAACAGTTATTCAGATAACTATAGCATGAAGAACATGCTAACAAGTTCACCAAAGCATCAGTTTTACCCCAAATCACTAAATCCATTGAATTCTTCTTCCTCTGTGTCACTTCTAAACAACTCCAGAGGTAGAGGAAGTGCAGATTCTTCTTCTGCGTCACCTAGAGCGCCCTCTTGTGGTTATCACTGTCAATGCGGCCACCACTTTTTTAATAATAAACCATTGTCAATTTGTGCAGTAATTTGAACCATAAACCAGGTCACGACATTCACAAGTTGACAGTCAATCAAATTCTATCATTGGAATCTGCAATGAAACGGGCCACAGTATGTCGTGATGTCACCTGAACCCAACCTTCTCAATCAAAAAGTTAAAATGGAATGCTTACCAGACGTGGTTGTGTTTCACAGACACATGCTCAAACTCCCTGGACTGTTGGAGAGCGACGACGTCAACATGAGGATAGCGGCCGGGGAGACCATCGCTTTGCTTTTCGAATTGGCCCGAGACCTAGACGCTGTAAGTCATGTGTTTGCACATCTATAGCTGCAATTTTAGCTGTTTCTTCAAAATTGCACGTTTACGCCTCCAATGCTTCATAGTTAAAACAGTTTTTTTTTTTTTTTTTTTTTTTCTCTTGCAGGATTTTGAGACTGACAACTACAACGAACTGTGCGATAAGTTGTCTGCGCTGGCCACGGACTGCAACAAACACCGGGCCAAAAATGACAAGAGGAAGCAGCGCTCGGTGTTCAGGGACGTACTGAAGGCTGTCGAGGTGAGTCCCGGTTTAACGTGAAGGGGTGCTATAGCAGAGTTTCCACCGGTTTGCTTTGGAGCGGATCGGGACTAACCCTATGTAGCTCGGGCGAGAACAAGAAAAATCTGAAAATAATTATTTTTCACCAAACGCTAACTTGATCTTGTTTCTAAGCCACTGTATTTATTTATAGTAATAGTACTTTATATACTGAACCTATAGACGGGACGGGCTTAGGCACTAGTGATGCATGAAGAGTTTGTTTTTCCAACCTGTGGGTTCTGCAGTTTGGGGGTTTTCTCACCATCTCCTAATTTCCACCTGCTGCAACTTAAAGTGTAATGTAGCCTAATTTGGACTAGCACCTGAACGCTCTTAACTGGTGACAAAATGTAGATAATATTAATAATAATAGTAAACAAATAAAAAATATAATAATAATTTAAAAAAAAAATGTAAAAAAAATTATGTTAAACTTAATAGTAAAAAATGATAATGGTAAAAAAAAAAAACGGTTAAAAAAAAAAAGATAGTAATTAGGAAAATGATAATACTACAAATACAGACGATGAAAATAATGAAAATGACTGATAAATGTGGCAGGCCCACTCACCTTAAGCATGTTTGAGCAATAAAAACTTAAGGTGCAATATGTAAGGTCTATTCTTAACTTAAGTTTTCCTATATTTCAGGATGGAGACTTTCAGATGGAGACCATTCGTTTTGGGACGGAGCGCATGACCATCGACAGCTGGGTCAGGAAGAGGATGTACGACACCTTCAGAGAGTTTGTGGGGTCTGGAATGAACTACCATCTACAGGTCGGCCACCCACTCCAAATCTGACCCTGCACCCACTCCAAATCGTCTCCAAATCTGACCCTCCACCCACTCCAAATCTGACCCTGCACCCACTCCAAATCGTCTCCAAATCTGACCCTCCACCCACTCCAAATCTGACCCTCCACCCACTCCAAATCGTCTCCAAATCTGACCCTCCACCCACTCCAAATCTGACCCTCCACCCACTCCAAATCCACTCCATATCTGACCCTCCACCCACTCCAAATCCACTCTATATCTGACCCTCCACCCACTCCAAATCCACTCCATATCTGACCCTCCACCCACTCCAAATCCACTCCATATCTGACCCTCCACCCACTCCAAATCCACTCCATATCTGACCCTCCACCCACTCCAAATCCACTCCATATCTGACCCTCCACCCACTCCAAATCCACTCCATATCTGACCCTCCACCCACTCCAAATCCACTCTATATCTGACCCTCCACCCACTCCAAATCCACTCCATATCTGACCCTCCACCCACTCCAAATCCACTCTATATCTGACCCTCCACCCACTCCAAATCCACTCCATATCTGACCCTCCACCCACTCTATATCTGACCCTCCACCCACTCCAAATCCACTCCATATCTGACCCTCCACCCACTCCAAATCCACTCTATATCTGACCCTCCACCCACTCCAAATCCACTCCATATCTGACCCTCCACCCACTCCAAATCCACTCTATATCTGACCCTCCACCCACTCCAAATCCACTCCATATCTGACCCTCCACCCACTCCAAATCCACTCTATATCTGACCCTCCACCCACTCCAAATCCACTCCATATCTGACCCTCCACCCACTCCATATCTGACCCTCCACCCACTCCAAATCCATCTGACCCTCCACCCACTCCAAATGTACCGGATGTTGACGAAACTTTCATTTATTTCCCCGCAGGCAAACGACTTTATCCGCGACGTGTTTGAACTGGGACCACCCATTCTGGTCGACTCTGAGACCATGAAGGCCATGAAAATCTCCCGCTTTGAAAGGGTAAGCAGTGTCTTTTTTTTTTTTTTTTTTTTTTTTTTTTTTTTTTAAACTCTCATCACGTTCAATCAACTCGACTAACGCTCTCCGTCTGCGTCCGCTAGCATCTCCACAACTCCGCCGCGTTCAAAGCGCGGACCAAGGCCAGAAGCAAGTTCAGGGACAAGAGGGTCGACGTGGGGGAATTTTAATGTATTTGTCTTTTATTTTTATGCCTCCTATATAACTTATTTATAAATCTAACAAAGTCTCGCTGCTTAATATTTAGCTCCGCCTTTAGACTAATGTTTTGGTTGTCGAACAATAGCTGTGTGGCGTACAATTTTAAATGTAACCGCGCAAAACAATTGGTGTAATGTACATATTGCATGTTTGTTTCCATGATTTATGATATTTTTTTACTATTGTATAATTTGGCAGCACAAAAGAAATTTCACATTTGTCGACCACATGGCTAAGATGACTGCACTACGTGGTATAAGTATGAGCTGCTTTTTCCTGTCAAACCTTGATGAATATTGTTTGTGACGTACTACGAGCTAAACTATATATTTGAAACGTTGTAGTAATAAACACTGATTTCCCGTCTCTGTTTGTCAAGTGGAAATGGTGGAGAGTTTTGGTTCATGGACAAGGTGCTATTGGGTTTCTCTGGTCAATACAGCAAAATATGTGGTTATAAAGTTTGTCCTAGAATCAGGTTTAAGCTCGATAAGAAATCTTATTTCATACTATATTTTAAGCTACTTTTTATTGGCCCACATTTAAAAAAAATCATTTCATATTGACAAATTCCTGTCGCTTGTTTCATAGCACAAGTCGTCCTCATGTTTCTGGTACTTTCTGTACTATCAGCACACTTCTGTCTGCTACAAAACTTTTAAATCAAATGATATAAAAATGCATTGTAAACTTTCTATTGGAAGGTCTGTTGTCCCCATGGAGATGTTATGAATGTATTAATTTTATTACAATCAATAAAAAAAAACAGTGCAGCTTTTAAATGCTCCCTAATAAAATCAAATTACAGACTCCCTGTGAGTGACAAATCTAGTTGAATCAATAATCCTTTTTAGCCTGATCTACTGTACCTCAGCTAAACTGGTGTGAGACTAGAGCTGGGTTGAAAAAATTGATTTTCCGATTTTTAAATCAATTTGCATATTAATGACCAATTATCGATTCATCCGTCCAAAGATTTTTTTTATTTTTTTCCTTAGTCTAAAAATAATAACTTTTATTTATATAGCGCTTTTCAGTGACCCAAAGACGCTGAACATAATAAAAAAGGGGGGGTATTTACAGACAGGGGGGGGGACAACACGTACAGTACACATTAATATACAGATAACGATAACTCAAACAATCGTGGCGTCTGACACAGATGGTAATGTTGGCGTAACACTTAAAGACACCTGAGACACTGAGGGCGCCGATTTTGGAGGAATTTCGGGTTCCGGGAAATAGAAGGGACCAACGAGCTGGACAAAAGTAAAGCTGTCTGCAAAAAGTGCGGAATTGAGGTAAAGCACTGTGGTAATACCACCAACTTAAAGAATCATCTGCAGCGGCATCACCCTAACCTGTCCTTGGGACTGCTTTTGGGTGAATTCTTAATTATTTTCAAGCATAATAATAATGCACTTGTGCAGATGTAGTCACCT
The DNA here is from genome assembly GCF_026437365.1 of Eucyclogobius newberryi. Classification (NCBI taxonomy): domain Eukaryota; kingdom Metazoa; phylum Chordata; class Actinopteri; order Gobiiformes; family Gobiidae; genus Eucyclogobius; species Eucyclogobius newberryi. The sequence continues at coordinate 25,877,932 of NW_027315834.1, forward strand.
CAATGATGTCCTCCATTTATTGTCCTGAATTATCTTTCTTGAAGGTAGAATGACCCTTAACCTTTTCATCAGTCTTCCAGCCTTCAGTAACTACCAATACTTGTAAGATTTGCTGTTTAATATTGATATAATACTAGTTTTAATATGTTGCTTCTCTACACAGTCATGAAGTGAAGGAAATGGTTCAAATACATTTTTCATTTTTAATAACATTAACCCCCGGATCGAATTGGATGGAATCAATTTTGAAACGTAAAAATCTGAATCGAATCGATTCTTGAAATTTGAATCGAAACCCAGCTCTGTGAGACCAGAGTTCATACAAACACCTGTCTCAGTTGTCGTCCTGAGCATTTTGAGAAGTTTTTCACATAGACAAAACGAGGTTTGCATGACTTGACTGGCATCTTACTGCTGCACTGAGAAGAGGAAACTGTTGTAAAATCAGTTTAAACTTGTAGATTATAATGTCACAAATTCATGGGATATGATGTAATCCTGAATTGACTGGCACGTTTCATGTTTTCAAAAAACATGCCATCTACTTATCACGGCAGGCAATACGCAGAACTATTTAAATGGTAAATTCTGTGCGAGCCATGAGTTTTCTAGATTTCAAAAATATTTAAAGGTGTACTTGCACTTTTTTGATCTCAGAAGCTGAGCACGTAAAAAAGTTTCAGAATCAGAAAAGGTTTATTTCCATTGTCAATTAACAGAATTCACAAACATAAGGACTTGCTTTGGTGATTCAGTGCAACGTAAAACGATGAATAATTATAAAACAAGCTATATAAGGCAAAGAAAACCAGTTTCCAAGTTTGTGACAAAATGAATATGTGACATGAAAATTTGTTAACGGTCCAAACACTTTGATTTGTACATTGAAGGTTTCAGAAATGAGGCAAAAACTAATCCAAACGAAACAAAAGAAACAAAAGTTTGAACAAATGTGTGTTTCATCCGTACATTTAATTTTTAGAAAGAATTCCACATCAAGTTTTATAAATTACATGCCTGGTTAGTACCGTACATCGATGGTCTGCAATACCAGGTGCCACAGTGAGGGGGCAGCAGTGGCTCTAGCACACCCTGTCGTCGTGTCCTTGGGCAACACACTTCACCCACCTTGCCTTGTGTAAATGTGACTTCTGACTGGCAGCCTCATCTACACACACTTCATTACAGTGGCAAAATAAAGCCAATTATGTAATTATATTAATGACTTTTCTCTGCTCTAATCAATAATTGGCTCCGTTTGCGCGTCCAAAACAATCACACAAGTTTCGGCGGCGTGCAATTAAAACTGGAGCGTCAACAGTCCTTTCTTGTTTGCCGTGCCAATATTTTTGACAAGTGGGAGTTTGGCGGGGGAGATAAACAAGGGAAAGTATTTTACACTTTTTCTCGTTAGGATAGTCATGGAAATGAGTTTGGCTTTGGTTTTTTGATGTTGCGCGTGGAGCCAGACTGAAAAGATGAAAAGGAGACGTGCAGGACAGTGATGAGATAAGAGCGAATAAATAATGGCTCTATTTGATCCCAAACACTGACGACTTTAGTGACCCGCTGGTGTTTTAAATATGCTAATAATAATAATTAAATATAAATAATGCTTACACTAGAGTGCAACTTATATTTATACTTATATACTTGTACTCCCCAAAGCGACTTATATGTGATATTATTTGTTATTTTCACACTTGCAACTGCATTTCATACTCCAGTGCAACTTATATATGTTATTTTCTTCTTCATTATGCATTTTTGGGCTGGTGCGACTTATACTCAGGTGCGACTTATAGTCCAGAAAATACTGTAATTATTGTGAGTATGTTGGTCTCTTCACAGATCTGACTTGTAACATACATTTCCACATATATAAGTAAAGCCGCACTTGGGAGCTTTCCAGGCAAAACAAAAAGAACAAAAAACTGACAAATAATTGGCTGCTGTAGCTCCTAGACTATAAAATAAACATTTTTATCGGAGACTTGTGCGTCTTGTGTGCGATTAGCTACAGCTTCTCGTGGCGCATCTCGACTCTATTGCCTCTCCATTTCCCTCGTCGAGTACCACGTTGGCAATAGCCGGAGCCATTTAGCGCTTAGCATGTTAGCGCTGGCAGGCTCAGACGCTCGCTAACAAGGGTCACGTGTGTTAATTCTCCTCCTTTGCTCGTAACGTCTCGACAGCTGTTAGCGTGGCAGTTCCTATAGATCGGCCCATTTCTCAAACGAGCGTCGAGTGGCGACCGTGCGGTACTTTGCCAGGCCCTCCGCTCTTCCCCTTAGAGCCGGGCGTGTGCTAAAGCTGTGGCAATGAAACTTGAACGGGGATGTTAGCAGCGCTTTGTTACGAAAATGAGACTGCTATTAGAATTCTACAATATACAGATGATTTGTCCTGACCGGTGTGTTCTGCGTCGTGTTATCTTTATGGTTGTGGTGCGTAGAGTAGCCACGGGACCGTTTTATTCTGGTCAAGATAAAACCGCAAAAATGAACATGTGCCACTACGCTGCGGGTCCAGCCCAAACTACAAAGGTGACCGGTTCCTATGTTCCCCTTTTCTATTAACGGGGGAACTGCGCTAATACTAGCATAGGCTACTGGTTCAGGTTCCATAGCCCCAATAATTGTGCATAAATGTATGGTTTACAGCATAAAATAGGCAAGGCAAGTTTATTTGTAGAGCACATTTCATACACAAGGCAATTCAAAGTGCTTCACACAGCAGGAAAAATGCAATAAAATCACAAAGAAATTACAGAAACAGAAATACAATAAAATTAACTAAATAAACACCAAATCCAAATTTATCTGACCACATTGGCAGGCATTCCAGACACTCCTTCCCATATTTATTTGTTTAGAATTGTAGAGAATTTCTCTAAAGAAAGACCTTAATGGTGTAGGGTACGACCTCAAAATAGTCCCAGATACATATTTTAGTATTTAAAATGTCAAAAATAAATAATAAATAAATAATTAAAATAATAATAAAAAAAGGGTGACGTGTAAATAATTTAACACATAAAAGAGAAGAGAGAGTTCAAAGAAAAATCCTTTCAGTCATATGCGCAGCTAAACAAAACTGTTTTTAGCTTAGATTTGAACATTGTCAGAGTAAAACATGTCTCACATCTTCAGGACTGTTCCAGATTTTAGCTGCATAAAACTGAAACGCAGATTCAGCATATGACCCTAACCCAGGGGGAACATAGGGCTGACCCGGCTTCATGTAGGACTCGGACTACTACACTTAAAAATTTAAATCTGCATTTGCGTGCTTGCTGGTGGTACAGTGGTTTAGGGTGTTGCACATTAGTGAGAGCGTCGCTGGTTTGATTCCCAGCCTCAACAGTTTGTCTCCCCGTCGCTCTGTGTCGTAGTGTGGTTTTTACTGGCCGAGAAGGACAGGGGACTCTGGGACATTGCCCCTCGTCCCTATGGACATTGTTTAATCTGTTTTTCACTGTCGCCCTCCGAGACGACCACTGTTGTGATTTTGGGCGTTACAAAAATAAATTGAATTGAAATTGAATTGAAGTACTAAGTTTGTTCTTTCTAATAAAGCCAAAACATCTTTAAAAAAAAATGACTTACTAAATAGAGGATCTATTTAATGAAAGTGTTATTTTTGTGAGTGTACAAAATTAGATTGAAACATGTTTTGACAGTCAATTCAATTTTTTTTTTACTGATGTTAATTATTTTCAAAAAGTGTGAATCCTTGAAAATTGGCCTCACTTGCCTTACTTTCCCGAGCAGCATTTTCTCACTATTTGACCCAAAAGTTTAGAGTGTTTATTTACATTAACTACTAACATGACTTTTTCAGCTAGTGAAGCTCCGGGACCCAAATTAAGATATTAACTTCAATATCACTGACAAAACAACTGGTCATTTAGCATTTTGTTTTTGCAAATATACAACAGGCTAGATTAGGCTAACTGTAACTGTATAAATATACCGTATTTTCTCGACTATAAGTCACTCTGGAGTATAAGAGGCACCAGCCAAAAAATGCAAAATAGAAAAAATTAAACATATATAAGTCGCACTGGAGTATAAGTCGCATTTGTGGGGGACATTTATTTGATAAAATGAATGTCCCCCAAAAACGTAATCTTGAAATGCAGTTTAAAATAATAACAGATTAGAGAACATGGTGAATAGGTGTACGTATGCTAACGCTAACACCTTCAGCTACATGAGGCACAGACAGAACTGTGGTAAGTGTCTGGTATGTTAACGTAACATATTAACAGTTATTCAGACAACTATAGCATAAAGAACATGCTAACAAGTTTACCAAAGCATCAGTTTTACCCCAAATCACTAAATCCATTGAATTCTTCTTCCTCTGTGTCACTTCTAAACAACTCCACAAACTCCAGAGGTAGAGGAAGTGCAGATTCTTCTTCTGCGTCGCTTAGAGCCTAGAGCGCCCTCTTGTGGTTACCAGTGTAAAAATAACGAATAATATCATATATAAGTCGCTCCGGAGTATAAGTCGCACCCCGGCCAAACTATGAAAATACAGTATAAAAGTGCATTCGTTGTGTTTTGGTTTAGACTGTGGGTTGAATCGTTTCAGTTGCAGGTGGGGAATATGTGCAGAATATTGAATCATAAATCACTGGTCACTTGGCACATATGGGCAGGGCCAGTGTTCGAGGTCCACGCTAACGACACAACATGGCTGACCTTTGGAAATTCGGTTTTCACAGATTTCACGGAGACAATCGATCTCAGTGAAGAGCAGGCTCAAGCTCATGTCTATGTGTGGACTTCAGTAGGTTCTTGTTCACGCGGAAATCTGCCATTTTGACTTTTCATCATTCAAAGGATAGAATATTTAGTTCAAGAATCAAGACTCCACAGTTGTTGTTGTTCACAGACAATGAGGACTGTTCCCATTATGATTACCAAATAGAAAAAAAGCAAAGAAAAAAAAAAGCTTTTGGTTTTGTTGTTTCTTCTATTTCAGACGAGACCTATTGTCTGATATACAACAGGAAGTTGAAACCCATGAATGAGGTGACCACAGTCCACACTGCATGTTCAAAGGTTTGATTAAAGCCCTAGTGTGTCACTTTTCAGCCACAAAGATGGAGTAAAATAAAAGCATGGTTTCATTTTGTGTGTTGTTTTTTATTGCACTGATAAACAAAGAAAACATGTGTGTTTACAAACCTGACCCGTCATTGGTCTGGATGAGCCGTTTCCATGGAAATGTTGTTCATTTGTCTATAATAATCCACATGGCGGCGTATAAGTAATCTATCTCCATGAACGTTTCCCTGTCATTCAGGAGACGTGCCACCTCCAGCTTTAAACAAATTCACATGATAGTTTTCCTGGGTATTTTTAATAAATCAAGATAAAAATGACTGGAGAAACATCTAATTTATTTAACATTAAAACGGTTCAAAGTGCTGTAGCAGCCACGAGCTAAACCTGTTGCTCAGAAATGAACCACAGTATTTGACATTCTGATCCCATTTGACTTCAGTATTTGGGCCTTAAAACTCCTGCCATGGACACAGTCAGTGGATATCTATGGAATATACTTTTGGCATTGGGGGAAAAAGAAATGTATGACGCAAACTTCACCTACAATCAAGGACCGGACTGACGCTGTCACAGACGTACGGAAAATGACAAAAAAACATTCTGCCTCCATTTAGAACCGGACAAACTGAACAGACTTTGGACCAGGTGGGACCACTTTTATTTGTTTAATCTGTCAGGATTTAATTCCTGTCCTGTGGGTTCATTCATTAATTTGTCTACAGTTCTCTGGTCTTTTTAAAAATGTGTTATATTTGAAAACGTAGAGAAAAAACGGTTCAAAGCTTGATCTACCTTTATGACATCTTTACCTCTTTCTCATAATCCAAAACCTTATTTTCCATTTTCATCAAAAGGATGGGACAAAGGTAAACCAATTGAATAATAACCATTCTGTCCACATTGGGTATTTAAAAATAAATAAATAAAACAAAACAACATTAAACTAAATATTGCGTTATATTGTGTTTCCTTTTTCCAATGCCAACATAAGAATACTCACTTGCTACACTACATAATGAACATATATATGTATATATATATATATATATATATATAATGAACATATATATATATATATATATATATATATATAATGAACATATACATAATGAACATATATATATATATAATGAACATATATATATATATAATGAACATATATATATAATGAACATATACATAATGAACATATATATAATGAACACATACATAATGAACATATAGATAATGAACATATACATAATTAACATATATAATGAACATATATATATATATATATATATTATGAACATATACATAATGAACATATATATATATAATGAATATATATATATATATATATATATATATATATATTTAATGAACATATATATAATGAACATGAACATATATAATGAACATATACATAATGAACATACATGATGAAGATATATATATAATGAACATATATATATATATATATTATGAACATATACATAATGAACATAAACATATATAATGAACATATATATATATATATATATATATATATATATATATATATATATATATATAATGAACATATATATATAATGAACATGAACATATATAATGAACATATATAATGAACATACATGATGAAGATATATATATAATGAACATATATATATAATGAACATATATATATATAATGAACATATACATAATGAACATATATATAAAAACATATATATAAAAACATATATATATATATATATATATATATATATATATATATATATATATATATATAATGAATATATACATAATGAACATATATATAATGAACATATACATAATGAACATATACATAATGAACATATATATATATATATATATATATATATATATATATATATAAACATATATATATATATAATGAACATATACATAATGAACATATATATAATGAACATATACATAATGAACATATATATAATGAACATATACATAATGAACATATATATAATGAACATATACATAATGAACATATATATATATATAAAAACATATATATAATGAACATATACATAATGAACATATATATAATGAATATAAACACACTGGGGAACCAGTAGTGACATGGCTGCAGTTCCCCCTCTCACCAGGAGGGGGCAGTTGTTCACCGCTGTGACGAGCGTCTCTTCTGTGACAATGGGCAGCGCTGTCAAAACTGATTTGATTATGTCAGGCTTCTGAGGACTGGATTACATCACACACACTCTCAAACTCTATTATTACACTCGAAAGCAGTCGGTTTGGCCTGACACAGAAGGCGGTTGCCACGACAAAAGAATCAACCCGTATTGTCGCATCCGAGCAGCACGGACAGATCTACAGGGACCTCCTCGACCCAAAAAGCAAAGATCAAATGATAGACAAGTCAAAATAAGCTCCAAATGAATTGATTTGAATCCTTTTGAAACGTTGAATTGTGTTTTTAAAAAGAGAAAAATAGGGTTAGTATTCGTATAGTATTTTGTTGTCATTACATATTGTTCATTGTCCTTTTATGTGTCCTCTGCATTTGACCCTTCAAAGCTGCTGGGACAAGCTGTGCAGCAGTGAGGCTCCCAGGGACCAGGCTCTAGCTCTCAAGAGAAGCTACATTTATTCATAGTCTGGAGTACCTAAAGCTGTAATGAAATAAAGCCATTGTTCAATGACGGCTACTTTGGAAATGTGTTTAGTTTAGTTACGGAATACTGTGTACTCAGCATAAAAATGTAGTTTGTAATGTATTCTGTTACATGGTCAATGCAAAGTATTCTGAGTTGTCTGTTGTATTATAGTCGTATTATATTACGTCTGAGTATTGTATGTGCAATACTGACTTAATCATGTGCAATACTGTCATATTCATACGCAATAATGTCATATTCATGTGCATTTAACTGCTGTAAATAAGAGTGTTTACTTTTGCCACTATTATTAATATTATTATTTTTGTCTTATTCTATTTTATTCTTTTATGTATTATTTTTTTATTTTTTCTATTCCTTATTAAGAATATTTGAGGTTTTGTCTTTAAGAGTTTTGTTTATAAGAGATTTCAGTTAAAGGCGGAATGGACGATTTTTCGGCGATTTGAGAACGCAGGCGGAAGTGCGCATGCGCACTCCCCCGTGCGGACCGATACAACACACACGTGCGTTTGTTTATTAGCGCAACGGAGCGCATCACATCGCTCGTCTCCCGTAGATTTCTGTCCACTTCTGCGTCAGCTCGAACTGTCTTTCTCCGTCTTCATTTTGCCCCGTACACTGAGGGAACTATATTATGATAGATCCATGCGCTTAGGCACGCGGAAACGTGGGGACGAGCCTGACGCGGCTGCAGGTGAGCGGTAGGTGCGTTTTATGATTGATACGTGGCAGGACAAATGATTTATCCACGCCACGAGGAAATATGATAAAAAATTTGCTGAAAAAAATCGTCCATACCACCTTTAAGAGTGTTTTTTTTTTTTTTTTTTTTAAGCTTTCTATAAGTTATCTGTTCTTTTACTTCTGTATCTACTTGTGTTGCAACACCAAAATGTCTCCATTGTGTGGACAAATAAAGGCATGTCTTATCTTAACTTTATGATACAATATGTTTCCTGGTGCAGGGTCCATGATGTGATGCATATACTACAGGCACATCCCCCAAAACTGGCCTCAAAAGTTTACTTCATGGATGTTTTCCTTATGTTGAATAATAAAATACATGAGATTTATTTTCCAGGCTCGCTTATTAAAGCCGTAGTACTAGTAGTAGTAAACTGAGTCATTTAGTGACTCACATGGCTCTTTCTCACAAGTTTGAAAAGAAAAAATGTTTCATAATTAGAATAAGAAGACACGAGGATGTCTGATCTTTTCACAACGTTCTGCTTTTACGTAGCATTGTGTGTTGGAAACAGAAGAACAGTTGGATACAAAATAACCCGGCTTTAATATCAGAACACAACTTTTAGTTCAACAGATTCAGCTTTAATGCAGTAGTCAGCCGACATGTGTATAACTCGCCAATATATACTTAATGAACATGATTTAAAAGTATCATAATATTTGTCTGTATCAATATATTCCCAAGAAGTATTTCCATATCAATATTTTGAGTACAGTACTTATATTTGGTAGGCTGCATGTGTTTAGTTACTTCTAAACTCTGAATAATATATATTTTTGTTAACGACTCTCTCTGCTATGCTGTATTTCAGTTTCTCTGCACATATATTTCATGATTTTTGCCGAGGTGAAGTTCAAATAAACTTGAATTCTTTATTGTGGGAGCTTCAATATATTTATTTCTATAAAAGAATTATTTATCAGTATTGGATTTATTGCAACATTAGCCTTAGTAGTCATTACTCCAAAAACAATCATATTAACCCTCCTTTAGAGTACTTCACGTACCACTCAAGGACAGATCTGACCTTACTGAGTACCACCAGATTTAAACCAGGTCTGTAACAGGACTACATCATTTCTACTGCAGTTTTAAACCAAGATTTCGCCCGAAAGAGTAAAGAAATATGGATCAAACCAACTGAACCACAGTTTGAGAAACACTACAGCGGGCTATTATTGTACTACAACTAAAACAACACTCGAATCAAAGTACACATATAAGTATCTGTTGGACCATATGGATTGTGGTCGTGGACTTGAAAGCGAGTCAAGCTGTGCACACTTGTCATGCTCGGCGCCCCCTCACTGTGACTCACGTACAGCGCACTGACTCACGCGGCCGCACAAAGGCGTCGTGCACGTGCAGACGACCGCTCAAAAACGCCTCTCCCGTCTCCAAATATCTGCCCTCGTCTCTGCCCGTGCACAAACTCCCCGTCACCCTGACAACTGTTGCCCGGACGATGGCCTTAAAGGGAGGTTAAAAGTCACAGGGGCTCGGAAAGAAAGGAGAAACAAAGTAATGGTGGGGTTTTTGTGGCCGTTTTGGCGACTTTTGACCATTCGAAAGATTGAATGTATTTGTTTGGAATTATTAAATGTTATAATTCTAATTGGATGTCGGTGTTGGAATAGTTAAAGTGGCTGTTATTATCGTGTGTTATTACCATCTGTTATTGCGTGTGTTATTACCATCTGTTATTGCGTCTGTTATTACCATCTGTTATTGCGTCTGTTATTACCATCTGTTATTACCGTGTGTTATTACCGTGTGTTATTACCGTGTGTTATTACCTTCTGTTATTACCGTGTGTTATTACCGTGTGTTATTGCCGTCTGTTATTACCGTGTGTTATTACCGTGTGTTATTGCCGTCTGTTATTACCGTGTGTTATTACCATCTGTTATTGCCGTCTGTTACTACCGTGTGTTATTTCCGTGTGTTATTACCGTGTGTTATTACCATCTGTTATTGCGTCCGTCATTACCGTCTGTTATTACGTCTATTATTACCGTCTGTTATTACCGTGTGTTATTACCTCTCCACATGAAACGAAAACAGGCACAAAGTTCAGTGTCGTCTATGTCGCCACAAATTAAAAAAAATCAAATGAAATGAGTTTTTTAGCAATACCGTCAGGAAGGAAGAAAGGAAGGAAGGAAGGAGCCATTATTCAACTTTAAAAAAAAGACTTCCCAACAAATAAATTCAACATTTGTGAATTTTATTTTGGATATTTCTTCCTTTTTTGTTGTAAATTATGTAACTTTGAGCATACTTCATTCCTTCTTCTTAAAAATGTCAAAATACATTTTTAGCGAGTATTTTTAGAACCACTTTTGAAATTATAATCGTCCCCTTAGAATTACACGGTTCTATCTTACTTTTACATGTTTTTATTGAGGTATTCCCATATCTTGTTCCTTAATATCTTTTGTAAACTTCATCATCGTTTGGTACTTTTGTCGATACTTTTTTCAGTACTTTTTTTGGTACTCTTATCAGCGCAGAACCTGAACCCTAAATATCTCAGAACTTCCCAGAACATAGACACAGAATGCTGTAATTCTAAAGCGATGCGATGTACACATTAAACACGCTTTGATAAACTTGCTTGGCTGCGTTGCCGGGCAAACTCAGCTCATCATCAGACTTAATGGAAGGATTTGACCAAAATGTCCGTCTAAATTATACATAAGAAGCCACGCCAAAGCTGAAACTCTGATGCAACGGTCTGTAATTGTTAGAAAATACATCATTTCTTAAATTATTGAAACAAATGTATTGGGTTTAAAACTGCGTGGTATCATTTAAAAATATATGACAGCTGCACAAGAGATCGAGACGGAACGTTATTAACAAAGTCCAGCATGTTTGTTAAGCAGTACATTAAAATTAAAGAGCCAATGACAGGTTTTTATGAATGTCTTATTTTGACTTTGATAGTCTACACCAATCGAGTAAGTATTTGTGGGGAAAACGTTGAAAAATGTGGAGAATGACAGGAAGTGACATCACATCTCTCTAAACATTAATTCATCAAAATAAAGTCGTGCTCATATATTTTTGTTTGTCAAATAAAACAATCGTCACATTAGATGAGTTTTTGCTCAGTGTTTGCTGGGTAATTTCCTAGTGTGATGTCATTGATTTCAAACAGAAAGTGAAAATATAAACATAAAAAATGTGCTATTCTGTGATAACATTTTTATAATTTTTAGCAAAATTCTAAATATATTTATCTTAATTGCATTTTAGTTCAATGAGTGTCTAACCTGACATGAGCACTTTAAGTTAACGTTAACCATAATTATATTTAAAAAAGTAGAGCAGTGGATTCACTCACTCAACAACAGTCAGAATACATTTGATTAAACGCAAACTTCATTTTACAATTTAAAAATCTCAATAAAAACTAAACAGAATGCCCTTGCATGAGCTATGACACAACAATCAGTGTTTTATTTGGCTGTTTTTGAATAATTTACCATAATTATTCACCATTGTAACTTTATCAAATCTTTTATAGAGGTTTATTCTGGCCGTTTGTATTGTTATTAACCTTTAAACATGCTCTCAAGTACTTCTGCTGCAGCATCTCGAGTTTTAGAACTTAAAATAATGTATGTATTGTAAGCACTTATTATTATCGATCTGTCATGCGTTCTCTCATCGGGATTTGGTGTTAGCGCGCCATCTACTGGCAGCTGTGAACTACCACAAAAGCTAAGGACACGCAACGACATACAAACACGCGATTTACCAACATGCGTCGTAATAAACATGATTTATCGGCAGAAATGCTCAGAACTTGTCAATGGACTTAAAAGACCTTTGATCCCTTTGAAGCTGAGTGTTTTCTGAGGCTCATGGGGATCTCAAAACAGGAATCATGAGACAAGCATGTACCGTATTTCCCGGACTATAAGTCACACCTTTTTTCATAGTTTTGGCCGGGGTGCGACTTATACTTATATTTATACTTATATACTTATACTCTGGAGCGACTTATATATGATATTATTTGTTATTTTCACACTTGCAACTGCATTTCATACTCCAGTGCAACTTATGTATGTTTTTTTCGTTCTCTATTATGCATTTTTTTGCTGGTGCGACTTATACTCCGGTGCGACTTATACTTATATACTTATACTTATACTCCGGAGCGAGTTATATGTGATATTATTTGTTATTTTCACACTTGTAACCGCATTTCAAACTCCAGTGCAACTTATATATGTTTTTTGTATTTTTTCCCTGGTGCGACTTATAGTCCGGAAAATGCGGTAGAAGCTAAATACAAGTCCAGGTATGTTTTTGATGAGGGAACAATGTCGAAAGCTAAAAAAATACAAACCTTAGCACAATCTTAGCACAATATTTGTCCTTTAAAGTATTTTTACGCGGAGCGGATGGTCGTGACATGGAGCTGAACTCTGCGCCTCAGCTGCCACCGCTTTGCTTTGTTCACCCCTCAGCAGCTGCTCAGTGAGGTTTAAAATGGTTTAAAGTATGCTGATTTGTACGGTCTCTGTGTCATGGCTACACACACGGCATGCAATATGACTTCTGTCTTTGAACATGGAACCAGCTCGATCCAGCTAGTCATGATTATTTGAAACGTCTTCGCTGACCTACTCGAGACGTTGATCTTTGGAGTGAAAATCTTGCCCTTGTTTGGTTGTGATTTCGTCATCGTTCTACTGTATATTGTGAGAGATCCAGATCGACTCCGGCACGATCAGTTTGAGCCTGAACCAGCCGCGGTAAATGTAGTGCTTTTTATGCAGGAGCACACCTGGCTGCATTAGTTCAGAGGAGGAGAGAATGCAATCACGATGACGACGTCAATTAATCTGCCTTTCACTGGATTCAAGCGTTGCAAATACTGAAATCGTCTGTAACCACATGACATAACAACCTGTAGCGGTGTTTTTTGACCTTGCGGAACCCTTTTTGGTTTGAAAAGATTCCACGGCACTCCATCGTCTACGAAAACAATACAAAATCAGACGCTTTAGTTTAACAGTATGGTTTATAATGAAGTAAATAATGTCCGTGCCACTATCTGGTTCTTCAAAGTTGGCGATAGCGCGGTTTTGTTTTTGATGCAGAAATGATAAATTTGTCAGTTCTGGCCAAGATCAAGATTATTTTATTTGTCCCGGAGGAAATTTGTCTTGGACACCAAGACAATGTCATGTCATTTTTTCAAGGCACACATGGCAGTATCTGGAGGCACACCATGTTCCCTCGGCGCACTGGTTGGAAGTCAACAAGCAGTTTTGACGATACCATATATAGCGTACTTTTCGGGCTGTAGAGCTGCATCAACGAAGTTTACAAAGAAAAAAATAAATTGTACATATACAGGCCGCACCTGTCAATAAGCCGCAAGTGCCCATTTTGTAACATGAGATATTGACACATAAATAAATATGACAGTGATGCGCCGCGGGTCTAATTAGACTAATTTCTCTGTGAATATGAGTTACTGATTGTAATAAAACACACAGCATTTTGAAGCTTAACAACCAGAGAACCCAGTATGTCCCCTGAACAGTGCTTCCACTGATGTCTTCTTCTACAATGTGTCAAATGCTTGTACTTCCTGCAAGAGTGCAGGCCGTTAGCCTTAAAAATCTATAAATTAGACGCACCGTTGTATGCAAGGTTCAAAGAGTGGGAAAAAAGTAGCGGTTTAAAGTCTGAAAAGTACTGTATAGATACGTTTTCAACAAATGTAGTACTTGCACCTGATTCAGTTGCAGATGTATTTTTTCTCACTTCTGTAAATCTATTGTAGTTTGTTTGCTGGACAGATAACTTAAGGCAACAAACACGATTTTAAGCCTTCTTTACAAATTATTGTAGTCTAGGGTACACTTTATTGCTTCCGTAGGGAAAGTTGTCCTCTTGCATTTGACCCATCCTTCAATGCCGCTAAGGACCCATCTCCAGATCTTGGCCTTGGCTTGGCTCACACTACTGAATCTGAAGGATGTTACCTATTGTGCACACTTTGGTTGATGACCGTCTTGTTCAGGCATCATGGCGCTTCTTTGTAACGTGATCTCATGTGCATTCGATTGTGGTTCTCTCTCTTGGGCTAAACACTCAATTCACATTGATATTAAAGTTGAATGTGTGTTTGCTGTGTGTCTGTAATTGCAATCATTTACCTTCTCTCTTCACATAATATGCTCAGGAAAAGAAGTGTAACATATCATTTTATTTAACATTAATTTCTGTTTGATTTATATTTATTTGGGGAATTTATAATTTGATATTGATTTGAGGGTTTGATTATAGGATGTTGCACTTATTTCATTTTGGGTACATTTATTTATTCTGTATATTGTTTCAGTACAATCCTTTTTGTTGACGTACAGGAAGTCGAATTGAGTTGAGAGCACGTGAAATAAAGAGACGGCTGCTCAAACACTGTCCTGCCGTGTTGGTCTATTTAAGCAGAGGAAAATAACGAGAAAACCCACAACATTATAAACTCAACTGTAACCCGCAATACCCACTGCCTCAGAGACTGGTGAGCCACAAGAAATAAGGTGTTACAGAAGCATTACGCATGAAAAAACCTCTTATCATGTTTGCGTCACTTATTGGCATCTACAGTATTTAACATTAGTGTCCACAGCAGCCAAAGAACCCACAGTCCCTGAACACAGCACCAGGACTCTGCAGGCTCCCTCAGTTCAGGGCCCAGTGGAGTTCACACTCGGTTTCCGCACATATGCACAGACACAGCCGCGGCGCACACACACACACACACATACACACACACACACACACACACACACACAGCCGCGGCGCACACACACACACATCGCTCTCACTTCACACCGCTGTTCGAGGAGGTTGTTGCCAAGGCTCCGATCGAGCCACGTGATTGGTCGACCGCGCTCTTCACCAGAGGGACTCACCGCTTCGATTGGCTGCCCCCACGAAGGAAGCTTTTCAAGATGTTTCACCCCCAGCACCACACATCCCTCATTATCACATATACCATTTAATTAGCCTGGTTTAAACTACTGTTTTTCTCACCCGCGTGTGGTGGTGTGGCGAGGTTACTCATACGGGTGAATACAAATATAGCAGAACGGACCTTTTAACTGGCTGTTTGTCAATGCCACAATTGTTAGAGACACGCTGAACAGGTGGGTGTGTTGTGCTCTGCAGCTTTACTACCGAGCCACACAACAACACCAATAGTATTAACTCTAAATGCCACAAAATAACAATAATATTTTGTTATTTTTGTTCTGTATTCTACAAAATACTCCAATGTTTGTAATGTGATGTAAATTTTGCCATTTTGGTATCGCCGCCTTCTGCTATGTGGTGAATCTATTAAACAGAAGGCGGATAATTAATCTGAAATTTGTCTTCTTCTGGCCATCGCAGTAAATTATTGCCCTTTCCAAGCCTCCTGGTGCTGACCTATTATTCTATACTATAACCATTCATTTTAATAGGACGGCTTGAAAAAAAAACATGATTTTTGACATTTGTAGACAGCGCAGAATACTGTATGTCGTTACGTTTGCCAGTGATTCATAACAGTCAATATGTCTTAACATGTCAAAAACAACTGAAGAAAACAGTCAAACGCAGACAACCGATCACCAGGAGAGGGCACACCTCATCAGCAATCCCAAAATATACACGTTTAAATATTTACAATGTGCATTATTCTTACAGACGCCAGATGATTAAAGGCTATTGATTGTTTTTAACCCACTTTATAAGCTTCACGACCAAGATAAAGTGTACCGGGTCAGTTTTGCAGTTTTGTGTCGCTTGATGAAATAAAACCAACATTTCCTTGCCAAATTGTTGTGGCCCACTATACTTTTGTTGCGACTTTGTCCAGTATAACGTTAGATTGAAGACATGCTAATTAAGTGTCCGTTA